>NC_092499.1:87600000-88200000 GCF_047511675.1 Marmota flaviventris | reverse complement strand
CACACACACACACACACACACACACACACACACGGCATTAGAAATTTTGCATTCCCAGAATGGTCAATAAATTTACTTTTTAATCAGGGACATTGACTAATTTCATATCTTTGAAAGAAGATATTAAAGAATGTGTGTGTATGTGTGTGTGTGTGTGTGTGTATCTTGAATATTATTTTTTGGAAGGTGTGCGTCATCCTATTTTATTTTTTCTCCATGTCCATTTTGATTTTATAACTTGGCTCAGTTGCTTGCCCTTAAGGTGGAGACCCCAGCAATTGTCCACATAGGCCATTGTGGAGGAAAGGGGAAGAGGATAATTTAAGCAACATTTATGCATTTATGCCTTCTCTTAGTCACTCAAAACAGTTCCAGAGAATCTTCTCTGTTCCACTTATTGTTCTGAGAGCTGTAAACAGAGAGGTGAAAAGACAGACTCTGTCCTTACGTTCAAGTTTACAGTCAAATGGTGGAAGAGGCAGACAGCATTCATACAAACAAAAAGGTGGTTTTTGAGAGTGATAAATCCTTCAGAACTCCAAGACCAGCCTCTCTATACCTCCCATATACTAGTAGGAGCCACTGTGTTAGGAATCACCTGTCCTGGTGGGCTGTACCTGGCATCTCACCTGTGACAGACACATATGATTTTTCCATTTTAACATCTTTTCTTTCTGGTTAAAGATCTAGCACATTTATTTAACTGACAAACACCTGGGATACTACTTTCAGCAAGCTCATAAAAAGTAAGTGGCAACTTATTTTCTAGAGGAGAATCTGAAAATCAATTCTATTTCTTTAAGAAAGGAGGTGGGTGCTCTTGAATAGAAACTTCTGTGTATACCTAGGCAAAAACAGTTGCACAGGTGACTCTTGTCTTAAAACATTATTTACAAATCACATTTACAACATTTGTCAAAGGTGAGATTCTAGGGTATATGGGCAAAACAATGGATAATCCAAAACAGAAATATGATAATTGGAAATTTATTTCAAGATACTTTTTTCTGCATTAAGGATCTACAGTTCTGTGAAACAAATAACAATTTCAACTGCCTTTACTTACACTGGGTAGACTGGTTCTCTTTGAATGCACTGCCTCGTGGTCTGGGGTTCCTTGGAGTCTTACCAGTAGCTGGGGTTACCTATGTTACTTTCTTGTGAAAATGGTTCTGGACACATGGCACATTTTTAATTCATGGTATTTGGGAAGTTATATTCTTTTGGTGTGATGACTGAAAGACAAAGCTATCCAAATTTCCTGATTAAACACAAGTCATTTCTATATCAGAAATGAAAATCATAGGCTTTAAGTATTGCCAGTGCTTTCTACTAGATTCCTGAAAAAACTCAGATTCTAAAAATTCATGGCAGAGTGCAATGGGGGTAGGAGGGCAAGCTCTTAATCTGAGATTGGCAGTCAGACTGGAGTTCCAGTGGCACATTCATGAGCACCATGGTGCCTCACTTTCAAACCTCAGTCCACTGGTTTATTGTTCATGGACCATAACACACATATTCTTTCCTGATTCAATTACTCAAGAACTACACAAAAAATAATGAAAGAATTCAACAATTATAAAAGGTTTGAGAAACACAATGTCTCCAGCATTTGGTAATTTTCCTATCTCCCCACTCCTTGCCAAACTACCCCAGAAGCAATTGAATGGCATCATTCCCACCCACCACACCCCCAAAATTAACTTATCGGGCAGTTGACTCAATTCTCTAAGTAGAAAAGGTGACTCAATGAGAACACGCACACAGTGAGTCTGGGGAAACTACATGGGGGAACCAAATGCACCTGTTGTGGAAACATCTGTGGCTATTCCCAAGGAGAGGAATGGACAGGATTAGTCAGTTTGTCAGCAGCAGGTGGTGCTCCACCCCCAACCACAGAGGTCATGCCCTTGTCCAGTATAAGGATTATTGCACCCTCAATCTTTATTCTCTGAACCTGTTGGAAGGGAGGCTATCACATTCCTGTGGGAAAATGTATTGTATACCGCAGTGGCTGGAGTTATGAATTGGGATTTTGCATTTAAATCCTTGGAATAACCAACTTTATTCACCACAGGCCCTAATAGCCTCTTCAAATTTCATATTCTCCTCTAGTAAAATGGCTCTAACCATTTTCCTAGAGGGATCTGTACATTATGTGGTGTATTAGTTTGCTTGAGTTGACATTAAAACAATACCATGGACAGTGTGGCTTAAACAACAGCCATGTATTTTCTCCAGTCTTGAGGCTGGAAGTCTGAGATCAGTGTGTTAGCATGTGACGTTCTGGTGAGGGTCCTCTTTCTGGCTCCCAGATGGCTGTCTACGCAGTGAGTCTCTATCCTGTTCTTAGAAAGTCACCTGTCATTTTGGATTGCATTTTGTTTTGAGGGGCTAGGAGCTCAACACATAAATATGAGGGACATAATTTAGTACATACTATTGATACGTGAAGGTCAATTAGGGATGTTTATTCAAGAAAAAAATCATTTAGAGGTTTTATATCCAAGTTATATTTTCTTTAACTTAAAATTCTACAAAGGTCCTAGATCAGATATTATTCGTTGCATGATTTTTCCTTGATTTGAGAACTGATGAAGGGTGGTGGGGTCTTGAATTGAGTAGGGTAGGAGAAGATGAGTGGCCTTAGCTGGGAAAAGGATGGAGCATGTTAGAAAGAAATTTGCTGCTACTTCTGGTGTCTCAGTTCCCACTTTAGGAAAATCATGAACTGTCTTGGCTTATCTGTACTTTGAGTACTTTGTTTTTAAGATTTTTGATATATTTTATTGATGAATAATTGGTATTTGTAGGATACAATGTGATGTTTTCATGCATTCATGCACTGAAAATCCAGTTAGGCTGATGAGCATATCTATCACTTAAGATATTTATCATTTCTCTGTGGTGAGAACATTTAAAATTTTCATTTCTAGTTATTTTGAAATATATAATACATTATTATTAACTATAGTCACAAAGCTATGGAACAGAACACCAGAACTTATTCTTCCTATTTAATTAAAATTTTCTACCCTACCCGTTGACCAATGTCTCTACATTCACTTCACCCTTGTCCCCACACAGCCACTTCTGTGTATTTATCCTGGAAATTAAGTTTTGAAGAGATGTCCCCCATGTTACTTGCAGCACTATTTCATGATAGCCAAGATATGGGCTACCATTAAAGCACGAATAGATTAAAAAGAAGTGTTATATACACACAATGGAATGCCAATTATCATTAATAAAACAGGAAATCCTATACTTTGCTACAGCATAGATGAACCTAGAAGATACTAGGTGGAGGAAAATAAGCTAGGCACAGGCAGACACTCATATATGGAATCAAAATAAAACTGGAACTCATAGAAGTAGAGAGTTGAATGTGACAGCCACTTCTTAACATGCACTTGGACTTTGCATGGCTACATATACAAAAAGTGCTTAACACAGGGATTGGACATGTAAGATGTTATAGATACTTTGCTTCCCGTTCCTTGCCCCATCTTTCTTTTCCTAATAAAGTTCTGCTACCCATTAGCCACTTATGAATCCAATTTGTGGATTCCATTTGTGGCTTTTGCTGGTTCCAAGAAACGGAAAAGTACTGAGGTAGTGCATGGACAGTGCTACCAAGTATAAGAATGCCAAATATGACTGATCCTTCCTAATTCTCCCTTGAATTGCAAGTGAGCTAAGGTGTCACAGCCAGGCAAGAAGTGAATTATCTCTGTACACTCTTGCTTAAATCCTTGACTTGAGCTAAGCACTCTGCTAATTACAACATATGCACCTGTCACTAAACTGTTCAAATCATGCTAGAGACTCTTTGAAGCCAGAGATTTGACTTTACTCTGCACACCATGTAGGAAATTTTCAATAAATTCTGGGCTGCGCCAAGACTAAAAATTAACGTAAAAGTAGGTAACGCTGAATTCATAATTCAATTTTCCAAAGAGTATTAATTGCCTTCCTATATGCACAACAAAAACAACATCAAAAAATATTCTGCCAATAAGTTTTGCTTTTTTGCTTAGTTGCTAGAAGTGCCTTGTAACTATTAGTAAGCATGTTTCCTACTCTACTGTGGTTTAAAAAACTGAACTCAGTAGCTTCATTTCACCCTGCAGAAGAACCTGCAATTCTTTTCTATTCAGAACTATCAAAATGAAGCATGTTAAGTAATTTAAGTGAGAAACCCTACTTTCTGCCTTTTATGTATCTCCTGGGTTTTCCTTTGTTCACCCAGTCACCTGCAAAAGTCATCAAATGTTCAAATTCATAGTCTGACTCAGTGACCCCGAACCTCTTGGTGGCCTGGAATGAACATGGAATGCTCTTATTTAGCATTGGAAGCTCGGTCAGATATTGGTTTTCCTGCAGTACAATCCTTGATGCCAGTGAAGAAGGAAATCAGAGACAGGATCCAGAAATCCAGCTTTCCCTGTTCCAACACAATGAGTGGGTGGGTCACAGATAGATGCAGGGCTGGTTACTGGGCTTTTTTTTTCCTAAATCCTTTTATCCCTGTTATTGTAACTTGTTGTTTCGTAGAGCTGTGAAATCAAAGAACACTTCATTGAGATGATGGACAGTTTAGATTCCAAAGTGCTCCCTGTATCTTCCAGTCAACTTGCTTATGTTCAGACACTGTAAACCTCCTGTTCCACCCAAGAGACAGAGTTTTCTATACAGAGAGCTAAGCCAATCCACTGAAAATCCTCGGGTTGCCTGTTTCTTTGTTTATGGCTTCTCCATATAGTTGGTTCTGCTCCAACTTACTTGAAAAGGGACGTCTGTTGGATGATTTGATGTGATGTCTATGTTTGTTGAAATTCAGCTCTGAATGTCGACATACAGGAACCCAAGAGGGAGCTCAGTCATGTGCTGAGTGGCTCTTAAGTACAGGAACAGATTTGAGAGGATTATCCAAGATGATGACTTCAAGATCAAACTAGTCCATGGAGTTAGCCACAAGGCACTGCAAATTCCTTGCGGTTCAGCTCAGTCCTCTGGGGTCTCCTGTCATAGTGCTCACCAATGATGAATTTCACTTCCATGTGGGATCTTTCAGGTCTCTTTGACACGCTTTTAAGCCATATGTATTTCAGTCATTTCAAATCCCATCCTGCTCAGTTGAAGAAGGGTCTGAGGCAGGCAGGTTTGCCACAGCATCAAATCTCCCTTTAAACCCACCTCACTTGAAGAATAGGCATGGTTCTGGATAGTTGACTCATGAATATTTCCTGCTAAGGAACAATGTGGGTAGTCTGACAAATTAAATCCACACAAGTAATTCCCAAACTTTATTCATATTTGAGTACTAATTCCCAAATGTTTTTACCAGACTGGTGACACATAGTAACATCAGCTGATAATACTATCCACTTTTCTTCCTTCCTCTACCTACTACTTCTCTGGTGTGGTTTTAGTGGTGGAGACCTCACAAAAAGTAGATGGTAAGAGAAATAAAAACATCAAAGATCCAAATCCATTTTTTTCCTCTCTCCTGGAAATCCTACTTCAAAGGTATATTGCTGTTTCTCAGGAAGGTCAAGCAAAACACCATCCAAAGGTGGGGTTGGAAACCCAGGAACCCTAAGATACCCAATAAATTCAAGTGAGTAGATGCTCAAGTTGGAAATAGTCACTTCTGAGAATCTTCTTCAGAATGAACTTATTCTCTTGGCATTATGTTAAGACTCAGTCCCTGGGAGAGCCTGCTTTGAAGCTCCCCATGTTCTGCCTTATGTAGTTTTATTCTCCAGTATTATAGAACAATGTAAAAATATTTAAGTGCCTTATGAGGAATACAGGAAGTCAGAGTTGTGGTTTCTTTATAGAAGAAGTGGTATTGTAGCATGCTTGATCCTATGAAGACTCCAAGCAGGCCTCCCCTCCAACTACCCAAATGATGCCCTGTGAGTGGTTGGATTCTGGTGTATTCTACACAGAATACACTTTATACATGGAGGAATCGATTTGGAATAGGGAGTCCCACCAAAAAAAAATTGCCATTTAAACACTTAAGGGATGCCCAATCTCTATTAGGTACATTATATTTTTTCATTTGATTCTCACCAGGAAACTTGCAAAGCTCTTGTGCAATTTACAGCTGATGACAACGAGGCACAGGGAGATTAAATAACGAGTCCAAGGTAACCTATCACCAGGGTTGGAAACCGGGGCTGAGTTCATATATGCATGTGAGCTCCTAGAGGCCAGAATTTTTTCTGATTTCATCACTGATGTATCCCCTGTGCCTAGAAGAGTGCCTGGCAAATGGTAGCTGCTCAGTGAATGTCGTGGAATGACTGCCTGCACAGGAGAGAGCACAGGAACTTCCCTTTGTTATCTTCTACTGTCCCTCCCTCCCCAGTCTCCTCACTCCTGCCTCTGGGTCCCACTCTCTTTTAGATGAAAATGGACCCAGGATTACAGCAGGCTGCTGTAGAAAGTTCCCTCTTGTATACATCCTCCTGAAGGAAGGCAGCAGGGGTCAGGAAGCTGTTTCCCCAAGTCTGATGACTTCTCTTCCCTTCTTCCTTTTATCTCCTCCTTCTTTGGACAAAGGTATCCCAAGTCCCTGCTCTGCATGCTGAACTTTGGGCATCCTTATTCAAATCATTTTTTAGATTACAGGCACGATGAGTATTTTGACAGAGAGGTACAAGATGTTACAAGCATGTAACAAGAAGCCTGACCTATTCTCTGAGGTCAGGGGAGAACTTCTTGCAAATCTGAACTTTAAGACAAAATATAAAGGCTTTAAGACAAAACATACTAAGAAGTTCTTTGCCTTTTCCATCCTCATTCCACTGTAAGAGTGCCATGAAGGTTTACAGAAGAAGTGCGACATGTAATACCACAGCAGTAGACTCGAGGATCTGTCTGTCCTTTAGCAAACTAAAGGTTGGAGAGATTCACAAAAGTATGAAACAGTGATCCGTGACTCTTGCCTCACTGAGGTATCTTTGGTTTTGAAAAAGGTGGTTCTTTTTCATAAAATATGGTACTTATGTTGAATTATAGTCAGTTTCCTGTGCTATTTTTAAATAAAATAAAAATTTTTTAAATTTCCTGGTTTTAGTTAATAACAAATAAATATCAATAGTTATAATCCACATTTTTAAAAAATCTCTTTATGGTTTTTAATATTTTTTTTAACATGGTGGTCCTTTGTCACATTTTCCTTGCCCTGCCCTGCTATTCTAGAGTTGGAACCCAGGGTCTTATACACACTGAGTATATTACCGTTGCCAGCCCCCTGAAGGGGACCCAAGTCCACAAAGCTTAAGCATTGCGTAAGCAAACAGCAGAAGGGACTGTCCCAGTCTGAGAAATCTAGAAGAGGAAAAAGTACAAACTAGGATATAACTTACAGTTTTAGAAAATCTAAGAAGTTCAATGTATTTGAAGCATGTTTGGAGCATAGATTGTGAGGGAAAAGGTGTAAGATAGTGTTGAGAGCCACAGTTTAGTCGGAATGACGCCTGGCATTTTGCCAGAGGGAATGGTTGAAAGGTGACCTGCTCTGGGAATAGGGCAGCTCCGGGATTAGGGCAGATCCTGCTGCTTCGGGTGCCCGCTACTTTGGAGTTCCTGTTGAGTTCTTGCGGGTTCAGGGTTCGTTCGGGGAGAATTGGCGCGTGGAGCCGGGTGGAGGAGTGTGTTCCTGGGAAGTGTGTGTAGAGGAAGTGTGGGAATAAAGGTTGCTGTTTGAACCTACAAGGCTTTGTGGCTGCTCGGTTATTTGTGCCCAGCCAGACTGCCGCAAGATAGAGGTCAAAGTAAAACAGAGCAGATGTGGGGTGAGGTTTTCATCTTAGGTCAGTGGGAAATCACCAAAGAAATTTGAGCAGGCTGGCATGGTCAGATTTGTGTTGAAAGAAGGAAAAAATAAGTGAGGGAGAGAGACAGAGCAGAGGGTGGGGGTGGGGAGAAAAGGGGAGAGAGAGAGAAAGGGAGAGAGGGGAGAGAGAAGAGTCACAGGCACACACGCACACACACACACACACAGGGATGGAGAGAGAGAGAGTCAGTCAGCAGAGGAAACTTGAGGTCTTGGTATTTGGATATTAATAGGAGGGAATTTGTTGTAAAACACGAATGACTATCTCATGGCTTCTTAGTCACACCACTGGATTTTTAAATCCTAGTGCTGACCCACTAGTTCTGGGACTATGGGTAAGTTATTTAAACTCCCTAAGCTGCAATTTTCTTTACCTTCAATCTAAATGTACTTTCTGGTTAACCATTTTTAGATAGAGAAAGCTGGCAATGTTCATTAAGTATCATGAAATTCTTGTGAAGGGAGATTGTATTGGCTAGCTTCATGTTACTGTAATGAAATACCTGAGGTAATTAACTTATGAAGAGAAAAAGGGTTTTTAGCTCATGATTCAGGAGTTCTAGTCCACAATTGGGTGGCCCCTTTGCTTTGAGACTCTGGTGAAGGCATCAGAGGGCAAAGGTGAAGAGTGTCAACAGATTGTGGCATGAGCCAGGAAGCAGAGGAAAGAGACAGAATGGTCTGGGGCCCCACAATCCCCTTCAGGGAACACCCACAGTGACCTAATAACCTCCTGTTAGGCCCTACCTCCCAAAGGTTCTATCACCCTCCAATAGCACTACCTTGGAACCAACCCTTTACCACATGGGGGAATAGAACATATATTCCAACAACATCAGAGGTTCTATCCAGTTTCCCAAAGCTCCACCTGTGGTTCTTAAATGTCACTGAAGGGCTGGAGGTATGCTCTTCTCAAGAATTCGCTCTTTCTCTGTCTTTCTCACCTTGAGGGCTGCTCAATCATTTAGGTTCAGTTCTTAGTATCTTATCTGCTTTTTTGAATTAGAAACTTTGTCCTGCTCCTCTTGTCTGATTACTGCACCTGGGTTTAATCTCCTTTTTCTGTGCTCCCAAAGCTTGGGTTAGCTTCTTGTATTTTCCACACCATGCTGGGGTCTTCGGCTTGGCAGAAGTTTCTTCCCTAACAACCACCATCTACAGACTAAATAACATGGGAAGAGAGTTAGGACACAGACTTTAAAATGATTGTAAATAAAACCTGGTAGTCCTTATGGAAAATTGTATGTCAGGAACCTCGGTTACCAACTGTCATTATTTCTAGTGTCTTCTGAAAGGCTATTCACAAATGCATTGATATGAGAATTTAGGGTAGCATTCCTTTGAGATCTGAAAAGATAAGGAGCCATGAGAATGTGTGCATTTTGTCTAGTGGCCCTTAGAACAGAACAAGAGGTGAGTGGAGGAGAGCATGGGTTTGGCAACCTGCCCTGCAACAAAGAGCTTTGTCTGCACGCAGGTTCCCAGTTCCCAAGCGGTCTGCATTTGAACAGAGCTCACTGTTTACCACTGGAGTGGAAAAACAGAGGAAATAGGCAATGAGTCAGGAACCCACTTGTTTCAAAAGGAATTTGTTTTAAGAGTTTCAGAAAAATCTAAGCAAAATCAGGAGTTTGAGGGAAGATAAAGGAGGTGAGGACAAAGTAAGGATTCCTGGATACTAGAGGTATGCTTGCCTTTGCTGACAGCCTGTCATTCTCAGGATGTGGCTTTCTACCTTGAACCTTAATCCAATGGGGGAGCTAATTTTGGGAAAGAGCTTCCACTCTGAGAAGGGATTTTAAGATCTAGTCTGAAATTCTTTGGAGTAATTGATCCTCTTCCTTTCCTCCCTTAAAAGACATTGGCTAAAGATGCCTTCTTTAATTCTTCATAGGGTTGGGGAACAAGAGAGGAAATTCCAGTATGTGTAATTTTTGAAGTATAGCAACAGATCAGCAAATGACCTAATTTAAGATCATGCACAGGTCTTGCTCCATTACTTGAGTTCCGGTTGTGCAGCTGCTCTGACTGATGTTCAGTTCCATTTGTCTAAGACAGTGCTTAATGTAGGACTGGTCTTTCCATTGTGTCAACTCCATTGGGAAAAGTGCATGGTAGTGGTGTGAATGCCACTGAAAGGAAGGAAATGATTTGCTGTCCATGGCAAAGATGCAGTCCTGTTCTGGCAAAAGTTCCAATCTGCAATTTAAGTTTGATACATTTGTTTTGTTTTTGTTTTCAAATTTGATCACATAGAAAGAAAAATTTGGAAATTTCAGAAAAATCTTAAGCAATATATTAAAAACACCCTGTAATCAGATCCTCACACATACACACACATCATATCTCATTGCTTTATATATTTTAATACACAAAATGTTAAAATATATGTATAATACCTGATGGAACACTTTGTGCAGGCTCTTTAGTAAACTGTTTTCCATCTATAATTTACATCAAAATTTTTAGGTCACTATAAATTGTTATTTCTCAACATAACTTCAAAGACTTTAATTTTTAAAAATACTTATCTTTTTTATACTTTAAAAGTGTTTCAATTTTTTACTGTTAAAATGTTTCTAATGGAAGTTTTTATTAATAATTGTTTTAAATAAATTTGAGAAACAGTGTGTGATAGTTTATTACATGTATACAGTGTATAATGATCAAATCAAGGTAGTTAACATTTCTATCCCCTTAAATGTTTTAAAAATTTTTTTGATTAGCACATAATAATTGTACATATTTATGGGGTACTGTGTGATGTTTTAATAATATGTATAATATGTTTGATAAATTCAGGATAACTAATGTTTCAATCTCCTTAAAATTAGGCATTGCCTGTAGGGGGCAAAAAATAAATTAAGATACAAGCAGTCCATTCTTTCAAGGGGCTTACTGAAAAGGGACTAATTTCTTCTAAATGACATTTAATTGCTTAAGAGGTGCCTATCCATTTTCTTCTTTGGGTTTTGTATGCCTTTGTATTCTATGTGAGTCTAGCTCATAAAACCAACTCTTGGGTCTGATTTTTCCACCTTTTTTCTTCCTGACAATATTGTAAAAGAGCCCAGTAAAATTGAACGGAGTTGATTTGTTAGCCCTTTTGTTAACTCATAAGCTAAATTATACTAGAAAGCATTTAAAACATTATTATTGTGATTATAGTTAGTGCACTTTGGTAACAAGAAACAGGACCTGCACAGGGAACTAGCTAAAATTTTACTCATTATATCAGAAAAGCAGCTTCAACATATTTGGCTTACAAACTCTAGGCTGCGCAGTATGGCAGAAGTTGTGCTTTGACAGCAGGATGGCTCAAATGGCGTTCATAACCTTGCTTTATTGGGGCAGTGAAATATTGTAGTGGAATCACTGGCATCTCTTTTCCCCTTTAAAATGAGTGCTGCCTTTTTATTATTTTCCCAGTGGGGATGGCTGCTATGCTCATTTGGGTGGCACACTCTTCCTCTGAAGTGAAGGCCACAGGAGTGATTTCACGTGAATGTATGATTTTCTAACTTCTTCAGGACCACAGGTTGCACTTCTCCATTCTAAGCAACTCTTGTAGAAAATCATACCCTTCTTATTGTCAAAGAGATGCAAGAACACAGATAAGTTTGGCTGAAAGTTTCACACTTATTGCTATGGTAGGCAGAATTTTAAGATGACTCCCATGACCTTTGGCCCTGTTCTTACTCCTAAGATTATGTTACAAGAGGAAAGGGAGATTATCCAGGCAGGCCAAACTAATCACCCAAGCCCATTAAAAACAGAGAATTTTTCTGTCTGGGAGCAGAAGAGGAAGTCTGAGAGAATTGAAACATAAGAAGGATTCAACCTACCATTGCTGGCCTGGAAGTGGAGGGGCAATGTAAAAAAGGTAAGAATAAATGCTATAAAAGTTTTAACTAAATCCACAAATAATAAATAATGTGATATCATCATGGTATGTACAAATGGAAAACTTCTTAGAACTCATGACAACAGGTCACAAGTGATATAATATGTGGCATTAGGTCAATGAATGATACAGAACTACGGTGTAGAGGAGGGTCATCTAACCCTAGCTGGACAGGATAGGGTTAATTTGTGTTTATCAATCTAGGGAAAATTAATTTTCCTTGTGATTTCCATGGAAAAGAATTAGGGAACTGCAAGTTCATTATGATGAACCAAGATGAGGAATAGAATATGGAAAAGGCATTTCCTAGGGTGATCATCTTAAAGAGGAATGTTCTTGTCAAGGCTCTCTCTCAAAAGCTTCCCTTGGGAGTAGAAGGAGCCTCCATCACAGACGTTTATGTTCATGGAGAGTCTGTAAGTCTTTAGGTGCAGGTTAAGTTTAATGGAAGGTCCCCTTTCTGGTGGGTATCTAAGTAGGCAATCCCTGGTGAGGGCTGAAGGCAAATAATGGTAGTGCCCCAAATTCACAATCTAAAGAGGGCTAAGAAACTACTACCATCATTATTGCTGCTATTTCTCAAATTCCTTATTTACAAAATCAGAGTAGTGAACATGTCCATCTTATTAAACCAAAATGGTGACAACTGAAAAAGTCTTCTGAATCAATGTTGAATTGAAGCCAGGCATTAAGGACTCCATCTTTAACTTTACCTGATCCTTTCCTTTCTTCTCTGCACAGTTACCTCCTCTATTTTGTCCATTATAGACTGTACCAGGAACTGCACATAGGCAAACTGATCAGTAAACAAAAATAATCACTATTTTCTTTAGATTTGCAGGACTGAAAAACATCTTATGACTAGATAAGATGTGCACTATTTTGCCACAAACCTGGAAACTTTACCCACTGTGAGAAGGCAGCCACCTGTCTGTGCACACCCATCACCTGCCTACATAAACCACTGCTAAAATCAACTTCCTGGCAAGATGAACTTTGGACAATAGACCTCCATCTTCTCAAACAGATGAGTTTTTAAATAAACTCATTTTCCATGCCTCAACATCTTATTTCTTGATTTCATTGGCCTATAGTGTGACTGAACTTGGGTCTGGTAACATTATTTTATCTTTATCTCTTATTTCTTTGAATGGTATTTACTGCATTTGTTTTAATTTTTAATTTGATGTCTTGAATCAGTTGAAAGTGAATATAAACCCTGCATTTTCTTTGAGAAGGCATGTGATAAAGCTTTCTTACTTGTGTAGGGACCAAGAAGAGTAATCAGTGCATTAACAGATGAATTTGCCCAATTCATGACTCATGTGATAGAGAAAACAGTTCCTCAGAATTTCAGTACTTTATTATCAATATGTCTGTAGCAAACCAATTGTTAGATCTTAACAGTTCCCTCAGAGATTGGGCAGATCCAGTTGAGTTGGTAGGTGAAAGGGTCAAAATGAAGTTCAGAGATTTTTCTTCTCTGTAATCCTCATGTACTCTGAGAAAAAAGTTGTTTATCAATTTATTAATATCCTTTTGTTGAAATAACATCATATGAAATTAAAGAAATTGAGTCACTCTTGTTAAAGTGTCTATGTGTCCTGGGAATGCACAAGGAGCGGAAGGGCTCTCTATGTCCTTGGGAACTTTCTTTGCTTGCAATGTGCACACCTGTTTAAACAGGTGGAGTTGGCGATGATTAGGGGAAAACCCAAAGTGCATTTGGAGGATCAGCTTTCTATTAACTCATGATCGATTCTTAGGAGTTAAGGGTAAGACAAAGGATTCAGACTACTCCAAGCAGAAGACCACTAGATTCATGGGGACCTAAAGGAAAACAAAACATGAGAAAATATAACCAGCTCCATGTCACTCACTGTCATCATGCTGTCACTCTATAATTGATTATGAAAGTCATTCTTCCCACTGTCAGATAGTACTGTCCATGGGAAATTATTTGGCTGGTGCCAACCCAAAGATTTGCCTTTATCTTATGCCATCATTGACTATTTTGCAGAGATCAGGATGTTTTCCTCCACTCAGAGATGTCTGGTTGAGCAGGTTTCAGTGTGATCAAGGAAATACCATTGCCCTCACTCTTGCTGTTCCAGCTGCCCTGGCAGCCCTCCTAGTGATGTTGAATGAGGTCATATATTTAGTAGGGCGATGTCTCCCCTAAGAGATCTGAGAAAAATAGAGACATTTCTACATGCACCATTCAGAAAAGCTACAAGAAAGGAGTTTTAGTGTGCAATGGAATATGCACAGGATTTGGGGGGAAGATAGAACTCGGCTTACTGAAGACATTAAGAAAATCACTTTATCCCTCTCATCATCTCTGATTAAGTAACAAAATTATCATGACAGAGTATTAGTTCAATAAATGTCAATTGTCTTCCTTTCCTTTATGAGAAACTAGCTTCAGGAAAATTTACTAATCTGTTGTAAGTGCTCAAAAATGACACGTCTGTGTACTATTGAATAAGAAACTTTACATAATTATTTTACCCTTAAATCAGAGTCTTCATCTCCTGTCCTTCCCTCTCAGAGCTAGCAGTCACAGGAATGTCAATCAAAGAAGGGGGCATTTCTAAGCTTGATGGACAGTTTGAAGCAAGTCAGAATGGAAGCTTTGACTTATTCACCTTGAGAGTCTGCATACTTTCTGAAACCTAGTGACTATTGTTTAAATCACTTTTGGAATTTTCACTTGAAATTTTTTACATGAACATTTAGAAAGGTCTTTTGTGAGTCAGGGTGATAGGTGTGATACTCTTTCTATGTTCTGTCCCTCAAAAGACATGCAAATAAATAGAGCTGCACTATTGAATAGTACCTGTTGGTTATGGACTTGAGGTTAATATCCTGCTTTCTTAAAATCATATGTTGAAATCCTAACCCGTGAGGTGATGTTAGGAAGTGTGGTCTGTGGGAAGTGATTAGACCATAAAAGCAGAGCCCTAATGGGTTTAGTGTTCTTACAAAAGAGACCCAAGAAAGTTCCCTCACCCTTCTCCCATGTGTAGACACAGTGAGATGACAGCTTATATGAACCAGAAAGCAGGCTTTCACCCCTCATTGTATCTGCTGTTTCCTTGGTCTTGAACTTTTCAGCCTCCAGGACTATGAGAAATATATGTTGGTTGACCAGGTCACCCAGGTCATAGTTATTTTTGTTATAACAGCCTGAATGAACGGAGTCACCATCTAAATATTCACAGCAAGGAAAAGGGATATGAAGATCTGAAATTCAGGTACAGAGAAGGTAGACAGAGATTTACTCTCAAGGAGAAAAATGAATACTTATTTGTATGAAAGTTTCAACCAAGCTTCTGGGTATTCTGCTTCATAGAAGTCTCTAGTATTTTTGTTTGCTTTATTTTGTTTTCCCCACTATTTCATATAGTTGCTGTGAAGAATGAGCTAAGAAGTTTCCTCTTTGGTCTCCTGAAGCAATGTGATCAGAGATCTGCTTGATTTTTCAGGGCTTAAAGATCCCATAGAAGCCAAGGGACTGTGCTGATGTTCTCCTTATTAACCTCGTCTGACCAGCACAGACATTTTTCAGAAGCAGAAAAGGGCCTCTTCCAAGTCTGATCTCAGACCTGGCTGTGTCCAGATTGTGTCATAAATTGTGTCCAGATTGTGGTTTTGGGCACTTGTAATCACTAACGTGGTTTTGGCTGGAGAAAGGAGTTCCTATCATAAATATGTTCAATTACCTCATGATTCAAAGATTGAAGCAGTCATGCATGATGGACTCCATTCTACCTGGCCTGGCCATACTCAAGAACAGGAAGAATGTAATTTTAGTTTTCTAGTTTTTTTTTTTTTAGTTTTCTAGTTTTTTTTTTTTTTTTTTTTTTTTAGTTTTCTAGTGGTCGAGCCCCCATGCGGTTTCTCCTCAGACCCTCTTCCTATCCGCTCCATTGGTCTGATAGAGTTCCGCCTGGGAGTGAATCTCAATAAAGCCTTGTTTAGTGGCCTTTTTAAATCTGCCTCCTTTTGGTTGCCACCGTTACCTGACCTTACAAGTTACTATGCCAACT
Source organism: Marmota flaviventris (assembly GCF_047511675.1). Taxonomy (NCBI): domain Eukaryota; kingdom Metazoa; phylum Chordata; class Mammalia; order Rodentia; family Sciuridae; genus Marmota; species Marmota flaviventris. The sequence continues at coordinate 88,184,189 of NC_092499.1, read as the reverse complement.
CTTTATATGAATTACTCTTTGCAAAGGCCCAGTAAAATATTTAATTTATTTTCTCCGTTTTTCAGATGAGGAAACCAAGCTGTACAGACATTTCAATAAAATGTTGAAGATCACAAAATAAATAAGCGGTATAGCTAGTTTTTGGTAGGAATAGGAATATTTCTATTATTCCTCTTTGAAAGGAATGAAAATCTGATACATGGATGAATCTTTTTTTTTTTCAACTCTGTGATATTCTATTTATTTAGATTCTGAAGCAAAATATCTTCACATTTATTCTTTCTGTGTTTGTTTGTCCAAATGTCTGTTGTTTTTTTTTTTTTAAAGGTCATCAGTCATACTGAATGAGGACCCACTGTGATAATCTCATCTTTTTTTTAAATATTTATCTTTTTTTAAAAAAATTTTTATTGTTGGTTGTTCAAAACATTACATAGTTCTTGATATATCATATTTCACACTTTGATTCAAGTTATGGCCTTTTGGGAGAGGAGTCCTTCTTGCTCTTCATGGTTAGACTTCTCAAGGCTTTGGTTCTCCTTGGGTCTTACAGAATAGGATGAAGGCAAGGTATCAACTCTTAGGCTTTATTATTAGTTTTGTTCCTCTTTGAATCCTTTCAGCTAAACCAGCTTACTTTACACAGACTTCTGAGATGGTTGTATTATAAATTTTTAATTTTCACTGGTTTAAAGAAGATGGCATTTTCTTTTCTTTCTTTCTTGTTTCTGGGTCACCCCCCCCCCCACACACACACACACTCTGCTCCTACCAGTATTATTGGAAGCTGCAAAGATGGCACTTGGTTGGGTTTTCCTGGGTCCACTCTTCATCCCTCCCACTTCATCCCTTCCCACTCTCTCTAGAATGACTCTCCCGGGCCTTGGTATCTGACAGCATGTGGTTGAGGACAAAGCATGGCCTGAACTCTCTCTCCCTGCTGACTCACAGCACACAGATTTTAGCCTTTAGAATAGTCAGCGATTGCCTGTAAAGTACCTAATTAAAGATGAATCTTGAAGTGAGAAAAAGTGAGATGTGAAATTGAGATGTTTGGAATTATCAATGTCCAGATTAAGCTGTTGAATGGGCCAGAGCAGTAATAATGTGACTCTCACTCTAGATTCTGTAAAACTCACCTCCATTACCATGGATATCTGGAATACCAGGTCACTGCACAAGTCTTGCTTCTACTTGGCGCAGTTTTTTAAAAAGTGTAATAATTGTGGGCATGGTTTTTTTTTTTGTTAGTTATTTAAAGTGTATTCTTAATGCATTTTGAGACAAAGAGATTAAATTTGAAAAACTTCAATCTCTAGCACTAGGTAATGTTATAAAATTGGGTAAAACAATTCTCCAGTTCTTTAGAAAATAGGAGAGTTGCAATGTGATTTTGCTCTATTTCTGCTACTACAATCTGCATCTGTGTGGAAATGTCTTACTGGAAATGTCTCTTATGGAGACATTTGGAGAAATTGTGCCACAGGTAATTCTACCTCATCAGAACTCATCATAGTTAGTGGCTTTATCAACCATGAAAAATGAATGACTAATGTAACAATAATACATGTGGCTTTTTAAAAAATGTAGAAGAATTAAGGAAGTGAATTGTTCGTGTGTATATTACAAATAAACAGATAATCACATAAAAGCTATTGCAAAAATGTCAATATGGATGCATGTCTAGGGTAAATAAATTATATTTAAAAATTAAACATGGTGAATTGTGGAAAATTACAATTTAACCTCACAATAGCCATCTTGTCTAGACATTTTTTGGCCTAGGCATGGGCATGTTAGACTTTTACTTCTGTTTTAAGACATTTTTGACCACTCCAACAATATTTAGAGTGAGGCCCTTACTCTCACAAATCCAATGAGGAAAAAACCTGTATATCAACTGGTGCTTATTAGGACTGAGTTGTGCCTACAAACATCTCCCATGTAACTGCTGAGGGAATAATCCACCTCTCACTTTGCTCTTTTTTTTTGTATTCCATGTCTAGTGTTACTGCTCATCTCTATTTTCTTATCCTGTGCTTTGCTTTTCTCTCCCTGTCACATTTTCAAGTTCATGATAGAAAAATAATGGAAGAACTCAGTCATTAGGTACATTCCCAGAAGAACCCTGAAAGACATCTACCTAGAGTCCAGGGTATCAAAGGCTGATATTTGTAAAGAGCTATGTCTGTATAATTTAGTGGGAAAATTTTCTCATAGGCTTCATCATCTCAGATAATTAACCTTTTCTAGGTTTTCTGTTTTTAATCTCTACATGGGGGGATAAGACTTTGGAGAGTGGGGCTGTTGATTAAATGAGATTAGGTATGTAAAAATAATTGGCATAGTATACACACATTTTAGATGCTCAATATTTGTTTCCCATCCTCTGTGGCAGATCCTTTCGTGGGAAGAGGAACTTTGTACTGCTATAGAATGCTCTATAGCACTCTAAAATGCTCCCAGAATATACCAGAACTCTTGATGTTACCAGAGGTTCTTTCTCTTCAGGAACACAAAGTGTATGTCAAAGGTACAGAATGACTGTTGCAGATGACTCAGAAGGCAGAGAAAGGGAACTGAATGTTGGGCATAAGCACCCAGAGCCTGCATACTTTCTCTAGCTCCAATCCAAGAAGAAAGAGCAGCTGTGAGAGAGAAACTGCAGGGCATTTGATCTTTTCTTCTTGATGGGATTTCTCCCATCTGAGTGTCCTTTTGAGACAGTCCTCAGCCCTAACCCTAGAAAACATTCTTCTCTGCCAATCAAGAAAAAATATAAAGAAGTTTTAGACTTTGCCTTCCACTATGAGGGTGTTGACATTGAAAAGGATGAAAAACCAAGACCCAGGGAGCCTCAGTGGGGCTGCTTTCCACAGTTCAGGCATGTTGGAAGGAAAGCCAGATGAGGTTCAGCTCCAGGGCCTCTGTGTGAGAGAGGAACAGAAAGTAAGAACCAGATAGTGACGGTGACAGTGGCTGCTGCCCTCCAGCCCTTCCCATACTGGTTCAGTAACTGTTTGCTATAACAACTCTTGGAAAGTGATACCACTTTTCAGACAATTCGTTTTTAGAGTATAATGATTTTTTTACTCCACAACTCACCAAAAAAAAAAAAATAGAATAAAATTGATATTTTGACATGATTGTTTTAGACAGAGACACACTCAGCCCAACAGTTTTTAATCAGAGAATCTCACATGGAACAAATTTGAATTACACACCACATAACCAAACATTCTGCTTTGCCTGTGTACATGAAGTGAGAAGGATGAAAGATAGCATCTTCTAAGACATTTCAATCTGTTGATTACACGCACTATTTCAACATGTTTTGAAGTACTTCGTTGTTTTTCTAATACTGTAAACTTGCTTTTAAGGGAATTTTGGGTACAGCATGACTCTGAGCCTCACAAAATTTGAAAAATCAGAAGTGAAACTGATGTGGCAGGAAAATTGCACTTTGCACAAAAATGGCTTTCCTCCACAATCAAGTCTGTCTGTCTCCCTGGTGAGCACACTAGACCTTCATGATACTATATCTTATTTACAAACTATTTTTACTTACTTCTGGATGTTTTAAAATTAGATAGATAAATCTGCATTTATTCTTCAACTGATCTTTTTTTTCTATTTGTGATAATTATTTGGGAAGAATATGTTAGGATGGGTCATATTATTATTTTCCCTGTTAAATTTGATTAAAAAATGCTTTAATGGATTTTCATTTGGTTACCAAGCCTTCAAGAATGAATTAAAAATTTCAGGTAAGGAATACAGGTGTATTTATTATAGATCCCTGACAGATTTTCCCCTTCTATGTCCAATATAATGTTCCCAACTATATTTTTGGTATAGTCACTGCTATAAACTCTAATGTTAAATGAAAGATTATCGACTTACGTAAGGAAGAAAAGCAGTATAAGGTCAGGTTCTTCTGACCCAGCATGGTAGTAAGCCCGGGGCCGGGATAGAAGTTATGAAATTCATCTTTCAACATTCATTCATGAGTTAAAGCAAATAACAGATAAAAACTCCATTCTGGGCACATTGTGTGTAGTTGCATTTGAACAAATAAGAGTTCCACAATCTGTGTATTATTATAGTTTGCTTTATTGATTTAGGGAAACTGAGGCTCAGAGAGTTAACACATTTGTTAACTCTCTTGCTGTCCCCTCTACCCCATTCTAAATGGAATTTAAAGCAATGTTTCAGTCTATCTTGCTTAAGTTTGCCTACCTAAATGTGACCTCACTGATGTGCTAGAGTTGAGAAACATGCTGTTCTCCAATTCCTTAAGATTCTGAAAATTCTACAAGTGCTTCATGTGTAGCCAGTCAGGGGAAAGTGATCACTTCACAGCAGGACAGGCCTCTGGGGGTCCTAATGACACAGGAGGACTCCTTTACTCCTGTCAGGAGCTTGAGGGACCCACAAAGCCCTGGAAATGACTGAGATGAGCTTTTTCTGGCCTTGACATTCTTGAAAGAGTTGGAGCTACTTCCTGAGTGAAGTTAGACATTCCAGGAAAGATAAGCCAACCTAAAGTTCAAAAACAGTTTCTAAATAACTCTCTCCTCATATGAATCTCATTTATTAAAGCAGCTATAAAGACCCTTTGTTATCATCCATGGTGGGACTATCAGAGGAAAGAGTTCAGTTAGGGTAGGAAGTAGCTCCCGAGTACTCAGCTGTTCTGGGACGAGGCACTTCCACATCAAGTTAACCTGAACAACAGGTACCTGGCAGGTGATGGTAATGAGGGAGTGGATTTGTGTCCTGGCTGGGAAACACTGGGAAGTGTCCTTGCAGCCTGTGGTGAATTAGAGGTCACTGGTCCCATCTAAGGATTGGGCTGCTACTCTCCTTTGTAGGAATCTCTGGGATTTTTTTTTTTGAAGTTGCAAGTTTGGATTTTAAAATTAATATGTCATTATTTTTTAATGTGAAAGCCATTTTTAAGGATTGTTTTGATCAAGCAAAATAGTCCTGGGTTGATTTTGGATTTGAAACACCAAGAATCTTGACAAGGACCTAATAAATATTTCCTAATCATCTTTGTAAAAGATGGGAAAAATGAACTTGCCTACTTTTTATTTTTGTGTCTCAGAACCATTCAATCTTTCCATTGAGTAAAAAGGATAAAATGAAAAAAGGTACCATTCCTTAAAAAAAAAAAAGGATTTTTTAGGAAAGTTGAAATGTGTGTGTCTGAAAAAGGAGGGATTTCAAGAAATGGCATAGAATCTCAGATTGTCCTTTCAAAACCAAAATTCATAATTGATAAATCATATGTGCTCTAATTTTTAAGATGTTCTCTCTATTTGGGCAGAATGAACAGAGATTTCATCAAGACTACATTGGTAGGTGTAAATCCTTTGTTGTTGTCGTTGCCCTTGAATCTGAGGGTCCTTTCTTCAGAGAAAAGGATTTGAGAATATTTTTAAAAAGCAGCCCTCCTAATCTTGCAAGATTTTATTTAAGGTTTGGTAAGAACCACATTTAAACATGTGCTTTAGTATTGTTCACATGGCTTTGAAAGCCCTATGGAAGTCAACACAATTATTAAACAGTCTTATCATAAACAAATACAATCTTTTGAAGAAAAATGCTGAAATCCAGAAAAATGTCTCCTCTCTCCTAGAATCCATAATAGGCCATAATTGATGGTGAAAAACCCCCTAAACAGGATGAAAAATATTCTGCTGATTTAAGGGAACATTAACTTCTCTGCCATTGTACATGGGGAATTTATAGTCACTAGTTCTCCTGGAGACCAAAGGTATAGTGTATGTAAAAGTCATTTTAGACTTTTGTTTGCTTTGTATAATATATTTTCTCCCCACCATATTATTTTCTTATGTATATTCTCACCAGCTAAATAAGGATATTAGCATATAATTTCTTATTATCTCCATCAGGGGTTGTGAGTCTCAAGGCACAGAATCAGCAATGCCAAAAAATAATGTACCAAATTTCTGAAATTCAACTTAATTTTAAATATGACTCTGTTCATCTGGCTGGGTTGGTGGGATAATCCACTTCACCTCACTTGTTCCTGGGGATGCCTCTAAGAAAACAAAGTCAGATACTAACGTGATAAGGACTGACTTGAATTAATAACAATTGCAATAGGGAAGACATCCCAGGGTGAATTGAGTTGAATTTTGATTTGTGCAAAGGTGACTAGGTGAAATGAAGGGAGAATGAGACAATAGTGATGAGGAACAGTAAGGACTTGGGGAATCATGGAAGTGGAAACTCACAAAAAGCAGGAAATGGGTAGGAACTGTCAATGCGGCCAGGGCTTTTGGTTTTGCTAACTGGCAGCTGTGGAAATTGGGCTCCTACCATCCACAGACTGGGAGACAGAGGCCTTAACTTTAGATGTTGGCAAGAATAGGCAATAAAGTCTTTTTGCAGCTTTGAGATTCTTCTGGAAGGAATTTAAGGAGGCTAGACTCATCATGTTAGGTACACGTGTGTGTGTGTGTGCATGTGTTTTGGGGCTGTGGACAAAACCAACTGTGCTGAGAGTTTATAGTTTCTACACACCAGGGTTGAGTCGAGAAGAGGGCTTAGGAGTCTGAATATGGTCAAGGAGAGTCTGTCACCTCTCCTACTGGGGTCATGTCAATATTCCAGAATCATCCATCTCAAAGCATTGAAAGTTAAGACAACAGAGTGTTGGGATGAGTCACTGCTATTCATCTCATGGCTACCCTCTTCCATTGTCCCTGTTGACAAGCCCCTTCAGGTCCAGGGTTCTTGCTGTTCCTTGCACTCTCAGCACACAGGAATGTTCTGCCCAGTTGCCATTGACTCACCCCATAGAGAAAACTGGAGGTCATCTCTGTAATACTGCCATGAAGAAGGACCAGGGTCCTTCAGACTGCCTCTAGCAAAGGCATTCTTCTCTTTCAGTTTAGAGGGGAAAACTCCTGTAACTCCTCAATTTTATTTAAACTTCTGTGGTGTTTCCTTCAAGCTCTCTCCTGCAATGATCATAAACCTCTGAAGAAACAATCCAGGAAGCTTTGCAGGTTCCTTCTATTTCTGCTCAGTCACTATCAACATCTCTTCTCCAGACTTTGAAGAACAGAGCTGGATAGACTAGGGAAAAGGGACAAACAAAAGTCAATATCTAAGAAGCTTTCCAGTCTCTCACACACACTAGTTGGAAAAAGGAATCTGAATTTAGGTTTAAAAGTTCTTCCTGTGGACATCACAAGGCCTAGGCGGGGCTCAATTATCACTGATAATTCACTTAGACTGTGTCAGAGGCAGGACAACAGGCTGGATCAGAAGATGCATAGTCTAGATTCTGTCTTGCCCACTGTCCCCAGACACCAGTCCTTACCTGTGATACTTCTTCTAGCCATCACATTTTAACTTATGGGAATAAGTAATCCTCATGATAGTAAAGGTTCAAGCAGTAGGTAACTTATCAGGTGGGTTGACACCTTAATCATGCTCCTCATGATTTTTATACATATAAAGAGGAAATTACTTGAGGCCTAGTACTGAATCATATGGCTATTTCAACTCTCAGAAAAAGTTAGTCAGACCAGTTACTAATGTCAAAGGTTACTTTGACACAGTACTTTCCTGATTGAATCTTTGGCTGTTATTGTATAGTACAAATGTTCTATTCTCTGACACAAATGGGGCATCACCTTGCCTTTGGCAAAAGTAATTGGCACCTGACCACATAGCTTCTTTTCTCTGTCTTTTCTCCTGGAACTATTTCCCATGATGACAATTATTTTCCTCCTTTTAAAAGTATGCTTTTTTTTTTCTTTTTAGAAAAGCAAGATAGAGCCACAATGTCTGCTAATATAATTACCCACTATGCTTTTACCAAGTTGCATGGCTAATGGATGGAAAAAAATATAATCAATATGGTTTCTACTTTAAATATGGAAACATATTGATGCCCACCTTGTAGGAGAGGCACTAGGGGCATTTTGACACAGGATTTGAATATGAATCTGGGGCCTTTTATCAGCCCTCTTCAGAGGCCTCCCCTGACCACCCTTCCTCCTTCCCCTCCCTGTTATGTAACACCAAAATCGAAGAGGTCTTCTATTGCACTCAAGATCTCATTCCTTTTACATTTTTTCCTCTTTCTCTCACTTGGCACGGGGATGCATTGCTTTTCTGAAGCTTTTTATAATGTAGAAGATTAATGTCTTTCATGGGCGTATTCCTGCTGCTTTCCCTCTGAGTTGCTTGTGAATATTTGCATCTGATGTAATTTGTCAGAAGCTAATGGCTGTCAGGATCCCACGCTACCTTCTCCCCTCCCCCCATTCTTCCTGGCTCCCTCACCCACGTGTGTGTCTTACCCCAGGCCAGACACTTGGCTGCCCTTCAGGATGCATCCTGATTCTGTTTACAGGTAAGGAAGCACCACATCCAGAGCCCTGGAGAGAATGGGGGGCACGGCAGTTAATCATCACGGGCCTGTGTCAGCCCAACACAAACAAGTTACTTGTTGGCTTCCTCTGGAATTTGATGTCACAATCAGCTTGTTGTTTTCTGATTTTGGCAGACACTGAAGCCAGGAAGACTCTATATTATGTTTATTTCCATCCACTGAAGTAAGGTTGCCTCCTGAAAAAAAAATTAAAAAAACAAAAACAGTGAATACTGAAGAGGCTGAACGTGTCATTGACCACATGTTCTATTCGGACTCAGAGTACCAGAGAATGGACCAACTTTTCTCAAATGCTTTTCTATCGCCTGAGCTACTTTGTAAATGCTTTTTAAGGGCTTTTCATTTAGTTGGGTTCTATTTTGCAGGGATTCCAAGTGTGTGCCTAAAGTGGTTTTACACACAAGGAAACTCAAGAGATGATTAACACCAAGTCTTGGATTAAAGATCCATGTTTTCTTTAAACCACAAATAAAGATAATTGACTTTTAATTTTATTTGACAATTGGCTTTTCTTAAATTTAATTATAGTAAAGTGGTTGAAATATGATAGGAATATAAGTGCATGGTAGAAAAATTCATGATAGGATATATAATATATATAAAAATTCATTGATAGGAATATAAGTGCATGGTAGAAAAATTCATGTTTCAATCCCTTATTTATTCATTTACCATCTAAGCAGAAAATATTGCTTGAATAATTACTCTCTGCCAGTCACTATGCTAACTGCTTAGGAGGCTCAGGGCTGCCAAGCAAAATTTTTCAACCAATTTAATTTTGTGTTTTATAGCTCTTTAATGAGATAAGAATTTAATAAAATCATATAATAAATGGTTGAGAAAAATAGAAATAGGGAATTACTTGAAGTAAAAAAATAAAACTGCCTCCTCCTCATTTTCCTGAGAGGCAGATATATTGATAATTTGAAGAATATTTCCTTGTCCAAATATATTTTCTAAATATGCAATTATTTAATGTAAATAGAATCACATTATACAAAAATTTCTTGAAGTGCTTTCATCTACCAGTGTTTTGTGGATTTTTTTTGAGTTCTAGGACTTTGTGAGTTTCTTTATTGTTTTTTGGGTTAGTGCAATATACCATTATGTGAATGTACTGAAACTCTCTTTAACCTGTCCTCTATTGAAACCACTTGCTTGTTTTGCTCCTATTGTTGTTCTTTTAATTTTGTTTCTTTCAATTTACAAATAATGCCACAATGAACTTCTGTGCACATTTATCTTAAAACACATTCCTAACATTGTGGAATTACTGGGTAACATGTATTTTGGTGGTGGTGGTGGGGTTATTGGGGATTGAACCCAGGGGCACTTTATCACTGAATTGCATTCCCAGCCCCTTCTATTTTTTTTGGAGATAGTCTCACTATAAGTTCCTTAGGACCTTGCTAAATTGCTAAGGCTGGCTTTAAACTTGTGATCTTTCTGCCTTAGCCTCCAGAGCTGCTGGGATTACAGATGAGTACCACTGAGCCCAGCAACATGTATATTTTATGATATATGTATGAGAATTCTTATTTTTTTCCCTTGGGATTGCCAATGAAATATTGTATTGCCAACCAACAACTTTATGTTTACCAACCAGTATGTAATTTTAAAAATCTTTGCCATTGCCTTAGTCTGCTTGTGCTCCTATATTACAAAATACCACAGGTTGGGCATTTTATAAATGATAGGAATTTATTTCTCACCATTCTGGAGGCTGGGGATTTCAAGATCAAGGTTCTGGCATATTTGGTATTTGATGAAACCTTGCTCATCATTGATGGTACCAAGTAGGCTTAATTTTATCAAGTGATTCAATATTTTATGAACTTTTATTAACTTGTTAGCTTTAATTTCTTAAGCCATTTATATTAGATACTACTATAGTTTGGCTCTGGAATGTCCCCAAAGGCTCATGTGTTGAAGGGTGGTTGTCAATTGGTGGCTCAATTGGGAGGTGATGGAAACTCTAGGAGGTGGGGCCTAGTGGAGGAAGTGGGTCACTGGAAGCATGCCCTGAAAAGATATACTTGAACCTGGACACTTACCTTGTCTTCTCTCTCTCTCTCTCTCTTTTCTGTGGCCTCCATGAGGTAAGCAGCTCTGCTCCACCATGTCTTCTTTGTTAAGATGCTGTGCTTCACCACAGACCCAGAAAACAGTGGTGCCAAGTGGCCATGGGGACTGAAACCTCTGAAACCATGGGCTAAAATAAATCTTTCTTCCTTTAAGTTGATTGCTGTTAGGTGTTTTGTTACAGTGACAGAAAGCTGACTACCATAGATACTATCTTTTAACTTCCAATATGTAGGAAGAAAAAAATTAGCACCTTATGCATTCATTAATATAGCAATACTTTAGTCCCCTCAGGATTATTTTTATACCTACCTGAGTTCTTTGCTTTCTCCTAGATTGATCTTGAGTATTTAAAACTAATAAATAGAATTTGTAATATTTTAATTATAAAACAATTATTCAGAGCTGAGCCAGTTAAACTAGATTTGGGAATGTCAGCAGTGTTTTAAATCTGTTCCTCACAGAGTATTGCAAGCTTCAACATCAAAAAGGCATTCTTTCTTTCCCTTTTGTTAATATGACCTTCAAGTACAACTTTTTTCCCTTCCTCCTAGAGTTTCTAGTTGCCTCTCTTTTGTCCTCATTAAATAAGAGCTTATTCATTTATAGTTTTCCATTCATAGTTTCTCCTTTTCCTGAAAATTATCAATGAGATATTGTGGGATATTCAGGTTTTGGACCTCTCTAAGCTCTTTGGGTTTTTTTTGTTAAATTAATATTTTAAAAATATTATTAACTTTACCCATGTTTTCAATTATGTGAAAAGATGTTAAGCAAAGTAGTTTCTTATATGTCCTTTCTGTGTTTGATTATGCTCCCTTTGTGGTTTTACTTCTGTGTATTCATGGGTTTTTTTCTTAATTAAGCAAACTAGCGTTTATTATTATTATTAGTGTGTTTCAAACACTGTCTTGAACTTATCTTTTCAATTTTATTTGCTCCCCTTTTTCCATTCATTAATTTTTAATTTTGTCTTCATTATCTCTTATTTTTCTTAAGATTTTACTGCTGTTATTTTCCTAATTTTTAAAGTTCATATGAAGTTTTCTCTATACAAAAGTGTCTGTGATATTGTGATATAATACTCAGCATATATCTGGTTTTTGTCTTTAGTTTCTGGCACAGAATTCTTAAAATCCTTACAATTTCCTGAGAAATGGAGGTGCTAGGTGCATTTTTTTTTCTATGATTTGGTCTTTGACCCAAATTGCTAACACAGATCTCCTAACCTCCTGGAATTTCCTTTGTGTCTTTTTGATGGGCTCCTAACTAGAAGCTAGTCACTATAAAGACCAACCATGACTGCAATTTACAGCATCACCTCCCATCCTCCAAGAAGGGAAGAAGGACTGAAAATTTATTTAATAGTTGACAATGCCTGTGTGATAAAATGCAAAAATACTCCACAAAACCCTCCAAATCCCAATGGGATGTAGAGATGCTGAACATGAGGAGGTTCTGAGAGGGTGGTGGGTTTGGAGAAAGCATGGCATCCCTATCTCAACACCCCTTCCTTCCTACTTTGCCCCAATTGTTTCTTCCATCTGGCTGTTCATCTGTATGCTTTGTAATATGGATTAAGTCAATGGATGAATAAGTTTCCCTGAGTTCTGTGAGCTCTCCTAGAAAATTATTGAAGCTAAAAAGAGTGTAGTGGAAATCCCAATCTATAACAGTCCTACGGATCACAACCTGGGTCTTGCCACTGGCATTTGAAGTGAAGACAGTCTTGTGGGACTGAGCTTTTAACCTGTGCAAATTGACTCTGTCTCCAGGTAGATGGTGTAGGAGTTGAGTTAAGTTGTAGCACACCCAGCTGGAGTCGAAAAACAGTTTGGTTTTTCCAATCTCAAGATTGCCTACAGACCTTTTGGAAAAAAAAGATATTACACAGGGAATACTATGTAGCATGATAATGAATTAATTTTTGGAAGATCAATTCTCAATAAGAAATTTATTGATAATTTATGGATACTGCAGGGCTTCTTTGTTCACCCAAAACATTTTTCCCACTGAAAGAGGAGGAATGTTGAGCAGTAAGGCTACCTTTGGGAACACTCCCTCTTGAACACGTTGCCCTTCTTCTGTTCTCACTCCTCTGATCTGTTGCCTTTGGTTTGAATATTGTACATTATGTTTGTATATTATTTAATGCTCTTTCGTGAAAGCAACTCAAAAAGATTATGGCTGTTGTGGTTTAGATATTAGATGTCCCAAAAGCTCATGTGTGAGACAATGTAGGAAAGTTAGAGGTGAATTGATTGGGTGATAAGTGCATTAATCCCCTGATTGGCATTAACTGAGTGGTAACTGGAGGCAGGTAGGGTGTGTCTGATGGAAATGGGTCATTGGAGGAGTGACTTTGGGGTTCATATTTTTGGGAAGTGCTTTCTTTTTCTGCTTCCTGATGATTGTATGAGCTGCTTTCCTCCATTACACCCTTCCACCATGATGTTCTGCATAGCCTCAAGCCCGAAGGAATAAAGCCAGCTATCTATGGACTGAAACCACTGAAACCATGAGCCCAAATAAACTTTTCCTCCCCTAAAATTGTTCTTGGCATGTCTTTTAGTCAAAGCAATGAAAAAGCTGACTGAATCAATGGCTTTAGGGTTAAATCTTAATCTCTCATCAACTGCATCAATTAGGATTCTTTCAAGAAATATACAATGTGCTGAAAATAGAGAATTTGCAAAGAGGATTTACTAAGGGACCATTTACAAAGGTATGGTTAACATGCCATGAAATGACAAAGAACAGTTTAGAAACTTGTGCCCAGTAACAGTGGGCAGTACTGCTATTTTCTGCAGGCCTGAAGGGGTGAGGCAAGGCAGAGGCGCCTAGGATCTGGAGTCAGTGAGTTGTGTGGAGTGCCCAACTGACTTAAGCTGTGATCTCTGATCAAGGGAAGCAGGGGCCTGCCTTGGCTCTCCAGAGAAGAAGCAAGAGAATAAATAACCCCGACAGCACGCTCCTCTTCCGACTTCTGTCAGCACTTCCCATGGTCTGTGACCAGTGAGAAGCAAGAAGGGAACAGGGCCTGTTGATATAATCTCTGAGTAAATCTTGTAGGGCAGAGAGAAATGTGGAGAAGGATGGAGAATGGCTATGAAAGAGCAAGCCAAGGATGCTGTAAGCCTGCTCCTCTCCCCAGAGAGTCTGAGAAATTGAACCATCCAACCTACAGAGTAATTTTGTGGGGCTCATTTACCACTTAGTGTCTGATAATTGCCTTCTTTGTGGAAAGGTTTTTGTAATAAATTTAAAATTTTTTAATAGCTGCAGAGCTATTTGGATTTTCTTTTTCTTCTGTTTGCTTAAGTGGGTTGTTTTCAATGAGCATCTCACCTCTTTCATCTATGTCATGCAATTTATTCTACACAGTTGTTCACAATATTCTTTCTTAATTTCTTTTTAGTATGTACAGGGTCTGTAATGGTATATTCTCTTTCATTTTGGATCCTCGAAAGAGATGTTTTTCTTTGTCCTTTGATCAATCTTGCTGGTTGTTGTCAATTTGACTAGTATTTTTGAAGACCGACTTTTGGTTTTGTTCATTTTTTCTATTATTATTTTTTATTTCCTGAATATATTACCTTAACTATTTCTTTTTTTCTCCCAATGTACTCTTTTTTTTTGCTTTTTAATGTGGGAACTTAGATCACTACTGAAAAACCTCTCCGCTTTTCTGACATGAGCAAGTAAGTCATAGACTTCCTTCTAAGCTTTGGCTGCATAATGACAAACTGTGCATCTGCATTTTCACCATTATATCAGCTTGACAGGTTTCTAATTTGTATTGTGATTTCCTCTTTGGCTTGTGGGTAATCAGAAGTGTATCATTTAATTTAAAAATATGTGGGGATTTGCTGAGAATTTTACTGCCATTAAATTCTAATTTAATTTTATTGTGATTAGTTTCATTCAACAAGGTTTCAATTATTTGAAATTTATTGAACATTATATTTGGATGGAGCAGCATGTTTTTTATTTTGGTGAATGTCACATATATCCTTGGAAAAATATTATTCTGCTCTGTTGGGTAAAATATTCTGTAAATGTCTGTTAGGTTAAGATAATTTATAGTTTTGCTGATACCTACTATATCTTTTTTGATCTTTTTCTCAAATTGTTTTAGTAACAACAAATAAATAGACTTTAAAATGTCCAACTATAATTAAGGATTTATCTATTCATTTACTTGGGTTTGCATTCACTTCTTTATTTTGAAGCTCTCCTTTCTGAGTAAATGAAAATGTAACATTTAAGCTTGTTGTTTTCTTGATTACTCAATTCCATTATCATTGTTAAATTTTCCTCTTCTATACTAATGGAAATACTGCTCATCTGAATGATATTACAGCTACATTTTATACTTATTGTTTGTGTGGTACAAACCCTTTTCCATCCTGCAACTTTGTATAACCTATATATAACTTTATATGTACAATTAAGCTTTGGTAAACAGAATGTGGAATTGAATTTAAAAAATATATAACAATCTCTGCCTTTTTAGTGTTTGGTTTCATTGTATATGATTATTAACAATTATTTTACATTTGATTCTATCACCTTGCTTTTCTGTTCTTTTTGTCCTTTGTTTTTATTGTTGTTGTTCTATTTTTCCTTTCCTGTTTCCTTTGGATTAACCAAATATGTCTGTTAGCATTCCGTTCTATTTCCTTTATTGACTTTTGAGCTTTAACTCCTTGTATTATTTTTACTAGTTACTTTAGGGTTTAAAATAGTCATCTTTAACTTATTACTTTCTACATAAAGTCAACATTGTAAAATTTCGAACAAATGTGAAAAAGTCCTAATAGTATGATTTCATCCTTTGGGTTTCTGTTATATATTTTGCATTTAAATACATTTCAGACCTAAAGTACAATGTCATTAGTGGTTTAAGGAACCAGTTTTCTTTTAAAATATCAAGAGAAGAAAAAAAAAATTTTTAAGTGTATACATAGAGGCTGCGGTTGTTGCTCAGTGGTAGAGTGCTCGCCTTGCACGTGCAGGACCCTGAGTTCGATCCTCAGCACCACATAAAAATAAATAAGTGAAATAAAGATATTGTGTCCAACTACAACTAAAAAATAAATATTAAAAAAGTATATACATATATATTTTTAAAAAGTATAAATATATATATGTATGTATGTGTGTGTATGTATGTATGTGTGTGTATATATATATATGTGTGTGTGTGTATATATATATATACATATATATATATACATACATATATGTATATATATGTATGTATATATATATACATATATATATATACATATATATATATATATATATATATATATATATATATATATATCAGATGTACCAGTGATGAATTCTCTCAGATTTCACTTGTCTGAAAATTAGCATAGTAGAATGTAAAAAAGTTAGAAAATACCTGTTCTGTTTCTAATTCTGACTCTTTAGTGTGTGTGATCTCAGTTAAACTGTGTAAACTCTCCAATCCTGAAAAATGAACAGGAGAGGTCATGGTTGCCTCCTCACAGTTTGGTTCAAGAATCAGTTAAGTTTTCATCCTAAAGTTACCTTGGTAAAAACAACACCTTATACAACAGGGGAAAGACAAAAAATTTAATAAGACAATAATTTCAACCAATTGATGGGCCATCTGTTGGAATCCTGATCTTCACTGTATAAATCACCCTGCCATAGCTCTGTACTGGGAGGTACCCTTCTGAGCTGCCACCATTTCTTCGGGGTGAACCACTGTTTTTCAAGGAAAGAGATATTCAGTCTTGTCTGAAATTTAATGAGGATTTACAATGTCATTAGACGGTTTATTTAAAAAGGGTAACTTGTATAATTTGAAACATAAAAAAGAGATATGCTTTGTATGTATGTGGCACACTTATATGAATAAATATATGTTTCTATTTAATGAACAATATAGTCTAAAAGGCAAAACATAAACTGCAAACTGTGGAAATGTAGAGTAAGATTTGATTCCCATGATACTTTCAATCTCCAGAAAAGCCCTTTCAGGACATTTCCAGATGCTATGACCTATGATCTTGATTTTCCAGGATGTGTATATGGTGCAAACATTTAGTCCCTTCCTCTAAGAAAGGGCATTATTCTGATTTTCACTCCACAGGGAGAGCTGGAGCCCCATTCAATACCAACTCTGCTGCATGGGTTCAAGTCAGGACACCACACTAGTCATTTGAAGAACTAAATGTGATATGAAGAATTGTCAACTAGGTAATGGGTTGAATTATAAATAAGGGATATCATAGAGATCCCTGTGGTTTAATTGGAAGAGCAACCTAGAAGGCAATCACCTTTCAGGGCTTAGGGGAAAATTAACAAGGAAGAAACTCAGATACTGGGGAGTGCAGGGGGCGGGTACATTTTTAAAGGGTAAACACACTGTAGTTTTTGGTTTAGGAGTTCTTCTATGTGGCAATTGTTATTTGATATGACATTCAGGAAGCAATTTATGTCTGAGAGTTTCTTAAATACCACCTGAAGGTATTTCCTAGAAGAAATACACAAGAAAATAAGATATTTTCCCTTGAAGTGTATTAAAAAAAATCTAAACAATGAAAACAATTGTCAGAGCTACAAACTCTGTGTCACAGGATTCCACTCATCCCATCATGGATCCTCCCTCTGTCCCATCCTCACTGACTGAATGTGTGGAGTTCTAGACTTTGTCTTCAGGGAGACATAAGGATTCACATTCCTTTAACTTGCTGTCTCAGAGGGACATAGTACACTATAATACAAAGCAGAATGGGGGAGAATGGGAGAGAGTTAAGTAAAGACAGTTGCTACATGCAGAAGAAAAGTCACTGTGATATAAGTTTATATTTTTTAGGGCTTTGCCATTTTCATAGCACTTCTCATATAGTTCATCTCATTGAATTCTCAAAAAAAGTGTAAATAGGCTAAATATTACTTTCTCCCAAATATTATAAGTTTAAATGAATTCCCCCAAATCTCAGAAGTAACAAGCAGCAGAGTTGGAATTCAGATGCATATTGCTTAAAATTCAACCCCTTGATTATACTCAGAGGAGTGCTCCTCCACTTAGCCTAAGTGAGACTCCATTTGTATACTGAAAAATACAACCCACTTTCTCATTCTGAGTCTCCAAACTTCAAAAATTCAACAAGGTCAAAGAATCTGTCAACTAATAGAGAACCTGCACAGAAGAACAAATGAAGTCCTCAACCAGCAGAAACAGCTGGAAGCTCTTTGAATGGGAAGGAAGGGAGGGAGGGAAGGAGGGAGAAGGAGGAAAGGAGGGAGGGAGGGAGGAAAGGAGGGAAGAAGGAAGGAAGGACAGAGGGAGGAAGGAAGGAAAGAAGGGAGGGAGGGAAGGAATCATAGCATAAAAAAGCGAATCAAAATCTCAGGCCAAGGCGGGCCCCACTCGATTTCCCTTGCTAACTGCATGATTTCTGGCTTCTTTCCTAGAAGCTCAGCCACAAAAGCAAGCAAAAGTTATTTGAGACTGAGCCATGCTGCTGTACCTGATAGGATCTTCTCTTCACTTCAGCAGTGGCCCACAGGGTTTGTCAGGACTGCTGAGTCACTTGCTGAGGGGACAGCTCAAAGACAGGTTCTTATTGAGTGAAGGCTCAGAATGAAGCCATTCTTGTCCCTCAAGAATTTAAGCCACTAGTAAGCTGCATTCCTTACCTTTAGCTCATAATGTAGGCCTGGGCAGGGCCCCTGGCTCTGCTCAACACTTGAGGTTTCTGGTCATGAGCATACACTACCCTCTGCATTCCTTTCCCTTGAATAGATGCTTTTACTTGTGACATTTAAGCATGTTCTCATCTAGTTTATAGTGTTACCTGTCCACAGCCAAAAAGTTTTGCTCTTATTGAAGAGGTGATATTCTTTCACCTTGGAGAAGGACTTCGAGAAATCTATGGTTGTGCATTATTTCTCCTCTTATTCATCTTTCTTTTTCTCTCCCTTATCACATCTCACAGATCAGCTGTCCTTTTGGACCAAAACATCCATGTGTGAAAGATTTTGTGGTATAAAATCAGTTAGGCACAGGTTAGCTAAGGGGAATTGTAGAGTAAGTGATGGGTCTCTGTCTCATTTCTGTGTGGTCAGAGCAGGGCTCATTTCACCCTCTGCAGAAGTCATTCCCTCTTATCCTGTTAATGACTGTCAAACTGGAGGGAGAAATACAAAGCACAGTGTAGTAGGAACCAAGTAAGTCCTGATTCAATTGGGTTGCAATTCATTTAGGTTATTAATTTTTAAAAAGAGGTTTTCCATTAATGTGGGAACTATTTTCATTTATGTACTCTTCTTAATGAAAATATTAACTTTACATCTACATTTTGCTCTGCAGAACCTAGAGATCCTTGCATATAGTAGAGACTTACTAAGTGCCTATTATAAATTGATAAATGAATGAACAAATGATAAATGTAAATTTCTGTACTTGGATTTAAATAAACTTATAAGCATAATATAAAGAAATGCCTAATAGAGGCACTTAAAGTAGAATTTGTTATATTTTAATTAAATATAGTAAAATATAATTCATTATATTTTAATTGAATATATTAAAAGTATATGTGTATTACATAAATTTCACAATACATAATTTCTTCTGTGTATCTTGCAATATGTAAAACATTCTTTTTTTGGAGGGGGAGGGATACCAGTGATTGAACTCAGGGGCACTCAACCACTGAGCCACGTCCCCAGCCCTATTTTGTATTTTATTTGGAGACATTGGAGACAGGGTTCTCACTGAGTTGCTTAGCACAGCTTCTGCTGAGGCTGGCTTTGAACTAGAGATCCTGATGAAGACTTCACATATTAACCAGATACTGAACTGGCTGTGAAGATCTAAATATCTAAGATACTTAGATACAAATAACATATAAAAAGGAAAATGAAAAAAAATGATTTAAGCTATCTGTGAAGCATCTCCTGCAGAAATCAGACATCCAATCTTCCAAACTTTGGAATTCCTATGTCTATTACAGGAAAAGGTAGTTCATTATTCCTCCCCTCTCTAATTATGAAATCTCTTGTGTTTACATGAGATATTATTTTTCCCAAAACAGTTGCTCCTGCTATGTGTATGAGAGAACTTGGATTCCCATATACTGTCTCACCACCTTCCTGAAAAGTTATTCATATTAGTTTAATAAATAAATGATATCCTTTTTATGAGTAAAATTTCTTGTCCCTTCAAGTAATAATTATAGCTTCTATTGGCTGAGTCTAGGATAATGGGGTTTTTTTTTTGCACTTGCAGTTATAATTTAAATGTAGGAAAATTCTATATCCTGCTGAACAGTGTGATATAAAGCACAGCTTTTCTAGTTTTTCTCTTGTACTGCATCACATGCTTTGTTAGGTCCCTGCCAATGTGATTATGACACCACACCAGATTAGCAGGAACACAGGTGCTTTTATGATGTAATGCCAATTGATTGATGGCTAAATATTGCTAAATATCTCTGGAAAAACATTACCTCATATCAGGAACAAAGATATAGCTATTGCCATAGTTAACACATGAATTCTACAAGACTCGTCTTTGTTCTTCCTGATGAATCCTGAATAATTTCACCTTGATTTTGTATCTTTAATAAAAGCTGTAAATCAGCTTGGTCATCATGTTGGCTCACCACCTTCATAATATGGACACATTCAGAACATTTATTGGGGAAGGGGGATAGTAGGGGATAGGAAAGGTAGCAGAATACAACAGTCACTAATATGGCATTATGTAAAATTGTGAATGTGTAACCGATGTGATTCTGCAATTTGTATTTGGGGTAAAAATGGGAGTTCATAACCCACTTGAATCAAATGTATGAAAGATGATATGTCATGAGCTTTGTAATGTTTTGAACAACCAATAAAAAAAACCAAAAAAAAAAACCCCAAATAAAGTCATATATTTTCATATTATCTGCGCACTATGGGCCAGATATATAGACACTGGTACCATCAGGTTTCAAACACCAAGGCTAAAAGGCCCAGTGGCTCAATATAGTATGAATAAGTACATGAGTTAACTGTCCCTAGCACAATTATTTTTTTAAATTTATTTTTTTTAGGTACTGCTGGGAGTTGAACCTAGAACCCCACTCATGCTAGGCAAGCACCCTACTCTTGCAGGTGCATCCTCAACCCTGTGGCACATTATTAATGTGATATATAATTTTCTTCCTTTGGAAAATGCTATATCCATTTATCCCTCAGTCATTTTTAAAAGAAAAGGATTGAATAACAAGAGCATAAATACTCTGCTGTTTTCTAGAACAGCATTCATCATTATGTAGAGCTTGTCTCCACAGTCCATGTTCAATGTGTATCTTATTCTGCTCCTTCTTCCCCCAACTTTTGATCCTTCTACTTTTTCCTATTGCGTCTCTTATACCAGAAATATCCAGCAACCTAGGATGTCAGAATTTATTAACATTTTTAGACTGCATATGACTTCTATTTTTGAAAAAAACCAATTATCACATTTAATTCCAAATATGATTCAATGTGATAATAAAGAAGACTTATGCCAAAGTCTTCTCTTATATTTGAAGGGCTATTTCAATATTTTATGGATATTTTAACTTATGGTCTTTGGCTTCTATTGCTATAATATTAAGAATTCAGAGGACAAAGTTCTTTGCATAGGAAGTTGTTAATATCATGCTCCAAATCCTGTTATTAATAACTTCCTATGAAAGGCTTCTAGGCTGCTGAGGGGCAGAGCCGCCCCCCACCCCCCGCGCCTGCCAGGTAGGCGGAACTGTGACCACCGACAGAAAAGGCCCAGTGGCCCGCAGAGGGGCAGAGCTTCCAATCACTCCTGCAAGGTAGGCGGGCCTGTAACCCACCTGCAGAAGAGGAGCAGCGGCCTGCTGAGAGGCAGAACCGCCCCCTCCCCCTGCGCCTGCAAGGTAGACGGAACTGTGACCACCATCAGAACAGGCCAGACCTGCAACCGACAGACAGAACAGGCCCAGTGGCCTGAGGAAGGGTAGAGCCACCCCGCCCCCCGCGCCTGCAAGGTAGGCGGACCTGCGACCCACTGGCAGAACAGCCCCAGAGGCCTGCAGAGGGGCAGTGCCGCTGCCTGCGCCTGCAAAGTAGGCAGAACTGCGACCACCGACAGAACAAGCCTAGCAGCCCGCAGAGGGACAAAGCCGCCGCTCGCGCCTGCAAGGTAGGCGGACCTGCTACCGACTGGCAGAGCAGGCCCAGTGGCCTGCCGGCATGGTAGGCACATTGCCCCAATTGGAGGAGGGGCAGAGCTGCCGCCCGCGCCTGCGAGGGAGACTTTGCAACTATACAAGACCAATATAAATATATAGGGGGAAAATTCAATAGCACAACAGTTTCACCAAGTAGAAAGGAATGCGAACAGTATGAAGAGACAAGGAAAGAAAGGACCACAAGCAATGCAGGTCAACTCAACGTTAGAAGAGGTAATAGCTGCAGCAGATGGAATGTCAGATAAAGAATTCAGGATATACATGCTTCAGATGATCTGGAGTCTCAAGGAAGACATCAGACAGCAAAATCAGACAATGAAAGATCACTTCAACAATGAATTACATAAACAAATCCAAGAAGCAAAAGATCAACTATACAGGGAGATAGAGGTTATAAAAAACAAACAAACAGAAATCCTAGAAATGCAGGAAGCAATAAACCAACTTAAAAACTCAATTGAGAATACTACCAGCAGAGTAGAACACTTAGAAGATAGAACATCAGACAATGAAGATAAAGTATTTCAACTTGAAAAGAACATAGACAGCTCAGCAAGACTGTTAAGAAACCATGAGCAGAACATCCAAGAAATATGGGATAACAACAAGAGACCAAATTTAAGAGTCATTGGGATACAGGAAGGGACAGAGTTTCAAACCAAAGGAATGAGCAATCTATTCAATGAAATAATACGAGAAAACTTCCCAGACTTGAAGAATGAGACAGAATCCCAAATCCTAGAAGCCTACAGGACGCCGAATGTGCAAAATCATAAGAGACCCACACCTAGACACATTATAATGAAGATGCCCAACATACAGAATAAGGAGAGAATTTTAAAAGCTACAAGAGAAAGGGAGCAGATCACATTTAGGGGTAAGCCAATCAGGATAACAGCTAATCTTTCAACACAGACTCTGAAAGCTAGAAGATCCTGGAATAACATATTTCAAACACTGAAAGAAAATGGGTTCCAACCAAGAATTGTGTTTCCAGCGAAATTAAGCTTCAGGATGGAAGATGAAATTAAAACCTTCCACGATAAACAAAAGTTAAAAGAATTTGCAGCTAGAAAAACATCTCTTCTAAACATCCTTGGCAAAACATTACAGGAAGAGGAAATGGAAAATAACAATGAAAACCAACAGTGGGAGGTAGGACAGTAAAGGGGGGAAAATAATCAAAGAGGAAAACAAACCATGTTTAGTAACAGAAATAAACAAATATGGCTGGAAGAACAACCAATATCTCAATAATAACCCTAAATGTTAATGGCTTAAACTCACCAATCAAGAGACACAGGCTAGTAGAATGGATCACAAAACAAGACCCAACAATATGCTGCCTACAGGAGACGCATTTGATAGGAAAAGACATACAAAGGCTGAAGGTGAAAGGTTGGGAAAAATCATATCACTCATATGGACTTCGGAAACAAGCAGGAGTGTCCATACTCATATCAAATAAAATAGATTTCAAGCCAAAGTTAATCAAAAGGGATAAAGAGGGACACTACATACTGCTTAAGGGAACCATACACCAACAAGGCATAACAATCATAAATATATATGCCCCAAACAATGGTGCAGCTATGTTCATCAAACAAACTCTTCTCAAGTTCAAGAGTCTAATAGACCACCATACAATAATCATGGGAGACTTCAACACACCTCTCTCGCCACTGGACAGATCTTCCAAACAAAAGTTGAATAAGGAAACTATAGAACTCAATAACACAATTAATAACCTAGACTTAATTGACATATATAGAATATACCACCCAACATCAAGCAGTTACACTTTTTTCTCAGCAGCACATGGATCCTTCTCAAAAATAGATCATATATTATGTCACAGGGCAACTCTTAGACAATACAAAGGAGTAGAGATAATACCATGCATCCTATCTGATCATAATGGAATGGAACTGAAAATCAACGATAAAAGAAGGAAGGAAAAAGAATACATCACTTGGAGAATGAACAATAGGTTACTGAATGATCAATGGGTTATAGAAGACATCAAGGAGGAAATTAAAAAAATTCTTAGAGATTAATGAAAACACAGACACAACATATCGGAATCTATGGGACACATTGAAAGCAGTTCTAAGAGGAAAATTCATTGCTTGGAGTTCATTCCTTAAAAAAAGAAAAAACCAACAAATAAATGATCTCATACTTCATCTCAAAATCCTAGAAAAAGAAGAGCAAAACAACAGCAAAAGAAGTAGAAGGCAAGAAATAATTAAAATCAGAGCTGAAATTAATGAAATCGAAACAAAAGAAACAATTGAAAAAATTGACAAAACAAAAAGTTGGTTCTTTGAAAAAATAAACAAAATCGACAGACCCTTAGCCATGCTAGCGAAGAGAAGAAGAGAGAGAACTCAAATTACTAGCATACGGGATGAAAAAGGCAATATCTCAACAGACACTTCAGAAATACAGAAGATAATTAGAAATTATTTTGAATCCTTATACTCCAATAAATTAGAAGATAGTGAAGGCATCGATAAATTTCTTAAGTCATATGATCTGCCCAGATTGAGTCAGGAGGATATAGACAACCTAAACAGACCAATGTCAATTGAGGAAATAGAAGAATCCATCAAAAGACTACCAACTAAGAAAAGCCCAGGACCGGATGGGTATACAGCAGAGTTTTACAAAACCTTTAAAGAGGAACTAATACCAATACTTTTCAAGCTACTTCAGGAAATAGAAAAATCGGGAGAACTTCCAAATTCATTCTTCGAGGCCAACATCACCCTGATACCTAAACCAATCAAAGACACTTCAAAGAAAGAAAACTACAGACCAATATCTCTAATGAACCTAGATGCAAAAATCCTCAATAAAATTCTGGTGAATCGGATACAAAAACATATCAAAAAAATTGTGCACCATGATCAAGTAGGATTCATCCCTGGGATGCAAGGCTGGTTCAATATACGGAAATCAATAAATGTTATTCACCACATCAATAGACTTAAAAATAAGAACCATATGATCATCTCGATAGATGCGGAAAAAGCATTCGACAAAGTACAGCATACCTTTATGTTCAAAACTCTAGAAAAACTAGGGATAACAGGAACATACCTCAATATTGTAAAAGCAATCTATGCTAAGCCTCAGGCTAGCATCATTCTGAATGGAGAAAAATTGAAGGCATTCCCTCTAAAATCTGGAACAAGACAGGGATGCCCTCTCTCACCACTTCTGTTCAACATAGTTCTCGAAACACTGGCCAGAGCAATTAGACAGACAAAAGAAATTAAAGGCATAAAAATAGGAAAAGAAGAACTTAAATTATCACTCTTTGCAGGTGACATGATTCTATACCTAGCAGACCCAAAAGGGTCTACAAAGAAACTATTAGAGCTAATAAATGAATTCAGCAAAGTGGCAGGATATAAAATCAACACGCATAAATCAAAGTCATTCCTGTATATCAGTGACAAATCCTCTGAAATGGAAATGAGGACAACCACTCCATTCACAATATCTTCAAAAAAAAAATAAAATACTTGGGAATCAACCTAACAAAAGAGGTGAAAGACTTATACAATGAAAACTACAGAACCCTAAAGAGAGAAATAGAAGAAGATCTTAGAAGATGGAAAAATATACCCTGTTCATGGATAGGCAGAACTAACATCATCAAAATGGTGATATTACCAAAAGTTCTCTTTAGGTTTAATGCAATGCCAATCAAAATCCCAACGGCACTTCTTGTAGAAATAGAGAAAGCAATCATGAAATTCATATGGAAAAATAAACGACCCAGAATAGTGCCGCAGTCTGGCTGGGCACAATCAGGAGCCACTTGTCAAAAGAAAGTAACTTTATTTTTAGAACCACACACGCCAAACAAAACAGCCTCTCAGGAAAAACCCTCAGAGCCTCAACTGCCACCACCGGCTTTCCACAAGCCTCTCTCTCCCACACAAGCTTCTCTCCACCTCCCTCAATCCTCCTGCTCTTGAGGCCGATTGGCTGGGTCACGTGGGCGGAGCCAAAAAAGTCCCCCAATGAGCAGCTCCGTGGTCTGAAAGGGCAGGGAACAGCCCAATGAGCATCACCGCAGAGGAGCCAATCAGCAAGATGTTGCTGGGTCCGCTGTGAGCCAATCATCAGCCGGCAGCTGGAAGTTTGCTGGCAGCTGGAAGTTTGCTGGGGCCCCTTCGGCTGTGGCTCTCAACATCTCCCCCTCTCTGTTTAAACAACAAGCATGTGGCTTAGGGACCGTGCCTGCCTTAGGTTGTCCAATAGTACATATGGTCCTTAGGTTGGTACCATTGCAACTGGATCTTACCCGTCACTGATTACCGGTCCAGTATACAGCCACACCTGTGGAGAGGTCTTTGTACCAGCGGGGGGGTGAGGTTCTTTGCCTCACCTCTGTTGGCCCCCAAATTTTAGCTGGACGATCATGACAAGCAGAAGGGAGGAAGATACACCAAGCCAATTGACGGCTCCTTTTGGAAAAATTGTACCACCAATGACATCATCAGCAAAAATACCCCAACACTACCACAAGTCGCTGCACCAACAGATAGTTCACAATGCATACAGGTGAGCTCACAATGTGTCCAGGCAAGTTCTGCAAGCAGTTCAGTGATGGCTATTGTAGAAGCTGTAGATTGGTTTTATCTTTGACTTCACCAGCACTGGGATGAAGATAGGAATTCTGGCAATAATGGCTAAAGAAAAAATTATGTAACATTACAGAAGGCACTAAAAGAAAACAATTTTCTTAACAATTTACATTGTCTTCACTGGCACTGGGATGAAGATAGGAATTCTGGCAATAATGGCTAAAGAAAAAATTATGTAACATTACAGAAGGCACTAAAAGAAAACAATTTTCTTAACAATTTACATTATCTTTAAGAGAATTATTAAATATAATGAAAAGGAAAGGTGAAAGTAAACAAACAGATCTGTTAACCTTCTTTTTTGTTTACATATAAAAACTATCCTCAACAGTTGTTTACCCAATTTAAATTAAACCATATAAATCACGTGAAAAAAAAAATTTGGATCCATTTTATCATGAGCGCTCATCATATATGATATATGGACATACATACATTCAAACATATAACACAAAACACAAGTGTGCACACATAATATAATACATACAACACATAACATTATAGTAAAGGCCTTATAACTTTTTACAGGTGAAATCTCCATTGCAATGTTTAAAAACTCTATAATCAAAAAATAGAACTGATCAGCAAAACATTAACCTAGGTCTGTATGAGCTCAAAAAATAAAATAGAACTTCATGATATGGCAAAGGGCAATAATAAAATAGATATTGAAAAAAGCATCCTGGTTCTGTTGCAGATGTAAGAATAGCCAAAGTGGAGTTTTGGATATCAGTTGTTATGGATTTGAGCCAAATCATCTTCTTTTTGGTCTGTAGAAATCGCTTTAGTTAATCTTTCTGGAATCCAAATCGGCTGCTGTTCTCCCTGTGGAAACACATAAACAGACCCCCGACTCCAGACAATCACTGGGTCAGGACCTTGGTTAATCTCTCTGGAATCCAAATCGGCTGCTGTTCTCCCTGTGGAAACACACAAACAGACCCCCGACTCCAGACAATTACTGGGTCAGGACCTTTCCATTGTCCTGTTAGAATATCCTTCCAAAGTACCTTGGGCTTATGCACATTTTTTGGACACATATGCCTTTCCGCAGCACTAAGTCCTGATGAATCCAAATTTAAAAAGTTTAGAGTAAAAAGGGTTATTTTAAGTTTATCTTTGGGGAATATATACCCCTTCCCAATTCCTTCTTTTTGCTTTAATAAGTACATTTTAATAGTTTGATGAGCTCTTTCAACTATGCCTTGTCCCTGTGGATTGTATGGGATTCCTGTTATATGAGTAATGCCAAATGTTGAGCAAAATTGTTTAAAAGAGGTAGAAGTATAACCAGGGGCATTATCTGTTTCTACCTGTTTTGGAACACCCACAGTGGCAAAATTTTGTAAGCAGTGAGCTATAACATCTTTAGTTTTTTCTCCGGCATGAAGGGAGCCCATCAAAAATCCAGAAGAAGTATCAACTGTAACATGCAAATATTTTAATTTTCCAAATTCTGGCAAGTGTGTGACGTCCATCTGCCAAATATGGTTAGGTATCAATCCTCTAGGATTGACTCCAAGATTAACTTGTGGTAAAAAGGTCACACAATTTTGACATTGTTTTATTATTTGTCTAGCTTGTTCCTTAGTTATTTTAAAGCGCTTTTGTAAAGTATTAGCATTGACATGGAACTTTTTATGAAAATTTATAGCTTCTTCTAGTGTAGAGAAAATATGTATGTCATGTGTAGTTTTATCTGCTAAATCATTGCCCAAACTAAGGGCTCCAGGCAATCCTGTATGTGCCCTGATATGTCCTATAAAGAATGGATCTTTTCTGTCCCAGATTAGACTTTGTATAGTGGAAAGCAAAGAGAAAACAGTAGAAGAAGGGGAAATCCTACCAGCATCTTCAAGAGATACTATAGCATTAACTACATACTGACTATCAGAAAATAAATTAAATACAGAATCTTTAAACATCACAAAAGCTTGTAAAACTGCATTAAGCTCTACCTTTTGAGCTGATTGTTTGGGTACTAAAAATGTAAAAGTTTGATCAGGTGTAACTATTGCTGCTGTACCATTATTTGACCCATCAGTGAATATATTTGGAGCATTCATGATAGGTGTTTTTCTTGTCATTTTTGGAAAAATTACAGGATGCAATGACCAAAAAGACAATAAAGGATTAGATGATAAGTGGTTATCAAATGAAACATTAGATTTGCACATGATTATTGCCCAAGTATTTAACTCATTAGCTAACTCATCAATTTGATTCATAGTATATGGAGTAATAATTTTATTGGGAGAAATTCCAAACACTCCCTTTGCTGCTTTTATTCCTTTGAGTATTAATTATCCTACAGCCTCAGGATACCTAGTAAGAATAGTGTTAGGAGAATAAGATAAATGTATCCATAATAATGGACCTTCTTGCCAAAATACTCCTGTAGGAATATTTTTTGTTGGTAGTACAATAAATAATAAAGGCAAACTTATATCAATTCTATCCAAATGCATATTTTCCATATATGTTTCAATGATTTTTAATGCCTTTCTTGCTTCAGGCATTAACATTCGGGGTGAATTTGGATCTGATGGACCTTTTAGAATATCAAATAAAGGTCCCAACTCTCCTGTTGGTATACCTAAATAAGGCCTTATCCAATTTATGTCTCCTAATAACTTTTGAAAGTCATTAAATGATTTGAGTTGATCTACTCGTATTTGAATTTTTGGTGGACGGACCATGGTTGAGGATAATAGAACTCCTAAATAATTAATTGGAAAATTTAATTGTACTTTATCTATTGCTATCTCTAGATTATAATTTTTTAATAAGTTTGTAAGTGTGGCATAACATTCTAGCAATGTGTTTTTATCTTTGTGTGCTAATAATACATCATCCATATAGTGAAATATTTGTAGTTCAGGATTTTGATTTCTAAGTGGCTGGATTACTTTGTTAACATAAATTTGACACATAGTTGGGCTGTTAGCCATCCCTTGAGGGAGTACTTTCCATTCATATCTCTGATCAGGACCTTCATGATTCAGTGCAGGGATAGTAAATGCAAAACGTGGACTATCCTCAGGATGAATTGGAATTGAAAAAAAAACAATCTTTAATATCTATAACTAAAACATACCAGGTTTTTGGCAAAGCAGACAACTGAGGAATCCCTGATTGAGCAGGTCCCATAATAACCATCTCATTATTAATGGCTCTTAAATCTTGCAATAATCTCCATTTACCAGATTTCTTTTTGATGACAAAAATGGGAGTATTATGGGGAGATA
The DNA here is from genome assembly GCF_047511675.1 of Marmota flaviventris. Lineage (NCBI taxonomy): Eukaryota > Metazoa > Chordata > Mammalia > Rodentia > Sciuridae > Marmota > Marmota flaviventris. The sequence goes on along the minus strand of NC_092499.1, from coordinate 88,154,509 downwards.
CAGAAGGTTGTATATGTCCTTCCGCTAATTGTTGTTTGACCAGGTCATGGGCTGCTTGTATCTTTTCTTTAGTCAGGGGCCACTGAGGAACCAATACTGGTCTTTCTGATTTCCAAGTAATTTTTATTGTCTCAGTGGCCCTTTCTGAAAATCCAACCCATGTCTTTCTGTTCCTTGATCTATTTGTATTGGTGCTGCTATACCTTGTTCTTGTTTTTCTAATCTTTTTCCTTTCCTAAAACCTTGTCTAGTCATAATAGTGGGTGCATTTTGGTTGATGTTATTTGTTAATGTCAAACCTAATTGATCTAGGACATCTCGTCCCCATAAATTTACGGGAAGATGATCCAATACATATGGCTGTATAGTTCCTTCACATCCTTCAGGATCCTTCCAATCTAATACCATTGCACTTCTATGGGGATTAGTCGCCATTCCTAGGCCTCAAAGCGTTTGAGTGGCTTGTTGTAATGGCCAATGTTTTGGCCATTCTTGACGAGAGATGATGCTAAGGTCTGCACCTGTATCCAGTAGCCCATTAAATTCATGTCCTTGAATATTTAGTTTTAGCATGGGGCGAGAATCTAAATTTAAAGAAAGCATAGCCCAATCTACACCTGTGGAGCCTAATCCCTTGGAACCTCTTTCTACAGTACGACTGGAAAATTTATCATGTAGGCTGGGTATTATTAGTAACTGTGCTATTCTATCTCCTGGTGAAATTACTGATATACCCTTTGGAGAACTGGCTATAATTTTTATTTCAACTTCATAATCAGGATCAATTAACCCAGGACTTATCATAAGTCCTTTTAGAGTAGAAGAGCTGCGTCCCAATAATAAGCCTACTGTTCCTTTGGGAAGAGGTCCTTTCACCCCTGTGGGAATGATTTGAACTCCCATCTCTGGAGTTAGTACTGCTCTGGTGGAGGCGCAGATGTCCAACCCTGCGCTCCCTCTGGTTTGTCTGATGAGGGATCTGATGGACAATGTGTCCTGGACACTACCCTGATGGGGTTGCTGGGTTCCTCCAGTGCTCCATATATTTGTGGTTTTGGGCCCCGGAGCATTGGGCCCCCCTGTCCATTTTTTGGCAATGGAGCCCGATGCCTTTCTCCACGATATTGTGGATAAACACCTGGTCCTTGTTCGTTTTTTGATAATGGAGTACCCTCTATGGTGGTTTGAGAACGGCATTCATTAGCCCAATGTCTCCCTCTACGGCATCGTGGGCAAATACCTGGTATTCTACTCCTTTGATACCTAGTTTTGTTAAACCCTCCTCCAATGGGGCAATTCCTTTTAAAATGTCATGTTTGTTCACAATTGTAGCATGTTCTTGGCCTGGCATCTAAAGCCTGTTTTACTGCAGCTGCCACAATTTTCCCTTGTTCATTAATGTCTCTGGCATCTAAAGCCTGTTTTACTGCAGCTGCCACGACTTGCTCTTGTTCATTAATGTCTCTACATAATTTAATATATGTGTTTAAATCTTCATGTTTCCATGGTCTAATGATATCTCTGCACCAACAATTCGCTTGCTCATAAGCCAGGTGTTTTAGTAATGGCATTGCTTGTTCTGTATTCCCAAAAACTCTGGTAGCTGTTTGAATAAGCCTATCTACAAATTCAGCATAAGGTTCATTAGCTCCTTGTATTACCTTAGATAATTGACCTTGTAAACCTCCATGTCCTTGTAAAGTCTTCCATGCCTTAATTGCATCTACAGCAATTTGTGCATATACACCAGGATCATATGCAATTTGTTGCTGCTGATCCTCATAAGGTCCCTTTCCTAACAACATATCTAGATTTCTCTGAGGATAACCAGCTGCTGCATTTCGCCTAGCCATCTCCTTGCAAAATTCCTCATTGGCAACCTTCCATAACAGGTATTGTCCTCCATTTAGCACAGCTTTACACATATTAGCCCAATCTGCTGGCGTCATGTTCAAGTTGTTAATGGATTCGACCATGCTTACAGTGAAGGGTGCTTGAGGACCATAGGTTGTTATAGCCTCTTTTAGCTGCTTCACTGTTTTGAAATTTAAAACTTGGTAAAATCGCTGCCCTCCTGCCTCAAATACAGGGCATGTTAATATTTGAGATCTTGTCTCAGGATCCCAACTATCAACTGCGGGGGTTGGGGACCTCCCAGCATATGGAGGTGGCCTTGTTAGTTGGACACTTATGTCCTCTGGTGATAGAAAGGTGTTAGTAGCAGTCTCCTGTTGTAACTTTCCCCCTGATGGCTTTTTCTGTTTTACATTTTCTTTCTCTGTCTGACTAGCTTGAGAGACCTTCTCTTTTACTTGAATCATTATGTCTTCTTCTTCCTCTACCATTGTCTGAACTGAAGGCTTTGGACTAAGCAAACAAGATATGAACGTCCACAATGGCAATGTGCCAACTGGCAGAGTCCCTGGGCTTTTCTTTTCTATTCTTTTTAAATCTTCACCATGATGGTTCCATTGTGATATATTTAACAACTCCTCCTTAAAAAGCCATGGGCTACATTTTTGTATTGTATCAACGTATGCCCTGATTGTTCTTGATTTTACTGAGATGCCTCCTTCCTCTAACAATTTACTTAACACTCTTTCAGTTTGTTTTTTACTAATTTCTGATCCCGTATTTCTACTATAATACAACCCAACAAGATGACGCCAAACAAAACCGAGACAGAATGAAATAAAAAGGGAACAACAAGAAGTCATTATAGCCTTTCTATCCTCCTGACATGTGCATCCGTCCTTTCTCCCTATCTGTTCCTCAGACGTAAATAGTTTTTCCTCAGATGTGAGCGGTTTTTCTTCCGTCTCACTCATCTCCAGGGACAGGCAACTTAAAACAAAAGTGAAGCAAAATAAAAGAGGAATCTTAAAATGTCTACCCATCCTCTCGCCCTGCCCTCAGGGGCCAGCAGTTTCACTTACCCTCAGTTGCTCCCCGTGCGAGCCACCAAATGCCACAGTCTGGCTGGGCACAATCAGGAGCCACTTGTCAAAAGAAACTAACTTTATTTTTAGAACCACACACGCCAAACAAAACAGGCTCTCAGGAAAAACCCTCAGAGCCTCAACTGCCACCACCGGCTTTCCACAAGCCTCTCTCTCCCACACAAGCTTCTCTCCACCTCCCACAATCCTCTTGCTCTTGAGGCCGATTGGCTGGGTCACGTGGGCGGAGCCAAAAAAGTCCCCCAATGAGCAGCTCCGTGGTCTTAAAGGGCAGGGAAACAGCCCAATGAGCATCACCGCAGAGGAGCCAATCAGCAAGATGTTGCTGGGGCCGCTGTGAGCCAATCATCAGCAGGCAGCTGGAAGTTTCCTGGCAGCTGGAAGTTTGTTGGGGCCCCTTCGGCTGTGGCTCTCAACAGAATAGTAAAAACAACTCTAAGCAGGAAGTGTGAATCAGGCGGTATAGCGATACCAGACTTCAAACTATACTACAGAGCAATAGTAACAAAAACAGCATGGTACTGGTACCAAAACAGGCGGGTGGACCAATGGTACAGAATAGAGGACACAGAAACCAATCCACAAAACTACAACTACCTTATATTTGATAAAGGGGCTAAAGCATGCAATGGAGGAAGGATAGCATCTTCAACAAATGGTGCTGGGAAAACTGGAAATCCATATGCAACAAAATGAAACTGAATCCCTTTCTCTCGCCATGCACAAAAGTTAATTCAAAATGGATCAAGGAGCTTGATATCAAATCAGAGACACGCCGTCTGATAGAAGAAAAAGTTGGCTACGATCTACATACTGTGGGGTCGGGCTCCAAATTCCTCAATAGGACACCCATAGCACAAAAGTTAATAACTAGAATCAACAAATGGGACTTACTCAAACTAAAAAGTTTTTTCTCAGCAAAAGAAACAATAAGAGAGGTAAATAGAGAGCCTACATCCTGGGAACAAATCTTTACTCCTCACACTTCAGATAGAGCCCTAATATCCAGAGTATACAAAGAACTCAAAAAATTAGACAATAAGAGAACAAACAACCCAATCAACAAATGGGCCAAGGACCTGAACAGACACTTCTCAGAGGAGGACATACAATCAATCAACAAGTACATGAAAAAATGCTCACCATCTCTAGCAGTCAGAGAAATGCAAATCAAAACCACCCTAAGATACCATCTCACTCCAGTTAGATTGGCAGCCATTATGAAGTCAAACAACAACAAGTGCTGGCGAGGATGTGGGGAAAAGGGTACACTTGTACATTGCTGGTGGGACTGCAAATTGGTGCAGCCAATTTGGAAAGCAGTATGGAGATTTCTTGGAAAGCTGGGAATGGAGCCACCATTTGACCCAGCTATTCCCCTTCTCGGTCTATTCCCTAAAGACCTAAAAAGAGCATGCTACAGGGACACTGCTACATCGATGTTCATAGCAGCACAATTCACAATAGCAAGACTGTGGAACCAACCTAGATGCCCTTCAATAGATGAATGGATAAAAAAATGTGGCATTTATACACAATGGAGTATTACTCTGCATTAAAAAATGACAAAATCATAGAATTTACAGGGAAATGGATGGCACTAGAGCAGATTATGCTAAGTGAAGCTAGCCAATCCCTAAAAAACAAATGCCAAATGTCTTCTTTGATATAAGGAGAGTAACTAAGAACAGAGTAGGGTCGAAGAGCATGAGAAGAAGATTAACATTAAACAGGGATGAGAGGTGGGAGGGAAAGGGAGAGAGAAGGGAAATTGCATCAAAATGGAAGGAGACCCTCAGAGTTATACAAAAGTAAATACAAGAGGAAGTGAGGGGAAAGGGAAAAATAATACAAGGGGGACAAATGAATGTCAGTAGAGGGGGCAGAGAGAGAAGAGGGGAGGGGAGGGGAGGGGAGGGGGGATAGTAGAGGATAGGAAAGGCAGCAGAACACAACAGACACTAGTATGGCAATATGTAAATCAATGGATGTGTAACTGATGTAATTCTGCAATCTGTATATGGGGTAAAATGGGAGCTCATAACCCACTTGAATCAAAGTGTGAAATATGATATATCAAGAACTATGTAATGTTTTGAACAGCCAACAATAAAAAATTAAAAAAAAAGATTTTCTAAAAACCACTCACTGCACTATTTGCTCAAATGAGTAAAAATACTAAGATTAATTTTATATAAAACAGTGAGTTCTTACTTTTTACAAAAAAATTTTGACTACATATTCCTCCTATATTTAAAAATTAAATAACAAAACCAAATGAAACAGAGATTAACAATGAAAAAGCTCATGAGGTTACCAAATAAAAATGTCTGTGAATTAAAAAAAAAAAAAAAAAAAAGAAAGGCTTCTAGGAATTTGTAAGATCACATCCACTATAGGTTCTGAGGGATATAGAAGAAGAAATTCCTTTGAGAAGAGATAATGGAAGTGCCATACTTGCACAGGAGGGCCTAGGAAGTTGTTTCACCACACTGAGCTAAGCAGGCCCTCAGAGGCCACTGCAGCTATGAATCTAGGGCCCCAGGTATTGTGTGAGTGGGCAGTAGACCTTGGAATCAACCTTGTGGTGCTGGTTCTGCAGGAATAAAGGATGCTAAAGTTAAGCAGTTATAGAGGCTTCTGCCAAGATTTTAAAGGAAGGTCTGGGAGGCCAGGCAAAATGTACCAGGGTTGGATTCCCTGCAGGCTGCCCCTGAGAGGGCAACACGTAAATCTATAAAGGTGAAGCAAAGCTAGAATGGAAACCTCAGGAATAAAGAGATGCCAGTAACATGGACTGTCTTCCAAGAAAAGCTTCAGGCTCCAGAGAAAGCCAGGCTAAAAGAGACCCATGTATCCTGCAAGCAAGGTCAAAGGGGTGGGGCTGCGCAAGCCCTTTGGAGAACATATCTTCCCTCTGTGTATTCTAGAGGCAGTACACTGAGTTATTGGACTTGTCTGCCCAACTGGGTGTTTGATCTTGCTTTGGCCCCATTCCTTCTTTCTGTGTTGCTATCCCTCCCTTTCAGAATGGGAATGTTTAATTTATGCTACTATATATTAGATATATGTAAGTTGCTTTTGATGTTTTACAGGGGCTAACAGAGTTTGCCTTGAGTCTCAGAAGAAACTTTGAAATTGGACTTTTGGACTAATGCTGAAACTGTTAAGACTGAGACTCTTAGAGGTGGACTAAATGCATTTTGTATTGTAAGACTGACATGAGCTTTTGGGGGCTAGGACAGAATGTTATGGTATGGATATAAGGTGTTCCTCAAAATCTGTTAATATTGGAATATTCAGAGGTAACATAATTGGATCATGAGAGCTGTAAGCAAATTAGTAATTCTAGTTTGAATGGACTGACAGGGTGGTAACTGTAGGTAGTGGGGTGTGGCTGGAAGGGGTTGGTCACTAGGGCATGCCCTGTAAAAGTGCATATTTTCTTCTGGCCTTTTATAGTCCTCTCCCTCTCTGCTTCCTTACCATGTCATGAGTTAAGAAGTTTTCCTTCACTAGGCTTTTCCCCCATGATGTGCTGCCTCAGCTTGGGCCCAGAGCAATAAAGACTGAAATAAACTTTTCCTCCTCTAAGTATTGTTAGGTATTTTATATATAAAATTTATAAATATAAAATATATATATATATATATATATATATATATATATATATATATATAGAGAGAGAGAGAGAGAGAGAGAGAGAGAGAGAGAGAGAGCACACGGGAGCACCTTGATTCTCAGAGGAAACTTTGAAATTGGACTTTTGAGTGATACAGGAATTGTTGAAACTATGGGGACTCTTGAAAATGGATTAAATGTACTTTTCACTGTGAGATGGACATGAGTTTTGGGAGATCAGAGGCAGAATGCATTGGTTTAGATATGAGTTGTCTCCCAAATGCTCATTTGTGAGACAATGCAAGAAAGTTTATGGTGAAATGATTGGGTAATGAGACTCTTGATATAATCAGTGCATTAATATCCTGAGAGAGATTATTGGGTAAAGATTGTAGTCAGGTAGGGTATGGCTGGAGGAGGTGAGTCTTTGGAGATGTGCCTCTGGGTTATATATTTTGCATGCGGTGAGGGGGAGCTGTCTCTGTCTGTCTGTCTGCTTCCTGGTGTGATGTCCTGAGCTGCTTTCCTATGCTACATCCTTCCACTATGATGTTCTCCTTTACCTTGAGCCCAGAGAATAGAGTGGGCTGTCTATGCACTGAGACCTCTAAAACTGTGAAACCCAAATAAATTTGTCTTCCTCTAAAATTTTTCTTGTCAGTTCTTTTGGTTATAATAGCAAAAACACTAAAACAATGTTCACTGTCAGGAGCTGTGAATGAATTTTGGATTTGTTTGAGCCATCTCAAAGCAGTGGGGTTGCTTTTCTGAGAACTCTTGGTGAAATTCCACCTGAGACTGCTGATGCTAATACCCTACCCATTGGCTCAGACAGCCTTGGATGCAAACACAGCAGCCTGGAAGTAGAGCAGATAGGTTTAACCTGATAAACCCCAACTAAATTGTTTTTGCCATCTTCTTCCTGTTTTCCTCAGGAAGTTCTTCACTCTGAATCCCATTGGTGTGCCTACCCAACTAAATAAAGTTCATGGGCTCCATCCTACCATGCCCCCGCTTTTCAATTATTTCCATGTCTTATTTCTATTTCTTAAATTTCTCATACCATTAGTATTTCTAATATGACTCACCACCCTAGTTCAGGGAAACTGATTTAATATCATGCAGGTCACGGTAGTCCATATTTCTACATTATTATTTATGTATTCTCTGAAAAATAGTAGCTTTCTCCATAGCTCTCCTCTTTTCTTTCTGAATGCTCACCAGAATCACAGTTAGCAGTTCCTTCCAGCAATATTGGCTCTTTCTGGAATTCAAATAAACTCTCTGCCATATCATTACTATCAATTCAAATGCCAATCTCATCTAGAAACACACTCACAGACTCACCCAGAAATGTTATTTTGCTAAATACTGGGCACCCTGTAATCCAGTCAAGCTGACATAAAAAATCAACCCCTGAGACCTACCTCTGCCCACCTGGATGGGACCCAGGCCCATGTTAGGCCTGGGTCCATTCTGCCACTGGCAGACACCCACTGGAGCTCAGGCTCTGGAACAGGACCACCTCCTCCAACAAGCAGACCCTGTCAGAGCTCAGGCTTGGCCCAGATCTGCCTCTTCCCATCTGCACAGAACCCAGGCCCAAGGTAGGTTGGATCTATCACCCCTCCCCAACCTGGGAGCCCAGGCCTAACCCACTTCCAACTTGGGACAATGCAGACATTTCCATAGTCTTCCCCATGCAGTAGCATCTACCTTTTGACAAAAGACAGGGACTTAAAGCAACTGTATCTCACAGTAGGCATCCCAAAGCCAGTGTATGGCCCACAATTTCAGCCTGATTTCTGAAAGACCTTGCATTCATCTTGGGGCACCTCCACTGCTATCTTGAGTTACCTCCCCTATTGCCACCACACCTTTATTTGCAGTAGCATCCATTGTGGGACACCTGAAGGGTGGTGCAGGACCCAGATCCAGGATTTAGTAGCATTCATTGAGGGACCCCAGCAGGGTCTGGAAGCCCAACATCAAGGTAAGGAACAATCTGCACAGGTACTACAAGAATATAGGGAAGAAACTGTAATATCTTAGATCCACACTGCAAGAAAGGAAGACACATAGACACCATGAAAAAACAAGGGAGGAAAGTGCCCCAAACAAACAAGGATACTGCAATATCAGATCCCATGGACAGCGAAGTGAATGAAATGTCAGAGAAGGAGTTCAAAATGTTTACAATTAAAATGATCTGTGAATTAAAGAATGAACTAAATGAGCAAATACAGGCACAAATTGATCACTCCAACGAGATAAGAGAGCAAATACAGGTAGCAAAAGATTACTTCAAGAAAGAGGTAGAGACTCTGAAAAAAAATCAAACAAACAAACAAACAAAATCAGAAAGCCTTGAAATGAAGGAAACAATAAACCAAATAAAAAAAACTCAATAGAAAGCATAACCAACAGACTAGATCACTTGCAAGACAGAAAATCAGATAATGAAGACAAAGTATACAATCTGGAAAATAAAGTTGACCACACAGTAAAGATAGTAAGAAACCATGAACAGAACATCCAAGAATTATGGGATAACATCAGAAGACCAAATCTAAGAGTTATTGGAATAGAAGAAGGCACAGAGTTTCAAACCAAAGGAATGAACAATCTCTTCAATGAGATAATATCAGAAAATTTCCCAAACATGAAGAATGAATTGGAAAATCAAATAAAAGTGGCTTATAGGACATCAAATGTTCAAAATTACAACAGATCTATACCAAGGCACATAATAATGAAAATGCCTAGCATAAAGAATAAGGATAGAATCTTAAAGGCTACAAGAGAGAGGAATCAGAACATATAGGGGGAGACCAATTCATATCTCAGCAGATTTTTCAACCCAGACACTCAAAGCCGGGAGATCATGGAACAACATATACCAAGCTCTGAAAGAAAATGGATAGCAAACAAGAATCTTATATCCAGCAAAATTAAGCTTTAGATTTGCTGATGAAATAAAAACCTTCCATGATAAACACAAGTTTAAAAAATTTACAGTTAGAAAGCCTTAACTACAGAACATCCTCGGCAAAATATTCCATGAAGAGGAAATGAAAAACAATGATGAAAATCAGTAGATGGAGGTGAGGTATTACACTAAAGGAAAAACTAATCAAAAGAGAAACCAAGTCAAGTTAAATACCAAAAATAAATAAAAAATAATGGCTGGGAATACAAATCATGTCTCAGTAATAACCTTGAATGTTAATGGCCTAAACTTACCAATCAAAAGACATAGACTAGCAGTTTGAATAAAAACAAACAAACAAACAAAGACCCAGCAATATGCTGCCTCCAAGAGACTCATCTCATAGGAAAAGCCATCCACAGACTGAAGGTGAAAGGTTGGGAAAAGTCATACCACTCACATGGACTGTGGAAACAAGCAGGGGTTTCTATCCTCATATCAAATAAAGCAGACTCAAGCTAAAGTTAATCAAAAGTGATAAAGAAGAACACTACATACTGCTCAAAAGAACCGTACACCAACAATATGTAAGAATTATATATGCTCCAAATAATGGAGCATCTATGTTCATCAAATAAACTCTTCTCAAGTTCAAGAGTCAAATAGATCACAACATAATAATTCTGGGTGACTTTAACACACCTCTTTCACCACTGGATAGATCTTCCAAACAAAAGCTGAACAAAGAAACTATAGAACTCAATAATACAATTTATAACTTAGACTTAATTGATATATATAGAATATTTCATCCTTCAACAAGCTAATACACTTTCTTCTCAGCAGCACATGGAAACTTCTCTAAAATAGAATATATAAAATAGAAATAGAAATATGCCACAAAACAGCTCTTAGCAAATACAAAAAAGTTGAGATACTACTTGGCATTCTATCAGATTATAATGGAATGAAACTAGAAAGCAATAATAAAATAAAAAATAAAAGCTACTCCAACACCTGGAGACTAAATAATATGCTACTGAATGAACAGTGGGTTGCAGAAGTCATCAGGAGGAGATTGAAAAATTCTTAGAGGTGAATGTGAACACAGACACAACATATCGAAATCTCTGGGACACTAAGAAGGCAGCACTAAGAGGAAAGTTTATTGTATGAGTTCATTCCTTAAAAGAAGAAAAATGTCAACAAATAAATGACCTAACACTATATCTCAAAGCCCTAGAAAAAGAAGAACAAATCAACACCAAGAGCAGCAGAAGACAGGAAATAATTAGAATTAGAGCTGAAATCAATGAAATCAAAACAAAAGAAACAGTTGAAAAAAATTGACACAACAAAAAGTTGCTTTTTTGAAAAAATTATTAAATTGACAGACCCTTAGCTATTCTAACAAAGTGAAGGAGAGAGAAAACTCAAATTACTAACATATATAATGAAAAAGGAAATATCACAACAGACACTACAGGAATACAGAAGATAATTATAAATTATTTTGAAAACTTGTACTCCAGTAAAATAGAAAATATTGAAGGCATAGAAAAATTTCTAGAGTCATATGATTTGCCCAAATTGAAACAGGATGATATACACAATTTAAACAGATCAATTTCAAGCAATGAAATAGAAGATGCCATCAGAATCCTACAAACAAAGAAGAGCCCAGGATTGGATGGATACTCAGCTGAGTTCTACAAGACCTTTAATGAAGAACTAATGTGAATACTTCTCAAATTATTTCATGAAATAGAAAAAGAGGGAGCACTTTCAAATTCATTCTATGAGGCCATTATCACCTTGATTCCTATACCAGGCAAAGCACATCAAAGAAAGAAAACTTTAGACCAATATCTTAATGAACATAGATGCAAAAAATCTCAATAAAATTCTGGGAAATTGAATACAAAAACATATCAACAAGATAGTGTACCACAGTCAATTGGGGTTCATCCCAGGGATGCAAGGTTGGTTCAACATATGGAAATCAATAAATGTAAATCATCACATCAATCAACTTAAAGATAAGGATCATATAATCATCTCAATAGATTCAGAAAAGGCATTTGACAAAATATAGCACCTCTTTGTTTTCAAAACACTAGAAAAATTAGGGATAACAGGAACATATCTCAACATTGTAAAATCTATCTATGCTAAACTCTAGGGCAACATCATTCTAAATGGAGAAAAATTGATAGCATTCCTCATAGAAATAGAAAAAGCAATCATGTAATTCATCTGGAAAAATAATAGACCCAGAGTAGCTAAAGCAATCTTAACAAGAATAGTGAAGTAAGTGGCATCAGTATACCAGACCTTAAACTATACTACAGAGAAATAGTAACAAAACAGCATAGTATTGGCACCAAAATAGACTGGTACACCAATGGTACTGAATAGAGGACACAGAGACAAACCCACATAACTACTGTTATCTTATATTAGACAAAGTTGTCAAACACGTACATTGGAGAAAAGATAGCCTCTTCAACAAATGGTGCTTGGAAAACTGGAAATCCATATGCAACAAAATGAAATTAAACCCCTATTTCTCAACATGCACAAAATTCAACTCAAAATGGATCAAAGGTCTAGGAATTAAACCAGAGACACTGTGCCTAACAGAAGAAAAAAGTAGGCCCAAATCTCCATCATGTCCTTAATAAGACTCCTATAGCATCAGAATTAAAATCAAGAATCATTAAATGGGATGGGTTCAAACAAAAAAAAAGCTTCTTCTCAGCAAAAAAACAATCAGTGAGGTGTAGACAGCCTACATTTAGGGAGCAAATTTTTATCACATGTACATCAGATAATGCACTAATCTCTAGACTATATAAACAACTTCAAAGTCTTAACACCAAAAAATCAAATAACCCAGTTAATAAAGAGGCCAAGGAAATGAACAGATACTTCTCAGAAGATGATATACAATTAATCAACAATACATGAAAAAATTTTCAACATCTCTAACAATTAAATAAATGCAAATCAAAACTACTCTTAGATTTCATCTCACTCCAATCATAATGGCAGCTATTAAGAATACAAAAAAACAATATGTGTTGGCAAGGCTGTGGGAAAAAAAGGTACACTTATACATTGCTATGGGACTGCAAATTGGTGCAGCCAATATGGAAAGCAGTATGGAGATTCCTTGGAAAACTGGAAATGGAACCACCATTTGACCCAGATATCCCACTCCTAGGTCTATATTCAAAGGACTTAAAAACAGCATATTACGGGGACACAGCCACATCAATGTTTATAGCAGCACAATTCATAATAGCTAAACTGTGGAACCAACCTAGATGCCCTTTAGGAGATGAATGGATAATGCAAATATGGGATATATACACAATGGAATACTATTCAGCATTAAAAGATAATAAAATCAATGCATTTGCAGATAAATGGATGGAGTTGGAGAATATAATGCTAAGTGAAGTTAGCTAATTCCAAAAAACCAAATGCTGAATGTTTTCTCTGAAATAAGAATGCTGATTCATAATGGGGTTGGAGGCGGGGAGCATGAACTTTAGATAGAGCAAAGAGGTGAGATAGGAAGGGAGGGAGCATGTGGGTAGAAAAGATAGTGGAATGAGATGGACATCATTACTCTAAGAACATGTATGAAGACACGAATGGTGTAACTCTTCTTTGTGTACAACCAGAGCTATGAAAAAGTGTGCTCTATATAAGTAATATGAATTGTAATACCTTCTATAATATGAATTGCCATACATAAGAAATTAGAACTAAAAAAATTTTAAAAAACAACCATCACACACTAATTTAGTAAGTATTAATGCCTATTAAATGAAATGATAGGAGCACCATTAACTGTGACATTATCACTGATCTCATTGAAATATGGATCATGGCACTGATTTTTGCTTAGAGGCATCCAATTGTTTAGAGATGTGTGACCTTTCAAAAACAAGCATGGTCAAGCCCCAATGCATTAGGCACAGTGTCTAGAAATATAAAGGTTCTACTTAGTCCTCTGATCTAAGTAACTGGAAAACATGCAAATAATACTGTCTCCTGGTTAAATTGTGAAAAGGATATAAAAATAAACAAAACAAAGCAAGCATAATATCCCTGGGGTCAAGTGTGGATTACATGTTAATACTTGCATATTTGTTGTTTTTGCCTTGCAAAGAGTTGTAAAAACAAACCTGCTTAATGTTTAGCTCATCTGCAAAATGCTCACACCATCACACTCTGGTGGCATCTTTTCTTACCAGTAGTTATTCATTTGTTCGTCAAATATTTAGGAAACTGCTACTCAGGACTTCTAAAATGGCCACACAGACAGAATTGATTGAAAATTATGTTCATTCTCAGATCTTCTTTGGACTTTCAGGTCAATTTTTATTTGAAGCAGCACAGTTTATGCAGCCTGGGATTTATAAAAGGCAGAGTCTGTCTTACAACAGACAGCTTAACTTTGATGCTTCTCTTTTTGTTTACATTCATGCTTGTGGTTTGGGAGTACTTGGAATTTTAGTTTTCTTATCATACGCCTGATTTATTTGGACAATTAGACCTATGTTTTTAATAAAAGGCTTTTTTTGTTTTTGTTTTTAGCAAAATCACCTCAAGGACCTCCCATTAACCCTCTGGCTGAATAAAGTATGATAGTGTGAGTACCTAATTCTGACGGAATAAGTTAGTTACAACTTGTTGAATGCTTATTCTTTAGCAACAATGGACCTAAGTAAGTACATGATTACTTTTTGAAGGAGTCTTTATGTTTCTTGGCTAAAACTATTGTTATTTTCAAATAATATAAAAGGTGGGAGGCTTGTCAATTTCTTTCACTTCCCCTTGATTTTACCAAGTGGGGACTTGGTCTGCTGATTGAATTTTAGCATATGACACAACAGGTCTCAGTTGTTTGGGGCCTGGGGCTGTGGCAGGAACTGGCCTCTAGCTCAAGGATACCCACTGAAAGAGCTTAGGCAGCCAGGACAACAAGGAAGAGGTATGTTTATTGCCTGTGTTGGGTAATCTGATGCCTTGGGGTGAAGTGAGTGAAATCCAGACAACCTTTCTGTAAGTTCCTTTGGATGGAAGCTGGCAGAATCTAGAACTGGCAGTTTTCCACCATGGAATATCCATTAACCTTGTTTATCTCTGGAAAAACACTGCCCTAATTTCACAGTCTTCTGTTTGTCAAAGAATGGTGCAAGAGACCATCTTCAAGTTCAAGGAGAAGATGAGCTTTCCAGCTACTGTGAAGAGAGTCTTGAATGCTGATTCTTACCCTTTGTTTTGAGAGGGCAGGTGACATGCAACAAAACATGATCTGAACACAGGTGACTGATTCAAAGAAGCCCTCCCTAGATTCTGGTAATTACAGATAATAGACCTTGTTGTGGTTTGGATTTTTAATGTGCCCTGAAAAGCTCATATGCTAAGCAATGCAAGAATATTCAGAGGTGAGATTAGATTATCAGAGTGGAAACTTCATCAGTGGATTAATCCATTTGATGCATTAATTATTTGAATGAACTAGTGAATTGTAACTGTAGGCAGATGGGGCATGGTTGAAGGAAGTAGGGCATTGGGGATGTGCCCTTGGTTCCGTTCTCTGTTTCTTTGTCTTTGCTTCACAGCTGCCATGAGCTGGGCAGCTTTTCTCTGTCATGCCCTTTTGTCATGGTGTTCTGCTTGATCTCAAGTCTAAAGTGATAGATGTGACTAATCAAGGACTGAGACCTCTGACACCTTGAGCCCAAGTAAATGTTTCCTCTTCTAAGTTGTTCTTGTCAGGTACTTTGGTCATAGTAATAAAAAGCTGACTGATACAGATCTTTTATAGCAAGAGACAGCTTCTACAGTTTGTGGGTAATATTTAAGACTTGGAAACCACATCTGAATGTAAGATGTTTACCTTGACTCCTAGGATTTCCCCTTGATACCATGTCCTACCCAGCACACCGCTGCTGAATTGTGGAACTACTCTGGTTTTTTCTTTCTCCGTGGCTCATCCTACACTGTGTGTGGCATTTCAACACATTCAAAGCTATAAAGCACTTTCATCTGTCTTCACAGCAACCAAATGGGTGTTTCATATAAATGTTAATAAATGAAATAATCTATATTAGAGTTGTAAAATAGAGTTTGGTTAGACTTGTGAAATGTTATTCATAATAATAATTATTAAATATGAATGCAGGCTTTAATATGAGGTTTTAAGTTACCAGATATAACAATCTTCAAATAAGAAAGAAAATTATTTTCTTTGATGATTAACTTCTATTTCACCTTAGGACAACTGTGGAGTTGAATAGGTGGGGATGCTGTTAAGTCTGATGTAGAAATTTTTAACTAATTTAAATTAATTACTTTATAAATATGGCCTTTTAGAAAATACATTGAAAATTGGTACTTATTTTAAAAAATATTTTAAAATGAAATGCAGAATACAGACTTGGAGAAATAATATGCTAGTTATATACAGTCATGGATATTGCAAGGATGGGATATGTTCTGAGGAATATGTCATTTAGTGATTTTTGTTATAGTGGGAACATCATTGAGTGCATATACAAACCTAGAAGATATAGCCACTTATGCACATCTAAGCTATGTGGTAGATTTCATTACTGCATGAAGCATTGCATGCATCCTGTGGCAGTAATTTGTGCTCCAGTCTCTACTCAACACGAATTGAGTCAGCTTTAAAAGATGCCCTAGGATTCTGTGGCATGTAGTTAATCAACCATTGTATCCATAAATTCTTTCTCATGCCTAAACTCAGGCCTAATAGTCTATATTTCAAATGTGTTTTTTCTCCAATAGATAGTACAAAATAATATTTATGTATAACATAATTAAACACAATGTAGATATGAGTTATAGTTGTGTATATTGAGGCATACATGGGCTTGATTTCATTAAAGTGCCATAAAATCAGCAGAATAATAATTTTATAGTAGCCTATTTTGCTTGTCTTGTCACATTTGATCAAGTTTATTTATTTAATTTTAAATTTTTTTTATTTGTTCTTTTTATTTATACATGAAAATAGAATCCATTTCCATATATTTATACAAACAGGAATGGATAATTAGGATCCCAGACTCGTGGTTGCACACAATGTTGAGATTCACTGTAGTGTATTTATATATGTACATAGGAAAGTTGTGTCAAATTCATTCCATAGTCTCTCTTATTCCTGTCCCCCATCCCTTCCCTTCATTCCTCTTTGTCTAGTTCACTACATTTCTATTCTCCCCCCCCCCACCCTTGTTGTAGATTTGACCTTTGATTTGGGGGGATTGGCTTATTTCACTTAGCACTATACTCTCCAGATCCATCCATTTACTGGCAAATGTCAGAGTCATTCTTCTTTATGGTAAATAATATTCCATTGTGTATACCATAATTTCTTTATCCATTCATCTGTGATGGGCCTCTAGATTTATTCCATTTCTTAGCTATTTTGAATTGTGCTGTGGCTGCATCTATGTAGTATGCTGATTTCAAAAGCTGACCAAAACACTATCATATATAGTTCATTTTGATATTTTTTACTTTATTCCACTATACTGCTAAAAATAATGTCTACAATCCATTAAAATAATTTCACAATCTACTAATGGGTTTCAACCTGAAGTTTAAAAAAATTATGATATACTAACATTGGATTTTACTACCCCTATCACATACTCAAAACACTTCAGATAAAATTTAATTGATGTTTTCTTATGTTTGAAAAAGGATCCATCTATTTTAGGAAAAAAAGAATGAAATTCTAGCTATTGAATAACATGAAAGGAGCAAAGATTAACATGATTAATTGAGCAAATATACTCATTAAGGTAGTGGGATATTGTCACAGCTCTGAAGACTGTGTGGAAGAGACCCAGATTACAGTACTGTTTTCTTCATTAAAGTCAATAAGAGAATTCATATACACTTTCACTATATCTTTTGTAAGTAAAAAAAGAAGAAGAAAAAGAAAGAAGGTAAGTTTTTATTCCCTGTTTACTTGGGCAGCGTTTTGAAAGAAAAACTTTTATATTTTCTAATAATAAGGAAGTAAATGTTCTAAGAATCAAAGCCAATTTTATCAATAATGTGCTCTTATTTCCCAAATAACTTTTGTACTCTTTAATATGTGTTTGCTTCACTGAGAAAAATGAGTTTAGCCAGGTGTTGTGGTGTATGCCTATAATTCTAGCAACTTGGGAGGCTGAGGCAGCAGGATCTTAAGTTTGAGACCAGCCTCAGCAACTCAGCAATGCTCTAAGCAATTTAAGTGGAATTCTGTCTCTAAATAAAAAAATGAAAAGCACTGGGGATGTAGCTCAGTGGCAAAGACCCGCTGGGTTCAATCCCCTGAACCAAAAAAAGAAAAAAACGAAGAAAAGGAAAAAAAAAAAAAAAAAAAACTATCACTTGAATAGTGTGTCAATTGCTCATTGCATAAATGTTTGTTGAGGTTCTTCGATGTGAACCAAACTGGGATCTAAAGATAAACAGGATGGGTGAATTTTCTTCTTTAATCAAGCTTGTCTTACTATGAAATGTAGTAGATCTTCACATCTGTTCAATTAGACCAGGTACTACAAGATTTTCATACATGCCTATAGTATGAGAAATCCTAACTAAACCTTGTACAATTTAATGCACAATAAGTAATCCTTGTGATTTGGAGAAATCACTTAAGATGAAGAGATTGCATGTGTGTAAATCTGATTTTTTAAAAATTAAACTTCATTTTTTTAGTTGTTGATAGAACTTTATTTTTATTTATTTATATGTGGTACTGAGAATCAAACTCAGTGCCTAACACATGATAGGTAAGCACTGTACTACTGAACCACAACCCCAGTCCCAAATCTGAATTTTTTATGTTCTAGTGTTAATGATCTGATTTGCTGTGATTTGCTCAGCACTGAAGCGTGAAGCGGGGTGAGACTGGCAAGTATGAAGAATGAGAAATGAGACCCAACAAAGGTGAAAAGTTGAATGGATTTTTATAAGGCACATAAGCAATATGCAGCCACTCTCTAAATTCAGGGTTTATAGATTGGGTTTTCATGGACTGAGTTTGTGAGTTTGGAAAGGAAGAAATTATGTATTCATTTTCTTTTAACTTTAACTGACATTGAACATTTTCTTCTAATAAATGTGGGTAATTCATTATGTCTCAGTTATAACTTATGATTTTTAAAAAATGTTTTATAACTTTATTTTATTTACTTATATGTGGTGCTGAGGATCAAACCCAGGGCCTTGCACGTGTGAGGCGAGTGCTCTACCACTGAGCCATAACTCCAGCCCCTAACTTGTGGCTTTTATACCAATACACATCACAGACATTTCATATCCTATTATAGTAGCTGGAGGTATCTTAATATATTGTCTGTGCTCATCATTATATTTAAATTATGGCACTTGTAGGTCACATTCTAGATCTTGTTATTTATTTTATCTAAATTTTGTGCTTCAATTTTTTTTTTTTTTTGGAAAACTTTATTTTGATTGGTTTACTTTTGTCGTCTTGTGGATACTCTATTATGTTTTAAAAGCATTACTCCCAGAGGGTCCTGTAGATTTTTCAGATTGCCAAAGGTGTTTATGTCACAAAAGGGGTTAAGGTCTCCTGCTCCAGGAATATGATTACAAACTCAAATGCCAGGAGACATCAAGGTTTGACTGGAAAGAAAGGTCAGTTGGATGGTCAAGATAATAATCTAGGAGGAAAAAAAACCACATTGGGAGTTTTGTGGGAATTGGAAAATCCCATCCTTGTTTTCTGCTGGATTTGGATCCAACTGAAGGAAAGACAAGAAAAGATATCTGATGGAGTTCAAAGCATCACCTTTTCAACTAACAAAACTGATATTATAGAATGTGGTTTCTTTCCTGGCTATCACATTTTGGGGGGCCCTACTATAGAGGAAAGGAGCCCCCCAAATTGTGGAGCACGGAACTGGCTCTACAATAGCATGCTGCAGCCTGCTTCATGTCCTCAGCCATCAACGCTTATCCTACTGGACTTGAACCAACTTAACCCAGCAGGGCTGGTTTGGGCAAGCCTCCTTCTTCAGAAAGATTTTTTTGCCCCAGGCGGCCTTGAAATGGGTCAAAACAATGCATTATTTATATGGATTCCAAGGCCAAAAATGTTCTCCCTAGTTCTTTCCTGCTCCAACTGCCCAATAGAACCCATTGGAGGTTCTGCAATAAAATCTAATAAACACACACAAAGAAACCCCATTAATAAAATACTGACAATGTGGAGATGTCCCAAATTTGAATATAATTCCTCCCATTGTGAAATCCCTTCAGAAAAATTAAAATCTGAAGACCAATTCCTTTACATGTTTAAGCCTAAAGATGACAAAACCCCAAAGAATTAAAATCTGAAATAAAATCCCATTGCTCTTGTGAATTATAAGTGCAGAGAAGCTGCAGTTGTCCTGGTTTCCTTTAAGTGCTGGGCTGAAGGCCTTCCACATCCTTGGCAGAATGAGAGGCTCTTCCCATACCTGCAGCCAGAATGTTCTCTTCCTGGGGCCACTGTGGTTCATGTAAGGCTGCAGAAAATGTATTGTTCAATGCTGGGCTTTTTATGAACATAACCAGTGAAAATCTTTTAAAAGTTAATATTTCTACTGGTGGCTCACATTTTAAAAAGAAGCCAAACCTCAAACTTTAAGGAAATTATCTCAGGAAAAAATTATATTCCCAAAATGTGGGGCTTAGTATGTTGTCCAAGACTATGGTCCAAAATGAGGTGTTTACCTGAAAGAGAGGCTGGGTGTGTGCTGGTATAATAGACAGACTAATGCACACCCTCACAAGAGGTCCACTTCCTAATCCCTTGGCATCTGTGATATGCTACTTCACAAGACAAAAGAGACTTTGTAGGTGTCTTTAAATTAGGGATTTTGAGATGAGAAGATTATTCTGCATTATTTGGTGGGCTCAATATAATCACAAGGTTCCTTATGAAAGGAAGGCAAGAGGGTCAGAATTAGATATTTGAGGATGCTATGATTTTTTTTTTCCTGAGGATAAGTGAAGGCCATGAGCCAAGGAATACAGATGGCTGCTAGAAGCTGGAAAAGTCAAGCAAATAAAATTTTCTTCTATGGGCATCAGAAGGATTGCACCCTGGCCAACTCCTTGATTTTACACCAATAGGTCTCATTTTTGCCTCAGGAACTATAAGGGAACAAATTTATATTTCTATGCATCTGTGGTAACTTGTGACAGAAGCAACTGAAGACTAATACAGGTGGTTAAGAGCTTGGATTCTGGCACAGAAGCAGCCTGCTCAGATCTCAGTTATAAAACACTAGGCCATGAGGCCCAGCAGCATATGCTGAGGTCTCTGAATTGCCTGCACCTAGATGGTAAAACCAGTGTTAAGATTTCACCATAACATTTCCTGCACCCAGTAACACCCAGGAATTTTCTGGGCTTATGCAGTTGGTGTCACTGAGGTCATTCTCATGTATGTGCTTGGCTGAGCCCCAGGTTTTAAGAGTCCCTCAGTCACCACATTGTTGAAGTCAAATTGTCTCATATTTTTTCTTTGCTGTGGGACATGAAACTTTGCTTTAGGCTGTCACAGTCCATAAAATGAGCAATATTAAAAAATAATGCATATAAGGTAACCATAGAGCAAGCTGTAATCATCTACCAGGGTTGAAATATCATGTAACCTAAAACTTTTAAGGCTCTTTTTTCAAGTAATAGAATATTTAAAAAGCCATGTGCAAAATCAGCTGCAAGAGTCAATAAAAGCTTCTACCATCCACTGAGGTCAAAACATCTCTCCCATATACAAAAACTTCCCAAGCACCAAACCCCTAAAGATCTTCTAACAGGTTTATTTTATCCACCCCCCATTGCAGCCATTTATTATATTTCTTTTATTTTTTTATTTTTAGTACTGGGGATTTGGGTACAGGGGTGCTTTACCAGTGAGCTGCATCCCCAGCCCTTTTCATTTTTTATTTTAAATTTTGAGACAACATAAGTTGCTTAGTGCCTTGCTAAATTGCTGAGACCGGCTTTGAACTTGCAATCCTCCTGCCTCAGCCTCTGGAGTCAGAGGGATTACAGGCATGTGCTACCACACCCGGGGCCATTTGTTATATTTCTTGGTGTTTTCAACTAATGCTCCAAATGTTGGGCTGTTCTAAGAAAAATTCTTTTTTTTTCCTGCCCCAATTTAAACTCAATTAAAAAATAAGACAAGGGAATAAGGCAAATGTACACCAAATCATCTTATTAATGAAAATGTTAATGTTAGGGAAAGTGGCTTATGGGTGCTGTCAAGGGAAGAGTGAATGGGGTGTGGAGGAAGACCCAAGTGCAATGATAATGCCTATTCCTCCACACTCAAAAAAAAGCAGTGGCTAAAATTTCCCCTTGATAAGGATAAAATACTGGCTTAGATTGACCTGGTTAAAAACCATAAAACTCAACTCCGGCAATAAGGTACTTGTGCTGTTTAGGTTAATCAAGCCAATGGTTAATATCTGAAGCCACTTCTCATGGCACAAGGCCCCACCCTTATGGACTCTCAGTTCCTCTGAAATCCACCTGTTAGATCCGATCAAGATATTTCCACTCAAAATGGATCAAGGAGCTAGGAATCAGACCAGAGACTCTGCGTCTAATAGAAGATAAAGTTGGCCCTAATCTTCATCACGTGGGGGCAGGCCCCAAATTTCTTAATAAGACACCTATAGCACAAGAGTTAAAACCAAGAATCAACAAATGGGATGAATTCAAACTAGAAAGTTTTTTCTCAGCAAGAGAAATAATATGTGAGGTGAATAGGGAGCTTACACCCTGGGAACAAATTTTTACCCCTCAAACATCAGATAGAGCTCTAATCTCTAGAGTATACAAAGAACTCAAAAAGTTAAACAACAAAAAAGCAAATAACCCAATCAACAAATGGGCCAAGGACTTGAACAGAAACTTCTCAGAAGAGGATATACAATCAATCAACAAATACATGAAAAAATGCTCACCATCTCTAGCAATCAGAGAAATGCAAATTAAAACTACTCTAAGATACCATCTCACTCCAATAAGAATGGCAGCCATTATGAAGTCAAACAACAATAAGTGCTGATGAGGATGCAGGGGAAAAGGTACACTCATACATTGCTGGTGGGACTGCAAATTGGTGCAGCCAATTTGGAAAGCAGTATGGAGATTCCTTGGAAAGCTAGGAATGGAACCACCATTTGACCCAGCTATTCCCCTTCTCGGACTAACCCAAAAGACCTAAAAAGTGCATACTACAGGGACACAGCCACATCAATGTTTATAGCAGCACAATTCACAATAGCTAGAATGTGGAACCAACCTAGATGCCCTTCAACAGATGAATGGATTAAAAAATGTGGCATTTATACACAATGGACTATTACTCAGCACTAAAAAATAACAAGATCATGGCATTTGCAGGCAAATGGATGGCATTAGAGCAGATTATGCTAAGTGAAGTTAGCCAATCCCTAAAAAAACAAATGCCGAATGTCTTCTCTGATATAAGGGGGGTGACTCAAAATGGGATAGGGAGGAAGAGCATGAGAAGAAGACTACCACTAAATAGGGAAGAGAGGTGGGAGGGAAACAAAGGGAAAAGGGGAGTTGCACGGAAGGAGAACCTCATTGTTATACAGAATACATATATGATGTTGTGATGAGAAAAAGAAAAAAAAGTGTGTCACATTAGATTGGATAGAGAGAAAGGATGGGAGAGGAGGGGAGGAGTAGGGAGGATAGGAAGGGCAGCAGAATATAATAGACAATATGATTGATGTATGTACATTCCATGTATGTATTATATGTCAAAATACATTCTGCTGTCATGTATGACTAAAAAAAATAAAAATATATCGTATGGTAAAAAAAAGATATTTCCATTATAGTGGAAAGATAGCTTTGTGATACCAGTCAAGCGATAATGACTTTTATTATGGCATGAATGGAGGCAAGAAGCAGGGATTTAGGCATTGTCATATAGTTAACATGATGAGGAGGAACATAACTCAACCAAGGTCCCCCTGGAGGTGACACTGGATTAAGCACAGCATTTGTAGAATCCTTGTGAACTATAAAGTTCAAATAGAATAAATCCATTCCTAAAATTCATTTTTTAAGATTTGCTTTTTTGTTCATAGTATATCATATGAACATATTCAGGTAAAGACTTGTCTATTTTTATATAGAATTTCATTTCCTAGCCCACATTCAGCTAATTGTGCAATGAAGATATTAGCTGAAGTGTGAGGGCCAATTTATATGGAACTGTCTTAGCTTGCAGTTTGTAGTGAGTGACAGGAGAAATGGATTCACTCATCCCCAAAGAGTCTGGAACTGGTTAAGATGGAGCTGCTGAGAGTGTGTTTAGAGCTGACAGGCTTCCTCTGGTAAATCTGTATCTTACTACAGGAAAGCACCCTGCTCTGCTTTATTGATTGTGCATTTCAAGTCTTCTAGTGATATTTAAGCTATAGCTTAAAAGTTTACTCATGGTTTACTGATTTAGTGCCATTTGTATTCTCTGGTGATATCTGAGAGTAATTTATGTTACTTGGACACATCTATAACTCCTTGGTGCACGTGGGTTCTGCGGGGACTGAGCTCAGGAGTAATGAAAACCCCAGAAAGCTGCTTCATTGCCAATATCAATACTGGATGTGAATGTGGAAGGGGTTGGTAGCTTAAAAGAAACCCATTGCCATCACTAAAAAACTTGCACAACATGTGTGTTCAACCAATACTCAGCGAGGAGCTCTCTCTCTCTGATTTCCAGGGGAATTAAAAGAGCTTTATGTGGTATTTAAAATTGTATGTAAAAATAAGAAGATACTGCTTTAGATCTAGAGAACCCTTAAAATGGTTGTGCTATTTTAAATTTTATCACCATTTTCTTCGAAATAGTTGCATTATTTTAGGTTTTATCTTTGATAACTTTCAGGGTCCTTTCCTTGAGGGATTTTTGGTGATGTAGATTCCTAAGTGAAAATTGTTGGTGTCACTGTATTAGGGAAGGTTAAGTTTTGATGATTTTTTCCTATGCCTGAGACACTTCTTCGTTCATTTCTTCGGAGTCTTTCTTGCAGCAGTCTTTCATACTCAGAATCTAATAGAACTAACTTTTAAAGCAGCAATGATAAAGCAAAAATAGAGGCTGAAACCAAGGTGTTGAAGTTCCCAACTCCCCCCCCCCCCCCCCGCCGAGAACGTGATTTTACAGCAAAGTTGTCATCTTGCAGTAACACACTACTCCCAGCCCTGGTTTAGTTGGGAATACCATAACTTCCAATTGCTTTATACATGCACCTGCCGCTGGGTCACCCCCACCCATGAGGTATACCTTATTGTACTAAGAACCTGAATTAATTTCTTGAATGTGTACATATTTGTGGACTGAATCATATCAACCAGCTTCCCTATCTGCAGTTTTGTCTGTCTTATTTTCTCTTTTGGTTCAATCTGGAGTAAGGCCAAGAGGTTTAAGTTTTCCTGGAATTACTTTCTCTGCCATGTCAGGGAGACCTGGCACACGGTGCCCAGAGGCAGCATGTTATCCTGACAGGATGTGTGACTGCTCCTTCCAGGGAAATGGTTCTGGGTCTGTTCTCTACTGCAGGGTTTAGGGAATGACTAGTCATACACCAGTTTGAAATAACTACCAGAAAGAGAGACAAAACTTTTGGTGGCTGATAAGAAATTACTGTTGTCGTTGTAGAGCAGTGTCCTAGATAAACTCATCATGATCCTAGGGCTTGGATTCAAGTGCCTGCCTTGTGCAGGCCTGCCTCAGCATAGTGCTCAGTGTTGCTCCATTAGACATTATTTTCTCAAAGCATTTGGGGGAGGTTCTGGAACCTCAGTGACACAGTTTTTTTGTGAGTAAAGTGAGGAGAAATTATAGCCAGGTTAGGTGACATAAAAGGATGCAGGGAAGGCCCCTAGAAGGGCAGCCAACAATCCAGAATACAGTATCCAAAGGGACTGTACATCAGTCCTACTTCCCTGAGTCTGCTCCTCAGGTATGATCTGTTAAGTAGGGATTGGTAGTGGGGGTTCTCACAGCAATAATAGTAGCAATTAGATTGGTGATGATTTTGTGCATCCAGATGGATAGGACTCCAATTGGAGGTCCCAGTGAAGGTCCTGGTATAAGCCAAGGAGTCAGACCACAGTCAACAGGCAGGGTTCAGGCAAGTTCATCAGGAAAAGACCATAATCTGAAGCAGGCACATGAGGTGGGAATCAAACCAAGAAGAACAACACAACAGGGGGCTGAAGGAGAGCCTGACTCAGTGTGAGCATGGGTTCCCATGGCCCAACTGTGGGACTAGGTCTATATCAGGGTTTTCCATCCCCAGAACTATTGACATTTGGGACTGGATAATTCTTTGATGTGGGGGATTGCCCTGTGCGTTGGAGGATATTTAGTAGCATCCCTCAGCTATGCCCACTGGGTGCTAGTAATGCTTCTCAGCTATGAAAAACATATATGCCTCTAGACATTAACAAATATCCATGGGTGGAAAATATGCCCCAATTGAAAAACAAATAGTTGGCAACCAAAGACTAATTCCTGTCTTTACTGGCTGGTGAGACCACTTTCTTGATTAGCCTGGCTCAGGAATAGGCCAATTGAGAATATCAGGGTCTGTAGACAAGCAGGGTGAGTGCTTGGCCAAGATATCTAAAGGACTCCAGGAGCAAAATGGAAGAGATCAAGTGTCAGAAGAAAGAGAACGTTAATTTTACATGGGGTTAAGAAGAGAGGGGAGAAATCAGGGTGACATTAGGTCTAGAAGTTTGAGCCAAGTTGAGAGTTTAAGGTAAAGGCTATGAATACTCCCTTGGACTTGTCTGGAACAAGGACTATTATTCAAAGCTCTTATCCTCAACATCTGGCACTTTGAGATGGAAAATCTCAGGTGGATTTTAATGAAGAAGTCCTTCCATGCTTCTCACTGTACCTTGATGACCCATTTTCTTCTGGGTTGACTGGCTGGTTTCATTATGAGAAGCCTTCAGGATGCTATAGCTACAACTTTACAACAATAGGAAAGTTTTGAAGGGTCATGTGAACTCAACATAGAGAAGAATCTAGGAATCTAGGAAAATTCAGGGTGTTTTCATGCTGACTCTGGAGCAGATTTGAGTTGAAGTCAGTGAGATCTGTCCCTCAGTTTCATTCCCAGTAATGGTGGCCAACACTGGCCTTATTCATGGCTTTTTATCCAAAGTGTGTTCTCAAAGATGATCTCATGCAGTTTTCCTCAACAGATCTTCAGCCCCTAGAAATTTCCTTTTTAAAAAATATGTTTATTTTTATTTATTTGTATGTGTTGCTGAGGATAGAACCCAGGGCCACATGCGTGCTAGGTGAGTGCTCTACCTCTGAGCCACAACCCCAGCCCAACCCCTAGAAATTTCATTGCTTCTAATCTCAAGATTACTACCACTTCCTGGGGAAAGTTTGATTTTTCACAGCACATTTTTTTTTTAGAGAAGCTATTAAATATTCCATGGTCTAAGCAAAGAAGCCAAATTCAGAACAAAGAGTGCTTGCCTGGGTACCACCCAGGAAGTAGTCTGTATCACTTATAACACTGAGCATACTCTGAAGTGCCATAGCTCATGTAAAGGCTACTCCCAAGAGTGCTAGAAGCCCTGGGGGAATCCAAGTCAGAGTCCTGCATTCCAGGGAGCAAGGCTGCCTCCTCAAACTCACCACCGCCATCTCACAGGGTATGTGGCAGCTAGCAGGAATTTAAGGCATGATTTTTGTTTTTGTTAAGTGAAAAGGAAAGTGTTCCTTATAAAACCTCAAAATAGTGTTTTAGGTAAGTACACATGAATTTCAGGAGCTTTGGATGGGTTTAATTTCATTTCTACCCTCTGAGAATATCCAGAGTGGCAACAGCTGAATTCTCTTAGCAGAGAGATTAAGAAGTTACCAATTAACAAACAGACTGGGGCCATTTGGGCCTTTTTCCTTTTGTGTACTTAATGTTTATTTCTTTGATTCCTTGGCTTCTGTGCTGTTTATTTATAGGGAAGCATTCTTTCTATTTGAATATGATTTGGAAATATTGGGTAAATTTCCTGATCCATTAGGCACTTTCTTCTTATTGGTTAATATTTGTACACATTATGAAATTACATGTGAAAGAGCGATAAGGGTAGAACTTTGCTTTAATTCTGCAAATTTCTTATTTTAGCAATCTTAGAATTCTTTACTCCAGATATAATTAGAATTTATTTTATGCATTTTAATGCATGTCTTTGCTTTTAACTTTTTAGTAGTTTTTTGATATTTGTTTGAAGAGCATTGTGTGTGTGTGTGTGTGTGTGTGTGTATGCATAAAAGAGAGCGGGAGAGAGTGAGTTAGCAAGAGAGTTTTGCTTTCAGTATCTAAAAAAGTTTAACTTGGTTATTCAGGAATGATCTCAATTTTGTTTTGCACATATTTTCTCAGAATTTTATCCAGAAATTTAAGGCAATATTAACTCTTCTGTACTTGAAAGCCTTTTTAATTCTAGCAACCTCAGTCCGATATACATTAAGAAAGGTCTAATATATTTAGTACTCAACATTTAGACTCTAATTTCTACTTCTGTTCTTGTGTATTATGCATTATTTCTAGTGCACTGACTTTCTACTTGGTGGCCTTTGAAACATGCAGGCAGGGCATGAAATGGGAACCCACAGAAGTTGGCCTTTCTATGCTTGCCTTTGAGGACTCCTTCCTGACAGTATGCCTGACACTGGAACTGACCAATAACACTCCAACTAAAATAAAGCTCCACTCATTTTGATTTCTGACTGCTCTCCATTGATCACTTAGCTGTGTGGCCGAATAGGGTGAATAGAAAAGTCCAGCAGCCAGGTGGGTTTGAGGCCTGCTCTTGGCCCCCTCTGAGAATGTGGAAAATTTGGAGAGGTTTAAAATTCATACATTGGCTCAAAAAAGATTGAAGACTCAAACAGTGGCAATTGCTGTCTCAATCTCTGTATTCTCACCAGAGACTAAAGGAATTAAGTAGAATTAATAATCGATTGAATTCAAAGGGCAAGGAGCCTTATACAAAAGCTCAATTAACAGAGATGGACCCCTTTTTAAAATCTTTTTGGTATTGGAGATTTAACTCTGGGGTGCTTTACCACTGAGCCACATCTCCATTCCTTTATTTTTGTTTTGAGAAAGGGTCTTGCTCAGTTGCTTATGGTCTCACTGAGTTGCTGAGGCTGGCTTTGAACTTGTGATCCTCCTGCCTTAGCTTCCAAAGTTGCTGGAATTACAGGTGTGTGCTGCTGTGCCCAGCAAGGTGACCCCCTTTAATTGTATGTGAAGCACTGCATGTTGGCTTGACTTGGGATTTCAAGATGGTACAAATAAAGGAACTCTAGAAGACACAGTCTCTACTATGGCCTCAGAGTCCCTTTCTCTGCCTTCAAACCGGATGAGCTCTCAGTCATCTCAACCAGATGGACTACACTGTCAGCAAGACACTCTTGAAGACCCATCATGATGTCCCTATTTTGCTTTTGGAAAGGTGTTCTCTTCTGGGTCCCTCTTGTCCTGATCCTTTTTCTCACCCCTTTGGAAGTTAATGTATGTCTTCCTGTCCAAACACAAATGGAGAAGTAAGAAAGGTCAGTATCCTGTATTTGAGAAACCATTCTTTATGCAATGATGTTGATGCTGTGTTTTAACATGGTATTCTATTTAAAGTCTTGCAGAAAAAAAAATGTAATCACTTATCATTAAAGCTAAAGCTTCTTAAAAAACAAATAAGTTACTATTTGAGGCCTAATTGTAGTCAAGAAAGGAATTAATAGAGAATACTGTATTTATGCTACCATAATTTTTTTGGGGGGGAGGATACTAGGGATTGAACTCAGGGGCACTCGACCACTGAGCCATATTCCTAGCCCTGTTTTTTGTATTTTATTTAGAGATGGTGTCTCACTGAGTTGCGTAGCGCCTCACTTTTGTTGAGGCTGGCTTTGAACTCATGATCCTCCTGCCTTAGCCATCTGAGCCACTGGGATTACAGGCATGCACCACCACACCTGGCTTTATAATACTATTTTAAAAAATTGAAAAAATGTATTTATATTTAGCTAGCATCTCTGTGAATGCCTTTTAAAATCAAGAAATGAGGGGAAAATAGGTGTTCTTGTTGTTTTAATTTTAAATTTATTTGTTTAATTAAGTGATATGAATGAGCTAAACCCTTTTGGAAATAACTCCATCAGGGAAATATGGAGGCAATAGTGTCATATTCATCCTTGTATTCAACTTCTTCTTTACCTCCTATACCTGACTTGGCTCCTAGGAGGGAGTAGGCCTGTGCAGTATTGTTCAATGATGAAATGTGGAAAATCACATAAATGATTTCTTAAATGAATGTGCCTAATGCTGACAGCTTGTGGGAGTACAATGGGAGAAACCTAGGAAGAGATTCCTGCTAAGTGAGAAGAAAGCATCCCAACCAGTTCCAGAGAGAAGGCCACAGGTGGTTTGCTCCTTATATTAGTGGGATAGCTGTCTTGGATTTTTACCTAAATTTTTTCATGGGAAGGATCTTTACACATCTTTTTTAATACTGTTTGAGTAATTTTTTTAAGAGAGAGAGAGAGAGAGAGAGAGAGAAAGAGAGAGAGAGAGAAAATCTTTTTTTTTTTTTGTAGATGGACACAACACAATGCCTTTATTTTTATGTGGTGTTGAGAATCAAACCCAGGTTGTGCCCATGCTAGGTGAGCACTCAACTGCTGAGCCACAATCCCAGCCCGTTTGAGTAATTTTAATAAAATAGTTTTTGTGATGCAACCTAACTAAAATATAGCAAGTTCAAAATATATTCACTTTTAGTGCTGATAACCACATCACTGATTTATCAGTGACAAAGGTGCTAATTACAATAATTACAGTCAGTTCTACCATAATGCAACATATGTTTTCTTACAGCATGATGAAAAGTGGTATGTTAAAAACCATGGAGTCTATGGGGAAAATGGGGTCAGAGACAACACATAAAAACTCTGTCAGTGACACATAAGAAAGACAGGGATCTAATAAAAATGGTGGGACAGTTTTACCTGTGTTAAATTATCAAGAAATGCATAAATACCATGAAAAAAGAAGTGGGTGTTCCAAGGGTTGCAGTTGATAAGTTATTATGAAGTAGTGGAAGGAGGTTATTTAAAGTCAGATCAGAAGTCATGATCCTGAATGCAGGTGGGTGTGGCCTGCCACACGTGATCTGCAGCCATTGGTAGATGGTTCAGGTGTGTGTCTTTGTGCATTTTGGGTTTTCCTACATAACACAGTTTATTACAGTTTTTTGGGCTCCATTGGTATTATTCACAGACAAAATTGTACATGATAAACTTGAAATTTGCATTATGCTCAAATTGTTCCTATATATCAGTTGTACTGGGTTAAGTTCATGTTTTCAAAACAAGTATTTATAGAAGAACTGATTATACAAAGTAGCTACCAGTGATCATAGCTAGCACATTCTGAGACTTTGTCACATGCCAGGTGAAATTACAAGCTTTGGCATATATCAGCTAACTCGGTAAATCCTATTAACAACCATACAAAGTAGGTATTATTATTCGTCTCATTTGTAGATGAGGTCAATAGGCACAAGAAGTGAAATAATTTGCTCAACTTCATAGAGCTATGTGGGGAGGACTCCAGCTCCTGTTATTCATTCTGCCCTTTTTCTGTTAAAAGGAGAGTGCCTACCTTTGGGTGCTAAACTTCTAGTTCACAGAACAGCAAAAACTATCTGATATTCTTGGCAATTGTTTGCTATTGATCAATAGCAATAGCAAAACACATCAAATCAAAATAGCAAAATAAAATTTTATAATACTAATTAATAAATTTTATTAATCAAAATAGCAAAACACATCAAATCCTTCAAGCCAGCAGTACGTCCATTGAATACAACCTAAACAGCCAGAGAACCAAGGGATTACTAAGCAATGTCAGACAGACCTAATTCATTAACTTACCTGGTGTGTTCGTCCTCTTGGTGTTCTATGCAAGGTTGTCACCAGGTGAATGTGGAAAGTGCTGGGCAGGGGAAGGCAATTAAGTGCTTATAGAGGGGTACATATCTGGACTTGGCCAGGGTGGATCTATATTTGGTAAGGTTCCTACACCCTGTTTTATTTCCATGATTAAAAGCTACAGAATTGAAACTTGTACCTCAGGACAGGAATTTTCCATTTACATTCCAACATTCCTTTTCTCCTCAGCAAAACCACTACATTGAGGTCATCTAATCCCCTTGTTTTTATATTTTCCCCTCTTGCTTGATACTCTCTCCTCTTCTTTCTGATCATCTGACTACACTATGATGAGAGCTGTTTTGTTTTGTTTTCCCTCCTCCACTTGCTTTGCTTTGTTTTTACTGGTGAAGGGTCGTGGTGATAGAAAGTAGTAGGCAAAAAAGAGTAGAGAAGGAAAATCACATTAGTCTTTGAAATAATGATAAACAAAGGGTCTATTCTCACTCATTCTTACTGTTAAAATGTATCTTTCTTGCAGCTGTATGTAAATGTCAAATTAGTTAAAAAATTATAAAAATGGACTTTTACTATCATAATTAGAGACTATTTTCCTTCCTCTCTCTCTCTCTCATTTTGGTACCAATGATTGAACCCGAGGCACTTTACCACTGAGACACGTCTCCAGATTTTTTTTTTTAAATTTTTTAATTTAGGACAAGGTTTTGCTAAGTTACTAATGCTGGCTTTGAGCAAGAATAATTTCTTTCTTTCTTTTTTCTTTTCTTTTTTTTTTTTTTAATGAATACTCACTCACATGTAACCAGAATTGATAACAATTATCCAAGCCCAGTGGTTCTCAATTCTGGTTGCATGTTAGAATCAATACTCCGGGGAAAGTTTTAAAATTACTTAAAACACAATATTAACAGCTCTTTAAAAAAATAGTAAAACAGAACACTAAAATTAGTTAACCAATGCAAGGATTTCTGTCTCTATGATGTGTTTTGCTATCCATGCAAGGGCTGCACTGGATAGCAGTTTTTCATTAGTGTTTACTGAGGTCTCACCAAGTGCCGAGTGTCGGCAGGAATAATGTGGAGAACAAACTCTGGAGCTAGAAGATGCAATGATCTGAAGGAGGTGCAGGAATAAGCTGGGTGGTGGGAGGAGCAGCATCAGAGATTGCAGTGTAATTGTAGAGTAATCTAAACAAAGGGAAAAAACCCAAGGTATGAGGGGAAGGAGACTTGTGAGGAGGTGTGACCAGGGATGGAGGACAGACAGGCACTGCCCTCACCTCCCAGGAGAGCTTCCTGCCTAATCTTGGGTCTGTGCTCACAAGCTGCCTGGGGGAAAACCCAGAAGGGTATTCTGTCATCCCTGTTCCCTGAGACTCCCTGAACACTCATCTGCCAGCAGCTGCTTTCTTTACCGACTTCATCTCATCCTTTCTCTCTGCTGCTCTGCTTATTTTACTTTTCCTCTGCAGGATAGCAACATCTTCTCCTCAACTATTAAAGTATATGTTAGTGGGGTTCATTTTGACATAATCATAGATGCATATAGCATCATTTGCTCCATTTCCGTCACCAGAACTTTCCCTTTCTTGTTCCTCCTCCCTCCTCTGATTCACTTCTTCTACTCCTCTGGTCTTTCCTCTGTTGGGAGTTGCCCAGGCTCCAAAGACTAACTTTCCCATCCCCCGAGAAGAGCCGTCCAATGGTGAGCCCTCCTGGCTCACATGATCTTACCTACCAATCAGACTAGCCCTGCTGACTCACATGATCCTTACCCACCAATCAGAAAGCACCCCATGCCAACTGTCAAACTGTTCAATCATTAAACTGTCATAACCTTCAAACCACCTCCGGCTCTATAAATATGCAGACCTGTTCCTCAATAAATGGGCATTTTCTCAGACAACGAGCCTTGTTCATTCTTTCAGACCCTCCATTTACTAACTTTTTAGTTGATGCATTTTAATTATACATAAAAATGTAATTCATTGCCATATATACACACAGAGCACACTTAGGCCAATTTCATCCCACAATCCTCCCCTTTCCCATCTCTCCTTCTTCCTCCTTAATTCCCTTCCTTGACTCCACTGCTGTCCCTTCTATTTTCATGAGATCTCTTTTTTAAAAAATTACTTACCTCTTTCTAACTTTTATACATGAGAGAAAACATTTGACCATTGACTTTCTGAGTCTGGCTTATTTCGCTTGTTATGATATTCTCCAGTTCCATCCATTTACCAGAAGATGACATAATTTCATTCTTTATGGCTGAGTAAAACTCCATTGTGTCTACATACACTTTCTTTATTTATTCACCTGTTATTAGGCACCATAACTTGGCTCCATAACTTGGCTACTGTGAACTCTGCTGCTATGAACACTGAAGTGCCTTTATCACCATATAGCATGCAGATTTTAGTTCTTTGGATAAATACCAAAGAGTGGGATAGGTGGGTCATATGATGGTTCCATTCCTAGTCTTTCGAGGAGTCATCATACTGCTTTCCAGAGTGGTTGTACTAATTTGAAGTCCTGCCAACAATGTGTTAGTGAACCCTTTCCCCCATGTTCTCATCAGCATTTATTGTTATTTCTGTTGTTGATGATCACTATTCTAGCTGGAGTAAGATGAAATCTCAGTGTAGTTTTTATTTGCATTTTCCTGATTGTTAAGAATGCTGAATATTTTTTCATATATTTTTCATATATTGTTAACTTGCGCAATAATTCTAGGAAATAAAAAAGGCAGGTAACTTTTCTCTAGTTTTGTAAAAAGAAAACAGATTCAAAATTTGGTTCAAG
The DNA here is from genome assembly GCF_047511675.1 of Marmota flaviventris. Lineage (NCBI taxonomy): Eukaryota > Metazoa > Chordata > Mammalia > Rodentia > Sciuridae > Marmota > Marmota flaviventris. Next base: position 88,120,093 of record NC_092499.1, on the reverse strand, counting down.
GTCTCAGGGGTAATTCATGGTAGAGTTAGGTTAGGCATGTAAATTTCTTTGCCCAAGGGAGACAGTCCTTGTGGAAGCAGCTTGCACAATGCCTGATGCATTGTAGGTGCTCAATAAATGTCCTCTGAAGTTGGATCATAGACAGGTGTCTTTCTAATCCCTGAGTGGGAGACCATCTTCTCCGGTGGTCTAATGTTCCTGATGGAACATGTGTATTCTCTCTTCATAGAGGAACAGAGATGAACCTTGATTTAAATGTCCTAGGAGTTGCCAAAATACCTGTGGAGAATTGCATAACATTGTCCCTCTAAGGGCTTAGAAAAGAATGAATCAGACACTCAATTCTCAGACATAGTGTCCAGGAAAACAGGAAGGTTCTCTTAGGCAGAAATCCATGTATGTGACCTTGGATAAATCATTGGACTTTTTTGGGAGCAATAGCTTGAAAGACAAATTTGAAACTCCAGACTTAGGACCATGTGATCCTTCTGTGGTTAGCCTTCTAAGACACCTAAATTTTATGTCCTCCGTACATATCATCAAATTCTCAATATTTTCAAGGGCCTTGGACTGCATTTCAAACTTGATGGTTCCCTTGGTGTAATTTAAGATCAAAATTTACTGAATGTAATTTATAATTTAAATCTGGATATGTCCAATTTTCTGTCTGTCATCATTTCTGTCTGTCATCTGTTCAGAAAGGAAATGAACCAACCAAATTATATAAAGAAATTAGATTTTCAATTTCTTAACTGTGTTTCCTTAAAAAAATGTACAATAGAACTTTTTGTGTCAACATAAAATTCCAGTTATTTATGATGTGGCTAAAGAAAAGATAAGAAGTCCTAGAAATGGAATCTGTTATTGCTTAGATAATAAGAACTTAGGACCTTCTTTGGGGAAAAAATGGAGAACATAAAATGCTTTGATTTAGGGTTTGGCTGTGATGTCAAGGTCAGTCAATGAGCTCAGAAGGAATCTGAGAAAAATAAAAGGATAAATAGAAACAGATGTTTGGAAAATCTTCTTGAATTTTGCTAATGACACTGTATGGTTAGAAATCAAAATTTCAGAGTTATACCCATCATCCAAACTAGGTTATAGTAAAAGCCATGTAAAGGGGTATTCAAAATCCTCATTAGAACTGTGGTCAACTATTGATGAAGTATGTTTTGAACCGAAATCCTTGTTAGGGTTATTACTCAAGGAGGTTAGTTGTCATGGTATTTCTATTTATGTAAGATCTCTATTATGAATTAATATGAGAAAATTTTGATTGGAAAGGGAGAGGGGATAAAGATAGAAAATACTTTGGTTTCTGATTGGTCAGTATTTATATTCTCTGGAACAAATTTCATTTTGCCTTTAGATGTTGCTGGTGGCAAGAAACAGAAAAGTCCTATCTTATATTCAAGTTACCAAAGACTGAATTGAGTAGCCAAATAGAGGATATAAATCACCAATAATGGAGTCAAAAAGAAATAAAAGTAGACAGCTTAGAGATAGGACCCTTGGAAGCACTCAGATTGGATGGCTAGTCAAAAAGTTAAGCTCAAAGGGCTAAGAAGAGCTCTTAAGTCCAATATAGGATTCAGGGGATTTAAAAAAGAAAATGATTGAGATTACTGAGAGGGTTTGAAAATATAATAGTGATACTTATTTCACAGTTTTTTCCAAAAATTTCATTCCTGCTTTATTAATTATTTTTCAAAATTGCTGCATTTCATAAAAAGAAAGTAAGGAACAATGATTATTTCTATCTTGATATAAAGCCTTGATTAATTCAGTTGAATTCCTGCCCTATTCCTGCTAGTTAGAGGTATTTAAAAAAAAAGCTTCAAATAATAAATCAGACTTTCTTTATCTTGTTTATACCATGACTCACTTAGAAGTGATACTAAGACAAAATTTTGATAAGGTTATTTTAAAATGAAAACGGAATAAAGTTACAGAATTTATAGAGATGGAGCCAGAATAAAAGATAAGATAGAAAATGTGAATTAGTGGGTCTGTTTTAATCAAAGACAACAGAAAATGGTTGACATTCAAAACAGGGTTATTTGAGGAACATCTATTTGCAAAGGGAATATTTACAAAGGTGGGATTACAGGAGAACCTTAAGGGATAATTTACTCCTTGACCTGAAAGAGGGTTAGGTTGCAGGATCCATTGCCTTGGGTGAGGGAAACCTCTTTTGAGGGATGCAACCTGCCTAAGGTGACCTCATGGGAATGGAGATGGGGAAATGCACACCCACCCTGAATTCACTCTCTTTCCTTCCTTCCATTCTGTTGGGTCTCCCCATGAGCCAAAGAGAACTGGAAGTCAAAGAAAATGAGAGCCACTGTGTTATCCACACAGACACCACATCTCCAGTAGTAGAGAGAGGACAGAGAATGGTGGGCTGTGGATCCAAAGAACAAACAGAACATGTCTGGGGGACAGGGCCATAAAATGCTAAATCAACATCAAAATCTTAACTAGAATCCAAAGCAGAAACAGAGTAGGATCATATACAAAACCCTGTCATCAATAAGTGATGAAAACCAAAAATGTCATTTCCTCTGGAAGTTTTCTAGTCAATTCCAATTTTAAGCAACATTCTGCAGATTTCTTTCAGTTGCTAAATATTATATGAAATGGTTGGACATCAATTTTCATCAAATAAATTTAGAATGTATTTAGAAAAAAACAATAATTTTGGTTTTAGAAATTTTCCCAATCTACTGTTTCTGAAAATGAATAGATAATAAAATCTACATTTTGTTTTATGACCCTTACATTGTGACAATACAATGCTTTATTTTTTTGTCAAGGAGGTTTGTTTTTTCATTCACTATCATTAATACAAGTTCACTTCATGAAAAAATAGTTTTGCACTATTAAGACAGATATAAAAGAAAGAAGACCAAAACATACCTATTTATCACACCAAAATAATATGCTGATGTGTCAAGAAAGTATTCCTGAGGCCTGAGTCTCATGATGGTGAAATTCAAGGAAAAGCATTAGGAGTCAACATTTTAAGCTGAGTACACATAGGTGGGCCTGTGAGTTGTTCTTGCTCACAGAGATGCACTGTAAGCAAAAGCTAAAATTCTGTGTATCCTGATGGTGAGTCCTCCTGACAGGTGAAGAGACTGCAAGAGGAATCTGTGGTGGAAACAATATTCCCCATACTTGTCCTGATATTTTAAAAACCAAACCTCTCTCTCTCTCTCTCTCTCTCTCTCTCTCTCTCTCACACACACACACACACACACACACACACACACACACACATGCACACACACACACACACACACACCACACATGCCAATGCAGAGATTTGCGTAGCTCCCTTTTGTAAATCTCCATATTTTTTTTTTTTTTGTCAATTTGATATTGGATGGAGCGGGGAAATGCAGATCTAGACACATGGTACCACTAGCAAACAACTTTACCATATTGTGTTACACTTTATAAACACTTTAATAGATGGAATTATGGAAACCTCAGAACAATGCTATGAGGCACTTCCCTCTTAAGAGGTTAGAATTGTAAAACTCGAGAAGACTGAGAACATTCTCCAGATCACCGACTGGTAAGGATTAATGTGGAAATGTTGGGTACAGGGGTGAGAATCAAGCCTGGGAACATAAACCAGTCTTCTAAATGTTTGTAAATCAAATCAAACATCTTGCTCTACCAATTTGGATTGAATGAATGCCTTTTGCATTCATGGTGAGCATATAATAAATATTTATTGCTGAATGAATGAGCGGTTGCATGACAATTCTGTGCTCATTTAATTCCTAAGAATGTGATTTCTACAGACCACACACACAAATGGAGAGGCTTTCAGGTAAATTGCGATGGGAAAGGAAGAAGTAGCCATGGCAGAGAAGGTAGTAGGAGCTCCGGGTGGTTCAGGCTCTCAGGGGCTGTTGAAGCCTGCCAGCTTGCAGGAGTCGGTCAGTGAAGCACAAGTTGTTCAAATTAAGTCCAGGCCTCACTGCCTGGGAGGCCTGGAGACCTAAACACCCACAATGACAGGTCCTAGCAGCCACAGGCAAGCATCACTCATCTGGTCACACATTGCCCATGCTGGTTGTGCCAAAGGCCACAGGTCAGCCTGGAAGCCTTGGTATTGCAGTTACCTCTAGTGAGTCCTCTGTGTGAAGTGCCATCTGCAAATACAGAGATAACCAGAGTCTCTCTTGGCTCTTTTTGGATTCTGTACATGAGAATCCTTAGTTAGCTGTCAATACATGTCCTTCTTTCCTCGAGGCAGATAGGAGCCGGGTGACCACCCCTTTACAACCTTCCTCAGAATATTCTAAAATGACAGTACTTAGTAAATAGGCCTGCAGCATTCCCAGCTAGGGAGACAACTTACTGCCCTTTTTAAGGGACTTGTGGGGGTCACTCAGGCTGCCAGATTCTCTGTTGGGAATTTTTCCCTTTTAAAACAGGAACATGCCTTCAGTGATGAGGGTCTTGGAGAGGAGTTAAAGAAACAACTCTGCCTTGATTAATCCAAAACATTGTCCCTAATGCCATGACTGTGGCTCCAGATATCCATTTGTAACTTTTTGATGGGACTTCTGTAGCCCCAGAAGGATTTGCCTTGGTAAGAAGACATTGCCTCATTTACTGTACTTAGCAAAGCCCCCTTGAGGAGCCAAAGCTCTAGAGAACCCCTCAAATTCATATGCCAGGGATTCCCTAAAGCTAGTGTAAATGAGAATGACCACAGCATGACAACTTATGAATGCCCCATGGATTCTAACCTGGAGGCCCTGGGTACCTGTGGGACTGAGGAGTACACTCTTGGCTCACAGCAGACCCTGGGTAGGAGGCACCACCACTCTGAAGTCAGGATTCTGGAAACCTCCCTGAGAACACCAGATGGAGCCACCTTGATTCCATGACCAATGTGGGCTTTGTTTGCTTGGTGGAATGGACAGGGAATGTGTAACTGGCAGATCTTGGTATGAAGTTTTCCATCAACACTTAAGAGTTTAAGCAAGCTTCTTAGTTTCTCTAAGCTTCAATTTCTTTTTGGTGAAAATTGGAGATGACAATACCTGACTTATCAGTGATTAGGTGCACTCTTATGGAGAGGGCGAGGACAAATGGACTCCCTAGGCATGTCTGACTGTGGAATAAAGATAAGGTCTTGGATCTCTGTAGTATTGTTCTGTTCCCCAGTGCCCATAGCTTTAATCTGTGTGTTCTCTTTGAGACTCCCAGGACTCCCAGGACAGGGTTAAGAGCAGCTCTGGAACATTATCATGTAAAAAGAAGAGCACAGTACTGGCAAATTCAGTGACTTTTCCCAATATCATAGAATCAGGTGGAACCAGGACTGATGTTCTGCTTAACACTTTATCCAGGAAACTTGGCTAAATTGTATTTTATAAATATCCCGCAACATCTGATATTTCACAGATATTTCACAGATATTCACGTGAAACACAGGAAAAAGAGCTGTTCTGCCCTGAGATTAGCCACAAAGGGGAAATTGTAGCATCTTCTCTGAAACTACAGGATTTCAGTAATACAAATCATGAAAGTGGGACTCCTATTGGAAAAATAACACTCCCACCACCTCACTGTTAGTCTAATTAAAATGATATAGTTAATTTTAATCTTAGAATCATATGCTATGAGTTATTATAATAGAATTATGTGATATTATAACATGATATATATAACATGAGACAGTGACCTTATGAAATACTATGAAGCTGTTAAAAATGATGCAGATCTAGGGCTGGGGTTGTGGCTCAGCAGTAGAGTACTTGCCTCACATGTGTGAGGCACTGGGTTTTATTTTCAAAACCACATAAAAATATAAAAATGAATAAACAAAATAAAGGTATTGTGTCCATCTACAACTAAATATATATAAATATAAATATATGTGTGTGTGTGTGTGTGTGTATAAACTAGTGGGCCAAATTAAATTATTTTTAAAAATGAGTCAGATCTATATAAACTGACATAGGATGCTATTTGGAAGACATTGTTTACTGAAAAATACAGAGCAATATGTATAATGTAATTACATTTTTGAAATAATAATATATGCAATTTGTACGATTCACATATTGTAGGATATTGGTAAGAATGTACATCGAACTGTGGACTAGATTTATTCTGGAGAGTATCTTTGGAAGGGAGAATAGTAAAAAGATTTAAATTTTTACACACATGTCTCATTTGCATTTTTACAATAAATATATTAATCTTTTAAAATTGTAGAACACTAAAACTTGGAAGAAGTGAAAAAGTCATGTTTAATATAGTATATAGATAAATATGTATTGAATGAAATCATGATTTCATGATTTCATCTTGGTGAGTTGCAATCATTTCCCTAAAAATGTTATTATTATACTCTACATTTAATTCTGCTTTATAATATGTAAAGTCTCTTGTATGTGTCATTTCATTTTGCTTTTATAGCAAACTCTGAGTTGGAAAAGAATATCTTCCAAAATAGGATTTGAAGGCTCAAGAAAGGTAGATCACCTTTTGAAGATCATACATAAGTGGTACTGGAGGGAAATTATTATTATTGACTTTTTAATTTATTCTTGTTTTCAAAGATTTTTTAAGATCCCTCTGTGTCCTTCCCACTCTATCACATATACTGTAATTGGCAAATAAGCATGTTAAAATGTAGAGGTACCATATAAGTTAAAGTGATGAACAAGGCTTAGATGCAAATTATATTTTGTTTACTTTCATCATATGCCTTTCTAATAATGAGCCACAGCAGACTTTATGTACCAAGCCAAAGTTCTGGGCTTTTCTGAAGAATGGGATGGTTCCAACTTTAGCTTTTCTTACCTATGTCATTCAGTTAAAGAGCAGTCCATTAAATGGTTTTTAGTTCATCTCCACTTTCAAAAAATAACCAAATGTCTGCACGATCCTTTGTTTCTCTCTTCCATAGCATACTCCCTTTCCTTCATTTTTATACAGAGGGAGAAGAAAGGATGGACCAATCATCCCAGGAGACATGAGAAACTTATAAACTCATCCCTAAAGGAAAATTCTTTTGCCATAATGTCTCAATTAACTTAATGCTTGTGGTCTGGCTTTGCGAATAGAAACTTGAGTCCGTGGATGTACTCAAAGTTAAACACCAAGAAACTGCAAACAAGTGAACTGTAGGTGTTGGCTGTATACACACAGAGAGGAACTGGAGGGAGAACTCTGTCCACAGTTCTCCACTAGTGAAGGGCAATTCATGCAAATATGATTTTGGACCCCTACCACAGAAACATCAGTAGGCAGGGGAAGAGGCCTTCCCAAGCATTGGAGTCAAAGACAAAGGTGTCCTAAGGATGATATTTGTTTACACATTTGCTCTTTCATCCTAGATAGTTAACTAAATAGCTAGCTAGCAAGATAGACAGGCAGGCAGGTAGGCAGACAATCTACAAGTACTACCTGTAAATAGACACATAAAGATGACAGAATAGAGTTCTGGCCTTTCTGCAGCAGTTTTTCAGCATGAAGATGGGACTGTGAACCAATATTTAAAAGTTAATAACAGATTGTGATAATATAAGATATGTTAATTAGAAAGTAAACAGTTCTAACATGATTAATGACAACAGTGAAATGAAAGCAGGGACCCATTTAGATAGGGAGGTCAGGCAGAAACTAAAGGCAAAATGACAAGTCCCCGCCATACCTCATTTCAAGCCCTCCTTTCTGACAGACCTTTACGCTGGTTGGTCTCTCTTAAAAACTGGGACTCAGGTGCCAAGTGGCACTGTTTCTCCAGTGCCATGTGACCAGCTCCTGCCCAGCGTGGACTGGGATTGTGCTGTGGGCTGTGGAGGAATCCCGTCTGTTGCTGAAGAGAGGGAGTGTTCTCGCTTCGCTTCTTTAAGTTCACCTTTCTCCTCTGCTTCAGTTCTGATCTTCCCAAAAGGCAGCAAGAACTCCCTGTGTGGTGGCCATTGTGCACTTGTGGGAATTTGGAGAGTGGCAGGCACCTGCAGGGCCTGTGACTTTGTCCAGAGGACTTGTACTCAGAAAGAGAAAAATGGGCTTAACAAGAAAGATATGGGTTCCAACAAAAGAAGGCTTCATGACTGCCAAAAAACAAAACCAAAATCACAAGGATCCAAGATGAATGGCACACACAGTAGAGCTTTTTTCCCTAAATATTCCAGAGAGTGCACTCTCTGGAATTCTTTTGGAACAGTCCTACCTTGAGGCTGAGGACAAAGCCCAGCAGAATTCAGGTGTCCTTTCAAAAAACAACACAGAAAAGCTACAACACAGAGTGCTTTTTTTTTCCTCTTAACCATATTAGCGCATTCCAAAGCTCTCCCTGAAGATAGAACCAACAATGAAGAAAAGAAAAAGCATATATTTGGAATTCCTTAAGATAGTCTTTCCTTGGATACACTGTTTAATTGCATGAACTTTTCCAGATGTGAGTTTCACTCCATGGGAAATAAAGAATTTGTGAATTAAGGAAATTATCCTGCTTTTATGCTATTTTTTTTTTTTTTGCTGCATGGTTATATATTATAAACAGAATGTTGTGGTTAATCACCAAAATTTGTTCAAAAATGCACTCTCACAATTGTTTTGCTTAATAAAAATCAAATTTCTTAAGGAAAAAGAAACCAGCTGTTTTATACTTACAACAAAATTGGAGGTTACACATTTAAGAACTCTGTGTTGAGTCATTTTAAATGAGGTAACTAGTTTTCATAAGATGAAAGAGTATATTGCAAAAGCTGTAAGTAGAAGAGAATATAAAATATATTATATATCTCAATTTACAAAAAGATTTTGACTATTATCTATTTTTCTTTGTTTATTAAAAAATTTTGCTTCATTTTACTTGTGCTTGATCTTTTTGTCCTGATATAATGCTAAGTTTGTCAAATTCAGATTTGAAAATCTACTTTTTCCTGGCCTAAGTGATGACAATCCTTATGGTCCATTTAGATATAAGTAGTACTTAGAGCTCTTTGGTATGAAGAATCCACACAACTATTCTCAGCTGCTGGGTCCCATGTCCTGAGGCTTCCCTCCTCCTTTGCCGCAAGACATATGATTCCCTTGGATTTTGTCTGGAAGGTTACATAACCATAGGGTCAAAAGCCTCTCCAGCGGTTCTTCTCCTAAATGAACACCCAAGTCTTGGGACAAAGTTTCAGACTTTTGTCCCTCCAGGAGAGGGTGAATTTATTGTATATCCTCTCCAAAATACATGAATAGTTGATAATTCTGAAGCTGATGACTTATATCTCCCTCTTCCTTCAAAGTAGATTCTAAGAAATGGTAGAAAGAAAAATAATTTGATCTGCACGTGTTGGGATGTTATGCTCATGTCTACTGAAATAACAAATAGAAAAAAGAAGGCAGGAATAGCACCCTTCATAAAAAAACAACAACAACGAAAACAGATGACCCGCGCCTGCCAGGTAGGCGGAACTGTGACCACCAACAGAAAAGGCCCAGTGGCCCGCAGAGGGGCAGAGCTTCCAATCACTCCTGCAAGGTAGGCGGGCCTGCGACCCACCGGCAGAAGAGGAGCAGCGGCCTGCTGAGAGGCACAGCCGCCCCCTCCCCGTGCGCCTACAAGGTAGATGGGAACTGTGACCACCATCAGAACAGGCCAGACCTGCAACCGACAGACAGAACAGGCCCAGTGGCCTGAGGAAGAGTAGAGCCGCCCCCCCCCCCCCACGCCTGAAAGGTAGGCAGACCTGCGACCCACTGGCAGAACAGCCCCAGAGGCCTGCAGAGGGGCAGTGCCGCTGCCTGCGCCTGCAAAGTAGGCAGAACTGCGACCACCGACAGAACAAGCCTAGCGGCCCACAGAGGGACAGAGCCGCTGCCCACGCCTGCAAGGTAGGCGGACCTGCTACTGACCGGCAGAGCAGGCCCAGTGGCCTGCCGGCGTGGTAGGCACATTGCCCCAATTGGAGGAGGGGCAGAGCCGCCGCCCGCACCTGCGAGGGAGACTTTGCAACTATACAAGACCAATATAAATATATAGGGGGAAAATTCAATAGCACAACAGTTTCACCAAGTAGAAAGGAACGCGAACAGTATGAAGAGACAAGGAAAGAAAGGACCACAAGCAATGCAGGTCAACTCAACGTTAGAAGAGGTAATAGCTGCAGCAGATGGAATGTCAGATAAAGAATTCAGGATATACATGCTTCAGATGATCTGGAGTCTCAAGGAAGACATCAGACAGCAAAATCAGACAATGAAAGATCACTTCAACAATGAATTACATAAACAAATCCAAGAAGCAAAAGACCAACTATACAGGGAGATAGAGGTTATAAAAAACAAACAAACAGAAATCCTAGAAATGCAGGAAGCAATAAACCAACTTAAAAACTCAATTGAGAATACTACCAGCAGAGTAGAACACTTAGAAGATAGAACATCAGACAATGAAGATAAAGTATTTCAACTTGAAAAGAACATAGACAGCTCAGCAAGACTGTTAAGAAACCATGAGCAGAACATCCAAGAAATATGGGATAACATCAAGAGACCAAATTTAAGAGTCATTGGGATACAGGAAGGGACAGAGTTTCAAACCAAAGGAATGAGCAATCTATTCAATGAAATAATACGAGAAAAATTCCCAGACTTGAAGAATGAGACAGAATCCCAAATCCTAGAAGCCTACAGGACGCCGAATGTGCAAAATCATAAGAGACCCACACCTAGACACATTATAATGAAGATGCCCAACATACAGAATAAGGAGAGAATTTTAAAAGCTACAAGAGAAAGGGAGCAGATCACATTTAGGGGTAAGCCAATCAGGATAACAGCTGATCTTTCAACACAGACTCTGAAAGCTAGAAGATCCTGGAATAACATATTTCAAACACTGAAAGAAAATGGGTTCCAAACAAGAATTGTGTTTCCAGCGAAATTAAGCTTCAGGATGGAAGATGAAATTAAAACCTTCCACAATAAACAAAAGTTAAAAGAATTTGCAGCTAGAAAACCATCTCTTCTAAACATCCTTGGCAAAACATTACAGGAAGAAGAAATGGAAAATAACAATGAAAACCAACAGTGGGAGGTAGGACAGTAAAGGGAGGAAAAATAATCAAAGAGGAAAACAAACCATGTTTAGTAACTTAAATAAACAAATATGGCTGGAAGAACAACCCATATCTCAATAATAACCCTAAATGTTAATGGCTTAAACTCACCAATCAAGAGACACAGGCTAGTAGAATGGATCACAAAACAAGACCCAACAATATGCTGCCTACAGGAGACGCATTTGATAGGAAAAGACATACATAGGCTGAAGGTGAAAGGTTGGGAAAAATCATATCACTCATATGGACTTCGGAAACAAGCAGGAGTGTCCACACTCATATCAAATAAAATAGATTTCAAGCCAAAGTTAATCAAAAGGGATAAAGAGGGACACTACATACTGCTTAAGGGAACCATACACCAACAAGGCATAACAATCATAAATATATATGCCCCAAACAATGGTGCAGCTATGTTCATCAAACAAACTCTTCTCAAGTTCAAGAGTCTAATAGACCACCATACAATAATCATGGGAGACTTCAACACACCTCTCTCGCCACTGGACAGATCTTCCAAACAAAAGTTGAATAAGGAAACTATAGAACTCAATAACACAATTAATAACCTAGACTTAATTGACATATATAGAATATACCACCCAAAATCAAGCAGTTACACTTTTTTCTCAGCAGCACATGGATCCTTCTCAAAAATAGATCATATATTATGTCACAGGGAAACTCTTAGACAATATAAAGGAGTAGAGATAATACCATGCATCCTATCTGATCATAATGGAATGGAACTGAAAATCAACGATAAAAGAAGGAAGGAAAAAGAATACATCACTTGGAGAATGAACAATAGGTTACTGAATGATCAATGGGTTATAGAAGACATCAAGGAGGAAATTAAAAAATTCTTAGAGATTAATGAAAACACAGACACAACATATCGGAATCTATGGGACACATTGAAAGCAGTTCTAAGAGGAAAATTCATTGCTTGGAGTTCATTCCTTAAAAAAAGAAAAAAACAATAAATAAATGATCTCATACTTCATCTCAAAATCCTAGAAAAAGAAGAGCAAAACAACAGCAAAAGAAGTAGAAGGCAAGAAATAATTAAAATCAGAGCTGAAATTAATGAAATCGAAACAATTGAAAAAATTGACAAAACAAAAAGTTGGTTCTTTGAAAAAATAAACAAAATCGACAGACCCTTAGTCATGCTAGCGAAGAGAAGAAGAGAGAGAACTCAAATTACTAGCATACGGGATGAAAAAGGCAATATCACAACAGACACTTCAGAAATACAGAAGATAATTAGAAATTATTTTGAATCCTTATACTCCAATAAATTAGAAGATAGTGAAGGCATCGATAAATTTCTTAAGTCATATGATCTGCCCAGATTGAGTCAGGAGGATATAGACAACCTAAACAGACCAATGTCAATTGAGGAAATAGAAGAAACCATCAAAAGACTACCAACTAAGAAAAGCCCAGGACCGGATGGGTATACAGCAGAGTTTTACAAAACCTTTAAAGAGGAACTAATACCAATACTTTTCAAGCTACTTCAGGAAATAGAAAAAGAGGGAGAACTTCCAAATTCATTCTACGAGGCCAACATCACCCTGATACCTAAACCAGACAAAGACACTTCAAAGAAAGAAAACTACAGACCAATATCTCTAATGAACCTAGATGCAAAAATCCTCAATAAAATTCTGGCGAATCGGATACAAAAACATATCAAAAAAATTGTGCACCATGATCAAGTAGGATTCATCCCTGGGATGCAAGGCTGGTTCAATATACGGAAATCAATAAATGTTATTCACCACATCAATAGACTTAAAAATAAGAACCATATGATCATCTCGATAGATGCGGAAAAAGCATTCGACAAAGTACAGCATCCCTTTATGTTCAAAACTCTAGAAAAACTAGGGATAACAGGAACATACCTCAATATTGTAAAAGCAATCTATGCTAAGCCTCAGGCTAGCATCATTCTGAATGGAGAAAAATTGAAGGCATTCCCTCTAAAATCTGGAACAAGACAGGGATGCCCTCTCTCACCACTTCTGTTCAACATAGTTCTCGAAACCCTGGCCAGAGCAATTAGACAGACGAAAGAAATTAAAGGCATCAAAATAGGAAAAGAAGAACTTAAATTATCACTATTTGAAGATGACATGATTCTATACCTAGCAGACCCAAAAGGGTCTACAAAGAAACTATTAGAGCTAATAAATGAATTCAGCAAAGTGGCAGGATATAAAATCAACACGCATAAATCAAAGGCATTCCTGTATATCAGCGACAAATCCTCTGAAATGGAAATGAGGACAACCACTCCATTCACAATATCTTCAAAAAAAATAAAATACTTGGGAATCAACCTAACAAAAGAGGTGAAAGACTTATACAATGAAAACTACAGAACCCTAAAGAGAGAAATAGAAGAAGATCTTAGAAGATGGAAAAATATACCCTGTTCATGGATAGGCAGAACTAACATCATCAAAATGGCGATATTACCAAAAGTTCTCTATAGGTTTAATGCAATGCCAATCAAAATCCCAACGGCATTTCTTGTAGAAATAGAGAAAGCAATCATGAAATTCATATGGAAAAATAAACGACCCAGAATAGCAAAAACAATGCTAAGCAGGAAGTGTGAATCAGGCGGTATAGCGATACCAGACTTCAAACTATACTACAGAGCAATAGTAACAAAAACAGCATGGTACTGGTACCAAAACAGGCGGGTGGACCAATGGTACAGAATAGAGGACACAGAAACCAATCCACAAAACTACAACTACCTTATATTTGATAAAGGGGCTAAAAGCATGCAATGGAGGAAGGATAGCATCTTCAACAAATGGTGCTGGGAAAACTGGAAATCCATATGCAACAAAATGAAACTGAATCCCTTTCTCTCGCCATGCACAAAAGTGAATTCAAAATGGACCAAGGAGCTTGATATCAAATCAGAGACACACCGTCTGATAGAAGAAAAAGTTGTCTACGATCTACATACTGTGGGGTTGGGCTCCAAATTCCTCAATAGGACACCCATAGCACAAAAGTTAATAACTAGAATCAACAAATGGGACTTACTTAAACTAAAAAGTTTTTTTCTCAGCAAAAGAAACAATAAGAGAGGTAAATAGAGAGCCTACATCCTGGGAACAAATCTTTACTCCTCACACTTCAGATAGAGCCCTAATATCCAGAGTATACAAAGAACTCAAAAAATTAGACAATAAGAGAACAAACAACCCAATCAACAAATGGGCCAAGGACCTGAACAGACACTTCTCAGAGGAGGACATACAATCAATCAACAAGTACATGAAAAAATGCTCACCATCTCTAGCAGTCAGAGAAATGCAAATCAAAACCACCCTAAGATACCATCTCACTCCAGTTAGATTGGCAGCCATTATGAAGTCAAACAACAACAAGTGCTGGCGAGGATGTGGGGAAAAGGGTACACTTGTACATTGCTGGTGGGACTGCAAATTGGTGCAGCCAATTTGGAAAGCAGTATGGAGATTTCTTGGAAAGCTTGGAATGGAGCCACCATTTGACCCAGCTATTCCCCTTCTCGGTCTATTCCCTAAAGACCTAAAAAGAGCATGCTACAGGGACACTGCTACATCGATGTTCATAGCAGCACAATTCACAATAGCAAGACTGTGGAACCAACCTAGATGCCCTTCAATAGATGAATGGATAAAAAAAATGTGGCATTTATACACAATGGAGTATTACTCTGCATTAAAAAATGACAAAATCATAGAATTTGCAGGGAAATGGATGGCATTAGAGCAGATTATGCTAAGTGAAGCTAGCCAATCCCTAAAAAACAAATGCCAAATGTCTTCTTTGATATAAGGAGAGTAACTAAGAACAGAGTAGGGTCGAAGAGCATGAGAAGAAGATTAACATTAAACAGGGATGAGAGGTGGGAGGGAAAGGGAGAGAGAAGGGAAATTGCATGGAAATGGAAGGAGACCCTCAGAGTTATACAAAAGTACATACAAGAGGAAGTGAGGGGAAAGGGAAAAATAATACAAGGGGGACAAATGAATGTCAGTAGAGGGGGCAGAGAGAGAAGAGGCGAGGGGAGGGGAGGGGAGGGGGGATAGTAGAGGATAGGAAAGGCAGCAGAACACAACAGACACTAGTATGGCAATATGTAAATCAATGGATGTGTAACTGATGTGATTCTGCAATCTGTATATGGGGTAAAAATGGGAGCTCATAACCCACTTGAATCAAAGTGTGAAATATGATATATCAAGAATTATGTAATGTTTTGAACAGCCAACAATAAAAAATTAAAAAAAAAATAAAAACAGATGAAATAAATGTTAGTTTGGTGTGTAGATTAGATTCCTGTGATTCTAAGAGGTTGATAAAAGTGATATAGCCACATTGGAGCTACCACATGAAATGAGATATGTATGCACCTCCATCCATTTATTCCAATAACATTCTTGGTTCTTTAGCCCAGTGAAGATGTTGGTATGTGGGTCCTTTTGGTAAAAACAATCCGTGTTCATGAGCCATATTTTTGTGTTTAAAATAAAAATAAGTTATTTAATCCTGTGAAAATTGAATAGTTATTTATTTAGATTACTAATGCATAAATGTAGAAATTGAGTGGGAATATTGGCTCTGCTTCTTATTGGCTAAAACACTAACATTTCACAGCTCTGAGAAGTGCAGTAGAGGCAGCTCTTTCATTTTTCCCTCTTGCTTCTGGAAGAGACACAGAAAGTTAAATTGTACAGATTGCTCATTACTTGACTGGGCTCTTCTCTCGTTTTTTGGATTACTCCTTGCCTCTCCTGCTAGAGAGAACTGGAAGTTTTAAGTATCCACTTTGCCTCTCAGAGCTCAATTTTTTCCACAGGAAAACATTCTCAAGAGATCCTTCCATCTGTAGCATTTAGTGTATTCATGGTTTAAAAGGGAAATTAAAGTCATAATTACCATCATTAGGACAAGTTGTCTCAATTGAATTGACTTAATGCTTCTTTGGACCCAAAGAAGTCTCATTGACAAGCTTGGCTAGGAGGCATTAACTGAGGGGAAGTCAAAGAGAAGCTGCCAGACCTGCCTGAAGCCAGAGCCTGGATCTGAGAGCAAAGCTACCCAACCTGAATAAGACTCACCAGACAGTCTGGAAGGTGAGCTGCCCCATCCAGCTCCCCTGACCTGCCTCCCTTCATCCCAGCCCAACCCTCAACTTGTCTTGATAGGGTACTGAGTTAATTAAGAAAAACTGGTTTAGATATCCAACTGTACATAGACACTTTGATTTATATATCTGCCAATGAGTTATTATTTATAGCATGGAAGTGCATATAATAACTAATGGAATGTATAAATGAGGTGGGAGGAAGGGGAAAGAGATCTAATTTTGAAAATAAAGAGAGATAGCTTTGGAGGAGAAAGTAAAAGGAGATGGTAGTTTGCATCTTGAGACTCAGCTCATGCCGTTAGATCTGGGTTTGCTGTTTTCGCTGGACTTGGCTCTATGCTAGGCAAATGTGTTCAAGGAGGCATCCAGGTCACTGCAGGCACTCCATGCATTTGAGTCCTGTGGCACATATGAGAAGTGAAGGGCTATGCAGTTATAGAGGTAGACAAGATCTGATTACAGGGAGTTATGCCAGGCTAATGGGTGGGCCTGTTTTGTAGGGTTGGACTTTTATGATTAAATGTGTCTTAGGAATTGACACTGACTCAGATGGTGTTGATTTGACTGAATAATATGACTTTCTGGGACATATCTACTGCAGTAAATAATCCAGAGGGTTGCAACTGTACTGAGAAATAGGTAAAGGGAAGTGCTCAAGAGACTTACATTAATCCTTTGTGTCTGCACACCTATAAGCACAAATATAAGAACAAATGCAACCATTTTGAAAACATAAATAATGAATAGCAAGTGCTACTCTCTATACCAGGACTATATGCTTGAGCTTTGCTATTGATTATATCCTAGGTACATAGGACCAAAGCATTGTTTTATGCAATTATGCCATTGACCTAGAAAAATACTTTTTTTCTTCCTTTCTTTATAATTACGGATGAATCCAGTAAACTTTTATACTCACATAATGGTTATAACTCAGAGAAGCTCATCCAAGTGTGGGAAACTGAGAGTCAAGCCCTTGCTTCAACATGAATTGGAGAAAACACAAGAGTAAACATGGCTTGCACCCGCCCAGTTGGCAGAACCATGTTCAGATGGCCTTCGACAGGCCTTACTCCTGCCTCTGCTTGTTGGTGATCTCCAAAATACCTTGGATGAATCAGCTGACTTTTCACTATAGCTTTGAGAACGGGCTGGGCAATTCCTTTGAAAATGTTAGGTCTGATTTCTTTGCATGCCAGTTCAATAAAGTGATATGTGAAATGGGGGGCTTCCCTCCTTTGTCAGAATAAACTGTTATGAAGTGAATCCCTGGAGAAGAAATAGTCTTGACAATAGCATTGTTGTTGAAAATATTACTTCTCCAATTAAGGAGCGGTAGATCTGTATCACCCCCTTACTCTCTTGTTCAGCTCTTTACTTCTGAAAACTGCTTATTGAAATGACACTTGGCACAACTTTCCAAAATTGCTCTTACCCATTGCCATCGACTGGCCTTATTTGTCAAGAGAGTTATTAAATGGATTATTGGTGACAACAACCGTAGAGGTGGAGTAAATGAATTCTTTCTTCTCTTGCAATAGGCATTTTGCAACAGTCCAAACTAATGAGTAACCCAAACTTGTTTTCAATTGATTTTTCATCATTTCCTTAAGTGACAGCACATGCTCTTAAAGTAATGAAAACATGCAAATGTGAGCTATTTTGAATACAATAAAATTATGAACTGGATTAGGCTGTCGACAGAGCCCCATTATTTTATGGTAAGCAAATCAGTAGGTCCTTGGATTAATTTCTATTATAGTTGTTTTCAAAGTGTCCTCAGACCCTTAGATGCTCCAAGTTTCTTCTGGGTGATTCGTGAAATTCAAATGTTTTTCATAATAATACATACATATTGTTTTTTGTCTCTGTCGAAATTTCTATCAATGTACCAAAACAATTATGTGTGCCTGAAAAGAAATCAAGGCAGTGATGCCAAACCACTCTTCTGTCATTGTATGCTTCACCATCACATACTTGCAGTAAATATTCATGCTGTTCTCTCCTAAAAGATGTTTTCATAAAGAAGAAAGGCACGATTGGTTTTACTAAATTTTGATATCTGAGTAAGGCTTTTAAAAACTGTTTTATATAACAAAATGAGGAGTAATATATATAACAGCTCTGCTGTGTATTATAGTATGAGGGTTGTATAAAAAAAAAAGTATGTGAATTTACTTTACTTCCAAGCTAAACTTGACCTTTTTTTTAATGGGGCACCATTAAAAAAACTGAAAGAATGACAAATTATAGTTATTCAGATTTGGGTGTTCAGGAGGTATTTTCTGAAAATTAACAAAGTCAGCCTATTGTTTCAAGAAAAACACCTAACAGAATGTGTTACCAATGATAGAATTTATACTTTCAAGCAACATTAATAATTTTTTAAATGTGTATATGTCACCAGGAGTTGATAGCTTCCCAGTATTTTAAACTGTTTTCTGCTAATATAATATAATGAAACATATCAAAAATTGGAAGACTCGCACAACTCAGTGAACAAATGTTTTCTAAATGAACAATGTATGATGTTATACAATCTGGTAGGGGTAAGAGGTCCATTCAAAGGGCAAAGGAGACTCCTGGGTTTAGTGTTACAGAGTGTCAAAGGTTATCCAACAAATCACTGCCTGTCAAGTTGTGACAGTGTCATGATGATCTGAAAGGGCATTGAACCCACCTTCTTCTTCTAACTACATGTATGTATAAGGCAGGATTTTATTCATATTTCAACCCAAACAACATATCACAATAGATTAAATACAAAAAACTGATATGGAAATCCTGCTGTCTCCTAATCAGATATTTTTGTTTTAGAAAATACAACTATTTTCATTAAATATGTTAACTAATTGACATCCAATGTGTTTATTATTATTCTCTTAAAATAAGCTAATGGATTTTTTTAACTTGTAGTTTCTAGTATGTGAACATCCACAGACATAACCCATATAAACTAATGTTCTCTAATTCCTCAGTAAATCTTTCAAAGCATAAAGGGGCTCTGAGACCAAAACATTTGAGAAGCTCTATTTTAAGAACTGGGTAGAATTGCAGGTGTATTATCTACTTACAGAAGAAGAAGAAGAAAAAAAAAACTAGCATTGATCTGAAATTAGAGGCATTCTAGATCATCACATTTTATGTAACTTTTTTTTTTTTTTTTAAGTTGGTCACATAGTATCTGTTCACTGGGCCATGAAGAGCAATCATTTGGAGACAATTATTGGAGGCAGGGAATTTTTAAAAATGTGATAGCCAAGATTACACTTATTGAAACAGACATTTAAACATTATTTCAAGCACTCTGAAATCTTTACTTCCTTTAGCTCTATAATGAAGTATCCAACTTAGTTTGAAAGTAGAAATAGTTGCTAACTTTAAAGACTGAAGGTGCTCCTTGTCTCCATCCTCACTCTGCATTTCTGATTATGACTTTTTTTCTGCTCAGACACTCATGATCCATGTCAGAGAGAAAAACAGATGTTATCTCCTTAACTTTCACCCAGGGCCCTGTACGGTCAGATCTCAACCCTCACCAGGCTGATTTGATGCTTTTTTTCTCACCCTCACCCATCCCTCATCCTTGCTCTCTACACGCCTAGCTACACTTTCTCTGGGTACACCCTTCCCTCACATGTCTTGGGTCTTTTGAATCCCCTATTTCTGCTCCTGACGTGTTTCTGCTCTTTCTTGTCTCATACTATGCATTTTCACTTATTCTTCAAGATTCAGGACAACTACGTCTTCAGTGAGAAGCCATTTTTTTTTTTCTCATTCATTTACTCACTCACGATCTCTGCATTCATGTGCTGTATATTGTAAATGAAAAACAGCACAATCGTGAGGAATGCCTGTGTAGGGGAGATTATGGATACTGTGAGAATCTGTAAGAAAAGGATTTTTCAGGGAGGTCAGGGAAGGCTCACACGAGGAAACATCACTTGATCTGATCACCATGTGATGATAGTGATAAGCAGGTAAGGAGGTGGGGGAGGTGTACAAGGTGGGACACAGCTGTGTTATAAAGGAACATCTGGAGTACAGGGACTGGACGAAAAGCACTATGCCTGGAGTACAGTGAATGCAGCGAGTGGGAGGAAGCACAGAACATTTGAACTTAGAGGACGGAGAACTCGGAGGAGGCAGGACCTTGTGAGCATGTTAGTGAGTTTGGTCTTTAATCTAAGAGATGTATGAAACTTTTTAAGCTGGAAGGATGGTGGATTCTCAGATTTGTATTTTGAAAAGACTCCTGTGGTTGCTGTAGGAGAATAGACTAGAAAGAGGCACCGTTGCTGTAGGGAAATCATACACGAGGTTGGTATAATAATCTACCAGGCTAACATTGGTTTCTTGGATCATGAAGACGAAAGAAAGTGGTGGTTTTAGGGATGTTTAAGTAGAGAAATCAAGAGACCATGCATGATGGATTGGATACTTGGGATAAGGGAGGGGCAGGGGTCAAGATGTTACCCAGGTGTCTAGCTTATGCAACTCATTGTGTGAAGGGTCCATCCATTAAGCCAGGGGACCTCTGAAAAAGGATGAGGCCTAGGAGGGAGCTCTTCACTCTTCCGTTAAGAGGTATTGATTGTCATAACCCTACCTTCATAGCAGTCCCTCATTTTATATGTGAATTGGTCAATTTGTCGATGTTTTATGTTTGGTAGTGCCCTTCCTATAAAGTAATTTTTTTTTTTTAACAGAACACCACTTTTCAGAATGGAAATGGATCAGATACAATTTCAGCCCACCCCTTCTTATTGTTCTTATACATGTAAATTGGGCTCTGGTGATTATTTGCTTCCATATAGGACTTTGAATTTGGAGCAAGTGGAGAAAATGTGCCTTTATAATTTATTTCACTCAGAAGTGTTCATGGAAATGTCCAGCTGAGATAGCAGTGGTGTCTATTAGCACGACTAGTGACAATGGTTCTAGGGCCAGCATTCCCCTCAGGCTGTTTCTGCAGCATAAATGTTGGTATAAATCCTGCTACTTAGCTTTTCTTGATGCTTGCTCATTTTCCAAATCTTCTTCCATGGCCTTCTGATTGAAAATAAATTGATGATGACAATAGCTAATGTCTACTGAATGTATAATACAAGACAGGCACTGCTCCAATTAGTTCAGGTATATTCAATCCTTTAATCCTTACCAGGGATGCTTACTATCTTGGCCCTCATTTGACAAATGAGAGTCTGAGTACAGAGTGGTTATGTAATTAGCATACATATCCTACAGCTAGTAACTGATAAAGGCAGAATGGAGACCTCAGAGTCGGGCTCCCGAGCCAGCCTTCTCATTAAGGGTGAATTCTGTGGCTTGTAACCAAGAATCCCTGACGTACATTTGGTTTTGTGGTGTGTTTCCCTCGCTAAAGCCCTGAATATATTAAGATCATACATTGGGTATCATTTGCTCTGCCTGACACAATGTGCATGCAGTTCACATTCAGAGTATCTCAGGGTAGCAGCAGAAATGGGGTCTTCTTCATTTCCCTGCAGGCATGTGCATTCCAGCTACCTTCTTCTGCTCAACTGCTGCCTGGGGCGGAGTCCCCAGCACTGCTCTCTTTAGGAAGCACTGTCTGTTCTGTGGCACTGTTAACCCGTGGCTGCAGGTGCCAAAGCAGGAATGAAAGCTCCTATTGTACAACTCTGTGCAAGGGATCCTGTTGAGGTTTCTGTGGGGATAAGGGAATGCTCAAAGCCAGCTGACAACACAGCAGGACAGTGAAACTGTGTAGTTTCGATTCCCCAAGTGGGGGAGCCCATTTGTTCAGAGCAGCTGCAACAGACAGGACACCGAGTTGTATCTACATTCCATGTGAAACAAGCTCTTTGCATGCAGAGCCAATGAGGCAGCAGTCCCTGAAGGAGGCACTGCCCTTCCTTGGAGACCTCCTGCTGAACATTTGGCTTTTTAGTGCTGAGCTGGGAAGATTAACAAGGCTGTTTGTATGGAGGCTCATATGCTGAGAAACATCTCAGGAAATCGGGGTCTGGGCTTACTCTGCATCCTCCAGGTTGCCCATGTGGGACAGTATGTGACACAATCTCTCTAAAGTTTCATTACCAGAGTTAGTTGTGTAGCTGCAGCTTCCCTGATATTCTTGGGTAACTTTTGCTCTAAAAGCCATTCAAGTCATATTGGAGACAGATTAAGGGTTACAGTCCTAAAAGCTCTGTGAAGTCTGATGGGTCCATTACTTAAACCTACAAAGAAGTTCTGAGTTGTCCTTGCACCTTACTTCTCTTCCTAAAATGAAGACAGGGTGAGAGAGTACATGTGCATCTGTGATGGTAGGTTCCACCACCCTCACTTCTCCTAAAGGCAGACACACCACAGCTTGCCTTACCATTCTAATGTATGTGGTGCTCTCTGCTGGCAGCTGCAATCTTCTTGTGTTTTGGAGCAGGATGTCTTTGTAATTCTGTTCAGGGCTCTTATTACAGGTACCATAGAAAGAAGCTTGGAGTTTAGATCAGCAGCCAGTGTCTAAACTTTTCCTCTCCCTGCAGCATATCTTTTGTCCATTTAGGATCAACTGCCCTGCTTGCAAAGATTCAGTCAAAACGAAAATGAACTACTCCTTGACCTCTTCTCTCAGGAGCCTGCTCCTTGGGGTTGCAATGCTTTCTCAACTGGGCCAAAGCTGCTCTTCATCTTCTACAGGCAGGAGGCAGCAGGCAAGTCAGTCTCATTCTTTTTGCTTTTTTAATTTTTTTGCTTTTTTTTATTTTTCGAAATGGTGATACAAAGGGCAACAGTGACATCAGTCAGCAGTAGGACCAAGGAATGCCTTGAAGGAAGGGTGAAAACTAGATGAAAAAACTATGTGTTAAAACTAGATGAAAGCAGTGTATTTGTTATGAAAACACAGCTCCAAGAAAAACCCCTGGCTGTACCTTGTAGCCCGATTACTGCTACCTACTCCCTAGATAGAGAAATCCATGGCACTGTCACAGCCACCTGGATCAGAGATCAAAGCAATTTCTAACACTTATCATTTGGTTTTCATTGAGTGACTTTATTGATCTCATGTTGCTCCCAGAATGGCTGCTCCTCCAGAATTTCTATCTCAATAATGAGAAATGATGCGGGAAGCCAGAGTTACCTTTCTTCAAGCAAAGAAGAGAGAACATTGGAAAGACTGATGATGGGTTATATCAAAGGAAAACTTATTTGTGGTCCCATTTTTAAATTATAGTTTTAAGATTGTGATGTGAGAAAATTAAGGCACAGAACAGTATTTGTTAAAAAAATGGAAAGGAGAAGGAAAACTATTCATCTGGAATGTGAATATAGTATCTAGAAGGATGCACAAAATTAATGGTAGTAAATATCTATTAGCACTTATTTTGTGACAGGTACTATTCTAAGTACTTTACATGTGTTAATTTAACCTACTTTCCATAAAAAAACTCATAAAACAGATGTTTTAGTTTCCCCATTTTTCAGGCAAGAGAATGAAGGCAAGAAAGAGTAAGCATTCTGCTCAAAACTATGTCTGAAGAGTGCAGAGCCAGAATTAGACCTGATGTTATGTGTTGGCTGCCCCTAGGAAAGAGAACTGGCTGGAGGGCAGGGGTAAGAAGGAGATTTTTAATTTTATAATTATTTATACCTTTTGAATTTTGAACCACAAATTTGTAAAATATATTCAGTACATAAATTAATATATGCTAACATTAATTTTAAAAAAATAAGTGAGAAATGTAAAATTAGAAATGAATGTGGAAAATGAAAGGAAACATTATCTCTATTGTCTATATCATTGGAGAAACTTTCTGAGAAATTCAGTAATAGCACAGTAGTTAGTGATTCAGAGACTGGCTGCGTGAATTCAAATCCTACTTCTGCCACTCATTGTGTGTGGGTGAAATTGTATTCTCTCGATGCCTCTGAGAGTTATCTTGAAGATTAAATAAGTTAATGTGTGTTAAGTGTTTAAAAGAGTGCTTGGCACATACTAGCTATTAGGTACATACTAAATATCATTATCTAAAATTAAAAACCTAAAATAATTAAATAATCAATAAATATTGAGCATTTACTATATACCAGGCCTTGTTTTTAGATCTAGAGATACTGCTGTAAACAAAACCAAACAAATAACTTTTGCCTTCATGTGGCTATTTACTCCTCAGAGACCAAGAAAGAATATTACTTGGTATGGAAAAATAAGGAGGCATAATAAAATATGTGAATAAATGACTGAAAAAGAATATAACATGGGTACTATGTATTCAAACCAGTGGTATTTCATGACATATTTCATCTTAAGCAACAAAGATATTCATAGGTTACATAGTGTGGAATCATTATTCACTGTTCTTAGAATTCATATAAATGCCTACATATAAATGCCTATATAAATCTATAATACCTAAAAAAAGTAAAAATAATTTTATATTATTTGTTTACATACCTAATCTACTTCCAAAGTGTATTTAACATGGAACATAACAAAAATTTTTATTTTTAAAACAGAAAAGAGAACTCATATATGTGTATTTTAAACATGAGACTATTCCAGGAAAATTCTACTGGTAACTTAACTGGTCTTGTGAAGAATGAATTTTCAGACTCATTCCGTTTCTATGTGACCTAATGGCCAAGAAAGCACTGTAGTGATGGTCATCTATGTCAGAATCACATCAGGGGAATATGTTGAGAGCTTTTCAATGGATTAGAAAACGTAATAGTGATACACTCATTAGTTTATAGTTAATATTCCAAGGAATGGTTTCTAAGGCTTGGAAAACTTAAAAAAAAAAAGTTGGAGAAACCAGACAGTGAAGGGATGGCTGCGGAAGATGTTGTCCCTTGAAGGAATCAGCCTGGGTTGATTTTGTCTCTTTTTTTCACTGTAACAGCCCTAGTGTTTAGAACAATGCCTGTACACAATAGGTATTAAAAAAATCTGTTGAATGAATGAATAAAATGGTAGAATCCACACAGTAAATGATGTCAAATTCACTTATAAGTTGAGGAAACTGCAACTCAAAAAGGTTATGAGACCTACTTCAGGTCACAGAACTAGAATGCATTCCTTGGTATGTTCTGGATCCGACCCCCTCCTCTAAATGTCAGACTGAGTCATTCCAACACCCTCTGGCTTCATCTTGGATCTAGGAGAACACCGGGACTATGATGGTTCACTAGGGTTTAGTTTGTGCTGTGTTTTTCAATGGGATTGAGAATTTAATTTATTTTTATCACAGTCCCCGTGTTCTGCAGTACATGTGTCTAGCTCTCCTCTTCCTCTAGCATGCCCTTTACCTGTATGCAGAGAAATTACAGGTGCCACGGAAGAAGGACAGCACCTCTGGACCAAAGTGACAGAGCAGGTGTTTCTAGGAGTCCCTGAATTATTCAACACTACTAATTAAACACACAGAGCAAAGACAAACAAATTCCATGAAGGCAGGGGTTTTGATCATTGATGAATATAAAGCACCTGGAATATCATCTAGGACTCAATAAATATTTATTATAAGAATGAATGAATAAAGTGAAAAGGAAAGAGGTAAAAAGGAAGAAATAAATCAACCGTGTACAAGAGAAAGGGAGAAATGTTTACTTGCAAGAAGTAGGATATAAATCTTGAGGGGTGGTGAACCCACTTCTCTTCTGTTTCCTGAAGGACTTTTATTATTGGCCCCAAAGAAAAACTTGACCTAAAAGAATAAGGGAAACATTTTTTTTTTACTTGGAATTACACACCTTGGTTTTAACTCACAGTCTTAGCTAAATGAGCCAGTTGATATTCACTTGGCTCATTTTCTACACAATGAAGTGTTTGTTGTTGTTGTTGTTGTTGTTATGCATTAGTGAGCATCAGAAAAAGTCTTTAAAAACTCTTGGGAGGGCTGGGGTTGTGGCTTAGTGGTAGAGTGCTTGCCTGGCACATGTGAGGCCAAGGGTTTGATTCTCAGCACCACATAAAAATAAATAAGTAAAATAAAGGTATTGTGTCCATCTACAACTAAAAATATTTAAGAAAAGAACTCATGGGAAGGGTTAAGAAATCTATTTATGCTGTTCTGTTGGGTGATTCTGAAGCACCCTCACAGATTTTTGATACATTAGACATCAGTAGCATGACTAAGCAGAAATTTTGCTCAATTTCTAAATAATATTTACTGAAGTTCTCAGTTGTCTCTTTTGTATCCAAGGCTGGTTTCAATATTTCTGCATGGCTTTATCCCTGAGGGCCACTCCCTGAACCAAAATGTCTAATTCTTGAACTCAATCCCTTAGAGATTAACAGTGCTACAAGCCCAACAGACCAAGGGGAACCTCAATTATAAAGTGCCTATGCACTTTGATTCAGTGGGAATTCATGCGATGTACCCAACAGGTCATATTATCTTTGACTAGAAATCATTGCCACGTTTGGCATTCATCCTTTGCTTGATCAAAATCCTACCATGTAGCAGTGGTTGCTTTTTTAAGCTGTTATAACCAGAAAAATTGTCCATACATACAAGTTGAAGAGCAAAGAGCTTATGAAATAGTTCAGGTCATGTGAGTAAGAGGTGGACCTTGTGGAGAGGAGGGAGGTGCTGCGGGCTTTGGTCCCACCCCTGATCTGGACTTCATGTGACTCCAACAAAGGCTCTTAGCTCTTTCCTGGAAATTAATGTGCTTGTTGGAAACAAAAAGGAACACAACGAGCTCCATCTAACTCTAATAAAACACTCACTCCTGGCTTTGTTTCCTCATAATCAAGATCAGTTTTGGCATTTGTTAAATGGCTGCAGACCTTCCTACTGAAGTGATAAAAAGGTGATTAGTTCATAACTGATGATTCATAAAATATGGTAATGTATTAACAGTTCCTAAGCAATATTTCATTCTCATTAGAGTCCTTTGAATGGAGAATAAAGAATATGTAAGTGACTTATACATTATTTAACCCACTACAAAGAACCATAATTCAATTGGAAACAGACACTGAGTTCATGTCTTTTATGTCTACAATTATTTGTTCGTAAGACCACAGGTGATTTACTGAAGAAACTCATGCTTGCTGACAATTACTTTGCTTAAAAATATGCCCTGTGCTCCCATTTCAAATATTGCATCAGTGAAAAAGAAAGAAAACATTTCATTGAAAATTCCCTTGTGCTTTCTGCTCCATCAAACCATGATTAATTTTCTTCATGAAGAACAAGGTGTCATCAAAATTTCAAAAATATTTTCCAAGTGTTTTTTTTAATAATGGAAGCCCTAATTTTTCTGAGACTTTTATTTTGAATAATCCAAACTAACTTTCAAGTGCATTTTTATGTCGTTTTGGGAGTATCTTTCTCTTCTTTGCATTACATCTTTCCAATTTTTGCCAAGCTGATTTGAAATTATAGGAAGACAAACTAGCCACTTCAAACTCAAATGATTTCTGGCGGTATTAGTCAGGCAGTAGGTTAGGTTACAGAATATGTTTTAATGTTGTTAATCACATGTGAACAAGAAACTTGTAACTAGAACAAATATCCAGGAATCAGCAAATGTTATAAATCTGTGTATTGAATTGATATAAGTTTGAGGATTCTCACTCAATACTGCTTTATTTTTTTCATTATCTTCTCACTGTCTGGAGATGAATGATACTGTTGTCTACTGACTTTAAGACCTTTAAGTAATAAAATGACAATATTGTGTTTTTCTTTTGGGGCATAAATACTTCCTTGATGAATGGCATTTTGGTAGTAATGAAAAACAGTAGTCCTATAAGAAGTCCTTTCCTACAGTAATCAAGAAGTAATATCTAGAGAGAGTTTTGAATCATCTGTAAGTTTTAAATTTTGCCTTCCCCCTAATTTATTCTGATCAAGAGGGAAGTTAGATAAGGCCCACAAAAACACAGTTAAATAAGAGGAAATCAGTTTTGGGTTCCTATGGCACAGTAGAGTAACTATTAAGAAAAGAACATGTATGAAAGTTACTAACACATAGAAATAATTGAATATCTGAGGAGATGAAAGAGCTTATTATCTTGTTCTGAGTGTTACATGTTGTATAAATGTATCAAATTATTATATTCCATAAATATGTACAAATATTATGTCTTTAGTAACAATGATGATCTGAAATTCCATGTTGGCTTGAGGAATGCACATATGTAGATATACAAAGCAATTTTAATACATCTAACTTCCTGCTTGGGGTCAATGATTATACTTATTTTTAGTCCAAACAATGTGGAAGTTATAAGAGTGAGGAAATGATGTATTTCATATACATACAAGAACAAGGACCTCTCTTTGTACACACATGCATCAAGAGCAAATTTCATTTTTCTTTGTCTTGCTTTGTCTTTTCTATATGCTGAATCATGGAAGAAGGAAAAAGACAAATTGTAGCCCTGACTGTATCTAACTGTCAAGTTATTGCAAATCAAAATGAATTTTTATCCAATTATTTTTTCAGAATCCTTCTGACAAAGCAAGTGGCCTTTGACAGTTCTGTTGATGATAGAAAGACACAAAGAACAGAAAAACAAACAGAAGTTATGAAATGATTTTTGAGGTCACTCACATTTCCCCTTTACTTTCTCAGCATCCTTCAAGTAATGACACTTAAAATAATGAGATGATGAGCTGGGCCCAGGGATTTCTTACCAAAGGAGACTTCCTGGACTGTGTACTCCAGCAGGAAGAGGCAAAGGGGGGACCCAGAGACTAAAGACCCTGATGTTACCGTTCATATTATCTCTGTCATCTTACTTTGACATTTTATTAATTTTTAATTTATCTTGCTGACTACTAAAAGAATAGTCCTAAAAACTAAAAGAAAAAAAATAAGTTAAAATTATGCACAGATGATAACAGCAGCCGAAAAAAAAAAGGCTCTAGATTTTGAAAAGCTATTCAGGTCTGGTTTTAAAATGTCAGGATAGCCATGGACATTTTCCTAATCTTTCAGAAATCACCCAAAAGCAATACAGGAATAAAACCCAGTCATGTTTACTCCAATATATATGTATATATATGATGAGATGATGATGATATATATATATATATATATATATATATATATATATATATATATATATATATATATATATACACACACATACTTTTGTTGTAGGTGGACACAATTCCTTGATTTTATTTATTTATTTTTATGTGGTGCTGAGGAACGAACCCAGCGCCTCACATGTGCTAGATTAAAGTAACAGAATTGAAACTCAGAACCACAAAATAGGAGGAAAGCTTGCCCAAAAGTTCTAATAGGCAAGAGGGAATTGCAAGGATTTAGAACATGCTTATAGTTGCATATCTTAGAGAAAGCTGGCAGAGCACAGTCCAGCATCCAGTGGCACACCCCAAGGAGGAAAACAATGAGTGCTCATTGCCTATAGTGGGAGTGGACTGCATGACTGGGATCAGAGGCCTTCCTGGATTTTCTTGGGCAGAAAATCTAAAAAATACAAGACAGTGTACAGAAAGAACACATATTTATGGGAAATAATTTGTGAGACAGTGGGAGAAGAAAAATCTTGCTGAACTATGAATAATTTTGCAGGGAGGTTCTTAGTTTGCTGAGAAAATTAATAAAAATATGCACTCTCCCACACATTGTGTCTTCAAGGGAAATAACTTTTGCATGGAATAGAACCATGTCCACACAGAAACTTGGAATCAACAGTCCAGCAAGAATTCACCTCAGGCCCATGTAAGAAATGGTCAAAAGGAGACCAGCAAGATCTCAGAATTAAAAATAAAGAAGGAGGTGAGAGTGAGAAAGAAATTAGAAAAAATAAATTGCAGGAAAATAAAACTTACTAGAAAAAAGCTTATACTAAATAGGTGAAAAGTATCCTGCCACAGAATTAAGAACATAAGAATGTCTTTCTAGCAATGTGGCTGATTTTATACTTTGTTCAACCCTGTCATTAGAAAAATCTAATTCAAACATATTTATGTATATTAATATATAATAAGCATGTATATTAAAATATATATTATGACATATGACATATTATTTATATATTTGTAATTTAAATAAATATGGCAATGAGCTAACAGCAATATATCCAATTCTCAGACACCAAAAGGTAAATGAAAATGGGAATCTTGAGAGATAAGTTAAGCTGGCTTCTACCCTAAGTGCATTTGTAAAATCACTTCATTTTTCTCAGGATCAAGATGCAGGAAAAGAGATAAAAAGCCTAAAACTGCCTTAGGTAGGAGATCTCATAGGAGACTTCCTCCCATGAACCTGATACCTCAAACAGTGCACATCAATATAAAGGTGAACTAGTAAGAATCTGCTGCTTGCCCATTGGGAATGGAATGATAATTAAAATGACCTTTCTGTAATGCTGAGAAAAACAATCAACTGAAGAAACAATTGGACCCTTATCTCACCATTCTACAAGAAAAAAACAAAAATAGATTAATATTTAAAAATTAAAGCCTGAAACTGTAAAACTACTAGGAAAAATCACAGAGGAAACTCTACAACATTGGACTGGGCAGTGATTTCTTGGATATGATCCCCAAAGCACAAAAACACAAAAGCAAAAATAGATAAATGGGATTGCACCAAACTAAAAAAGCTTTTATGCAATAAACAAACAACAGAGATAAGAGACAAACTATAGAACAGGAAAAAATATTTGCAAGCCATACATCTGGCTTAGTATCCAAAATATATAAGGAACCCAAACATCTTAATAACAAAAACACA
This sequence comes from Marmota flaviventris, assembly GCF_047511675.1. Classification (NCBI taxonomy): domain Eukaryota; kingdom Metazoa; phylum Chordata; class Mammalia; order Rodentia; family Sciuridae; genus Marmota; species Marmota flaviventris. The sequence continues at coordinate 88,089,103 of NC_092499.1, read as the reverse complement.
AAAACCGGGTTAAAAAACAAGCAAAAGAACTGAATGAGTATTTCTCAAAGGAAGACAGAAATGGCCAATTGATGTGAAAAAATGTGAATATCACTAATCCTCAGGGCAATACAAATTAAAACCCCGTTGAACTATCACCTCATACCTGTTAGAATGGCTACTATTAAAAAGACAAAAGATAACATTGGTGAGGATGTGGAAAAAAGGAACCCTTATACATTGTAGATGGGAAAATACATCATTACAATCATAGAATCACTTAAATGACTACATAATCCCATTCCTGCATATGTGTGTGTGTGTGTATGTATGTGTGTGTGTATCAAAAGCAATTGAAATCAGCATGTTAAATATATGTCTTTACTCCCATGTTCACTGTAGTATTTGCCACAATAACTATAGGTAGTAAATGTGGAAGCAATCAATGAATAAACACTGCACGATCTCACATATATTTGTGAAATTTAAAAATTAGAAGAACTTTTAGAAGTCAAGAGTAGAATGATATGGGGGAAGAAGGGGATAAATGGGTAAAGGGGAGTTGATGGTCAATAGGTACAAAGTTTCAGTCAGACAGACAGGAGGAATAAATTTTAGTGATCCATTGCACAGTATGATGACTGTAGTTAATGAGAATGAATTGTGTATTTCAAAATTGCTGAAAGAGTAGATTTTTAAATGTTCTCACCACAAAGTAATCATATGTAAGGTGATCAATATGTTAATTAGCCTAATTTGATCATTCCACCATGTATACATGTATTAAAACATCATTCCACAAATACATAGTTATTATTTGTCAATTCAACTAAATTAGAAAATATTGTGCCTGGGTCTGCTATGTCAACATTGTGTATGTGCGCATGCATATGTGCATGTGTATGTGTATATATATATATATATATATATATATATATATATATATATGAATTAAGGAACATGATTCTAAATAAGCTATAGGTCAAAGAAAAACTAACAAGGGGAAATTCTGTCATAGACTACATTTTGAACTGAACGTTAATGAAAAGTCATAATACCAAAATTTAGAGAATGGTAATAAGTCAATACATAAAGGGTAATTTATAAATTTAACTTTTATTTTATTTTTTTTCAAGTTTTGATGCTTTAATAAATTTAAGAAGCGAGAGTGTGAAACAAGGAGAATTACAAGTTTCCAAAAATAGCTTCAAATCAGTTGAATGGTTTCTCAGCTTTGCCTAACCCTGCTCATTAGGGGAAGGGAAGGGGAGGGGAGGGGAGGGGGAGGGGGAAGGGAAGGGGAGGGGAGGAGGAGGGGGAAGGGAAGGGGAGGGGAGGGGGAGGTGTTAGCACCAATGGCAATGGGTACTTTTATTTTATTTTATTTTATTTTATTTTTATTGGTTGTTCAAAACATTACCTAGCTCTTGACATCTCATATTTCATACTTTAGATTCAAGTGGGTTATGAACTCCCATTTTTACCCCATATACAGATTGCAGAATCAGGATAGGAAAGGTAGCAGAATACAACAGTTACTCATATGGCATTATGTAAAAATGTGGATGTGTAACCCATAAATTTAATTTTTAAATTAAAACAGAAAAAAATGTTTAAAATCATTGATATGTTTCTACCTTGAGAAAGTAAATACAGAAAAACAAATTAAATCCAAAATAACTATAAGAAAACAAATAGTATGTATAAGACAATATGTCTATAAAACAGAAAATAGCAATATCTAGAGAAAACTAACAATGGTTTCTTCACATTATACATGTGTATAATATTTTCAGCCCTTGACCCTTTGAGCCTGAGATGGAACGGAGTCTAGCTAATGTAAGCCACAGGGCAGTACCCTGTCCTTTGTGATTTCCCTACATTTCCTTTCAGCTGAGTAAACTGTCCCTTTATTAAATGCTCCTTAAATTCTGTGTATCTTTCTAAGGTAAAAACTTAGGAGCTGAATTGATGGGATATATGATAAATACATGTGTAACTTTATAGGATAATTCTAAATTCTATTCCAAAGTTACTGCACTTTGTAGTCACAGGAGCAATGTGTAAAAGGATAATTTATTCTACATTTCTATCAATATTTGGTATTGTTAGATACTCTGTGTGTGTGTGTGTGTGTGTGTAGTGGTTGATCATTATTATTATAATTTGTATTTCTCTCATGACTAAAGATGTCAATCACATGCTTATATATGTATGTATCTGCATATCATTATCTGTTTATTTATTTTTTGTTTTCTTTTGTTTTTGATACTGGGGATTGAACCTAGGAGTGCTTTACTACTGAGCTACATCTGCAACCCTTTTTATTTTTTATTTTGACACAGGGTCTCACTAAGTCGAGGCTAACCTGCCTCAGTCTCCTCAGTCACTGGGATTACAGGAGTGTGTCACCATGATAGCTAACTCTATCTTTTATTTTCCACTAGAATGTTAGATTTTCTCAACTTATTTCATGATCTTTATAACTTGACAAAGGTCAGATGTGAAAGGAAAATCAGAGGCCAAATTATCTCATAAATACACAGATTCAAAAAGTTTTAGGAGAACTTATTTGCAAACTCAGGAAAGTACTTAAAAATGTTCTAAAAAACAAAATTCCAGGCCAGCTTAATATTAGAATATTAATGAAATCTATCTTGTCTGCAGAAAAACAGTCTGACAAAATTCAGTGCTTATTTTTTATTGAAAGAAGTTTTTATTCAAATATGGGGAAAGACAGCTTTCTGTAAAGGGCATCTGAAAAACAAAAGCTACATTACACACCACACATTGTGCTGAAACACTGAAAATGCATCCTTAAAATGAGAGAGGACAAGAGTGTCTGATATTCCTCTCCTATTCTTCATTAACTGTGTTCCTATAAGTGCAGGGTAAGTTGAGAAAAGAGAAGAGATATTAGAAAGAAAGAAAACTGTCATCAACTATAGTTAGTATAATTATCTATATTGAAGAGTCAAAAGAAACTACAACTAAATCACTAGAAATGATGAGTTTAGTAAAGATGAGCATAAAAATGTAAGTATCACAACAATAATAAAATGTTTTAAAAGATAATTTTTAAGAGATTCATTTATGTACATAGGAAAGTTAGGTCAGATTCATTTCACTGTCTTTCCCTATTGCATCCTTCTTCCCTTCCTTTCCTTCCCCTTTGTCTGCTCCACTGATTTTTCTTCCATTGTTTTTAAAAATTTCCCCTCCCCCTTATTTCGGATTAGCTTCCTCATTTCAGAGAAAACATTCTACCTTTGACTTTTGGGGACTGGCTTATTTCACTTAGTGTGACAGTCTCCAGTTCCATCCATCTATTGGCAAACACTATAAGTTATTCTTATATATGGCTGAGTAATACTCCATTGTGTATATATACCATATTTTCTTTAGCTATTTATCTGTTGAATGGCACATAGGTTGGCTCCATAGTTTGGCTATTGTGAATTGTGCTGCTATAGATAATGTGTCCTTATGTACATATATGAATATACCACAGTGAATCTCAACATTATGTACATCCACAAAACATTGATTTAAAAAATAAATAGAAGGTGGAGGGAATGGAACAGGGAGAAGGATAAGGGGAGGGGAAGGGGAAGTACTGGGGATTAATTAGAATACATTATATTTCATGCTTTTATACTTTTGTCAAAATCCTATTGACATATATAACTAAAACGAATCAATACAAAATTTAACTTATGAAATAGTAGACATTGGAAATAACTGAGAATAAATCTAATAAAGGGAATAATGTATTTATGAGAAAAATTATAAAACTTTATTATAAATATTAAAAATGACCTAATAAAAGGAGATTATATTGCATGTGCACATTGGAATTCTCAGTGTCAAAAAAAATTGTTAATTTTCACAATCAAAATCCCAATGAGTTTTGAAAAACTTGAAAACTGTCTAAATAATATATGGAAGTTCAGAGGGTCCATTATAAGCAAAACACTCTTGAGGAAGAACTTACTGGAGTCTTATAATACCAATAAAAGAACAAAAAACCTATAATACTTAAAACAATTCCATGTTGTCCAAATGATAGAGAAACTGAGCCCTGTAATAAAGAGACTAGAAACATATTTACACTGATGCAAATGTCTGACCTTATGTTGTAGATCAGTTGGAGACTTTCAGAAAAGACTGTGGGAATAATTGGTTCTGTACATCAAAATTTCAATCTTATATGTAAATAATTTCCCATTAAATGTCTAAATATAAAGGGCAAAACTAGGAACATTTAAAAAGCATAGGACAATATTTGTATGACCATAGAGATGTGTGGAAACAATTCAAGAAAGAAAAAAAGGGGGGGGGGGAGGAAAGGTGTAAGAAAGGGAGGGAGGGAAGGAAAAAAGAAAACATAAAGAAAAAGACTGAAAAATGGGCGCAGTGGTGCACGCCTCTAATCCCAGCAGCTTGGGAGGCTGAGGCAGGAGGATCGTGAGTTCAAAGCCAGCCTCAGCAACTTACTGAGGCCCTTTCTCTAAATAAAATATACAAAGAGCTGGAGTTGTGGCTCAGTGGTTAAGTGCCCCTGGGTTTAATCCCTAGCACTAAATAAAACAAAACAAAACACCCAAAAAACAAAAAAATGAAGTCATCAAATGGGGTCAATAAATGACACCTTACAGTGAAAAGGTATGCTGTAAACTTGGAAAATATATGTGCAATATATAGAAATGATAAAGGATGAAGATACACAATATTTGATAACCTCATAAAGACCTCATCAAAGTGAAAATTTTTGCCATTCATCAATGAATGTATTGTTATTCCTTTCTTCTACTCTAAAATAAGCACTTACATTAGTCTGGCATCTGTCCACACAGTGTTTCATCTAATCTGTCTATTTGCGTGCTTGTGAATGCATGTGTATATATTAATGATATACTATATGTACATTTTTTGAATTGTGTTTTTTTTTCACTGAAAATAATATCGTGGGTGTATCTTCAAAACTTAAGCATTCTGCCAAAGATAATACTTAATAACAACATACTGTTTTGTCTAGTCAATGTACATTTGTTTATTTAATCATCCCCTTTCACTTAGGAAATTGAAGTGTTTTGCTTATTCTCATAACTAATTATTTCTTTAGGATCAATTCCTAGCATGGGAATACTGGAACGAACATTTTGATCATTTTTAAGGCCCTTGTTTCCTATTGCCAAATTGCTTCCCAGAAAAGTTACATTAATTTATGCTTCCATGAACATTACATGAGAATGCCCATCTCAACATACCCCTTCACAAAATCTTAAGCATTTCTAAAATTTCTACTAAATATGGAAGCCAGGGCTGCACAACGGAAAATGGAGGAGACAGGAGGTAGCAGCTCTTTTGAAGGATCTTGTGGCCTCAGAACATTTAGAATTAAAATCAACTGCACCCTTGCTCACAGATCCTCATGCCTTCTACCATCAAATGTGGTGGCTAGCATATTCTTGACATGTCTGAAATCAGAGTCACTCAGGAACCAGACATGCCATGAGTTTCGATGCTTTTCTTCAGTATTCTTTAGAAAAAATAAAAAAATTTCGCCTGTCTGTTGTTCGTTTTTATTTGGTATTAAGTATTAATGTCAAATTTACTTTCCCATAAGAAATAACAAATCTAAATGTTGGTCCAATAATAATTGTTTCACCCTCGAACTGAATACTTGTGAGTGAAGAAAAGCAGCCTTAATTAGCATGACACAAAATGAGTTGGGAGGAGAGAGAGTTCATATTGACATACAGGGCACAGCAAGCTAGCTTTTAGGTTGCATTAGAGTTATATTTCTCACTTTCTGGGTACACTGAAGGTTGTTCACAATGAAGAAAACATTAGGGAATTATTTTCTATAGAGAAATGAAAGAACACTTCAGGTTGTGCCTGCCCCCCCCCAACCCGCCCCATTCAAGTTACATTGTTTCAGGAAACTTCAAGGGATTCATGTTGGATAAAAATCTAAGTTTATCTCTCAAAACTTGGAATCTGTAAACCATCGAAACTCTCACTCTCTAAATGCAGACAGGAAAATACCACTGGGCATCTGCCTGTTTGTCACCATGGAGATTTCCTGATGCACATCTGGTTACAGGCAGGCAGAGCTTTTCATCAAGAGCATGACCAATACTTCACCCTTCTCTAATCTCAATAATATCTTATGGCTGTACTCCAGGAGCTTATAAATTCTGTTTGTGTACTTTTCTTTTTATTTCCCCTTTGGGTATTAGTCTTCAACATATATAAAAGCAGACACAATCATTCAGATCCGCATCATTCTTTCAGCCTTTAATTTTGCATGTGAATTCGTGTTCTGCATGTGCGGGGGGTATCGGCAGATTGTTTGTGGTAAAACGAAAGATTCTTCATTATCTGTATTTGAATGAATAGAAAATGTTCTCCATCCCTTGCCAATTTATAATATATTACAGGCAAAAATATTTGAATCCATTTCCTATGTCTTTTTGCCAAAGGTTCTTTCTATACTAAATTGTTTTCTTTTAATTATTTTTGAAAACCATCATATAAGAATGTTCACTTACTCCCTTTTAGAGACACACTTCAGTTGAAAATTTTGTAGACACCTCAGCTGCATACAAGGAGGATCTGGGCTCCAGAAAACAGTCTTTGTTCTATTGCTCTTTCTTTTTTGTAAAGTAAGCCTGAGTGCAGCCTTGAATGGATTGAATAAGTATTTTGGACTCAGGAAGCCTGTATTAGATGCCAGATGTTGAAGGGGAGTTCTGGGAAATGCTGATTACCACCAGCTGGAGATTTTGGGTCCTTTGTATCTTCAAGACGTTGAGTTTGGGCATGGTCTCTCTATTTCTGGCTGGGGTGTCTAGGTTGCCAGCTATTTTTTGTCAATAAACTGAGAGGTAACCCCTGGGTCATATATCAGAGAATCTGGCTTATTTCCATGCCCATTTCTGAACTGTAAATATGCTGCTAGCACCTAATTTTCTTATTAAACCTATATATTGATATGATTACATATGACAGATAGATGTGATTGATTTGTAAAAATTGGACTCTACTATCACTAAGGTAGAATTCCATATGACGGTATGCTGGTAAATGTTTAACAACTGGCTTGGGGGAGGGTGGGGAGAGTTGAAAAGACCTAATTTGTGAAGTTTACCAATTTCCCTGGTGTAAATGTAGACGTTCCCCATCTTGTGATTGTGTAAAAGCATACCCATACAACAACAACAATTCTGATTTTCACTTTCAGTACTGCATTCAATAAATCACATGAGAAACTCAGCAGTTTATTAGAAAATATGCTTTTTTTTAGATAGTTTAGCCCAACTATAGGCTAACGTCAGAATTCTGAGCACATTTAAGGTAAGCTAGGCTGAACTATGACATTGATTAGTTAGGTATTTGAAATGCTTTTTTAGTTTTCAATATTTTCAACTTATGATGGGTTCACTATAAGTGAAGAAGCATCTGCACTCCCATCATGGCCAATTTCATGCTGTTGATGTAAGATCACTGAATGTAAAATTGGGAAGAAACACACACACACACACACACACACACACACACACACACACAGCTCCTGCCAGCTGGTACTAGTACTTCATTGACTCTATGTTTTATCTGGGTAATTTTTCTGTTCTGGGTATCATCAGCAACAACTAGTTATATCTATTCATTAAAATGCAGTGATTGATTTTCCATTTGAATTTTATTTACTTATTTTTGGCATTCAGCTGTGATACAAGTTTTTTGCTATATAATTTAGAATTTTAAAGATTCTATTTTTATAAACATTAAGAAAGCAATATATAATTTCACTCATATCAGAAGCAAGTCTGTTCTTCTAACTATGGTAAATATTTTTAGATGTCTTAGGATGGGATCGTCCCATTCCAGCTGCACTAAGATCTTCATTTAAAAAGAATGTTAGGAGTCAGCTGAGTCTCTTTTGCTCAGGATTGCTTTGGCTATTCATGGTGTTTTGTGGTTCCATGTGAATTTTGGGGTTGTTTTTTTCTATTTCTGTGAAGAATGTCATTGATATTTGATGGCAATTGCACTGAATCTACAGATTTCTTTGGTAGTATATAACAATGTTAATTCTTCCAATACGTCAAAGTAGAAAGAACTGGAGGACATTTTGTTATGTGAGATAAGCCAGGCATAGAAAGACAAATATCACATGTTATAATTAATTTGTGGAAACTAAAAAAATCCATCTCATAAAAGAAGAGAGAAAAAGGATAAAAGGGAGGAGGACAGAGAGGCTATATAAGGGCATCCAGACACAGATCAAAACAATTAGTTCTGGTGTTCTATTCCCAATAGGGTAACTATAGTCACAATAATCTGTGACATACTTCAGGAAGATCAATGAAATGATCAATGTTTGAGGAAATGGAAATGTTAACTACCCTTATTTGATTATTACACATTATATACATGCATTGAATGATTGTGCTATACCCTGTAAATATGTGAACATCATGAATCAATAAAAATAAATAAATGCATGCACAAATAAGAGGGAAATTTAGGTGAAACCTTTAGCTCTTATTAAATGAAACCATTTCTTCATTTTTTAAACCGCTCTTATTTTTTTTTACTCACAATCAAGAAGATTCTACCTAGTAGATAAATATATAAAATTATGAGAGATATGAATATTTATCCAACATCTAAACTGAGGGTGGTCCTCCTCAGGCCTCTATGCAGATCTTCCCTAATCACAAAATCTACAGGGAGAATGAGTACATAATTGATCTTATTCAGTTGGATCATGCAGCTATTGCTCTATCAGAAAGCAATGGGCCTTAGGGGAGTGAAGCTGAGCCAGCAGGGCTCCAGCTATGACCTAATAACCTCAGTGCTGGTCTCAGGCACCAGCTGACCTCTGAGAAAGAGAGTTTGGCATTTTCTTTTAGTCTCAGTTCCAGAATCAGCTCACATTGGCCAGTCTTTTCAGAGTTGTCTTCAAACTTGACTGGCTTTGTCCCAATTTTTTTTCTTGCTTGGGGAATTTCCCTTTTCCCCTCTATATCCTAATAGGGAAACATCCTTTTACCCTTACCCAACCTTCACTAAGTTTCTTCAGACAGTTTAACCAACTTTTCTTATCTTTTCTCATTGGATATCCTCTCTCTGGTCAGTTATTTCATGTGTTAGTGGAGCAGATAAATGCCTCTGTTTATATGTTTTACTTGTCCATTCCTTTGCTGAAATTTCTGAGAAGAATCAAGAGTCTGATTCCTTGAATTGTAATCTTTGTAGTTTAGACCAGGGCATCACTAGGGCTTATAAGGAATCAGATGATGCTCAGAGAGGGTAGCCATGGCTAATACTATGCTGTATGCTGTAGCAAGCACCTACAATCCTATTTGATCTCTGCATAGAGGAAGATCCCCTCGCAACCTGAATGTAGCATGAGAGGTTACGGTTCAGAAAGGCAAGGACATCCAAAGGAATGAATTACTGTTTTTTAATATATATATTTTACTAACTGCCAATATTTTCATCTTAATGTTGGTCTTATTTTTTCATCTAATGACTTCCAGGCCTGACCTGTGCTCTCTCAGCTGTGCTGAGCTGAGATTACTCACTGCATTTGACTTTATTTGTAGGATGTCAAAATCTTGTGCTTCAATCTCAAAGTCCCCAGAGTCCTATGAGCTGACTGCAAACTATAAAAAAATAAATAAAAGGCGAACTTGTAAGGCAACAAGTCAGAAAAGTCTCTGGCCCCACCCTGAGGAGGACTTACTTCACCTCCAATCAGTGGTCTCATGTGGGAAAGAGAAAAGAGGCAATAATAAAAACTCATAAATTCTTCCTAGTGCTGACAAGGGTCTTGATAGTTTTTCTCTAAAAACTGGTTCCTTGAAAGTGTGGGCTGACCACTTACTCTACTTATTGTCTCCACTTAAGAGTTTAGGAGGAGTTCATGGTAAAATGACCTTGAAAAATCCAGCATCATGTCCAACCTAAGGGATGACTGAGAAAACTATAGAAATTATATATTCACTTAAACGAGTTAATCACCTGTAGTTTTGTTGAACACATTGACTTATGTTTCCCCAAAGACCAACAAAAGTTCATCCCAAAGACCTACAACCTCTGGCACTGGTCATTGCTTTCTATTTATTACACAGTTGAAGGCCACACACCTGCTCACTGAAGTTGAATAGTCTGGCCATGGAACTCTGCTTTATCCAACATGGTAGACTAGACACCTCATCAAGCCTTTAAAACTAAAATAATGGGGAAAGCAATAAGAATTCAGACAATCTTGATGATCCCAGGACCCTGGAAAGCCCTAGACAAAATGTACTTTTGTAGTAATTATCTTCTCTTTCATCGGATTCTTGGAATCTGCCTTTTCTTGTTTAGAGAGAGTAAGTGTGAGAATTTCTCATCTAATATAAATCAATATATGAATAATTTTCTTCTAGGACAAGTTTTCTTATACAAGATTTCAGGACAACTATGTCTTACTATGTGAATGGAATGGTGCCTTAATAAAGTAAGAACTTCCACTTCTTTTTCACTAATACTGGCAAGATTTTCTCTTGAATTCTTTAAGGATCGAAGGAAGCTATGGGTAAATAAACTATTTCCCCAAATCATCAGTCTATACCAAGAAAAGAATGTGGTATGTGTGCAGAATTTCCTTCTTAATAGTATTCATTATTGATAGTTGTTTTTTTCTGAAGTTACTTGTAGAAATGCATTCACTTTGTCCATGTGGATATTTACTTGGTTTGTGGACCTTACTATATGTATTAGTCAGCTTTTTGTTGATGTGACAAAAGTACCTGACAATACAACTTTAGAGGAGGAAAAGTTTATTTTGTGCTCACATTTTCAGAGGTTTCAGTGCTTGGTTAGCTGGCTCTATTGCTCTGAGTTGTTGGAATAACATTCAGTTGCAGCTAGCAGCAATGAGCAGCTTGGAGTGCTTGAAAAATCTACACTCATTCAGGCCTGATAGGAATGCCTGCAGGATAAGGTGCTCTGCTCTAGCAAGCCCTTAGTGAAACCACATCCTTAGCACTTGTGGTTAGCATTGCCAAGCTACCAGGCCAGGAAACCGATAACTAGGAGCTTCAGGCATGAAACCCCTAACTTAGAAAGCCCCCTCCCTTAGGAACAAAGACCATTCCTGATGATAGCAATATTTAGAGCATCCTCATAGTGCGATTACATTAGGCATAAGATGATTGGTTTATGGATATTGTCTTGCTTAGGTATGATTGACAGGCACGTCCCACCTGAACCCTACAACAATTGTATGCATTCCAAAAATAAACTGAGCTACTGGATATCAGCTAGTTTGCCACCAGCCAGTTTTCTCACCAAATCCCGGTGTCTGTGTTTTGACTCCATGTCTACCTCCCTTGACTGAGATAGCCGAGTGACTAATTGACCACATCAGTGACCAGAATGATATCACTGAGTCATGGTGGAAGAATGGTGGAGGAAAGCTGATCAGCTCATGACAACCCAGAAGCAGAGACAGAGGGAGCATGAAGATCCAGAAACAAAATGCAATCTCTAAATTCATACCCCTAATGACCTACTTATAACCACCATGCCCCACCTGCCTATAGTTACCACCAAATAGTCCATTCAAATTATTAATTCATCAAATAGATTAAGGTACTAATTAGGTTACAGCTCTCATAATCATTTCACCTTTGAACATTTCTGTATTATGTAAAATGAGTTTGGGGGGGGGATGCCTCATATCCTAACTATAACACTGTAAATGATGAAATGGAGCAATGCAAAATAAAGCTGTCTAAAGAAAGAACCTTAGAAAAATGAGGGAGCTGGGTGTAGTGGCACATGCTTATACTCCCAGCCACTCAGGAAGCTGAGGCAGGAGAATTGCAAGTTCAATACCAACCTCAGCAACTTAGTGAGGCCCTAAGGATTTAGTGAGATCCAGTTTCAAAATAAAACATTAGAAAAGGGCTAATTATGTGGCTCAGTGGCTAAGTGACCCTATACCTGGTACAAAAAACAAAACAAAACAAAACAAAAACAGAAAGAAAGAAGGAAGAGAAAACTGAAAAGCTGAATTTGGTGAGGAAAAGAAGAGGGTAGTGACACTGGATATGTTGGTCTGGTTGTGGAGAGATGTTCAGAAAACAAATTATCTGAAGGCTAAAGGAAAGTAGCAATGAATGAGTAGAAACTAAGGGGAACACAATTTTAAGCTTGTCAGGGCTGGACTCTGAGCATAGTGTGACCATGCCTTGTACATGGCCCATGGCCTGTGACCTCTGGTAAAGGGGTTCTTGTGTGAGAAACAGCTCCCAGAGTACCCAATGCTCTGAAAACTCCTTATTCAGGAGACTTACTAAGCAGGATGAACAGAAAGACTAGTCCCAAGGGTGATTCAAAAAAGAAAATTTCTCTTATTCCTTGTTTGGTAGCAATATAGCTGTCTAGAAGCTGGGAGACCACGTTTTAACTTCTGTCTCCAGAGACTAAATCCTGAGTTCTTTCTTTTGCCAGAAACTATAGGCAAGGTCCACAGTTTTCTCTATTTGACATAGATGTTCTTTCTAACGATGATAGCTACACTGAACAAGCTTCTTTCCCTCTCTGTAATAAAAAAAAAAAATTGTATTGTCATTGTTTGTCATTTCTCTAATCTTAGGAGCATGAAAATTAAATTTTATGATTAAGATTTATATACTTTTATTTTCATTTAGAAAACAGTCTCTTGATTTCTTAATTTTGTAGGGTTTAGGACATTTTAAGAATGTCACATTCTAAGATGATAACAAGCTATTACACTGATGCATGCTTCAAGTCTATTCCTTGTAACAGGTATGGCATAAACAACAACAACAACAAAAATTATAGAATTTGGATGTCTTTGCCCATCCTGGCACCCAGCAGAGTGAGGGGTTAAGGTAGTAAGAGTTGCCCAGTGATGACCTTGACCAGTTCCAAATCAGTCTAATCTTGCTCTGCTTTTCACTTTGTGTTCATGAGATGGTAAATGTAGTGCTTGCCTCTCCTGTAACATTTACGCAGGTTGTTGAAAGAAGATCAAGGCTTGCCGTCAGAGAAAATGCCCGTTTATTGAGGAACAGCTCTGCATATTTACAGAGCCCGGGGTGGTTTAACAGTTATGACAGTTTGATGGTTGAATGGTTTGACTGAGGTGCTTTCTGATTGGTTGGTAAGGATCATGTGAGCCAGCAGGGCTAGTCTGATTGGTGGATAAGGATCATGTGAGCCAGTAGGGCTCACCATTGGACAGCTCTTCTTGGGGGATGGGGAAGGTAGTCTTTGGAGTCAGGACGACTCCCAACAGTTGTGAGTAATGAAAAGAATAACAGAGAAACACTCATCTCCCATTGTCTATGTTCTATCACATGGCCTTAGTCTTCTTGCATATTTATTTTAACACATACATTAAGAAAGCTCTTTTGTATTTTAAATTGTCCATATTTAGTATGATTAGTATTTTTTTAGTGAGAGCCAAGAAAATATTTTGGACTTAAAACACAAGAGAATATGTAATTTGAGGTGCAATTGTGGATGATAAATAAACATTGTTGAGGGTAATAGTTTCAAAGTGATTTGCAATTTGTAAAGCACTCCTATATCTTTGTTTACATTATATTTTCAGGTTTCCAGAAGAGCACTTAATTTCAGTTAATGCAATGATCCCAGGGGAATCTTGAGGGAAAGGAATCTTTTGCCACTGATGAGATCCAGCCACACTTCCCTTCCCACTGCTTTACTCTACTAGTCACCATGTCTAGCAACAAGCTAGACTTGTAGAGCAGTCAGAAGAGACTCTGTGAGTTGCCATATCTTAAACCACAAATATCAATAGTTTTTTTTTTTTAATACAAAGGGCTTATTCTTTAGTGATGCTTTATGACCATCAACTGAGGTCTCTTCTTTAATCTTCATATTTTGGGGTACAGGATAAGGAGACTCCACATGGAATACTATCAGTTGCTGTAGCATGGCTGAGAATGTGACAATCACAATGGCTCTTCAAGAAGTTCACCTGGATGTGACATGTCACTTGCCCTCATTTTGTGAGGGCAATAGGTGCCAATAGGTTCCACTAGACAAACAAGTCAATAAACCACACTTCAAGGAATTGGAAATAGCAATCCTCCTAAGTGATAGAAGAGAAGGTAAGTGGAAATATCAGTGAATGATGCCAATGACTACCAAAGTTTTATTGACAGAAAGACTGTAGTTTAGCAAAACTGTGAAGAAAGAAAATTTTATTTTGGGTGTCCCTGACATTCAGTGTAATTTCTCTTGTCTGTGCCCTACTCCTTCTCTTTGCTCCTTTGGTCATCCAAAATCCTTTTTATTCCACCATCAGAAATGTTAACTATTTGACTTTTTTTTGCCAGTTTAATTTTAGTCGGTGCTATATCTTCTGATATTATATACAATTTTAGTTTTATCATGGATGATAGACTGAAGTCTGTCCTATGATATGTTTGGGAATAATTTCCTTTCCTGGAGTAGTTATGGGTCGAGAGGCAGAAGTAAGGCAGAGAACTCCTGAAGCTATACTCTATAGATGAAAGCACACACATAGCTGCCTCAGTCAAAGATCACCAGCTATGGTATGACACAATTCCTTTGCTCAAAGACTTTCCATTATAGTCATAAAGAAACACAAAGCCATATCTATAAGCCAACATGACTTTTCCTGAAAGAAATAAATACTTTTTCTTGGTGTATGATAGAAAGAATAATGGCCTCCCAAAGATATACACATGTTAACCCCAGAATCTGCCAATGTGTTATCCTACATGACATTTGGGACTTTTGAAGATGTGATAAAATAGTGTCTTGAGATGGGAAGATTTTCCTCTATTATTCAAGTGAGCCCAAAGAAATCACAGGGGTCTCCATAAGAGGGAGGCAGGAAGGTCACAGAGAGAGATGAGGATGTGACAACCACAGCAGAAATTGGGGTGATGTGGCCATAAGCCAAGGACTGTGAGCAACCTCTAGAGAATGAAAAAGGCAAGGAGAAAATTCCCCTTTGGAGATTCCAGAAAATATCCCACCCATACCTTGATTCTAGTTCCTAAGATTCATCTCATCTTCTAACTTCCAGAACCATAAGGTGATAGATCCATGTTGTTTTATGCCATTATTTGTGATGATTTATTTTAACAGAAATAGAAAATTACTACATAGACTTAAAAACATGATTGAGAGCATGAACTTGGAAGTCATGCAGAGATGAGTCTAATCCTAGGGGAGCCAATCCCTCATTGTGAATTTCGGGTCCACACATACAGCCTCTCTCAGGATCTCCTCAGTATCTTCATTGGTAAAAAGCACAGCAAAGTAAACAGCTACCTATGAAGGTTATTCAAGAGTAAATCAAGTCATTCATTTGACCTGCAATGACCTCAGTGCCTGTTAAATACAAACACAGATTCATCAGCATGAATATTGAGGAAGTGGCAACAAATGCATAATAATATATGTAATAGTAATGATGCTTCAAGTCTGCATAAAAATTTATAACTGCAGAGAATTTTTGCTTACATGAATCTCATGTAATCCCTAGTCAAACTGTGTGAGATAAGCTGAAGCCTTCAAAGGGTTAAATGGAAAAGAGCCCAGAAGGATTTGAAACAAATATGACTGGCATGCCCAGCGTAGGTGGAGGTCAAGTCACACCTGAGCAGTTTGGATGGGAGGTATTCATTTCAGTTCAAAAACACCTACCTAACACAAAACATACATTGTACACAGACTCTATGGATTGCACTGTGTTGGGTCCTGATATGAACATTACAAGTGTTGTCAGAATGAAGCAAAGTGCATTGAGCAAGAGAATGGCATTTATGTAGATGGCCTACCTTCCCCCACATCCTTGGTTAATGGGCATCACTTCTAGCAGTCATTGCCTCTTCAGTTTAAAATGTTGTCCCCTGTGGGATGGTTGGTTGCAATGTCACCAAAACTTTATTCATGAATGTTTGCATTTAAGTATATTATGGCTCTGGAGAGTTAAAGGCAGCTCAATGAAGCTAACAGGCTTTGACGTTGGCTGAAAATATATATTCAGGGTTCACTGTGTGCACTTTGTTGTGAGATAAGCCACGACTCCACCCCAAGCTACTTTTTTATTACTATGTAAATCCCAAGAAAATTGCTGCGCCTCAGCTTCCTCCTTGTGAAACAGGGTCAACAACAGTACCTATCCTCTCAGCCCATTGGGACAGCTATAGGAAGCACTTGAATGTCACACATGATCATAATTTTTCCAAGCCAGAACTTTAAGAAGAATGGCAATTTATTAAAATAACTAAACAGCAAATATTATGATGGCACTTCTTCAGGCGACTCATTAGGAGAGAGTTTTCTATTTCTTTGTCCTGTTTCTAAAAAACAATCTGAAAGCACATTTTCTCTCTCATGTATTTCTCTAGTTACTATATTGTTTTTTATTTATTTTTTCTTTACTGATTTGAGAGAAAGAATTCAAGAAAACAAAATACTTTTTCTTAACTCCTTTGATTTCAGGGGTAAAATAAAAAAATGACAACAAGGGTCTTGAACAGTTTGTTGTTACACTTTGTTTTGACTTGCGTCTATCAGAAATAACATCAAAATCTTGTTGGAAACAACCCCACAACCTTTTTTCAAGTTTTGGTCTCCAGATTGAAACTTATTTATATTTATCTTCTGATTAGGATAATATTTTTTTTCATTCCTGGCTTTCAGACACTTGATGAAATTTTATTGCTGAAATTCCTCTTCAAATTCAGGGACACACATGAGCATGGATTTCTTTGGCTTCCTTCTCCCCCACTAATGCTGCATGTTAGGTAAACGTTTCCAGGCTGCCTCACACAGATTCCCGTACATTTTTCCTCCAGAAACTTGTTTTGAGCCTGAATACTTTCCATTTATGTCCATTCCACATTTCCTACCTCTTGGCCAAGTAGACCCCATGCCCTTGTGTTCTTTCCATTCCATGAGCTGGGTGACAGCTGACAGGAGGTGAGTAATGGATGGGGCAGCTCATTTCAGACCAACTTCTTGCAATGCTGAAACATCGAGAGTGACCAAGTTGCATAAAAGAAAGCATTCCATCTTGTGGGGTCCCTCTCATTTCTCAGGACTCCTCCTAGGCAGTGGGACAATTGCCATGGGCTAAGTTGACAACAGAGTGACTTGTCTATAAGCTGCTTCCTAGGATGAATTCCCTCTGCTTATTTCTTTTTACTTTTTCCATATTGACATATAATTAATGAATGAAAATCATACATACTATGGTATACAAAGTAATAATTTTATATATGGGTACATTGTAAAATGATTAACACAATCAAATGAAATAACATCCATCACCTCATATAATTACTATATAATTACTTCTTTTCCTGTATAGTGAGAAAAATCAAGATCTACTTTCTTAGCAGATTTGAAGTATACTATACTCATTATTAGTAACTACAGTTTACTCATCTTAAAACTGAAAGTTTGTACTCCTTGACTAACATCTGTTTCTCCAATACCCAATCCCTGACAAACATGGTTCTACTCTCTGTTTCTGAGTTCAATGTTTTTAGATTCTACAAATAAGCGAGATCATGCACTATTTGTGTTTCTCTGGCTACATTTCATTTAGTATAATGTCCTCCAGGTTCATTTGTGTTGCCATCAAATGACAGAATTTCCTTTTTTAAGGCTGAGTAATAGTACATGTGTGTGCATATACCTTATTTTCTTTATTCATTCATTCATCAATAGGAACTATTGCCATATTTTGGGTGTTGTGAGTAGTGCTACAATGAGTATGAGAGTGCTAATATCTCGTTGGTACCTTTACTTCAGTTTCTTTGGATACATATCCAGAAATGAGATTGCCAGGTGATGTGGTAGTTCAACTTTTAATTTTTGAGAAACTTTCATAATTCTTCCAGAATGTCTAAATGCCTATTTCTAATGGAATATCTTTGAGAGACCAGACATTGCTCACTGCCTCACCAGGCTGTGGGTAAATGTACATGTGCATGTGTGATTTTAAGAAGATTAAAAAAAAACTAGAGCCCTAATGGAAATTGAATAAATTCAGTTTGGAGATATATAGAGGAGTCAGACATTCTTCATTCTCAGCTTCTGAATCTACATACATTTGCTTCTGAAGAGTCTCCTCCACCAATCATTTCACACAGTTTCAGAGATGAAGCTGTGAGTTAACTCTTCTGCTGAACTTGTGCTCCATGTCTCAGCTAACACTCTTCCTTAGTCCTGTGTGGACAGAAATGGGACTCAGTTAATCCACCCAGAAGGCAAAACACTTGAGGAATTCACTCAAGAATTGTCCATGAGAAAATATGAAAGTAGTTGATAGTTTTATGATAAAAATTAAATTAGCTACATT
The DNA here is from genome assembly GCF_047511675.1 of Marmota flaviventris. Classification (NCBI taxonomy): domain Eukaryota; kingdom Metazoa; phylum Chordata; class Mammalia; order Rodentia; family Sciuridae; genus Marmota; species Marmota flaviventris. The sequence goes on along the minus strand of NC_092499.1, from coordinate 88,070,715 downwards.
TCAATAGGTCATATTATGTATACTTTGAACTGAATAACCTTCAAAATAAATATCAGCTCCAGAAAAATACAAGCAGTTGTCTCCATTTGGGCCATATGACAGCATGCTGACTCAGTCAGAGACCCCTTATGTTAGGACATGTCACAAAATTCTGGTGACCATAAAAGAGAAAAAAAATTCTTGTGCCCAATGTTGGCAAACAAAATAATTATTTTCTATAAATTATCTCCTTTAATGCAAAGATATTTCTGTTCTTAGAACAATTTCAAGTTATATTTAAGGAAAAATTGTAGCAAAGTGAATCATTTTATATTCTTAAAATTTTGTGTTCTGAATCTTTTAAAAAATATCTGGAAGCCTAGTGCCTTTTTCATATTTTAACCTGACCTCAACCAAGAAGACTAGAGGGAAAACCTTTACTATTATAAGACAAACAGTGGAATTTTATGATGGGCTGTGGCTCCTCAGGTCTGGCCAACGCTCAGATTCTGCTAGAGTTTACTGTGCAAAAAGTCAGATGACTCATGTATTCTCCCATAGGAAAGCATTCAGTGCAAGGTACTGTCATTAAAGGAGCTATTTAATGGTAACTCCTAAAAGTTATATGTGCTTTGTATTTTCACATTTATTTTACATGCTTAATCTCAATTGGTAGGGTTAAAATCTCTCTTGCTGTCTTGGCCCTTGTGTATATCTTTGGATGGGGTTCATTGGTTTCCTAAATGCAGAGATTTCATATTTGGATAATGTTGTCTGAGATTCCATTATATTTACTTAATCAGTGTAAAAAAGCAAGTTTTAAACTCTATATTGTGTGCTTATATTCATCATTACATAGCAGGTGCTGAACTATTCTGTAATGTTTAATGCATTTATCTCCAGCTAATCCATGGTCAAATTTTGTGGCACATTTAATGTGTCATTTTATCACATTTTATGTTCCCCTGGAATCTGCATATACTCTGTACCTACAAGGATCAATAACATGGACGTATTGATTATATTCTCAGCTTTAAGCTTGAGGTAGCCCTTGTTTATGCTATAGCATAGATCCAGAGAGTCAAAGTCCCCCAGAGCTAAAAATGCCATTATCCATTAGAACTGTGAGATTTCTCAGGGTTGAGATCTGAAGAATAAGCTTCCCCAAAGGAGGAGACGGGATCATTATTTACAGTATCTGTTAATAGTCAAGTGAAGGTTTCAACATGGATTTTCTTAACTTTCTAGGGAAAGCAAAGCTGTTCAATTATTATCTTTCAGTTATCAATTTCAATTTCTTCATTTATCTTTCAATTTAATCTTTACCACTTCCCAAAGACATCTATCAAACAAAAACAACAAGGCCACTAGAACCATCTATTCTACAGCCATTTGGTCTGGGGTCACTATTTCTTCTCCAGAAGAACATGTTCTCAAATACATTGAGAAACCCATTGAAGATAAAGGGACATTAGAGATTATAATAAGGTTATTTTTCTAAGTTATGCCTGTAATATTACTGTATATATCTTCTTGAGAAAAGTTCAAATTCCTAAATGTAAGAGGCAGATGGGCCCAACAGGATATTAAATCTGTTCATTCAAAGATACTTCTGGGTACACAGAAAAAGTCAGTCTGAAGCTTGGCCAAGAGTCTCCCCTTTTCATACAAAGAATATTTGAAAGATTTGGAAGCAAACACTTCTTTTTGAAACAAACCTTGCTATAAGAAAAAAAAACAAACAAACCAGTTTTTAGTTTTTCTCTCAACAACAACAACAACAAAAGTCTTACAAATGGAAGATAGGATCAAATCACCCTTTATTTTCAATCTTCACCGGCTCCCTATTGCTTGCTAGAGAAAATTGAAACTCCTTATTATGAAGTATAAGATCCTTTATGATCTATGCCAGGTACATCATGGGCACTATTTGATGCTATTCCTCACCAAACACTTGCAAAATAATATTAATGCACCAAGTTGAGAGTAGAAAAAACAGAGGCTCTGAAAAAACAGAATGGTAGACCATAATGTTGCATCGAGGTGGGCATAGCTGAGTATCTGTCTATCTGCACTTTGTAAACATTGTAACTTCCTTGCAGAAGTTAGTTTTAAAGTGTCCTAAATACAAAAAGGTGGTGGAGGAATTATTTTCTCATTGCAATAGGAATTTGAAGCAAGAAATAGCTTGAGAATATGATAGTAAATGTGGGCTAACTTGTTGTTCTCGGTTTTTTCATTCCCATGCCCCAAAGCATGGTAATCTCTGGAGAAAAAATATAAATCCCTAGAGAAAGTTTTCTTTCTTTTTAGTTTATTGTTTATGGTCTGATTGATAATCATTCCCCATAGAGGAACAGATTACATTTTAAAAAAAATTCAAAACCTCAGGTAGTAGGAACTAAAAGATTGTCCTTCTAATCCTAGAAAATGTGGAGGTCTAGGTCTTTCCATGTGTCCAGCAGCCACTAGTTATATATGTCTGTTAAGCACTTGAAATGTAAATATTCCCAATTGAAATGTACCTTAAGGAAAAATGCATACTGGATTTCAAAAACTGTGATAAAAAGGTAAAAAATTCTTACTAATTTTTTGTCAGATAAGAGCAAGAAGTTCTCTTGCACAGTAGAGTGACTACAGATAACAACAATTTATTGTATATTTCAAAAAAGCTTGAAGAAAATCTTCCCAAATTTTACCCTTAAAGAAATGATAATCATGCTTAACCTGATTTTAAAATGACATAATGCATACTTTTCTCAAAACAAAACATGGTACCCTGTTGATATGTAATTTTTAAATATTTTTATGTATCAGTCAATAAATTAAAGAAAAATAATAATTTTTCTACTGCATGTAGAAATTTTAACATTTTGGACACATTGAACCAACTAGAATACATTACTAAATCTAATTTTATCTCATTTTTTATAGTCAGACTGTACAATTTAAGGTTACTTATGTGGCTCATTTTACATTTCTATTGGACAGTTCAACTATAGGCAGAATAGCTTCTTTTCAGATTTCCATCCCAGGAGGATTCAACTTGAGGCAAGCGTTGGAAGAGAAAAAAACTTATAAAAATGCAGAACAAATTTGCATTTGTTTTTTATTCGGAGGCTTACTTGGGACAGCATCTCTCCAACACATGTGGCCCAAGAACACAGTTGGAGGCAGAGCTGCCAAGAGAACTGGCTGTGGCCTCCAAGAACTGTGATTTCTTAAAGGAAAGTAGGCTGAGTGTCCTAGAGGAGTTTTGATCACATATTTCTGGGTGTTCAAGTTAAAGCAATATCCAGAGTGCACAGGAATAGAGAGCAGTAACAAGTGCTCAAAAGCAATAAGTTATAATTTCATGTGCAAGATCCTGGGCGAGGCAGGACCACTCATCAAGTTGACAGTAGAAACCTGTAAACCCATCAGGTATGATCTCCCTTCTGTACTCTCTGCTCTCCAGTACTCACTTCATATTAGAGAGCTTAATGTCCAGGTGCCTCTGTCTAACACTAAACTGTAAATGTAATCACTATGAAGAATTGGCTGTAACATGACAGACGTTTATTTTTCACTCAAAATCCAAAATAAAAGATTCCAATTAGTGAGAGGTTCTTTTCTAGATGGTGATCGAAGATCTTGACTTTTTCCATCCTGTAATGCCTCTCTCTTTAACATATGACCTACAAGATCATAGTGCTTATCTTTGTCTGCTCCATCAGTAAAAATTTAGTTGTTATCTACTTGTGAGACCTCAAAGAAGAGGGCCATTGTGGTGGACATAAAGCAGTCTCTTACACAGTCCACTCTGCCCATACAGCAAACAATCTCAGGGCTGGGGATGTAGCTTAGTGATAGAATGTTTGCTATCGTGCATGAAGCCCTGGTTTCAATCCAGTTCCCAGCACTTAAAAGCAAACAAATAAAAAAACCCAAACTCATTCCCTAAGGCAGACAATACAAAGCTTTCTCCACCTGCTATATCCAGATCAAAGTCTAGAATGTCTAGTGGTATGCAATATGCAGTTCCTTTTAGATATTTTTGAACTTTAGTCTCAGATACTCACCCTCAAATGGACTTTAATACACACACAGAGAGAGAGAGAGAGAGAGAGAGAGAGAGAGAGAGAGAGAGAGAGAGAGAGAGAGAGAGATGGATAGATGAGAGACTTATCCAACAACCTGATTCCATTACTTAATATTGGGACAAATTATCTTGTGCTTGTCTGTTTTCCATTGATAGAGCTGCAGTTTTGCTAATGATAGCCTCAACATAATGTTCACATCATCTTTCCTACCCTGTCTTCCATACTCTAGTTTCCATGGTACTTGACAAATCCTAGTCTCAACCTCCTGGTCATGGCATCCCCTGAAGGGGTTTTGGTTTTGTTTTTAAACAGTATCTTGTTCTTCAGGAAATCTGTATCTGAACCGAGAAGCAAAACTGAGCAATCTTATGAAGAAGGGGGTGTTTTCTCTCTTCCCAGGTTTCCCTGCTGCCTCCATTCTTCACCCGAAAGCCTTTGAAGTCACTCCTAAAGCTAAGAGCCATTCCCGATGCTAGCATCCCTCATTTCTTTGCCACCTTCTCTTTTCCATAACAAATGTGAAAGAGCAAAATTACACAAAAGGAAAACAAATATATTCAAAAGGCTGCAAAAAAGGACTCAAAAAGCATTTCCTTCTTTGGCTTCCTTCCAACATCCCCTTGAATACTGCATGTCCCCGTACACTTTGTGGCTTTCAGTACCCTGATGGCCAGCTAGGGCTGCTGATGAGGGGTGCTTCTTCACTCTCCTCCACTGCCCTAGCACTTCCTCAGCCCCCGCTGAGGACACTTGGAAACCACCCTTCCTCTAAGTGTCCTGTCAAGGGTTCCACTACTGTCTAGTTCCATCTATGCCTTAGCTGTCTTTTGTTTTGCTCCTATGGTTGTTGGTAGCAAGACAATCAGTGGCTACACTAGCTGAAGACTTTAAATACCAGCCTAGGGAAGCAAGAGTGAATTGGGGTCTGGTGAGTGTGTGTGTGTGTGTGTGTGTGTGTGGAGAGAGAGAGAGAGAGAGAGAGAGAGAGAGAGAGGGACAACCAGAGACAGAGATGCTAATGAAGAATGTGTGCAATGAAATGTGACTTCGAGAAAGAATGACAAAAAAATTTTATTATAAAATTTGGTGAAGAGATACATAAGCCAGAGGATGATTGAGAACTGAAGAAATGTGTGTGATACAGAAGGGGAGAGAGAAAGAGGAAGAGAAGCCAGTGGAATGTGTCATTGAATTACTGTGAAAAAGAGAGAGAAAAAAAAGTTAGGAATGAGGTAGGGAAAGGAAAAAGTAGATTAAAACAAGCATATGTATGTGACCCTGTGTTTATATAAACACAGATATAAATTCATATCTATATATAGTCATAAATAAACACACACATTCACTTAAATTGACTCATGAAAAATAAATTGCCTGTTTCAAAGCTTAATAAGTTAGGGGTCAATTCAGAAAGAGAACGCAATGCTCTATATGCACCCCCTTTTCCCCAGGGATGACTGTAGCCCAAATTAAACAACCTATATATAGAAAAGGCCAGCGCCTTGGTGGATGAAGAAGGCTTGATTCATGAGCAACGATGGCTGGTGGCCATTCCAGGAAGCCCTACATCTGCCTTTAACCACAATCCTTTAAGGCTAGATGCCATAGCCAAATATGGAACGCTCTTATTTCCTTTGGAGATAAGATCTCGCTGAGTTGCTAAGACTGGCTTTGAACTTGCAATCCTCCTGCCTCAGCCAATAGAGTAATTGGGATTACAGGCGTGAGCCACTGTGCTGAGCCCTTATATGGAGTTTATAGGAAAAGAAAGGGAATATCTTTCTGGAGTCTGTGTAAACGCAGTAAGCGTGCAAGCCCACCTTCAAGTGAGGTCAGATTGAGAGGAAAGCATTTTTGCTTTGATAGGGTCCAGATAGACTGGAGAGAAGGAAACAGGCACATAACACATGCAAACCTTGCTGAAGGAACATTGCTTGGCTTCTTTTTCCTGGAGAAAAGCTCCAGAGTTTTGTGGTGTTCCACCTCGTGTCTCAGATGGGACTTTCTTCTGATATTAACCTCCTTACTGTCCTGTTTGCACTTGGTGACTCACCCCTGGGTAAACTGCATTCCCAGAGCTTAATCACTGGATGGGAGAGTGAGCAGCTGTCAGGTCATCCTTTCTCTTCCCAGGGCTTCCCTTCTGCACCAGCTGTTCCCAGGGTAAAGGGGCTGAGACAATTCACAGGGAAACAGATCACTTGAAGAATGAGTTCTTTGACCAGGTTCTGGTATCACAAACCTCCCAGTTCTGGAGAGTGAGGAAAGCCACTGACAACATGAACAACTACCAGTGCTGTTTTTACTGTATTATTTTTAATGTTTCTATGTACGGGGAAATGGAACCAATACCATCCATATCAAGTGTTTTCCTGGAACTTTAGCATCTGATTTGGGAACATTTCTTATTCATTGACAAAAGGCAAGTGGAGACTTTGGTAACATTTTTAAAGTCTTACCAAAAATGGCAGTGGCATGTACCTGTAATCCTAGCCACTCTGGAGGCTGAGGCAGGAGGATCATGAATTCAAAGCTAGCCTCAGCAAAAGTTGAGGTGCTAAATAACTCAGTGAGACCCTGTCTAAATAAAATACAAAATAGGGCTGGGGATGTGGTTGGATAGTCAAGTACCCCTGGGTTCAATCCCTGGTTCCAAAAAAGACCTAAAACAAAAACACAACAAAGATGTGAAACTGGATTTGGCAGTCCTGTCACACTTTCCTCATGATCTACAATAATGCAATCAAGGCAGATGCAGAAGAGAGAAAGTGGAAAGTAGCTCTAAGGCAAGCTCCAGCACGCGCCTTTCATCCTGTTTTTCTCTCTCTGTCACTTGGGGTTTGAGGCAATTTTTCAAGTTATGTATCTAAGAGATACCCTGAAGGGTTAGAGTGTCATTGATGGATCACTCTAATGGCAATTAGATTCACCCCAAGGCATCATGAAATCATGGGTGAAGGAACTGGTCATTTTATTATAAAGGTTTTGAGAAAACTGTAGATATATAAGCAGTTGTAAGAAATACTACAAAGAATTCTCATGTTCCCTAGTTTTCCTCAGTGGTAACTTCTGGTAAAAGTAACTTGTGCAGCTGGGCACTGTGGTGCATGCCTGTAATCTCAGCAACTCAGGAGACTGAGGCAGGAGGATTGCAAGTTTGAGACCAGCCTCAGCAACTTAGTAAGACCCTAAGCAATTTAGTGAGACTTTGTCTCAAAATAAAAAAAAATAATAAACAAAAAGGGTTGGGGATGTGGCTTGGGTGCTGAGTGTCCTTGGGTTAAATCCCCATTATCCCAAGTTACTTGTGCAAACTTATAGTTAAGTATCAACCAAGATATTGACATTGACACAACCCATGGGTCTTACACATGTTCTGATTTTCCAGTTTATTTAGACTCCTTGTGAATGTGTATGGTCCTGTGTAATTCTGCCACATGTATATGTCTGTGTCTCCACCACCATGGTCACAATGCAGCAGAGCTTCACCACAATGACCTCTTTTTGTTGCTCAGTCAGGTGAACATTTCTCATTGAGTGGTAAAGGGGACTACATGTAGTTGAAGTATTAAAAAAAAAACTGAAAAAAATTTCAACCCATCCTGGCCTTATAAATCAGCTATTATAAAGTTTTCATAACAAGAATAAAGTAATGGTTCATTTTCTTCCTCTTTCATTCTCCTGACAAACCTTTGGAAATATTGTGCTAGACACTAAAGAAAATGTGAGGGGAGAAAAGAAGACATTGCTAAGGCACATGGTCCTTCAAGACAGAGGACTAGAGAAAAACAACAGTATTCTGATTAATACTATAATGGAAAAATGTACTAAAAATCAATAAAATAAAATATTCAATCAACTAACATTTGCAACTCTGGTCCATATGCAAAGCTCTAGAGGAATGCAAATATGTTAGAATAAATCCAAGTTTCTCTGGCAGAGGCAATGTGTGTATGTCTCTCTCTCTCTCTCTCTCTCTCTCTCTCTCTCTCTGTGTGTGTGTGTGTGTGTGTGTGTGTTCTTCACACAGTTCTTCTCATCATTATAAATTCAGACCAACACACACAAACACAGAAACATAAAAGCTAGAATAGGATCAAGGATGATGCCCAGAGCTTCCTTTGGATCAGAAGGGTTTTCTAAGGGCAAAGAACTATGTCATTTTCTAGCAAGGGCATTACTAAGCAATCTGACATGTAGAACTTTTATATTTTTACCTTCAGCCTATACAGACCATCAAATTAGTCAGAACACACAATCAAATGATTTCATTAAATGAATAAACTCTGCTGTTGCCTTGTCTTCATTAAGTTTTTAATATTTACACTAAAATTGGGTATGTAAGATCCAGATTATCTGACATATATCTGAGAAACCCAGTGCTGATATTTCAGAGACAACAGTGCCTGTGTGTGTTTGTTTCTTTCTTCAAAATTGTACTAATACACTATTTGTGGAGGGCTTCTTGTCTATATAAAATAAATGTGAACATGGTCCTTTAAAATCTAGGAGAGTAGAAGTATTCAAGTAAAGCAACCAGATAACAGGAGATGCAGTAGACATTGAGAAAACACTGAGGTGTGCATGGCTTGTAACATGGGTGAATGTTTTTGGAGAAGGACTTAAATTGGACCCAAGGGTTTGGTAGTTAGAGAGCAGGGAGGAAGTGTTCCTAAAAGGGAAAATTACATAGGCAGGTAAGAAAATGTGCCCTACAATTTAACACCAATGAGAATCCAGGTCAAGTTAAAACGTGGAATTCAAATCTGAGGTTAGTTCTCTCAGATTTGAATTCCACGTTTTAAGATGCTCCACTTACAAGATATATGAATTGGGAAGTTAATTAACCTCTCTCTGTTTCAGTACTGCCACAAATGAAATGGAGGTCATAATTGTACCTATCTCCTAGGAGTCTATGAACATTAAACATGATGATTTGTAAAAATCCCATGGCTTGCAAAGAAGTGCTTACTCTATTATGACTATATTTCTCCTAAATATGAGATAATATTTTTGGAGAATCTTAAATGTTGTCTTAAAAATAAACTTAGATTTTAACCTGTAGGCAATAGCATGACCATTTTGAATAGAGAAGTAAGGTGTAAGGTCTTTAGGTAGACAGTATTGAAAGAGGGTGCACATTGAGATGGAGAAAATTTGGGGGAAGAAGGCAAATCACTCATCATGAGGCAAAGAGAGCCTTGTTTGCACAGTTTTCAAAGGAAAACTGTGTGGACTTAGGGAGTGCTGGATACTTTAGATGAAAAGAAAGAAGTGTCTTCCTCTTTCCCAAACTCCCAAAAAGAAAGTTTCATGAGTTACTTGAAAAAGGGAGTTGGTTTTGGTGCAAATGAGGAAAAACATAAATAAATTTAATTCTGAACAGTAGAATTGAAAAAGGAAAGGAATATTCTATATGGGTCAGAGTTCAACCAGAGGAGCAGAACCACTAGGCAGGCTGGCTATGTAATCTGTCTATCCATCTATCAGATGTATATATGCTAACACTTACATGCACACACATACAGACAAATGAATAAAATATATATGGATTGACCTATATGAGGTTAGTTCACATAATTGTAGAGCCTGGCTAAGCTAGCCTGAAATCCACAAAGCAGACAGAAGGAAAGGGGGATCACAGGCAGGAAGGACCCAATAGGCTATGGCTGAAGCTTGAGGTCCAAGAGATAGAGAAGATCTTTGGGGAAGGTCTGGTCCCTTTCTAAATGGTTTCATCTGACCAAATGAGGCACCCCAGGATAATCTCCATTTTTATTGGTTCTTTTAAATTATACATAACAACAGAATTCATTTTGACATAAATATAAAAGCATGGAATCTAATTTGTTGTAATTCAGGCCCCAGTACTTCCTCTTTCTTTCCCCTCTTCCCTCCCCCTAATCCTTTCCCTCTACTTTACTGATCTTTCTGCTATTTACTTATAATTGTGTTTTTTTTTTAAAATTAGTGTCTTGTGGATGTACATTGGGGCTTCTGTTCCATCTGTAAAATTCCTTTGCAGAAAAATATAGACTACACTTTGGTTGAGTAACTGGGAGAAGCGCGAGCGCACACACGCATGCACGTGCGGGGAGCACGCACATGTGCTACTGCCTCTCTTCAGCTTCAGCAAAGGACATATGCCCTGAAGCCTGCCCTAATCAGAACCATACCAGCAAGGAAAATCTGGGGAATGTGGTGCAGCCCCGCCAAACTGACACATCACAAAGCCATCTCACATTCCAATGGACATGACCCATATGTTTTGAGGAAAAGGGACAAATGGACTGAAAATGAGTGAAACAGGCACAAGACAGATAAGAGCTTGAGTTATGAATAGAGAGGTGAGAGCTAGGCTGTGAAACATTCATCAGAAAAGGAAAAAGAGGTAAGAGTCAACTTGGATGAAACACCCACAATTAGGCCACATTGGGAGGAAGATGAGGGGTAAAGGAGCAATGTAGCTAGCATGATAGGGAGAGAACCATTAGAGACGTGGACACCGAGGGCAAGAGCAGGTACATGGGAAAATCTCCCTCCAACTTAAAGCATCTAATGGATGCCCTCTGTTCTTAGACAATAAACAGGACACAGTGGAACTGATATTCAAGGATCTTCCCTCCAGTTTCCTATATTCACCAGCCACTTTTCTGTGCTCATGACCCCTCTACTCTAATCCTAGTGGCCTACTAGCTATTGCTCCCCACAGTGTTCATGCTTGATATCTTCTTTTGGAATGCCCTTCTCCTTCATTTTCATCTAAATCACCTACTTATTATCTACAATCCAATTAAAATACCAAATTCTGTTTTGCCTTTACCAATCTTCATTCCCCATACTATTCAGAAATAAGAATTTTGTATATTCTTTTACTTATTGTATATATATTAGATTTGATGACTCCTTTGCATACTTTTAAATTTCACAAAGGCAAAACTGTGTCACACGTAAATTTGATCCCCAGTCTATAGCACAATGCTTGGCAAATAGCTAATCTGAAAATACCTGAAAAAGGTATTGGGGAAGATCTGGCTTCACATTGCCCCTTGGTTGTTACCTTAGTAGTGGAGAAAACACTATGTTTACATATAAATAAAATCCTCAAGATGTTATTCAGGTTCTCATAACAGGTCTCTGAATAAAAAAATGTGGGAAAAGTGTTGATATCATTCAGGAAAGGGAATTCAGATAATTCAAGAACGTGGATGTAAACATGTGGTCTTGCTATCTCTGGATTTTGAAGCAAATTACAAACTAAATTCACAGCAATCCCTAGAAAGGTAAAGACAATTCTAATTTGACAGCTTCTTCTCATTTTTATGACCAAAATTCAGATAGTATGAACGAGGTTGGTGTTGATGGCCAAACTTCCAAAGGGACCCCTTAAAGGCTGCCACAATAAGGAGACATTTCTAAATCAACTATTGTCTTGTATCAACTGTCCTTTCCTGTGACACTTTTTTTGTGCCCAGTTACTACTTTTTTTTCTAGCTACTGATACTAGCCCACAATTCTATAAGTTTTTCTTCATTAATGGATTGCTAAGACCCTGATATCATGTTCTTATGTTGTCCCCATTCAAATACTGTCCAAATGGGCAGAGAACCAGGGGAGGGCCTGTGGATCATCTAGGTGCCAAACATACTCTTCCATGACTGCACTGGGGCAGTCATAACCTCTTCCCAGCAACTCATTTACCGTCCTATTGTGGTTATTCCTGTCTTTACCTGATGGTCCCTTAACCAAGGAAACAAGTGACAGGATGACAGTCATACCTTAATATTTAACAAAACTCTTACTATTTATGTCCCCTGGTATAAATGTTCTTCCTCTGGGAAACAAGAGCTGTAATATTGATCAAATCTCAATATTGGCACTCAAATATATATATATATATATATATATATATATATATATATATATATATATATATAAAAATCTAGTTATAAATTGAAGGATAATAAGAACAGGAAATGGCAGTTTCAACAAAGAAATCATAGAATCTAGACAATGAGTGAGGGTGGGGGTAGAACATTTAGCAAGAAGAACCCAGAGATCTGGTTTCAAATCCTGATCTGTCACTACCTATCAGTGTGACAGTGACAAGTTACTAAAGCTTGGTTTAGTGCACCTGTTGCACAAAGGAAATACTATCCACTTTACAGGATTTTTGTGAGGATTAAATTAGAATTGCCTGAAGTCTCATAGTAAGTTCACATTCAGAACAACAATGTTGAGCCCTCCAAGGCTGCTTTCTAAGATGGCACAGGAGTTTCTCAGGAGGAGAAGGATGTACTTACCATTTGGCTTCATCTATGCACTCTTCCTCTCTTAATTACAATCCAGAGTGACCTCTGGAAAAGATAACCTAGGAAACCACAAAACAAATATAGGAGTGTTTACATTTTCTCAGTAACAAAAATAGCCAGAGTGACTGGTCTTTCTCAAGACTCCTGATGCATGACTAAGAGAATTTTGAAATGTCTTTTAAGTTTTCCTACTAGGGATACTGGTATTTCCCCACCATCCCACTTCTATCATCCAGAGTTGTGCCATTTCTCAGAAGAAATAGCTCCTATGCAGCTATCTTTGGAAATGAACTAATCTATTTAGAGTGCTGAAATCTAATATGCATAAATTTTAGTACTGGGTACTATGATGATAGGGAATATTAGATGTATAGAAATGTGCACACATAATAAAAGGCTACATGTTGAAAGTAAAAGTCCAAGTGAGAATGAGAAAATAAGAACCTGGAGTGAGATACAAAGGGAAGCCTGAGATGGTGAAGGGTTTTCTGTATTGATGGATGGAGTGGGCAATATAAACTGGAGGTCCCAGGTGGTTAAGGCCTCTGATCTTGAATTTATAGCCCAGCTCTACTTTTCACTATCTGTGTGTGCTTGGCACACATCTGGAACTTTTTAAGCATTTATTTTGTCTTCCAGAAGATGTGAATAACATAGTACTGGCTTCATAGAGTTACTGAGATAAGTAAATGTGATAATAAATATTAAGTGCTCTGTATAGTATTAAGCACAAAGTAAGCACTCTTTAAGTGGAAGGAGTTATTTTTGAAAAGGTCTTTCTTTTATCTTCTAAAAATCCATCCCTAAACTGTGCAGGATTCTTGAGGAGCAAAGGTATAGCCCCATCTGAAGTGTCCCACTGTTGACACACATGATGGATGTTTATTGCATCCACATCACTTTCTATGTTTTCATTTACCTACTTGAATATGGAAGGCTAAAAGTGAACCAACACATAATGAGATCTGGATATGACATAGTTCTACCAATAAAACAGAGACATTCTAGGAGATTCAATCTCCTGCTGCTGTGGGGACTAGTAGGAAAGTCAGGAGAGGAAGAGCATTTTGGAAACTAGACTCCATATTCCAGGCCAGGTGACTGGTCACAGCTGTGGCACTGGTGACAATGAGGCTACATGAGAGCTCTTTCAAGACCTCTCAGAATTGCAGCATGCTGATGTTACCTTGGAGCAAAGTAGCCTTCTAAGGATTCTGCACGTACCTGTTATTCTTTCTATATGAAATTTCTTCTGCTTAAATATCTGGAGCTATTTCCAGGTATTTTGCCCTGAGTCCTGAGTAATGCAACACCTACCTGAACTCTTTCAGTGTCCTTTAGCTTAGTGCTGTGAAAGCTGGAGAAAATGGGGGTAAAAAAATGGTTACATTGAATAAAATGGTTATGTCCTACCTATCGACCACTAGGTATGGACTAATGATGGAAATTACAATAGAAAACAAAACAAACTAACCTCCAAAACAAAAATCAAACAATAAGCACACAATCCAACCCCTTCCTTTACAACATTTTGCAGAAATAAAATATAAGTCATGTTAAAAATACTTTTGATTAAAAGATATTTGTGTTTTGACCCAAAACATAGGTTCTCTATTAGCCTATGGAAATCATAAAAAATTTTGAGTCTGTAATGGATCACTTTTAGGATTATGATTCAGTCCAAATTTGGAGGTGAGGGTGCCTATCAGCAAGAGTTATTGTCGGAATATTTCAGATTGTCATACTCTTTTGTTTAGAATATCTGTATACTTAAAGGTTTAATTTATTTATATTTATTCAATAGTGATTTGTTGAATGCCTATTAATATAAATAAGTCTTTTTTTTTCCTTTTGGGTGCTGAGGATTGGACCAGGGCCTCATGTATGCTGAACATGTATTCTATCACGGGAGTGCACTCCTAGCTCATCAGTTGGTCTTGTTCTAGCAATTATTCAATAATAGAATGTGAGTTCGTGGTGAGGAATATGCAGACAAATTAAACATATAGGAACAGAGTATAGTCTCATTAACTGTGTGCACAGAAGGCCCTCTGATAGCTGACTAAAAGTTTGAATGAAGAGAGACTGCAGACTATTGGTCATCAGGGATACAGTTCTTCAGGTAAAGGGAACAATAAGAGGTGAGGCCCTGAATTACAGCACTGCTTGACTGCAAGGGCAGATCGGCAGGAAGGTTGGGCTATGTAATGACTAAGGACACAACAGCAGGAGATGAGACTAGAGAGGAGGTTGGAGCCTTGTAAGGACCTTCAATTGTAAGAGTGATGGGAACCAGGAGGTGGAATGACATCTGACTTACTTTTGGCAGCTGAGTGGAAGAAAACTATAGGGAGCAAGAGTGGAAGAAGAAGATCTCCTAAGGGATTATTGTGATAAGTCCTCTATCAGACCACAAATAGGCTTTGACAGAGAGATTTGAATGTAGGTGGTTTGTTGTAAAGTGTATTTGGTATCAATAAATGTAAGAGTAAAGGAGGCAGAATTGGGCAGAGGAAAAATTTTAACTGAGGTTCAGTTGCTATAAAGACCTCCAACGATCCCACTGGAAGTTCTACATCTGGATCAAATCCTCAGAAATGTCTGAAAGTGAAGCAAAGTGGGGTCAGGTCATGGCAACCCCTCATCAAGCAATCATTCAATGTTAATGACTGTCCCTATTGAGAAATACAACCTTGAATGAGACATCCACCTTTGACAAAGGGCAGTTCCTGAGAAGGGACAAAGTTGTGAGCCATCAACTAGCAACACTTCCAGCATCTGGGGGAATGAGGTCATTTAGGTATCTATGACAATTTACCTCTTGTGCCATCTGCTTCCACTTGCTTCCTCTCTCTTCAGTCCATCTGGAACAGCTCTTCCAGGATTCTGATTAGTCTCTTTTTCTCCACAAAAGACTAGTCTTGTGACTACCAGTGTAACTCGTCTTCTTTACTACTCATTTTAGATTCTCCATGCTTGGCTAGGTTTTTGGCATATCCCAGCAGCTTATGTGATAGGGTCACCCAAACTCTCATTCCTAAGGAATTTAACTGGTCACCATGACATTTTGCTGTCCTTGACCATTTATTGTCAAGAGGGGGCAGAGAAGAACCAAGAAATGTATTCTTCCCTGATTCCACCATGACAGAACAATCCTACCTTCTTAGGTGGTGATCCTTTTCCTTGTCTGCTGGTCTTTTGGTCAAGAGGCCCAAACTGCGCGTGTGGAAGTCATACCTTAAGGTTTAATAAAACTATTATGTCCACTGCTGGAAGAGTTCCTCTTTTGGGAAACATGATCTCCAGACCAACAAGACCTAGAAATGTGGTAAGGGAAATCACAAATTTCCCAAGTGGGTCACTGGAAGTGAAGGCAAACAGTTAGTTATTCTTACTTCTACCATATGGTTCCCAGATCCACCCATTCTTTTTTTTTATTAGTAATACAGTTCCATATAATGGCTATTAATTTAATATACACACTTTATCTTCATATCCAAGCTGGCACCAGAGTTGTACTGGCACAAGGGTGGTTCATGGTTTCATCAAGCCAAAAGTTTGGGTACTGTGGGTACTGTGATACGTGATAGCTCTGATGTATATCACATGGTTACTGCTGAACCTCTGAGGCTGTAGAGTCTCTAATACGAGCCTGTGTTATGTTGGATCCTGGGTTGGGTGGATTAAACTCCCTCCGCACCTCTGAATTATGTTATGGTTGAGTTCCTTCAAGGAAGGCAAAGTTATACCTGGAATATGAATTGATTCCCATTAAGGTAATCATACCTCTTTCAGGATGAAAGATATCAAATATGAACTCCCCAACATGTGGGTTGTTTGTCTCACTGAGGGCTACTACCACACTTGAGACTCAAGTTTTGTCTACATTGCTAGAATGTTGAAAACTTAGTGGCTAAATTATCTGCATTCTTGTGACTATGGCTATTCCACAAATACATCCATTGTGCCAGCTGTACTGTAGATCATCACAGGATGATTGATGTCCTCTAGCACATACTTCACCTGAAGCAATGTGTAATGTGTAATGTGTACTTTAGTCCTCAAGGGAGCTATCTGGGCAGTACAGAACAGCTGGGTAAGAGATACTAGTGCTTAGATGGACTGCACGTTGAATAGAAGAGAAAGAGAGGAGTCACGGATGACTCCTAGGTTTTCTACCTCAGCATCACATTAACAGTAGAACTACTTGTGAGTGGAAAGACTAGGGCAAGTACAAGCTCATAAATAGGTAAAAGGATCTTGAAAGTTTGGTTTAGAACCTATGTTTGAGATGTCTATTACCTGAAAAAGGAAGATGTTGGGTCAGCAGTTGGATGAATCATTTCGGATTTCAGGGTGAAAACTGGGGCTGGACATATGAACTTCCTCCATGCAAAGTCTAAACTTCAACAATTAAGATAGAATATAATATGGTTCACCAGGCAATCTCCTTCTAAATGGCCCACATTTTCATTTTGAAGAATAAAGTGCAAACCCTCGAGATGACAAGACAAATGTCTTTTGAAGACAACCATTTTGTCTTCAAAATCCTAGCTAATTTTGCTAAAGTGGTTTAATTGAGCAAGCTCAATTAACTGCAAATAATTGGAAAACTGCAAATAACCTTCATTAAGCTGGTATTTGCCATTCTCTTTTCTCTTTGACTTTAAGACTAGAACAACCTTACTTAAGCCCCACTTGCTTTAGCCAAATACCTCTACCAATAATAACTTCTGTTTTGTACGCATTTACTATGTGTTAGGTCTATACTTAGCAGTTTATACAAATCTCTCTTAATTTTGACATAATCCTGTAAAGTACGTTGATAATACTTATTTTACTCGTGGGAGCAGCAAGACAGAGACAGTTCAGAAGTGTAGTAAGTAGCAGTTCTGGGGTTTAATCCAATTAAGCCCAATACTAAAGCACATTTTATGATCATTTTGCCATTTTTCCTCAGGGACGTATTTTACTGTCATTTTTCTTCTTCCATCTTAAAAGAATTGAGACTGGTTGATTTTAAGACTTTTCAAAGCTCTTTGTCAGAGTAACACAGTTCAACCATGCTAATGAGAGAGCATCACAAAATTGTTTGGCTTTCAAAAATCTGTGTTGGTTTAACTTGACCAAAACAGGCGAACTTCTCTTTACAAGAAACCTTGCTTACTTGGCACGAAATGACCTCCTGTAGCCAATGACTGAGTTATCTCCACCAGAGAAGAAAGAAGGAAAGATTTCCCCCCTTTGGTTTGTAGTGGGTTGGCCTTGCAGCGTGACCTCAGGGGCCGAATGCAGCACACAAAGGTTACCTACAGTATTTACTAAATGACTCATGAGGACAAGAATGTGGGCAAAGAGCCTTTCAAATGGTGACATTCTGCAGCTGTGCTCTTGTCCTTACCACTATAGTTGAGAGAGGGAAGATTGGTCTCACTGGATTGAAGTAGGGACCCACATCATCCAGACTCTCTGAAGGCTTCATGTGACTGAAGGGCACTCTTTACTACTCTAATTGTTTTCTGGAATTATCCCTCTACATGAAATAAAACATCAGGATTTACAATTGTTAATATCTTGCTCTCTCAGGAGTCCTGGTATTTCTCAGGACTATGCGTGTCTGAATGACTAGGAATAATATAAATAATAAAATTTCATGGCTCTAACACAGGAATTGCTGATTTAATGGGCCTGGGGATAAACTTGGAAATGTACACAATGTAAACTTTTTAAAGGTAAACTTTAAAAATATATATATATATAATACATACACAGAAAACTTCACAAAATTACATGTGTATAGTTCAAATAATAGTCACCAAGTGCACTTACATACCAGAAGAGTTGTCTCTGGTTTGAGTTAATGAAAATGAGATTTGGTCTATCATCAAGAATGTCTCCTCTAAAGCATTACACAAAGAGAGAGGGGACTTAAAAACCAAGGTCTGATGTTAAGGTCTGTTAAGGATGGATGGGGTAGATGGGTGGACAGGACAGACACGGAGTTAGAATTGTTAGAGTAAGTGCAGAGTAAGCAAGGCAACATTGTCATGTCAAGGTTAAATCTGGGAAGCAGAGCTGAGCAGTTTCTAAGTTTCAGACTCAGAAGCTAAAGAGATAGGGCTAGTAGAACAGAACCCCAGAAAGAGAAGAGACTTGGCCTTAAGTCCTAGGCTATCTTGGGGGTGTCTCCCCTTACCAGAATTCATCATGATTAGCCCCCCTTACCCTCCTTACCTGCTTTGATGAAGTAATTTTAGACCTCTTGCTGATATGTATTCTGACTTTGTAGAAAGTTGTTCTCTTCAGGAAAGATCTTTGGCTAAATTTTGGTGAAGCAGACTTGGTTCTACCTTGGGAATGAAAACGACAACAACAACAAAAAAAATAAACAGAAAACTAATATTCTCTCCCAGTTTGACTATTTATATTTTTCATGTCATTCCTAGTTTCATATTACTTAGGAGTTACTGAAACCTCAGCTCTGCAGTTAGACCTTCATGGTTCAAAATCTCACCTGTGATCTTGGATAAATTACTTAATTTTTCAATATTTTAATTCCTTAATTTATCAGTTAGAAATAATAACCATTTTTCAAGATCACCACGGGGATTAAATAAATTAACATATATGAAGTTGTTTGCTAGATACTATGCTGCTGTACTATCTGATTTAATAACATGCAACATATTTTGAATTCCTTACAACTGAAACTTATATAAATATATGATTAAAGTATTACATTTTAAAAAACATAAGCCCTCAATTCAAAAGTTCTTAAATATTACTCACATATACTTTAGATAATTTGACTTGCACCCTTATTTACTGTTTGCCCAAGAGAACTATCAGTATTATCCAGGGATGATTACATAAGACCTACAGACCTGAAAGAAGGTTGTCAGAACCTAACAAAAATGACTCAGGGAAAATTATTCTGACAATGGAACATGCCTGATTGGAAGTGAAGAAAAGCAGCTGCATTCTCGCTCTTCTTCAGATATCCAGTTTGCCCTCTCCTCCTTTTGTTAAGGTAGGACTCAAGTCCTAGAGAACTTTAAGACTGATTGCACAGACATCAGGGAGGCCCACGACCAAGCCACAACTGCTCCCCCTGATGGCTGTGCCTAGAATTCCATTGTATGCCTTTGAAAATCCCATTAGGTTAAAATTTCTTTCTTAAGAACATTACTACTCTGTCAGTCCTTGATAATCTTTTATATTTTCTGAAATTACTCTTGCTAAGAGATAGATAAATCTTTAAATAGCATCTTCAGATGAAGTCAACAGGATTCTAAAAAGCTAGGAAAACATATACAAAGGTCAGCGTTGCTGATGTCATCATTTTATGCAAATCCAGCCCTGGTTACCTATATGCAGTGACAATACTCACATGCTCACCCTGATATTTGGAATGGACAAACGATAATTTTCTTGGCTGGAAGAGTAACTGTTTGTCAAACTGAAGACTCGTTTGATCTTCTTTCATGACCTGTCATACCATCTGGTGAGTAACAATGAGCTCACCCTACTTCACTGATTCCAACATCTGATGTTTAAAAAATGGTCATAAAAGTCTTAATTGATTCTAGTTAACTTGGATTTGACTATAAACCATTTGAAAGGTTCCATTTCAAAAGGAAATTCTTTTAGGAGGGTGCTCCACAAATGGCTGCCCAAGTCGAGACAACACTGACTTTGTAGTCAGTTAAATGGTTGTTTTTGTGATGGTGGCCACAGCAAAATCATTCACTGCTCTCAGAAGCCATCAACAAAGCTCACTCTTGGCAGCCCAAAGCATACTCTGCTCCAGAGAATTACTTTGTAATTATTAAAAACATGATATGGAAGGAACAAATGTCGTTGGCTCCAATCAAGTGTATAATTGGTTGAAAAGTTCAGTCCCAGTGTAACTGTAAAGAAGCTGCGTCTGTGGATCTGTAGCTGGGAATATGTGAGTGGGTGGGGGACATATTTTCTCCAATTTGTGGGATTTGGGAGTTAGATTACACGCCCTGTCTTAGGAAATTAAGAGCAGTGGATACTCAAGGATAATAAAGGAAAGGCACTTCCAGGAACGGAAGGGTATGTAGGCTAATAGTATCAATATGGCTTGTTGCCCTGGAGCTTTGGCAGCAGAAGCCACATGATATAAGATATTAAAATAGCAGATGAACATGTACTAGATGGAAAATTATCCCAATGGCCAGTTCCACTCTCCTGATTGGGGGGAAAAAAAAAAGTTGGCTCTTTTTCACCGTAGTGTTCACAAGATAGAAAATAAAATAGGCTCTGTGAAGTGGGTGGGAGGATGAAGAAGAGAAACAGTCAAACCAAAGTGGCCAAAGTAGAAAAGGGTCATGTGAGGAAGTGGAAGAGCTGAATGTTCTGAAAAGAGTCGTGGAGGAATTGTTCTCCACCACTTCACGGTTAAATTTGGAGAGAGCGAATTTGGAGAAGTGGTCAGACAGAAGTTCTCAGGCTCCCCAACTGTTGGTATACCTCAGAGTGCCAAATCCCAGGGTGTTACCCTGTCATTCTTGTGGTTTGTCTCAAAGTGGCCAGAGTTCCTGGGAAATATTTGGGGCCATATTACTCAGCCATTTGAATTGTAATTCCAAAATATGGTTTAGCCATCACGGTAGCATATGTATTTCAGGGCAGAAAAGAGTCACCACACGGGTGACTCTATTGTTTAGAGTTATTATTTGGAGACCTGGTCTGGTCTCCAGCTTTCCACTGTTCTGCCATCTTTTTGGTATTCTCACAAAACTATTTCATGGCCGTAGATGTCTTCCTTGGATTTAATCTGAGGTTTGCCCTGGGACAAAGGAAGAAACACACTGATTCCTGCTTCTGCTTCTGCTATTCCACTTCCTGAGATGGCCTCGGTGCTTCTGTCCTTGTCTCTTCACAGCTCACTCTGCTCAGGTCATTTCCTTCTGACAAGTAAATGTGGACTGACTAGGAAAGTGCCTGACCTTAGAAGCATAAAGATGACCTGTAGCCTAATAAGTTTCTTCACTACTCATCACATGGGTCTCTTTTTCAGAGTTTCTGGGGCTCCTGTGTCTACCACTCAATATTTATGTGACTTTGGGCAAGTTACCTAGACTTTCTGTGCCATGTATTCCTCATCCTGTGATTATTATGAGAATTAAATGAGTTAATACATGTAAGAGCTTAGAATAGATATTATTACATAGTAAGTACTCAATAAACATTACCTATTATTATTCTTATCCCTTATGTTTCATTGTGTAGCAAGAAGCCCTTATTTTATACTAAGTATCTCTCTTATTTCCTGTCTTACACTTTATTACCACATGCATCTTATTATATGTTGCTTTCTTTATTGTTCCTGGTAGAATATCTCAAGCAGCAGCTGGACTTCTTGAACTTTGGGAAAAATAATCACATCTTCTACTCTCTCTATATCTGCCTAACCATGCTGGACATTCAAAAGTTATGCAAAAAAAAAAAAAAAAAAAAAACACTAGCTAACTGAATGAACTATCAATAAAAATATCCCTTCTTCATTATAACTTATGTTGAAATTCACTCAGCAGAATGGTTTCATAAGTTATGGCTACCTCCATGTGTGTCTCTCATATTCTCTCCTCCATCCTCTGAATATCTTTTCCTATTACATGGGCCCAGGATCAAGGAAAATACTGTACAGCATTTGATACCATTTGGTGTCTTCCTCAGTAGTGGCCTGTTGAAAGCCATAAACTGTTTAAAGCCATGGACTGCCTTTCTGAACTTGCAGGGCTTTCCTTTCATGGGCTAATCAAATTAGACTATCCATGTGAACACCAATTACCTTTCCAAATGTATATTCCCATATGCTTCCCACATGCTTAGACACTTTTGGGGGCCCTACTAATAATGGCATACATGCAACCGTCATAGAAATTTGGCCAGAATCAAAGGATAAATAAGAGGCCAGGCTCAGGACTCAGGTCAAAACTAGAACTCTAAGCCTAGTTCCCTTTCTTCCATGGTAGGTCTTATATAATTGAAAGCCTGAGGCCATAATAGTAAAGGAAGAGGGCAGCATCAACTTTCTGCAAAATGAAACTAAGCTACATCTTTTGAAGGAGCCCTATCCAGAATTGCATTTGTCTGCTGATTTGCCAGACATTCCTTTTATTGGGACTGAAAAACACTGATTTAGGATTGTTATAAAGTATTTCCTCAAATGGCATGTCAAAAAGTACAGTGTCTGAAACAGGACAGAGAAGAGGATGTCTCTGTCTTCTCTAGGGTCTGGACACAGGAGAATTATTCTTGAGAAGGGGTTTCTTTCCTCATCAGTGGAAGCAGGATGAGCATGGATGACTTGTTGTCCTTCTTTGGTCAGAGACAGCTGGGAATCCTCATCTTAGAGAATAGAATGATGCCTCTGCCATAAACATCCATAGCTGCAGCACATACAGGGCTCCATAGATGACCAAAACCACACCCATGTTTGGAGATGGCCCCAGGGATCCAGAGCAGGGTGCTTTGCTGGACAAGGTTTATGTGGCCCCTGCCTCATGCTCTTGTCTGTACAATTGCTTGGCATTGACCACAGTGGCCTCTGAGCTGTTCCTATAGCTGTGGAGCCAAGTAATCGCTGTTGTCCCCATCCTGCTACCTGCTGAGATATCCCATATAGGACACAAGATGTCAGAGAGACACTGCTACTCCACATTCATTAAACTGTTCCTGTGGACTTGATTTCCTTGGTCACTTCCTGAAGAGCATAGAGATACTGCCTAAAAGTGCCCAGGGTCCTTGAAGCAGACTTTGACTTTGATGATCCGAGATGGAATAGACTTCTCTTTGCTGCTTCCTTGACAGCCTGTTTTCAGATGATCCTTCCACTGGGGTTCTCTCAATTTAGAGCAGTAAGTAAAGTTTGTTATCAAGCAGTGACTAACTTGCTTATGTACTCCCTTGCCTTTACCCTTCTAGCTTTTGTGCTGTACTTCTTCACTTCTGTAATCCTGTAGAACGTGGCAGTACCTGAGTTCATGCTTCAGGCTCTGTTGCTAGGAATCTCATCTAAGCCCAGAGGTATGAGATGAGTTCAGATACTGAAATAAAATTGTTTAACCCCATTCATTTCAACCCATTCTGGTTTCTACTCCTACCATACCACTAATGATTCTCATATAACAAAATCTTCCTCATTTTCTTTGACTTTTAAACAGGCAACATGAACCATGTAACCATGAACAATGAGCTCTTGATCTGTTTTAAAGCCATTCAATCTCTGGCTTCTGAGTCACCAAGTTCCCCTGTTCTTATCCTATCTTCCAACCCTTCCTACTCAGGCTTCTTCACTGTCTCCTCTGCGTCCCTCTACTCTGCCAGGGTGTCCCGGGGTTTGATTCATCTAACTCTCTTCCTACGTGAATTCATCCACTATTCTTGCTTTAAATACTCTCTCTGTGCTGATGACTCAGTGTTTTCTTTTGCTTTTCCTTTGGGTTCTCCTAGCCTATTTTCCATCCCCACTTGCGTATCTAAAAACTAACACATCTAAAACTCAGCACGTCTTGTTCCTCAGACTGCTCACCTTCTGGTCTTTTCTCATTTCAGTAAGGACATTTATTTACCAGTTGCTCATGACAAAGCCCAGGAGTGATCACGTTGACCTCTCACACAATCCATCAATAAATCATAGAATTTATGTTCTAAAATAGATTTCAAATTTGTCCTCTCCAACCTCACACCCATGCTCAATCCACTCCATGTCTCATGTAGATTTCTACAGCAGTCACCTAGTGGGACTTCTTCTTCTTCTTTTTTTTTTAAGAGAGAGAGAGAGAGAGAGAGAGAGAGAGAGAGAGAGAGAGAGAGAGAGAGATTTTTAATATTTATTTTTTTTAGTTTTCGGCGGACACAACATTTTGTTTGTATGTGGTGCTGAGGATCGAACCCGGGCCACACGTATGCCAGGCGAGCGTGCTACCGCTTGAGCCACATCCCCAGCCCCGCTAGGGGGACTTCTTGTATCTAGTTGCCCTCTCTTCAATTCTGTCTTCACTCAATCACTAGGTATTCTTTATAAAAATAAACCATGCCACTCTTTAGTAAAACACTTCAACAAATTAGCACTGCATTTAGAATAGAAACATAAAATCCTTAATGTGGCCTAATTAAGCTGCATGATCTGATCATCATTTAGGTCTCCAATCTCACTCTATGCTATTTCTGACCCTTTCTCCCGATACTGTCACCATGCAAATTTGCTGTTTCTCAAATATCTGTGCTATTTTTAATCAGTGCATATTAATTATACAGAATAGTGGGTTTCACTATGACATATTCGTACATGATATACTACAGTTTGATTATTTCCACCCCCATTACCCACACCCCCTCTACTCTCCTCTTCCTCTTCACTAATAGTCTTCTTACATTCATGTCATCTTCTTTTTTCTAGATTCCATATATGAGAAAAAATTTGATTCTTCAGGAACTTTGGATATGTTCCTGCTCCCTGAAATAGCCTTTCCATACTCTCTGCCTGCTAATTACTAATTATCCTTCAATCCTAAACTGAAATGTTATTTCCTCAAATAAATCTTCTTAACTCCTCCCCCATATAAATTAGATGGCTAATGTATTTGTGCACATTTTGTTTGTGCTTTATTAATACCAACATATTTTCTTAGCCACTAGTGTTTAAACTCCCTGAGAATAAGGATTAAAGGACTATACAGGGTACACTGTGCACTGTATATCATTGTATAACACAGGGCCCAGCACATAGTAGGCACTCCATGGGTATGAATGAATTCTTTGACAGAATTCAGACACTGTAGGACCTCCAAAGAAGACTGTCTGGTAAGAAAGCGGTTGTAGATTTCTCTCTCCTTCATTTTCACTTCTAGTATTCTCAGATGCCAGGTGTCCGATCTTCACAGACTCTCGGACTATTAACACTAATTCTTCTGTGAAATTCTTACAGACATAAAAACATAGAATTGCAAGGTAGATGGAGCCCTTATAATTATCTAGGCAAATTCTTATCTGATATGTACATTCCTTTTTGAAAAATCTTCAGCATGTAATTACCCCTTCTCTGCTTGAAAATTGTCTCTACAGGGACATAGACTGTTCTATCTTAGGCAGAGCTGACAGCATCTTGAACATCTCTAATGTAGTAATGTTGTTTCAAAGATTTCATATTAAACTAAGATTTATCTATAACCCATCTGAAACTTTTATCCATTGGTTTAATCAGGCCCTCCAGAGTTATAGCAAACAACTATGAAATCAGTTAACTGTATTAACTGCCCCAAAATGTCTGGCCTCCACAAATAAATAAGCAAGTAAATAATCATTCCCAATTCCTTTAATTATTACTCAAATATTTTTGGAGCACCTTCAGAATTCCATTTTTTCTTAGTTTTTAATGGACCTTTATTTTATTTATTTATATGTGGTACTGAGAATCAAACCCAGTGCCTCACACATGCTGGGCAAGTGCTCTACCACTGAGCTAGCTATAACCCCAGCCCCCAGAATTCCATTGTTGATTTTCTGGTCACTAAAACTTTTTTAGAAGGCATTAAAACTTGTGTTACTCAACACTGACTTCATGAGAAGAATAGAAGAAAAGGAAAACTATCCCAAGACATGGCTTTTTTATTTGTAACATAAATTTCCTTTAATTGGTGGCATTACTGAGTTGGTAAGCTTACGTGTGAACATACAAGGTTGGCATTGGGAGGGGAGGTCCACTGGGTAATAATATCCTGTTCTGGATCTTTGTTTTGGACTTGGGATAGTAGCTTCAATATTTGCAGTCTGCAATTAAATTATTCACACAGAAAATTATATGTGAACCTGGCCCTTCAAAGGCAGTAGGCTCCATAGTTCAATCTTAAAAGCATACAGCCTTCAAAATCAGAGCAAGAAGCTAATATGAAGAAGGAAGAAATTAGGGCACTATTAGATTCTGATACACTTAGGGATACCCTTAAAAACCCCACCGCAAGTTAATTTTGATGATGGGAAAACTTTCTTCTGTAGTAAGAGGACAAAAACAATGTTCCTTATGTGCTGAAGGAAGGGCAGGGGTGGAGTAATTCTTCCTATCTCTGGAGAGCCTGGCAAGAGGACGTGGGATAGCAGACATGGAATGCCATGAACTTGAAACCACTGCTTGATACTCCCTGCTTAGATACCGGCCAGTCAGGAAAACTCTGCACTATCTGCCATATTTAGAATCTGATCTCTGAGCTCTAAGCCCAGGAGAAGATGTGGGTAAACATAGCAGATGGAAAGGAGCTTTTGCTCTCAGCATGAACTGCTTCCTTGACGAGGAGTCAGCAGGTCTGGTTTTTATTTAACTGCCTCCTGCTTTCATGGCATATTAGAAATAAAATTACACTGACAACCAGTGTAGAAGCAACATACCTCATAATCAGTGAGACTTGTCAGTCTGCTGTTTTGCTTTTGAACAAAGATCTTTAACAGTCACAACATAGGTTGCAACTGGCAAAAGAGGAAAGGACCCTCTTACTAAAGTGATGGTAAAGCACAAATATGGGGGAGAGAGATTTAAAATCTCCAATCCACAGTATGTTTCTTGACAGTCTTATAAAAAACATCTACCAAATTTCTTAGAACAAGTGGTAGGTCCTTCTCCATGATCCCTGCTGATGTTCTTAGACCATTGCCAATAGCATAGAAATGTTCTATTCTATCTTCATATTGATCTGTTAAAAAAAACTCTTCATGTGGAGACCAAAGTTGTTTACTTGGAGCTCATAATAATATGTGTTCAGAAAAGGTCACCCGGGTCAAATTTCCTCTGACCATTTATTTCATTAGTGAGCCTGTCAATTACTGAACATGTTCAACATACTCCACAGGTTATATAGTGCCTATATGTCTGACACTAGGGCCAGAATACTGATAAATGCCATCATGGGGAGTTACAAAAGTGTTGTCATGTACCACTCCCAGAGTCTATGAAGGGTTGAATTTGGTGATATGCATGAAAACACATGGAATCCTGCCTGTGTTATAGTAGGTAGTCAATAAGAATTAAATTCTTTCACTGATAAACATTCCTAACTTCCTCACATTTTCTTCACGATATGATACACAATTTTGACCATATTTATCTCCTCCATATGTTCAAATTTTGGTTCTTGTTCTCACAGTGAAATTAGCCGTAAGTATTTGAGGTAAGGTAGACTCGTATTGGGATACTTGATTGTCACCTGCCCAGAACTTTCTGACACCTTTTCCTGAACTGTGGAGGGCATTATGGGAATAGGTTTTGAACCTCCAAACACTATAGACATAAGGCTGTTACTATCTGGTTTCCATTGGCTTCCAGCCCCTGATGAAAGGCCAATTTTTATATAGCCAGAGAATTCAAATATTCAGTAAAGTTATTGAATTCATGAAAGATTATATAAATTGGGTGCTTGGTAAAAATCATAAGAGAGTCTAATCTTCTGTCTGAAATGATGCAGGGAAGAACTGAAACCACATGCAAGGGTGCAAGTGCATAGAGCAGAGAGAAGTATGAGGAGACTGCACACAGAGAAGGGAAGAGCTGTGGGCAGTTTGTTTCAAGTTTAGTGAGATATCCAAGGTGCTAGGATGCCCCTACTGACATTTCCCACCTCCAACTTGTGCCCTGATTCAGTGTACTCTGTCCTAGCTCTTCCTCATACTCTTATATCAGCAGAGGGACTGGAATATGTTAATCCATTATGGTAACTCAGGCCTGTTCTTCACTGGCTTGCTATGGTTCTCTCTCTCCTTTGAAGGCTCTCTCCTCTTCTTTGTCTCTGCCTCTCCTATGTGTGCTTTGACTTTTCTCTGTGCAGAAAATCACAACTGGGGGATCTGTAGTAAAATGTTACTTCATTAAAAATGAACCCAAAGTTTTTAAAACAGTTTCATAGAATCTTGAGTTGAATACAAGAGGCATCATAGCTCATTTCACTGACAGGCTGACCTGAGCTCTTCAGTTTCCCTGTATTCAAATGTTCTCAAAGACCAGGAGCTCAGGACTTTAGCTGTTCCACCATGTTACCATTGGGCAACTCTAGTAGTTACAAAAGAATATGTCTAATTATTAACGGGAATTAGCTTCTCTGTATTTCTGAATGTTGGAACTGATGTTTCTATTTGGATATATATGGAAATAACCCATTTTTATTTGCATATAGCAGAGAAAATGTGTGAATATAGCCCTCAAGTAACAATCCCCTCTTCCTATTATCACTTCCACTCCTGATTTAGAAAAGAAGTTTAGGGAAAAAGAAGAATTGGAAGTTTCACTTTCAGAGAACACTTACCAGATTCTCCACCCTTGGCCCCTATCCATTCAGAAATTACAGCCATACCCAGAAACATAAAGCTTCCTGGCTTGATCTTTACTTGCTATTAGGTTGTAAACTTGTGTTAGTCAGCTTTCCATCACTGCTGACAAAATGCATGAGAAAAGCAACTTAAAGGAGGATGATTTATTTTGGATCACTGTTTCAAAGATTTTTGGTCCATGGTTGGCTCCAAGACCAACTATAATGGTGGAAGGGTATGTCAGAGGAAAGCTATTCAACTCGTGGCAGCCAGGAAGCAGAGAGAGGGAGAGAAAGGGAGAGAGGGAGGGAGGAAGGGACAGAGAGAGAGACAGAGAGAGAAAGTAAAATATATATACTGCCAAGGCACACCCCCAGTGACCTACTTCCTCTAAGGAGACCCCCATCCTACAGTTTTCACCAACTTCCAATATTCCATTCAATTATAAACTCATCAGTGGATTGATCCATTGATAAGATCAGAGCCCTCATGGTCCATTTATATTCAAAACTCCCTAACCTTGGACACAGCTACGAAGGGGACTATATCTTCAACATACGAAACTCTGGGGAATATTTCAGATTAAAACCATAACAAAACTCATGATTCCCTGCAATGACTTTGATTCCCACTTTGGGTTTTCAGCACTTGGCAGTGATTCTTTCTGTTCAAGACAGTTGGGTTCAGTTCTGTTCTTCCTGCAGATATCAGAAAGTTCTGGAATAAGAATTTTCTTCTTCAGCACCAGTGATACAGAAATGAATTTAAGCCTGGACACATTAATCTGGCGAA
Organism: Marmota flaviventris; assembly: GCF_047511675.1. Lineage (NCBI taxonomy): Eukaryota > Metazoa > Chordata > Mammalia > Rodentia > Sciuridae > Marmota > Marmota flaviventris. The sequence goes on along the minus strand of NC_092499.1, from coordinate 88,041,224 downwards.
GCATTGTTGAAACATGAACTCCTTCCCTTTGGGGAGTAAAGGGAGAATATAGACAAGGAAGGACAATTTTATCTGTACTGGCCTTGTACTGGCCTTAAGGACAGTCACATAAATAAAATATGGCCTTTGTCCTCTTAATTCATAAAACACTGAGCCATCAATCCCCACGCAATCCTTCATGAGAATAACAGCGGTGCCATGAAGAGGGCTGGATTGGGAAGTAGAAAACTATTAATGATACCACTAATAAGTTATCCTGCCTTTCTTGGTCTGTTTTCCTTATAGATAGATAAGGAAGAAGGCACAGGCTGAACTTCTATGGGGACACTGAAATGAAAATGTTTTAAAGAGTGAAAGATAATAAGGTAAATTGGAAGAAAAGCTCTAGGACTGAAGGAGTTAAGTAGTAATTCCACATTAAAAAGCATTTGATGAATATTTAAAATTAAGTAGGTATCAGCTGTTAATCTTTAACCAGGCTGGTTTCAATATTTGACATTTAAATTAAATAATCATACCACATTTAATAATAAAGTCACTGTATGTTAAACAAATACTTCTCTGTTATTAAAACCATATGTTACTCCAACCACATTGTGAAGGATTCACGTGTTTTCAATAACCATCTGATCTTTATTTCATGTGGAACACAACGCATAGACTGTACCATGAAAAGTAGAAAAGCTATTTATGTCAGCCTCCAATGATTATTTTTAAATAAATGTGCTGGGTTTGACTTTCCTCCTGATCCATCTACCTAATGATCTCTCTACCCATTGTTTAGGTGCTGTCAGTAAAGGAGTTAACTCATAACAGTCTGTCATCCTGAGTTCTTATCAAAAGGTATTTCATTGCCCAAGCTGTAGAGTACCTCTAGTGCCACTTAACTCTTCATTTTACCCAAGTGATGCCAGCCCATCTTAATGAATGGATTGGCAGGAATGCAAATATTTCCAATTTTAATGATTAAAGCATTGCCTGCCATGGAGTATTCCCACTTCCATTCTACTCTCAGTACAACAACTTGGCAGTCACCAGCTGAGAATGTAGGTGTGCTGGCATTGGTTAATCGTACTCTATTTTCTCAAGTATTAGTAATGTGCATTGTTAGTAGAAGTGTACTAGCCACATCTTTGCTGCTCTTGTTTATGATAATCTGGGTAAGCCCTAAACACAATCACAAGGGCTTTCAGAAAATGGAAGAAAGAGCGCAATGAAGAAAACGTGACATGACCACTGGAGCAGAAGCTGGCATGAAGCAACCAGCAGACAAGCAAGGCCATTAGTAGGGAGCATAAGGAATGGATTCTCTCCTGGAGCCTTGAAAAGGAACTGGCCCAGCTGACATCTTGACTTTAGCCCCTAAAACTCCTTTCCATCTCTGGTCTCCAGAATTATAAGAGAATAATTTTTGGTTGTTTTAAGCCATTAGGTTTCGGTAATTTGTTACAGAAGTAAAAGGACATTAAAAAATGTAATTAGTCTATTTTGGTTCTGTTTTAAAAGTTCTTTTACATATTCATAGTATAATTTTTATAGAAAAAGAAAACAATGTCTTGGATTTGCTATAAAACAACTCAGTCTATCTGGGGGAAAAGAGTGTGGGAGTGTCAATGAAACAAGATTGGAGATGTTGATCATTTTGAAGCCGGATAATGGGTATGTGGGCATTTATTGCCCTTTTTCCTTGTTTTTATTAGACTATTTCCAAAGTTAAAATTGAAGTAGAGGGGCCATGAAGATAAGATATTTTTCCCCACATAGTATTTCTTCCTAGTGCTGAATTGCCTGGCAAACTTTTTTTTATTTTTCTTGTCTTCCTCCTTCCACATCTTCAAGGAAGAGAAGGAGAGTTCTAATTACCTAGAAGAACTAGTGGAGGGAGCAAAGGATGTAATTGCTCATGGAGAGTTGGTTTGATTTGGTTAAAATGCCAGCCTAGAAGTCCATAGAACTGAAGGCTCTTTCACATCAATGGTTCCTCTTTTTACACAGAACTATATGACAGAGGAATAACATAGAGTGACATCACATCTATTATCCATCTAATATCACATCTATTATCCATGGTCGATTTATTTAATGTAGCATCTTCCAAATTATATGACATACTAGGGAAAAATTAGCTCCATTTACTTGGCTTAATAATAATTTTGAGGTATATTATCAAGAAATGTCACATCTATCTGTATCTTTTTCCTTACAAAAATTTTAATAGAATAGTTTTCGTTAGTAGCTATGCTTCAGAATTAGCTGTTGATTTCGTTTAGCATAATTTCCAAGACCATATTCTAGACCCAGACCAGAAGTTCTGAAACAACAGAGAATCATTTCTAAGTAAAGACGTGTCAGGATCAGATTTTGTCTTAGAAAGAATAATTTGTACTGAATTTTTAATTGGTATATTATAGTTATACATAAAAGTGGAATTCTTTGTGATATTTTCATGCATGAACATGGCAGAGTTTGGTTAATTTCTTTCAGGAAGACAATTTTGATAACAGTGTGTAAGATGAATCAAATGAAGAGAAACAATAGAGAATCCAGTGTGGGATTTTGTAGTAATGCAAATGAGACTCCATGTGCTACTGCAACAAGGGAATGTGATTGGAGATGGAAAACAGAAGGTGGATTGGAGAGATTTCTGAGATAGAAACATTTTGGTAACGTAAGTGAGATGAGGAAATTAGTTGCAGAAATTGTGTATACAAGAATAATTCTTGGTTTTCTGTGAAAACAAATAGAAATTCAGAGATGTCTCTTCTCTTCCTTTCCACTATCTTCATCCTTCCAACTATAAAGAGGAATATTCATTCAATGAGATGCTCTTTCTTCCTTTTCCAGCAAGGAAGCAAGTGGGTCATATTTCCATGGTCTTATGCAATTTGAGTGTAAAGAAGGAAAAAACAAGTGGAGAAGTTCCCAAAAAGAAATAACGAGTGCAGATCCCCCTCCATCAGCTGATTGGGGTCCTTTATCGCCTTAATTTGCTCATAGTTGTGATGCCAAGTGTGTACCATTGTCCTCATACCCATGTCTGCCCTGCTCACTATCAATGACACTTACATAGCCCTCTGAGGCTCTGGCTAACATGGAGGATTGCCAGCAGCTCTGAACTTTCTTTTTGCGAGCATGGCTTTGGCCTTGGTTCCTGTCACTGGGAAACATACCATGCCCCAGGGAAGAAAATCTGAGACTCTTCATTTTCCTACATAAATCACTATTTTGTACATAAAATTTTTAGAATAAAAACATGTATGTTTCATTCCTACATAGGTCATAGCTAAAGAATGTCTCTAAACAGGAAGGTACTATTCACAACCTAATTAACCAAAGTTCTGTATATTCTTTCACTGTCAAATATAATAACTAAGTTGTCAAATGATTATTGAATTCAAAGCATTCTGTCAAGAAAAGATGCAGAACCTTAAATTCATAAGCACATGTGCACTGGATGAGGATTCTAGCAGACGCCCAACTTTTGTCAGAATTTCATGAAAAGGAAGGCTTTAACTTAAGAAAAAATATCCCACAGCTGCCATTCTCTATGGCAAAACTGGTAGGAAGCCTTTGATATGGTGATGACTTGCCATAACTGGGTGGATTCATGGAGAATGAATCAAAGAGAAAGATTATAGGACCATGTCCTGGACTATTCTTTTCCATAGAGGAGAATAGCGTGGTGTAACTATTTGTTACCATTAGCAGCCAGTGTATTCCACAGTCAATGGTCAGGATGAGTGTTGACCAGCCTTGATAAATACTACAATGTGTTCTTTCCACATGTGTTGGGAGTGGAAAAGTAAAGCAGGTAACAAACAGTATTTGTCAAATTGTTTACTAGCTTCTCTGCTATGAGGAATGTAGTCTAAAACCTTCCTGGCACGACTTTTTCCTTGCTTTGGAGGACAAATGTTTCTTAAAACGTATGTCTCAGAAACATTTTAACAACAATAGAGTCTTTAGTGAACACCATGGGGTGGAATGCGGGACCTTTGAATCTGGCACGGTTGTCTCCCTTCTGTGACCACCCACAGAGCAGGCCCAGCGGCCTGCTGAGGGGCAGAGCCGCGCCCTACCCCCAGCGCCTGCCAGGTAGGCGGAACTGTGACCACTGACAGAAAAGGCCCAGTGGCCCGCGGCGGGACAGAGCTTCCAATCACTCCTGCAAGGTAGGCAGGCCTGCAACCCACCGGCAGAAGAGGAGCAGTGGCCTGCTGAGAGGCAGAGCCGCCCCCTCCCCTCGCGCCTGCAAGGTAGACGGAACTGTGACCACCATCAGAACAGGCCAGACCTGCAACCGACAGACAGAACAGGCCCAGTGGCCTGAGGAAGGGTAGAGACGCCCCGCCCCCCGCGCCTGCAAGGTAGGCGGACCTGCGACCCACTGGCAGAACAGCCCCAGAGGCCTGCAGAGGAGCAGTGCCGCTGCCTGCTCCTGCAAAGTAGGCAGAACTGCGACCACCGACAGAACAAGCCTAGCGGCCCGCAGAGGGACAGAGCCGCTGTCCGCACCTACAAGGTAGGCGGACCTGCTACCGACCGGCAGAGCAGGCCCAGTGGTCTGCCGGCATGGTAGGCACATTGCCCCAATTGGAGGAGGGGCAGAGCCGCAGCCCGCACCTGCGAGGGAGACTTTGCAACTATACAAGACCAATATAAATATATAGGGGGAAAATTCAATAGCACAACAGTTTCACCAAGTAGAAAGGAACCCGAACAGTATGAAGAGACAAGGAAAGAAAGGACCACAAGCAATGCAGGTCAGCTCAACGTTAGAAGAGGTAATAGCTGCAGCAGATGGAATGTCAGATAAAGAATTCAGGATATACATGCTTCAGATGATCTGGAGTCTCAAGGAAGACATCAGACAGCAAAATCAGACAATGAAAGATCACTTCAACAATGAATTACATAAACAAATCCAAGAAGCAAAAGACCAACTATACAGGGAGATAGAGGTTATAAAAAACAAACAAACAGAAATCCTAGAAATGCAGGAAGCAATAAACCAACTTAAAAACTCAATTGAGAATACTACCAGCAGAGTAGAACACTTAGAAGATAGAACATCAGACAATGAAGATAAAGTATTTCAACTTGAAAAGAACATAGACAGCTCAGCAAGACTGTTAAGAAACCATGAGCAGAACATCCAAGAAATATGGGATAACATCAAGAGACCAAATTTAAGAGTCATTGGGATACAGGAAGGGACAGAGTTTCAAACCAAAGGAATGAGCAATCTATTCAATGAAATAATACGAGAAAAATTCCCAGACTTGAAGAATGAGACAGAATCCCAAATCCTAGAAGCCTACAGGACGCCGAATGTGCAAAATCATAAGAGACCCACACCTAGACACATTATAATGAAGATGCCCAACATACAGAATAAGGAGAGAATTTTAAAAGCTACAAGAGAAAGGGAGCAGATCACATTTAGGGGTAAGCCAATCAGGATAACAGCTGATCTTTCAACACAGACTCTGAAAGCTAGAAGATCCTGGAATAACATATTTCAAACACTGAAAGAAAATGGGTTCCAAACAAGAATTGTGTTTCCAGCGAAATTAAGCTTCAGGATGGAAGATGAAATTAAAACCTTCCACAATAAACAAAAGTTAAAAGAATTTGCAGCTAGAAAACCATCTCTTCTAAACATCCTTGGCAAAACATTACAGGAAGAAGAAATGGAAAATAACAATGAAAACCAACAGTGGGAGGTAGGACAGTAAAGGGAGGAAAAATAATCAAAGAGGAAAACAAACCATGTTTAGTAACTTAAATAAACAAATATGGCTGGAAGAACAACCCATATCTCAATAATAACCCTAAATGTTAATGGCTTAAACTCACCAATCAAGAGACACAGGCTAGTAGAATGGATCACAAAACAAGACCCAACAATATGCTGCCTACAGGAGACGCATTTGATAGGAAAAGACATACATAGGCTGAAGGTGAAAGGTTGGGAAAAATCATATCACTCATATGGACTTCGGAAACAAGCAGGAGTGTCCACACTCATATCAAATAAAATAGATTTCAAGCCAAAGTTAATCAAAAGGGATAAAGAGGGACACTACATACTGCTTAAGGGAACCATACACCAACAAGGCATAACAATCATAAATATATATGCCCCAAACAATGGTGCAGCTATGTTCATCAAACAAACTCTTCTCAAGTTCAAGAGTCTAATAGACCACCATACAATAATCATGGGAGACTTCAACACACCTCTCTCGCCACTGGACAGATCTTCCAAACAAAAGTTGAATAAGGAAACTATAGAACTCAATAACACAATTAATAACCTAGACTTAATTGACATATATAGAATATACCACCCAACATCAAGCAGTTACACTTTTTTCTCAGCAGCACATGGATCCTTCTCAAAAATAGATCATATATTATGTCACAGGGAAACTCTTAGACAATATAAAGGAGTAGAGATAATACCATGCATCCTATCTGATCATAATGGAATGGAACTGAAAATCAACGATAAAAGAAGGAAGGAAAAAGAATACATCACTTGGAGAATGAACAATAGGTTACTGAATGATCAATGGGTTATAGAAGACATCAAGGAGGAAATTAAAAAATTCTTAGAGATTAATGAAAACACAGACACAACATATCGGAATCTATGGGACACATTGAAAGCAGTTCTAAGAGGAAAATTCATTGCTTGGAGTTCATTCCTTAAAAAAAGAAAAAAACAATAAATAAATGATCTCATACTTCATCTCAAAATCCTAGAAAAAGAAGAGCAAAACAACAGCAAAAGAAGTAGAAGGCAAGAAATAATTAAAATCAGAGCTGAAATTAATGAAATCGAAACAATTGAAAAAATTGACAAAACAAAAAGTTGGTTCTTTGAAAAAATAAACAAAATCGACAGACCCTTAGTCATGCTAGCGAAGAGAAGAAGAGAGAGAACTCAAATTACTAGCATACGGGATGAAAAAGGCAATATCACAACAGACACTTCAGAAATACAGAAGATAATTAGAAATTATTTTGAATCCTTATACTCCAATAAATTAGAAGATAGTGAAGGCATCGATAAATTTCTTAAGTCATATGATCTGCCCAGATTGAGTCAGGAGGATATAGAAAACCTAAACAGACCAATGTCAATTGAGGAAATAGAAGAAACCATCAAAAGACTACCAACTAAGAAAAGCCCAGGACCGGATGGGTATACAGCAGAGTTTTACAAAACCTTTAAAGAGGAACTAATACCAATACTTTTCAAGCTACTTCAGGAAATAGAAAAAGAGGGAGAACTTCCAAATTCATTCTACGAGGCCAACATCACCCTGATACCTAAACCAGACAAAGACACTTCAAAGAAAGAAAACTACAGACCAATATCTCTAATGAACCTAGATGCAAAAATCCTCAATAAAATTCTGGCGAATCGGATACAAAAACATATCAAAAAAATTGTGCACCATGATCAAGTAGGATTCATCCCTGGGATGCAAGGCTGGTTCAATATACGGAAATCAATAAATGTTATTCACCACATCAATAGACTTAAAAATAAGAACCATATGATCATCTCGATAGATGCGGAAAAAGCATTCGACAAAGTACAGCATCCCTTTATGTTCAAAACTCTAGAAAAACTAGGGATAACAGGAACATACCTCAATATTGTAAAAGCAATCTATGCTAAGCCTCAGGCTAGCATCATTCTGAATGGAGAAAAATTGAAGGCATTCCCTCTAAAATCTGGAACAAGACAGGGATGCCCTCTCTCACCACTTCTGTTCAACATAGTTCTCGAAACCCTGGCCAGAGCAATTAGACAGACGAAAGAAATTAAAGGCATCAAAATAGGAAAAGAAGAACTTAAATTATCACTATTTGAAGATGACATGATTCTATACCTAGCAGACCCAAAAGGGTCTACAAAGAAACTATTAGAGCTAATAAATGAATTCAGCAAAGTGGCAGGATATAAAATCAACACGCATAAATCAAAGGCATTCCTGTATATCAGCGACAAATCCTCTGAAATGGAAATGAGGACAACCACTCCATTCACAATATCTTCAAAAAAAATAAAATACTTGGGAATCAACCTAACAAAAGAGGTGAAAGACTTATACAATGAAAACTACAGAACCCTAAAGAGAGAAATAGAAGAAGATCTTAGAAGATGGAAAAATATACCCTGTTCATGGATAGGCAGAACTAACATCATCAAAATGGCGATATTACCAAAAGTTCTCTATAGGTTTAATGCAATGCCAATCAAAATCCCAACGGCATTTCTTGTAGAAATAGAGAAAGCAATCATGAAATTCATATGGAAAAATAAACGACCCAGAATAGCAAAAACAATGCTAAGCAGGAAGTGTGAATCAGGCGGTATAGCGATACCAGACTTCAAACTATACTACAGAGCAATAGTAACAAAAACAGCATGGTACTGGTACCAAAACAGGCGGGTGGACCAATGGTACAGAATAGAGGACACAGAAACCAATCCACAAAACTACAACTACCTTATATTTGATAAAGGGGCTAAAAGCATGCAATGGAGGAAGGATAGCATCTTCAACAAATGGTGCTGGGAAAACTGGAAATCCATATGCAACAAAATGAAACTGAATCCCTTTCTCTCGCCATGCACAAAAGTGAATTCAAAATGGACCAAGGAGCTTGATATCAAATCAGAGACACACCGTCTGATAGAAGAAAAAGTTGTCTACGATCTACATACTGTGGGGTTGGGCTCCAAATTCCTCAATAGGACACCCATAGCACAAAAGTTAATAACTAGAATCAACAAATGGGACTTACTTAAACTAAAAAGTTTTTTTCTCAGCAAAAGAAACAATAAGAGAGGTAAATAGAGAGCCTACATCCTGGGAACAAATCTTTACTCCTCACACTTCAGATAGAGCCCTAATATCCAGAGTATACAAAGAACTCAAAAAATTAGACAATAAGAGAACAAACAACCCAATCAACAAATGGGCCAAGGACCTGAACAGACACTTCTCAGAGGAGGACATACAATCAATCAACAAGTACATGAAAAAATGCTCACCATCTCTAGCAGTCAGAGAAATGCAAATCAAAACCACCCTAAGATACCATCTCACTCCAGTTAGATTGGCAGCCATTATGAAGTCAAACAACAACAAGTGCTGGCGAGGATGTGGGGAAAAGGGTACACTTGTACATTGCTGGTGGGACTGCAAATTGGTGCAGCCAATTTGGAAAGCAGTATGGAGATTTCTTGGAAAGCTTGGAATGGAGCCACCATTTGACCCAGCTATTCCCCTTCTCGGTCTATTCCCTAAAGACCTAAAAAGAGCATGCTACAGGGACACTGCTACATCGATGTTCATAGCAGCACAATTCACAATAGCAAGACTGTGGAACCAACCTAGATGCCCTTCAATAGATGAATGGATAAAAAAAATGTGGCATTTATACACAATGGAGTATTACTCTGCATTAAAAAATGACAAAATCATAGAATTTGCAGGGAAATGGATGGCATTAGAGCAGATTATGCTAAGTGAAGCTAGCCAATCCCTAAAAAACAAATGCCAAATGTCTTCTTTGATATAAGGAGAGTAACTAAGAACAGAGTAGGGTCGAAGAGCATGAGAAGAAGATTAACATTAAACAGGGATGAGAGGTGGGAGGGAAAGGGAGAGAGAAGGGAAATTGCATGGAAATGGAAGGAGACCCTCAGAGTTATACAAAAGTACATACAAGAGGAAGTGAGGGGAAAGGGAAAAATAATACAAGGGGGACAAATGAATGTCAGTAGAGGGGGCAGAGAGAGAAGAGGCGAGGGGAGGGGAGGGGAGGGGGGATAGTAGAGGATAGGAAAGGCAGCAGAACACAACAGACACTAGTATGGCAATATGTAAATCAATGGATGTGTAACTGATGTGATTCTGCAATCTGTATATGGGGTAAAAATGGGAGCTCATAACCCACTTGAATCAAAGTGTGAAATATGATATGTCAAGAACTATGTAATGTTTTGAACAGCCAACAATAAAAAATTTAAAAAAAAAATCTAAAAAAAAAAAAAGAACACCATGATTCCAATTTTGTTTAAAAACCCAGCAGCTTATTCAATGATGTCCCTTAGACTCTTCAGAAAAAGCCCCAGAAAACTTCTTGTTTTGGGGGGGTGACTTTAGCTGTAAACTCTGGCCTGACTCTCTGTTTGTCACCCAAGGCTTCATGAACTGATGCTTTTGGACCGTCACTGAGGAAATTACACCTCTCCAGCATTTCATATTAGTATTTACAGAAATTCTTTGCCTTTGCCATCTTGCTCTGTTGCTGTATAGTTTCTTCTAATGTCATTCTTGAGGGATGAGTCCTTTCGTCCACTGTAACCCCCAAAATGCTGTGAGTGTAGCACAGGTGATTGGAATTAAACAACCATAATTACCTGGGTACTAGGTGATTGCTGTTGACCATTCCTGCATCCAACAGTTAATATTGTTGTGACTTCCACTGATATAACAAAACTTATCCGGCACCAAATTGTAAAAACTACAACGCTTCTGAGACATCATCTGTTGATTATTATGATCCAACTAAGTTGTTCTGTATTTCTGGCTTTCTTCTTTCCTCTTACTAAATCTTTTGATTTATTCATTAGAAAATTTATTCATATCCTTTATCTTGAGTCAGAATATAAATGAGTCCCCAATTATTTTGAAGCAGAATTCAAAACTATAGAAATATTTGGAGCTTTGGTCTCTTATCTTGGGCAATCCTGAAAGTCTGACGCTTGAAGAAAGTTACAGCTTGTACTGAACAATAATAATGAATTTTAAGCAATATGTAATCAGGCTTTGTTTTTCTATGACTAATTAGTCCTTTACATTTTTGCTGTATGCGCTCACACCTAATAGTAATTCCAGCCATATAACCTTTGATCTCTATAATATTAATATTAGTCAAAATTCTTTGACTAATCACCACATGTCGGGCATCATGCCAAGCAACTGAAATGTATTATCCTCCTTAATCCTCACTATAACCCTGCCAAAGAGATTTTTCTTATAATTTTCATATAACAAATGAAAATATCTTGGTGAAGTTAAGCAATTTAACTAAGTTTACACCATTAGGCTTCAGTGTGGCTGAATCAAAGCTGGTCACTACCATGTTTTGCTGACTTGTCACACTAGAGTGAACCATACGAGCCCTGACTACAGTGGAGTACAATTTTAGAAGGACAGACTAGGCACATGCTATGGTCCTGTGTTTCTGGAAGAGAGCATCAAGTAGTCTAGTACATTATTTCCAATCCAACATTATCTATTTCAGACTTATCTGAGCTACAGTGCAACTAGAGGCCAAGAAATTTGGCAAGATTTGTCATTTACGTGTTCACATTTAATGTTCTCAACAGCTCAATTCCCACTTTAAGGAAGAGGAAATTGAGACTCTGAGTAGTAAAATGATTTGTCCATGGTGGGAATTAGTAATGGTGGAGACGAGATGTGAATTCCAAGTGCAGTAATTGTCTCAGTTCCATGTTTCTTCCTAGGACACGTGTTACCCCCTTTTATACACCTCTGAAACCTTATCTGAACACTGCTAGAATTACTGTTGTGAATTTTATTGACCTCTCTGCATATTCAACATTTTTCTAATTACCTTGATGATATTTTAAAGAAAGTCAATGTTTTCTTCTTTCCTTTTGAGAAGAAAGTGCCCCCATAGGATAGTGTTTTCAGAATTTCCAGTGTCCTGAGGCCTTAAAAGTTGAAGAAACCTTTTTAGCATCACAGTGTTGGGAGCAGGAACTCCATCTACCAATTACCCTCCAAGAACTTACTGACTGGATCTGGAGAATAGCAGTCTTTGTTGACACTTTAATAGGATGTCCTATAGAATTGTGTTAGGCTTCCATTCTGTCTCTTGCTTTGGATATTTGTGAGTCAGTGTGATTTATTTTTGTTGCTCACAGGGATCAGGGATGGGGAAAACAACTACTCACCCTCCCTTTAGTGGTCTGACCAGTTTAAAGTGAGAAGCAGCCCAGAGAGATTTCTCACTTTCCACTTCCCACTATCAAAGTAGGCAATGGATCCAGGGGTGTGTTTGAAAATGGCAGCTGCCTGGTGCCCCCCGGGCAGCTGAGTGGGAACTGTGAAAGGAAATCTGGCCTGGAGAGACCCACAAGTGTCCCATTTCATTCTGAATTTGGGTTGACCTATTGAAGGTCATGCACAAAAGCTGAACCAGTGACCCACAATTTGATTCCTTCAAGTTTGGATGTTCAGACTTTGAAAGGACTTTGCATTCTGTTCTCTCTGCTTCTCCCTTAGCTTCCTCGGGCTGTCCATCCCCCTTTATTCATACAACACCCAGTCCTTTGAGCTGTAAGAATAGCCTCAGATTCAGAAGCCTGGGGGTACCCAGCTGTACACATCTTCCTTGGTATTATTGTTCTCTTTCTGATTAACATCTCCAGACAGTTAAAACCATTTCTTACTGCTAGAAGTGTCTTTAATCATTCCCAGATTCATGCTTAAATGGCAGCTGGAGTGTTTAATTTCTTATGTGATAATATTGAGGTGAGTAGGCTGGGCAAGGGAGAACTTTTCTGAAAGAATCACTAGCAGTACAAATATTTTCTCCTTTTTGGATGTGTGTCAGACTCAAGGAACACAAAAAAGGGAAAAGAAAGCAATAGCAAACTGTAGCAGGAGGAGATAGACTCAGCTCACTGTATCCAAAATCACTTCAGAAGGCAATGCTAAAAACCAGAAGTGAATGCAAATGTTACCTTGGATCTATGGTTTCTCTGCTGCATCTGGCATCCTTCTTTTCCAAACTTGCACAGTCTTTCCACCTTATTTCTGACCAAAAATATTTAGCCTGTGTATTCTTTTACATTTTTATCTCACTTGCTTTTTTCAACTTGATAATATATGTAGCATTGTGGTAGTTATTTTAATCATTTAGTAATTTCTAAGAAATTAATGTTTTATTATTTTGTAAATAAATGAAAATATACATTATATGTGTACCTACAAATTGTATATTTACATAACATAGAGTAGATTTGCAAATTAATAACATGGTATGTTAATTATCAGTAGTGGGCCTTTTCTTTATCTGAATTATAAAAATGCCATTGTTTTCCATCTGCCTACAATTCAGGATACCTAGGGGGATTTCAAATATTTAGTTCTATATCCTAGACCTATTAAGTAAGAGCATATATATGTAAAGTCAGTAGTGGTAGAAATGCCAGGTGATTCCTAATTAGCAGTGGTTAGAGAAGAAGCATTGCTTTTTGCTTCTTTATCTACCCTTCTCATTTATTTATCCATTAAATCACACATGAATTAATGCATTCAAAAATACAGAGAGAAAGTAAACACATTTCCTCTTCTTAAAGAGCTCATCATTTTATGATCCTGTGGAGTCTTCACAACACAGAGTGAATTGATGCCTATTGACCCTATAAGAAAAATTCCTAGGCTCATATCTTTAAAGGTATTTTGCTATAGTTTATGAACATCTTAGGCAATACCCAAGGGGAATATGCACTCTGGATTTTGAATGGTCTCAAGTGCTGACTTCATTTATAATGTGAGCAATCTTCTTGAATTAGCTCCATATTTCTCATTAAGGGAGGAAATATCAATTCCTATCAAATGAACAAATGGAAAGTATAAAAAAGACTATATTCTGTGTCCTGTCTTCAACAATGTCTTACAGAGATATTTTAAGTGTTGTTATTATAGTGCATACTCTTTCATGAGAAAACTAAGCTTCTCCTGCTGCAAATAGTTTAAAACCCATTGATCTTCACTTTTTATACATTTTGTTTGAGGGTCATAAGTGTGAGTGGTGGCACCTTGGATGAGAATGCATTTAAACATCTGAACTAAATGCAGACCCATCATCAGAAAAGAAATGAGTGGCAGTCACAATACAAGAAATAAGGAGATTATTAAAACTGATCAACATAGACTTTGCTAGTTCTTCACCTGGGATATTTCTTGACAATCATTGTAAATTCTTATGCCAACTACCTACGGGGAGAATTAATACCAAGGAAGAGAATTTAGAGGAGCTATTTTTAATAGTCCTGAAATATGCTGTGCTCTTTTGTGTTATTGTTCGTAAAATACTTTTTAAATACCCTGGAATACTGTCTGGTACATGCTGTTGTATAAATGCTATTGAGTCAATGGCTCTGACCCTGACCTCAGGAGTCAACTTGTTCTACATTCAACTGTCTGCTTTCCTTATTACTAAAGAGTCACATTCCTCAATCTTCTCTAACACCTCAATCTCCCATGCATAAAATTGGCATCATAATAATACCTGATTCTAAGGTTGTCACAAGGATGATGTAGTAAATGCAGTAAAGCAGTTAACATCCTGTCTGGCACATCACAAGTGCTCAATACATTTCATCTACAATATTGTTATTACTACTACTACTATTATTATTATTTTTATACGTTTCTTGATCAAAAAATTTGGTACACAAACATGGTAGTTTGTGTACATTTGAAATTCCTCATGGAAGTTACTCTGTGTCCACTTTTTCCGTAGCTAGTATCTACAGGAACAGCTGTGGTTCTATATAATGCATGCTATTTGATCCATTTGAAGAGGATCTTGAAATAGATATCTAAGATTGTCCTTATAGTATGTATTAAGCATCTAGCAACATAGACACCATAGAAAGCTCAGCATCTGGCACTCAAAATACCTAAAAGACACATCTACTCAACTTTTGAAACCCAGGAAATATTTGCTATCTAAAGAGATAGTGAGGAAATGTGTTAAGGCATAGGGGTATGTTGTTTTTCCTCTATTCTTGATTATTCTTTGCCTCTATAGTCTTTTGCAAAGCCAATTGATATTCTAAATGACAGCAGCAATTTCTGTTTCCTCCCTCCAAAATCAGCATATAGTTTCTTTTACCACTGCTCTATTGCCTGAGATAAGTTGTGTTGGTTAACTCTCACCTCTCCGGTCACTTTTCCACAATTAACTACCCTAACTAATCTTCTGTTGTGTATTCACAATTTACTACTTCATCCAACCTAGGATTTAAGCTTTGACCCATTTTCTTTGTGTCTTAATTTTTCTTATTAAGGCTCCCATATACATGTAAAAACCACAAATAAAACTTGTGTGTTTTTCTCCTGTTAACTAGTTCTATGTCAATTTAATTGTAGGCTCTATTGGAGGCCCTAAGGGGGTAGAAAAGAAATTCTGCCTCCCTTATACTACTGTACATCTCATTCCTGACCACTGTCTTCCTCCGTCATTTCATTATTTTTTGTTGGTTGGTTGGTCTTTACTAGCACTTTATGTTTATACGTAGTATTTGGGTTTACCCCAACCTACTCATACATGCAAAGAAATTGATTTCAGCTCATGGTTACCCTTTTCCCTACCCCCACCCCTTGTCCCACTTGTTCTCCCCCACTGTCCCTTCTTCTTCCTTTAGTCTACTAGACTTCCTTTCACTCATCTATTAATTTGTATTTGATTGGTTCCTTATGTAATGTTATTCTCCCCCACTCCCTTTCCTTTATTTTACTCTAGCATCTGCCTATGAGAGAAAACATTTGACATTTGAGTTTCTGAGTTTGGCTAATTTCACTTAGGATAGTATTCTCCATGTCCCTCCATTTTCTGGCAAATGCCATAATTTCATTCTTCTTTAATGGCTGAGTAGTACTCCATTATATACCATAATTTCTTAATCTGTTTATCTATTGATGGGCAGATAGGTTGATTTCATAATTTAGCTGTTGTGAATTGTGCTGCTATAAACATTGATGTGGCTCTGTCACTGTAATATGCTGATTTTAGATCTTTGGGGAAAATACTCAAGAGTGGTGTCATCCTATTCCTAATTCAGACTGACTTTTAGCACAGCAAAAAGATACTATGAGATCTCCCTTCCATCTCAGAGTGGAATATTTCTAATTTTATTTAATTCCTCCTTCCCCTTCTTATTCCATCTTTGTCAAAGTATCTGTGTTCTTTTGTACTTCCTACCACTTCTGTTCTCTATATTTTGCATTGTGAGATAAGCATGAGCTTTTGGGAACTGGGGAGGAATGTTGTGGTTTGGATATTAGGTGTCCCCCAAAAGTTCATGTGTGAGACAATGTAAGAAAGTTCAGAGGTGAAATGATTAGGTTATGAGACCCTTACCCTAATCAGTGCATTAATCTCCTGATAGGGATTAACTTGGTGGTAACTGGGGTGTGCTTGGAGGAAAGGGGTCACTGGAGGTGACCTTTGTGGTTTATATTTTGTCTGTGGTGAGGGGAGCTCTCTCTGCTTCCTGTTGTCATATCCTGATCTGCTTTCCTCAGTCAAGCCCTTCTGCCCTGCGGTTCTGCCTCACCCCAGGCACATAGCAATGGAGCGCCATCTACGGACCAAGACCTCTGAAATTGTGAGCTCCAAATAAACTCCCCCCCACCCTCCAATCGTTCTTTTTTGGTCCCAACAGCAACAAAACAACAACAAAAAAAAACAAACAAAAAACTGACCCAAACAGAACATCCCTGTAGTTTTGATTTGTGTTTCCACGATGCCTAAAGATGTTAAACACTTTTTTTCATCTAATTTATTGACCATTTATACTTATTCTTTTGAGAAGTGCCTGTTTAGTTCATTTGCCCATTTATTGATTGAGTTATTTGGTTTTGGCTTGCTTTTTAAATTTTTTTAATTGTTTTTCAGTGTTTCTTGAGTTGTTTATATATTCTAGATTAATCCTCCATCTGAAGAGTATGTTGCAAAGGTTTTCTCCCATTCTGTAGGCTGTATCTTCACTCCGATAATTGTTTCTTTTGCTGTGCAGGAGTTTGTTATTTGATGCTGTCCTTTTTGTTGTTGTTGTTGTTTGAAACTCTAGCCAGAACAATTAGATGAAAGAAATTAAAAGGAAATGGATAGGAAAAGAAGAACTCAAACTATCACTGTTTGCCAACGACATGATTCTATACCTAGAGGATACAAAAAATTCCGTCAGAAAACTTCTAGGACTAGTAAGTGAATTCAGCAAAGTAGCAGGATATAAAAGCAAAACCCATAAATCAAAGGCATTTCTACACATCAGTGACAAATCCTTTGAAAGGGAAATGAGGAAAACTACCCCATTTACAAAAATAAATAAATAAATAAATAAAATACTTGGGAATCAACAAAAACGGTGAAAGACCTCTACAATGTAAACTATAGAACTCTAAAGAAAGAAATTAAAAAGACCTTAGAAGATGGAAAGATCTCCTTTGTTCTTGGATAGGCAGAATTAATATGGTCAAAATGACCATTCTACCAAAAGCACTATAGAGATTTAATGCAATCCCAATCAAAATCCCAATGACATTCCTCATAGAAATAGAAAAGGCAATCATGGAATTCTTCTGGAAAAATAATAGATCCAGAATAGCCAAAGCAATTCTTAGAAAGAAAAGTGAAGCAGATGGCATCTCTATATCAGGACTTAAAAATATACTACAGAGCAATAGTACCAAAACAGCATGGTAATGGCAACAAAAATAGACAATTAGAGCAATGGTACAGATTAGCGTACCCAGAGACATAAATACAGTTATCTAATATTAGACAAAGGCGCCAAAAACATATTGAAGATAGCTTCTTCAACAAATGGTGCTGGGAAAACTGGAAATCCATACGCAGCAAAATGAAATTAAACCCCTATCTCTCATCATGCATAAAACTCAACTCAAAGTGGATCCAGAACCTAGAAATTAAACCAGAGGCCCTGGGCCTAACAGAAGAAAAAGTAGGCCCAAATCTCTATCATGTTAGATTAGGCCCCCACTTCCTTAATAAAACTCCTATAGTTCAAGAAATAAAATCAAGAATCAATAAATGGGATGGATTCAAACTGTTGTTTGCCTTTTATTCTTGCTATTATTTCCTGAGCTCTAGAAGCCTATGATTATCTCCTGAATTGTTTCTCTTAAGAGTTTCTTCCAGCAGTTTCGAAGCTTCAAGACTTACATTTAGGACTTCAAACTATTTTGAGTTCACTTTTGTACAGGGCCAGAGATCAGAATCTAGTTTCAATCTTCTATGTATGGATATTCAGTTTTCCAAGTACCATTTGTTAAAGAGACTGTTTTTTTCTCCAACATGTTTTTGGCACCTTTGTCAAGAATCAGATGACTGTAGCTGTGTAAGTTTGTCTCTGTGTCTTCTTTTGTATTTCATTGGTTTACATGTCTGTTTTTATGCCAGTACATTGGTCTGTTGTGGTGTAAACTAATCAATAAAATTAGTGAGAGTGTAAGTTATAGGTTACAGAATAGTAAAAAATATATATTATAGATATAAGTGAGATAAGACAATTATAAAGCAAGAACTGTCATAGACAGGCCTATCTAAGACTCTGTTTTGCTGTCTTCTATAAAAAAAATACTGTTACAAGAGTTCTTTCTGAGAAACTAAAATGAAAGCTGTTTTCTTATAAAAATTGTTTTTCTGTACTTTGTACCCCACAAAGTGTACCCTACTCAGGATGCAGCGGTAATCATAGTGAGCTACATCCTGGATTTGAGTGCACTTGTGGGTCTACATGACTTTGAAATAGACTCTTGCCCCTGCCAACCCCTGCTCAAACTCAGGATACTGATGTCTAGCACATGCTTGAACCTGGAAATGTGGTTAACTGAATTGCAAAGCTGATTGCCTTTTTTCTAGCTTCTGTACTTGCTTGCTTCCTAACTGGAAAATTCCAGTCCTGCTTAAAGCTCAAAGGTCCCGCTTATTATTGTATTAATTTCTGTGACTGGCTTACTTGCAGGACACTAAGGAAAACCCCTGAGTGGTGATTTTTGTCTTTAAGTTCCCAGGATACAGGCCAGGAAGTGGCTGTTCTCCCACAGAGTTTCAGTCTCTATGGGTGGGTGACAGTCTCTGGCCAGGTAAATAAAGATCTCATTGATTTGAATTTGTACTTAGAGTGTTTTCTGAAGCGGTTCCCTATAACAGGTCGACATGATGTTTTTGCAACTCTGACTCTGTAATACACATTGAAATCAGAAATCAGGTATTGTGATGCCTCCAGCATTGCTGGTTTTGCTCAGGATTGCTTTGGCTATTTGGATTCTTTGTTGCTTCTATGTGAATTTCAGGACTTTTTTTTTTTTCCTTTTCTTTTTTAATTTTGTGAAAAATGTAATTCATATTTTCATGGGGATCTCATTGAATCTGTAATATGGCCATTTTAATAAAATTAATTCTGTTGATATTAAACAAAAAGGTCTTTACATCTTCTTGTGCATTTTTCAATTTCTGTCATGTTCTGTAATTTCCACTAAAGAGTTATTTTACCTCCATAGTTAGGTTTATTACTAGGTTTTTTTAAGCTACTATGAATGGAATTGTTTTCCAGTTTCTTTTTCAGTAGGTTCATTATTTGTGCACAGAAAAGCTATTGATTTTTGTATTTTCATTTTGTATCCTGCTACTTTGCTAAATCTGCTTATCAGATCAAAGAGTCTTCTGGTAGAGTCTATAGGGTCTTCTAAGGATAGATCATATCATTTGAAGATAAAGAGGATTTGACTCCTCCCTTTCCTAATTATATATATTTTCTTCTTTCTTTTGCTAATTGTTCTAGCTAAAATCTTAATACATTAAAATTCGTGTTAACTTTGTCATCTTCTAATTATCAAATGTGACCCTAATTATTACATAATACCACATTTATTTTTTACTACATAGAGCTATTTGGAATGTGTCTCTATTTAAATACATCTGGTCAAATAAATAAAATTTTAACAATCATGACTTGGGGAAACTGTAAATTACATATTTCCAATTAACATCTTCCTGTATGTTTTTCATTTTTCAGACCCTTTATCAATGCTTTCTAAAACTGGTATCAAATTCACTTGGCAGAGATCGTAAAAATACAGATTCCCCATGGATAGTTTCACCCTAATAACTCTGAACCTTTGGGTGGGGACTAAAAATGTTTATTTCAACTTGTTTTCAGACAGGATTCTTATGGAACCATTCAAATGCCAATCTGAAAGTTTTAGGAATTAGTGAGTGGGACCTGAAGAAGAAGTGTTGAAATGCTAAAAACAAAAGTCAGAGCCTGGCCAGGCAGTATACACCTGTAGTCCCAGTGGCTTTTGAGGCAGAGGCTGGAGAACTAGAGTTCAAAGCCAGTCTCAGCAACTTAGTGAGGCCCTAAGCAATTCAGTGAGACCCTGTCTCTAAATAAAATATTTAAAAAGGGCTGGGGATGTGGCCCAGTGGTTAAGCACCCCTGGGTTCAATCCCTGGTTTAAAAAAAAAATCAAAATGACTTCTGTGTGCATATAACACCTACCCACCCCGCAAAACACACACACACACACACACACACACACACACACCATGCAAAATACATAAATACTTGTGATGTCTCTGTGGGTCTGAGGGGACAGGAACTGAGCTAAACTGAAATACCCACTTCTGATCAGCTCCATTTATAGAAATAGCTGTGTATAAATATCCTGTCCTAAATGCGTTGACCTGCCAAAGCTCCGTTTACTTTTCCAGTTGAAGTCCTCAAAGGGCTCTGTGCTTGGGCGGGTTTGCTTTGCTTTCAGCATTTCTGGACTTTGGCCTATATTAGAGACCTTCTGTCCTGGGGACACTTCCAGGGTCTGGCTCCTCCAACAGAGTTTCAGTCACCCTCTGTTGCTTACTTCCTATCTCTTTTCTTAGGATCATTCCAGAACCTGGACTGAAAAGTGTCCACTCAGCTCAGGCACACAGTCCCTGTTTGTTTTGCAGACCTCCCTGGAAAGTGATCTCTGTTAATTACACATTGGTGTGGACACAGGGAATAGAGGGAGCATGTGTGTTTAGTCTTTCTAACCAACCGAATTACCTGGTTCTTTTTCCCGGGGTGGATTTTTAAAAAAAAAAACAACAACAATAAATAGACTACTATTTTGTGACTTCAGTTTAACAATTTGATTTGGTGAACAGGGAAGAAAATGAACAGGAAAGTAAGAAGCCTTAGTTAACGTGGAGATACTCCTGTTTTGGTTTTTCCTTGTCCAACAGCCAGTCTACCATCCTCTTTATTGTCTTTCCCACCATTACAAACTTCACTGAGTTAATTTTGTCTCCATGGTCTTTGTTCACTCTACTGAAGAAGAGGATTAGAACAAATATCACTAATAATAATATTTAGTTCCAAATCACTTCCGTTGCAGGCACTTCAATGGGAGCTCAGTCTGCCCCAGGTTATTGAGAAAGGAATGCTGTGGAGGATAGGCAGTAAGGCATATTTCCCAGGCAGAGCACTGCTCCAGGTCAAGCAGGCTGCTGTCCTCGAGCCAGTAGGCAGGCAAGGGACAGGCAGGAGACAGGCGGCCTGGAGCCCAGAATTCAACCATGTGAGCAGAGGTCTCCCAAGGCTGACTCACAGGTGCCCTGCTGACCATTTGAGGGAAACAGAGCTTTTTCTCTGTTGGTCCAGTTGAAAGTGGACTATTAGCTGGGAATCTCCTGTCTGGCCATATCACTCTGGACAGATCTGATATCTGGTCTCATCTCCTGATTTCTCATTTTAGAATTAAAACATATTTTTGAAAATACAGTCAATTTTAGATCTCCTAACAATAAAAGTAATTTTTGCATTCATTGTTTATATATTCTTTCCCAAACTTGCACTCTAATTTATAGATGCTAGAGAAGTAACAGCCTATTATGTTATAATTTGTCAAAGGACCAGTGCTCAGATACAAGTTCCAAATTTTACTCTTGGGCTCTCCTAACCTCTGTTCTTCACAGTAGTTTAACATCAAAACAAAAATAGGTCTGTGGCACATGAGGATTGCTCTAAATCAAAGTTGTTTCTAAATGTTTCTAAACTTTCTGCTGAGAAGAGAAATATTTAGTTATATACATGATCCGTGTGTTGCACGTCAATGGAAAGAAACTTGCATCTCTGACATTCCTAAGTTACTTTAAACAATTAGTTCTGTCAGATCAGTGTGTGTGTGTGTGTGTGTGTGTGTATGAGTTAGAGTTACTGCACTTCAAGGTATGTGTTCTGAGTGTGAACCTGTCTTCACACGGCATGGCTACTCTCTCCCAAGTTACTCACGGGAAGAACTTCCCCATATCTTAGTCAGCTAGTGTTTGGGTTGTTGGGCCCTCCTTTCCTCTGGGTTTGTAAACCATCCATAGGTCAGATGCTATCCCCTCTGAGGATCTCGTGCGGAAGCACATGCAGCACTTTCTCCTGTTTGACCCAGTCCTGGAAGTGGTCCACATGCATTAGCTACCGGCATGTCCTCCCACCGGGCTCATAATGCACCAGGCCCAGCCATGGACAAGCTTTAATTGCAGACCAACCATCTGTTTAATATAACCCACATCTGCCAGCAGCTTCTTGGCAGTCTGAGGAATGATTTTTTCTAAGGGAAAATGAGAATTGCTCATCAGAGGGCAGCAGGGAAAAGATTTTCTTGAAGCTTTCCCATTTTGACACCCTGAGGTCTTCTAAGGCCAATGCCATACTTGGAAAATAACATTGGTGTTACTAGACTTCACAATTCAAAGACAGTTCAATGTTGCCCAGAAATTTAAATCAATCTGGTGTGATTATTCAGGCATTGTATTTTTTCACACTAGCTCAGTCTTCAAAGACAGTAGGCTAAACAAATGACCTAAGGGACAAGAACTGACCAAATGTGGGCTTGATTTCCCATGCAGGAATCTGGTCAAAGTTCCATAGTCTGAATCAGCATCTTGTCGTAAAAGGTTGTCATACTGTAAAATACCTACTTCATAAGATCGTTTAGGTGGACAAGAACACAGAAGTGTATGACAGGGAGAGTGCGCTGTCCTCATTTCTTAATGACATTTGGCAAATTGATTTTTATCTGCTTCTAGAACTTTTGAACGGGAGCTGCTGGGAACAACAGTCCAGGCTATATGTGTAATGCTGCTCATCCTCTGGATATGATGAAATCTGATGAGACCAGGGTGAGCACCTAAGCAGGCAGCCACAGGCTGGCTGGTACCTCATAATCTGGTTGTTGCATAAGATGTACAGCCCTAATCAACTGTTGTCCACATTAGGATTTATTCTGTTTCTTTTATTCTAAGATACACAATTCCCTGGTGGCTTTTATAAACTTGAAGTCAACATTGTCACATGAGCTATATAGGCATTTAGTATGATTGTATTTATTCTCCACATAATTAGGTCTCATCAAAATGATAGTACATTAAATAATCAATGACATCCTTGTACCACAGTGGGTACTGAAGCTCGTAATGACTTTCTTGGGATAGTTAGGACCATAATGGAGAGTAAGCCAAAAATGTGAGCAAGAAGTATAAATAAACAGAGAAACCTGGCCAGGACAGAAAGGAGAGCCAAGTGAATAAGCAGAGAGACATCACGAGGGCCTGAGAAGGATAAGGGGAATAATATTAAGTCTCCGGGGTCCTCACAATCAGCTCTTGGCATTGAGATGCCTTCACTACATTTTAAAACAACCCAACAAGGACCTGGAGAAGGTCTTTGTTGCTTCTTGACGAGATTCTGAGACTCAGTCTCAAAATACTTTGGGAAACTTTGAGATTGACAGGTTCCCATGCTTCTCAGTTCAAACAGTAACGGTGGTTCTTTGAGTGTTTTTATTGATATGAGAACATAACTTTGAAGTTCACACTTAGATTCAATGCCAGTCCTGATGGTGGTGGTGGTGGGTGGATATGAGAAAACAATTCCCTTTGCTGCAGTTGGTCTCTGTGAGGTTAAAGGACTGACTGTAAGCTGGTGTTAACATGCATGATGACAGAATCTTTTGACCCAAATAAGTTCTGTGACTGATAATTCCTTTCCCATGATGAAGTTCCGTGGCTGATTCCATGAGATAATTCAAGTTGAATCACACACTGATGTTTACAAGTTTCTATAGACAATGACCTAAATTGTCTTTCCCCAGTTATTCTATTGAACACCTTGCCTTTTGTTTCAGAACACTTACCATAATTTGTTTTCATTCTATTTGTCTACTTGAATATTGTCTTTGTCATTAAAATATTTGTTTTATTCAAAAAACCTTTTCAGCATCCAATAACACATAGTAGGCATTCAATGTGTATTTGTTAGATATGGAAATGATAGAAAAGACATATTTAGCTGATTTTTGAACATGTTAGACTTAGGAGGAAGAAAGCAGAAAGCAATTTTATGGATTAATCTATATAAAATGTTTTGAATATAGTGTCAACTAAATAAATAAAAATGACTATAATAGATCTCGTTGTGCATTTCAAACAGTCTCTTGATTGGTCCTACTTTCTCCAGATTAGAGAAGCTTCTTAGATTTTTCTGGTCTCCCTTGTTTTATTAGATGGCCAAGGCTTGAGTTTCTCATCAAGCATCTTCATGGATTTTACAGAGACCCACTGGAGCTCTCTAGCCTGCAATTCTCTCAATGTGAAAAACATCTCCTCCACAGGACACATATAACCTGCTCTTCAACCCTGGTTCCTGACCATTCCTCCTCTGCTATGGTCACCTCACCATCCAGGCAAACTTTTTTGGGTGCTTTGTTAATGTGGTCCAGTTTTGTTCCCTTTCTCAGAATTTACATGTGACACACAGATAACATTGAACTAGAAGGGCAGGTTGTTCCATGGCAGCCATTTCTCTACTACCATGCAAATGTAGCCCCAGCCCCAGAGTATCATTTTTAGGTTTCCCCATTTTACAGCTGGGTACAGTAACTGTGTTGTCAAACTCCAAGGGATACGTGTCAAGCTCTCATGAAGTCTCTTCAAACTTCTCTTCAGCTAACAAAGATGAGAAAAGAACCCTTCTTTTACTCCCCCACAGGAAAAGACAGATATCATAGCACATAAATCTTCCCATAGCTGCCTTCTCCACCAACCTCTTCAATCTCCCCAACCCTCTCCTTTAGCTACCAAATGGGTGATAGGCTAATGTTGGCAGAACTGATTTTACTATCTTGTAGTTTGTTCTGTGGAGATGTCTAAGCACTTCAGCTTAGGACAAGGGGGTTTATCATCCTTGACCTTCATATCTGAAATCAAGAGTTCTATTTTAACATCCTGTTACTAAGTATAGGTAAAAGAGACAACTATTATAAAATCTTATCACACAGCCCTTTATAGTCAGACTATCCAAATTAGTTAGTGATTATCAAGGTGTTATTTGATAAAGTCTAAATTGTTCTCTATTCCACACATTACCCTAGGAGTGGTCACAATTTAAGAGGGTGGAAAGCTAAGGTACAGTATAATTTGAGGATTTATTTATAATTGAAATTAGTAAATTTAAAGTAGGAGAGTTATACTCCTTGTTTGTAAATCATAGCTGATGGAGATATGAAAACTCAAACGGAAGTGATCATGAACAAAAATTAGCAAATTAATTGATTGATTAATAATGGCAGTTCAGAGTACATCATTTTATTTCTTGGAATATACATAAATAATTCTTCTAAAAATTTGGCTACCTAAGTACCTTTTGTAACAGGTAAAGAAGAGAAGAAAGAGAGAGTGTGTGCCAGAGAGAGAGAATGTTACCTTGGTAGTACTTTCCCCTTGTAAATGAATCAGTTGAAATGTGACTCTTTTATATTTAAATCTCTCCAGATAAATCAACTCTGAGGTATGTCTGTGTGTGTGTGTGTGTGTGTATGTGTGTATGTGTGTATGTCTAAGAGAGAGACCAAAAAAAAAAAGAATAAGACTGCTAACTTGATGATATTTTCTCCTTATGAATGAATAAATTGAATATGTGGCTTTTTATACTCAAGTATCCCTGGGTTTTGTCAACATTGACCAAATTTGAATAGAACAGGAGTTGACCCTGACTTAGCATAAAGAATACAAAGGGTTTGTAGCATGTCTGATTAAGAATTATTGGCTCTGAATTGGTTTAGGTTGTTTTGGCTACAGTGGCTACAAGAAGGTTTGTGCACAGATACCTGGGAGCCAGTGAGAGAGGAGTGTGAGGACCTCACTGAAAGCTGTGACTACTGTTCGGACACCCACACAGAGCCAGAACTAAAGGGAATGTAGAGTTCTCTTGGAGCTTTGAGCTACGGGAAAAGGTCCCAAGGATAGTCTGCATTCTCCTGAAGTGTAGTTTGGTAGACAGAGGGAGGGCTCAGGGCATGGAGCCATTGCCCAGATGAGGTGACAGATCATGAGCCCAGGCCAGAAGGGCAGCAGATATCAAGCACCTGCTTAAATACATCTAAGATACTTGTGGGGAAGCAAGGTGATTTCTTGGGTAATAATGTTAAGGTGAGTTTATTTGTGCCCACAGGCTGCTGGACAAAGAGGCATTCAGATTATGTGAAGTTCTGGATCCACAGTCTTGAAGAACAGATCCCAACAAGGTGAGCCCCTGCTTAAAAACCCATTGCTCTCTTCTAATCTTAGCAAAGTCAAATTTGAAGAAAAATCAAAACATGTCTTTTTCAACCTATTTTTCATTCTTAAAAGTCTTGAACAAAGCTATTATTATTAATTATTATTATTAACTAATACTTCTACTTTAGTAGAAGATGCAAAAGTCAGAGAAGTCTTTAAAGAGCTGGCTATAAATAACAGTAAATGACAACATCTCTGCCCCTTTCCTGAGAGGCCAACGTAGAAGAAATTCCCTATTATGGGAGCCAGGGGGAAGAAGCAAGGTTGGGCAGAAGTCCAGGGCTGTCTCTGGAAGAAGAAAAATGAGCTTTAGTAAGTTCCCAGCATAGAGGTGCTAAACGCCACAAAACTGAGTCATGCATTGGTACATCATCAAAGATAAACTGTTACCAAATGAATCAAAATTCTTAAGCTACTGAGGTAAAAGAGCAGTTTCTGAGCTAACACTCTGTCTAGGCAAGGTTTTGAGTTTTTTCATGGATGGATTCCATCATCATCTACTTGCTTTAGGTGGCAGACTACACAACTGTCTGCTGAGAGTGACCCATGGAAGGGAGAAGCTGGAATGGGTTCATCTGCTATGGGAAGAGTTTCCTTCTCCCACTTTCACTGGTATGAGAGGTAAATGCCAGGCAATGGAGAATGTTACTGCTTCCTTTTCTTCAATGCCTGCCTCCCAACATGGGGTTAGGCCAGCAGATGCCACAGAAATTGGTTAATCATTGGTCTGATCAGAGTCCTGCCTGAGCAGGTGTGTTCAGCTCATCTGCTGCCAGGTTTCCCAATGACACTCTTTAAAAAATAAAATACAGGCAACTAGGGTGGCTGAGGAAGTGGGGTAGCAAGTTCAAGGCCAGCCTCAGCAATTTAGTAAGACCTTCAGCAACTTAGACCCTGTCTCAAAATAAAAAATAAAAAGGGCTGGGGAAGCGGCTCAGTGTTAAATTTCAATCCCCAGTACCAACCTTTTTTTTTCAACTAAAAAATAAAAATAAAAAAATACCACAGCTTATTGTGGTATAATTCCTATACTGCACAATTTAAACAATGTTTTTAAGCATATTCACAGAGGTGTGCAACCATTCCCACAATCGATTTTAGAACACGTTCATCATCCACCCCCCCGCAAAAAAAAACCCAATATCCACTAGCAGTTACTCCCCTTTCTTCTTCAGCCCCTGACAGCCACCAATCTACTTTCTGTCCTTATGGACTTGCCCATTCCATTTCATAAAATGGAATTATATAATATGTGGTCCTTTGTGACTTGCTTTTTGCACAAGCATAATGTATTCAAGGTTTCTCTAGGTTGTAGCACATGTCAGTACTCTGTTTTTATGGCTGACTCATTCCATTGTGTGGCTATACCACAGTTTAAAAATATGTTCATAAAGGGATAGATGCTTGGGTTGTTTTCACTTTTTGGATGTTATGAACACTTCTGCTATGAGCTTTGTGTAGCACTTTTTATGTAGGCATATGCTTTCACTTGTCTCAACTATACACCTAGGAGTGGAATTGCTAGATGAGACGGTAACTCTGTATTGAATCTTTTGAAGAACTGCCAGACTGTTTCCCAGAGCAGCTGCACCAAACTTACATTTGTATCAGCAGTGAATGAGAGTTATAATTTCTTCACCTCATCACTCACACTTGCTATTAGCTGTCTTTTTGTTATAGTCATCCTGCTGGGTATGAAGTATCTCATCACAATGAGTTTTTATTGGCCTTTCCCTGTGCCTCTTGATGTTAAGCATCATTTCTTGTACTTACTGGTGATCTGTATATCAATGGGAAAATGTGCATTCAGATCTTTTCAAATATGCTCTTAAGTTTACAAAAAATGCTTGTGAGGGTCTTAGACCTTGTGCCTGGCTATGGTAGGACAGCGTCATGTAGCAGGTGCTAAGAGCCAGATCCATGAGTGATAAGGGGCCATGGAAAGGCTGAAATGAGAGGAATGGAAGGATGTCCTAAAAGAAAAAACAAAGAAAGAAATAAAGAAAGAGAAAGAAAGAAAAAAAAAAAAACAGAGCCTAAGGAATAGCTTCTTGGACACTGTGATGGTCAGTTTCACATGTCAATGTGGCTAAGCTATAGTTCCCATATAAAAAGTCTCCCATCCCAATTTATAGGTTGAAATCCTCACTCACAAGGTGATAGTATGAAGACATGACTGGGTCATAAAGAATAGGATTATTGCTCTTTTAAAAGAGAGACCCTTCACTCCTTCTACCTGTGACATTATATTGAAAAGGCAACCTCTCTGAAGATAGCCTTTATCAGACATCTCATCTGCCAGCTCATTGATCTTGAACTTCCCAACCTGTAGGACTATGAGAAATAAATTTCTGTGGCTTATAAGTCACCCAGTTTATGGTATCCTGTTACAGTAGCCTGAACAGACTGAATCATCATGGTTATTCATTTAAACACTATCTTATCAGCCTAGGTGTGACTGTGAAGATGTTTGTATGTGTGATTAGCACTTTTGGTTAATGCAGAAGGGTATAAAGGAGGTCATCCTCAGGGATCTGGCAGGTGTGGTCTAGTCAGCTGGAAGGCCTTCACAGCAGAGCTGAGGTTTTCTGAGGAGAACATTTTACCTGTGGCCTGCAGCTTCGACTCAGGCTCAAGAGTTCCCGACTGTCCAGCCAATTTTGGACTTGTCTTTCCATCCAACTATATGAATTTGGAAATCAACTAATTGTCATATATCTATGTGATGTACAGATATATAGATATCCAATTCATACTGTTTCTTTGGTGAAACCTTGGCTAATGCCAAGATACCTCAAAGGACTTCTGTTCTTGCTGGCACAGGAAGATGTAGAATGTGAGACTGATGAAAACCCTCTCTGTAAGTGGATCCAACCGCATGAAGAAACTGTGACGTTGGTTGTGCTGTCTTTGGTGTCTTCACCTCCCAGATCACAGCCTCACCTCCTCTGTTATCTTTCTAGCCTGCTCCTTTTACCTCTAACCCTTGACAGCAGTAGCTGTTCTCAGCTAGGAGTATCTCCCACGTGGGAATATTTTTCAATGTCTGAAGATGATTTTTATTTCCACAGCTGGGTCAGGTGCTATTAGCATCCAGTGGATAGAGATCAGGGAGGTAGCTAATCCCCCACAGTGCACAGGAAATTTCCCATAGCAGATGTCACTAGGACTGAAGTGGAGAGATTTTTTTCCTTCCATGGGTTTACCTACATGCCTCCTGCTTCCTATTTTACCTAGGTATGGCTAAAGAGGACATCTCTGATGCCTGCAAGGGTAAATAGAAGAAGATCTTAGAAGATGGAAAAATATACCCTGTTCATGGATAGGCAGAACTAACATCATCAAAATGGCGATATTACCAAAAGTTCTCTATAGGTTTAATGCAATGCCAATCAAAATCCCAACGGCATTTCTTGTAGAAATAGAGAAAGCAATCATGAAATTCATATGGAAAAATAAGAGACCCAGAATAGCAAAAACAATGCTAAGCAGGAAGTGTGAATCAGGCGGTATAGCGATACCAGACTTCAAACTATACTACAGAGCAATAGTAACAAAACAGCATGGTACTGGTACCAAAACAGGCGGGTGGACCAATGGTACAGAATAGAGGACACAGAAACCAATCCACAAAACTACAACTATCTTATATTTGATAAAGGGGCTAAAAGCATGCAATGGAGGAAGGATAGCATCTTCAACAAATGGTGCTGGGAAAACTGGAAATCCATATGCAACAAAATGAAACTGAATCCCTTTCTCTCGCCATGCACAAAAGTGAATTCAAAATGGATCAAGGAGCTTGATATCAAATCAGAGACACGCCGTCTGATAGAAGAAAAAGTTGGCTACGATCTACATACTGTGGGGTCGGGCTCCAAATTCCTCAATAGGACACCCATAGCACAAAAGTTAATAACTAGAATCAACAAATGGGACTTACTCAAACTAAAAAGTTTTTTCTCAGCAAAAGAAACAATAAGAGAGGTAAATAGGGAGCCTACACCCTGGGAACAAATCTTTACTCCTCACACTTCAGATAGAGCCCTAATATCCAGAGTATACAAAGAACTCAAAAAATTAGACAATAAAATAACAAACAACCCAATCAACAAATGGGCCAAGGACCTGAACAGACACTTCTCAGAGGAGGACATACAATCAATCAACAAGTACATGAAAAAATGCTCACCATCTCTAGCTGTCAGAGAAATGCAAATCAAAACCACCCTAAGATACCATCTCACTCCAGTAAGATTGGCAGCCATTATGAAGTCAAACAACAACAAGTGCTGGTGAGGATGTGGGGAAAAGGGTACACTTGTACATTGCTGGTGGGACTGCAGATTGGTGCAGCCAATTTGGAAAGCAGTATGGAGATTTCTTGGAAAGCTGGCAATGGAGCCACCATTTGACCCAGCTATTCCCCTTCTTGGTCTATTCCCTAAAGACCTAAAAAGAGCATGCTACAGGGACACTGCTACATCGATGTTCATAGCAGCACAATTCACAATAGCAAGACTGTAGTACCAACCTAGATGCCCTTCAATAGACGAATGGATAAAAAAAATGTGGCATTTATACACAATGGAGTATTACTCTGCATTAAAAAATGACAAAATCATAGAATTTGCAGGGAAATGGATGGCATTAGAGCAGATTATGCTAAGTGAAGCTAGCCAATCCCTAAAAAACAAATGCCAAATGTCTTCTTTGATATAAGGAGAGTAACTAAGATCAGAGTAGGGACGAAGAGCAGGAGAAGAAGATTAACATTTAACAGGGATGAGAGGTGGGAGGGAAAGGGAGAGAGAAGGGAAATTGCATGGAAATGGAAGGAGACCCTCAGGGTTATACAGTGGAGGGGGTAGAGAGAGAGGAGGGGAGGGGAGGGGAGAGGTGGGGAGGGGGGAGGGTGGAGGATGGGAAAGGCAGCGGAGCACAACAGACACTAGTATGGCAATATGTAAATCAATGGATGTGTAACTGATGTGATTCTGCAATCTGTGTATGGGGTGAAGGTGGGAGTTCATAACCCACTTGAATCAAAGTGTGGAATATGATATGTCAAGAAATTTGTAATGTTTTGAACAACCAACAATAAAAAATTAAAAAAAAAAATAAAATAAAAAAAGGACAACTCACAGAATTAAAAAAAAAAAAAAAACAAATCAAAGAGCCAAAAATCTTCAAGTCACCTATATATAGGTGACTATATATTGGAATTGCAGATCTTCTCAAGGAGATTATTTACTTGGATCAGAGTTTATCTGTTACTTAAAGGACTGGACCCTATGGTGTAGGGCTGTATAGATAGAAACTGATTCCCTGACCCCATGAAGGCTGTGATAAAAATACCCCAATAATATCTTATTGCTTTCCTGACTCTTAATATAACCCATTAAAAAGTGATCACTTTACTTTCATTTATTTATGACTGAATCTCAGTGCAGGAAGAAATTGCAGAGGTCATCAAGTATAACTACCAATTTCTTTTAATATAAAAATATAACAGTATAACTCAGGACTTAGGTTATGCCTTTCAGGTTATTGCTCAGCCCAAGTTCCAGGACTGCAACACTCAGCAGGTACCTTCTGAAATTACCTTGTTCTCCATTTTGCCAAAAGTAGCTCTGGCTTATAGAAATTTTTTAAAAATATTGAGATAAAATCTCCAACAATGTTAAACCCATAGTTCTAAACTTAAAATCATGACCTTTGAAGGTATAATTATCAGGGTACAGCATTCAGTATTATGGGTGGATTAACACAAAGGTTTATGTGAGTCCACAAAATTTTAAGAGTTAAATTTTTGCTTCTCATCACAGCACTCATTTGAATCAAGGCTTCTGAAGAAGTCGGGCACTGTGGTGGGTGTGTTGAAACTCTGAGATCTGCCTAAGAAGCAAGAGGAGCCACAAAGGCTGGGGCTTCAGGCAGGGTGCCAAACAACGCACGCCTTGATCACTTCATATCTTCAAAGTCTTGTTCCAGATATCTTGGATTTGGCCAAGTATGGCTTGCCCTTAATTTTTCATCCCACATGACTTTGAAAGGAAACTTCTTTCTCTTTGTTGGGGGGAGATGTTTCTGATCCCCTTACACTTACCTCATCAAAGTGTGTTTTCACTCTGCCTATTTGATGTCTGAGAGGCCTCATTAGGAGCTTATTTTACAAGTCCTGTTAAAAAGAGTTTCTTTCCTGTAGGGACAAGTAACATTCTGAAGCACAAAACCCCCTAAGGTCTTTCAAGGATCTAGACAAATTTGTATTTCTAGTCTCAGAGGCTTCAAATCCAGGCAAAAGTCTTCCCTGATTTGTTCTCAAAGTTCTGGGGAAATCAGTGGGCACCTGGGCTTTGGCCTCTTGGCATGCCCACTTTATAGGCTTTCCCTTTGATGAGACTGGGGGCTCTGCTCTTTGTGGCATTTATCATCTGTGCTTTTGGTAACCTTGAATTCTCTGCCACCATTTAAAGGGCTCTAAAAAAAGACTGCATTCTAACAGGTTATTGGATCAACTCAGAAAGTTCCTGGCAGGTCTGGCTCCTTCTTTAGAAAGGAGAGATGTTAAGAAACCAAACTCCTTGAAGTAGTCATGCCATTCCATTTATAAAGTGGGAGAGATGAGGACTAGCCAACTTCCCAGATCTAGGATCAAAGTGGTCAGCAATGCCATGAATTTTTTTATTCTGCTTTTTAAGACCCATTCCTAGATCCTCCATGTGGCCCTAGGTTCTAACAGGGTCTGACTCACTTGGAACAGCCTCTGCATCTTATTCACCTTTTGCATTCTCTCTCTCTCTCTCTCTCTCTCTCTCTCTCTCTCTCTCTCTCTCTCTCCCCCTCCCTCCCTCCCTCCCTCTTTCTCTTTGCCTTAGATCTTTCCTATGGGGTCTCCTCACATTATGCCTAACTCCACTCCCTATAACCCTTTGCTGAATCCTGTAAAATCCTTTGTCATGTGTGTACATGTATAGATGTATTTATGGGTGTATTTGTGTTTATATCTCTATCTATATATCTATTAGTCACTTGGTGTAACCACTTAAGAGGGAAGAAAATAAACACCCACAAAAATAATCCTTCAGTGTTTGAAAGGAGAAGCTCTAAACCGGCTTATCTTTCCACCCTGACTCACTCAATGTCTCACATATTTGCTTCATTTTCTGGCAAAGCATGAAGTTGTTCTACGCTGGAATATTTTGTTCTGAGTGGGTCAAAATTCTCTTGGTGGATAAAATTTCCAAATTTTACTCTACAACTTCCAGGCTATGAACCTTTTATGAGTAACCCGGCATTTGTATCTTCAACCAACAAAAATGGTTTCATCTACATTAGGGTATAATATAATATATTTGTATTTTTCAAGTCTTCTCCCAATTTCTCTTTCCCATGTTCATTTCTGTCTCACACTACAAAAGGCTCCCAAAAGTAAAAATATAAAAATATGATTTTGCTTTTTGGCTCCACTGGGAGCTTACAAATTTATAGGAACTTTT
This sequence comes from Marmota flaviventris, assembly GCF_047511675.1. Lineage (NCBI taxonomy): Eukaryota > Metazoa > Chordata > Mammalia > Rodentia > Sciuridae > Marmota > Marmota flaviventris. Next base: position 88,007,244 of record NC_092499.1, on the reverse strand, counting down.
GTGTTCATTTATTCCAGAAAGAAAAAAATAATAATAATGTTAATAGGTCAAGGGCCTTCCTTCACATCTCCAACTCCTTTGTCATTCATATCTTCCCAATGAATCCACATCCTTTTATGATGCTATAAAATAACAAGGTTCTGTCATTGTAGGAGATACTTATGGGTCTCCAGGCAATTGTTCCTATGAATCTGTTTAATAATCACTTATCAAATACCCCTCAAGTTTTCAAAGAAGAAAAATTAAGAGAAACTAAAGCTTTATGTGTTGATAATGTCCTGAATTACAGAGCTAATTTTCTATGCTTCCTCTTCAAAGAATTCTGAGATCCTGTTTCTGAGCACCAAGTATTATGTTCAGACTTTTGATAAAAAAAGAATGACCACCCAGTATTTGGGGTCCCATCTGTCGTGACTGATGCCTTCACTAATATGGAGTCTCCCCACCCATTCATTCTCAGGGATTAGAAAACATCAGATCTCAATGTATTGGCAACAACCTGGACTTTTCTAGCTAGTGACCCTTCCCTCACATAATCCAGTGAAAAGGAATTCTCTACATGAAAGCAAAAGACTGTAGCATAGCATGCATCTTATAATGAGTCCTGCTTTGATGTTTTTCTTATATTATGGGGATTTATACAAGTTGATGCTTTTATAATGATAAGAAAAATATCTCTAAATCTCCTCTCCATGAGAGATTTGAGAGTATAACCATGAGAAGTCCTAATATTTCTTTAGCTTTTGGTTTTTCTGGCTTAGAGTTCAGAGATGTTCAAGATATTTTTTTTTTTTTGTATTTGTAAAATGGGATTAATGATGGATGCACTGGAACAACATAAGTGGTTAGACAGCTAGGCATCCTAGATTATTCTAAAATGTGTGATGTAGGCAATGGTTGTATGGAAGGATGAGCTGAGTGTTGATGTGATAGTGGATGAAATGTTTCAAGGAGAAGATGGTACCTGAGAGTCCCTGCAGACTGGTGAGAGGCAATACTGACATATTAAAGAAGAACATTCCAAACGCATAAAATAACAATCACCCATTGAAATAAGTATTGAACTTTACTTACAGCACAGTGTTTTCCCGGAGCAAAACTGTTGGGAGGAAATATTTTCTATCTGGGTGGCTGAAATTGAGTCTTTATCCCTACTACTTCCTTTGGAACATATCAAATATTTCTCCAAATTTCCATTGGACAAAAAGTCTGTTAGATGTTTCTTTTGAGGTGAACTGGATTGATTTGCAGCTGGTTCTTATTAGAAAATCAAGATGACTTACGAAGTTGGCTAATCAACCAGACCTAAATTCTTGTAGATCTTAATATTTATAATAAGAATGAAAAGTACTGACTTTCTCCTTATATAGATAATCTACATGTTGTCCTAAAAGACATAGAAGGCCCAGCTGTTTTCCAGGCAGAAACAGACAACATGTACAACAAAAAAAATTGAAAGGAAAATAAAGAAAAATACTTTTTATTTATTCCTCAGCCTTGAAAGTTATGTCCATCTGGTATTCCTGGGCTCATGCATGACAATTCTTATAATGTATTCCTTGGGAAAATCAACTTCTTTCTATTTTATCAATCTTTCTTATAATTTAACATGTAGTCATTTGATTCTAATGTGATAAAATGCAAATTCTATAATAACTATTTTCTTCTTTGTTTATATCTTAAATCCTTAGAATTTTCCTGTTATTTTATTTGGGCAAAAGAACTCTATATTAAGACTAAGTAAGATTAAATCACACGTTCCTTGAGAGAAATGCAAGACAATTTTATATTTTTCAACAATGCCCATCTTTCAAGAGCATGCAATAGGCCATCCAAAAGAGCTCTTTTGACAAGTTTGCTCTCCAATGCAGCTTTATTTATTTATTTTTCTAGAAGAGAAGCAACACAAATAACTCCATGTTTTGTTAGTTTCATCCAAAGGAATTGAAATTTTTCTCCACTTAAGGCTTAGTTTAGAAATCAAGTATGGAATTGGATGCTCAAACCTGCATTAGTGCTATTTAGGGACCTGAGTTGAACCACAAGAGGAAATTCCCAAGTACCTTTCCCAACAGATACTAATTGGTTTTCATTTTCTATGGTTCATGGAGGAAGCAATTTAACATGCCAAACAGTAACCTGAATGCCCCATAAACCTGCATGTTTCATTTGAAACCACGAGCTAGAATTCTGGCCTCTTTCTCACATTGTCCTGTGACTGGAAAATTCCACCCCCCACCCTGTTTTTTCAGATGTCTTCCATAATCAGAAACCCTCCAGGGGCAACACGTTCATTCATGGACTCAAACTTCAAGAGCCATGCCAGCTTGTCACTCACTCAGAGCCACCAGTGTCAAGGTAAAGAAACAATCTGTTAATTGCAGTTGAAATCTATCAGCTACAGAATCCTAAGGCCACATTTATTTTTGCAATGTATTCTTATCCTGAATATCACAGAGTAATTATTTAAGTCCTACTGTTTCTTCAAGGCCCACCTCAGGTCTTATCTCAATATCCTAATCACAGCATCTTCTCGTGATAGCTGCTTCATACAAACTTACTATATTTTAAAAAACACATTACAAAAAGACATGAAGGAAATAGAAGGGAGACTAGTAGAGTTGAGGAAGTGGGTAAAAGAAGAAAGGAGGGGAGGGAAAAGATAGGTAGTGGGGAATGAAATTGATCAAATTGTGTTATGTTCATGTATAAAGATATCATAACGAATTCCATTGTTTTGTATAATCATAATGGACCAATAAAAACGAATTGAAAAAATCCATTGGCACACATAGGCTAGGTATATTAGTTAAATCTTTCAGCATATATGATTTATTACTCACTTCTTATCTCCCTTTAGAGATAGTAAAGAATGGAAAGAGGGTTTAAAAATAAGTTTGTTTTGAACATTCATTGACTATAAATTGACAACATCTCTATCTCTTGGACATCATGGCCTGGCGACACTGTAGGAAAAAAAAAAACAATAGTGAGGAAGTGAAGTAAGGGTGTCTACAGGGAATTGTGGTAACCCAGGAAACCTCTGGGAGACATTGAGAATCTTTTTAAAGGATTAGGAATGAGTTGAATTAATAACTGGAAGGAGGAAGGTCATTTCAAAAGACAGAACAGAATGGACAGAGCCATGGGGATGTTGGAAGGCATGGTACATATTCAGAGTCTGGAAGGTTGCTCAGTGTGGCCAAAGTCCAGGTTGGAAGATGGGGAAAATATTGGGACATGGAGACGGCTAAGCCATTCTAAGTAGCTTGAATCCTTTTGGCCGTTGAGAACCCATGAAGGATTCTAAGCAAGTAATGATGTTATCGGAGTTGGATCTTAGAAATATTGTAATAACTGTAGTATTATAGAATGGTTTGGAGAGCAGTTAGATTGACACAAAACTACCCAAAACAAATAAGACAAAGTTGATAAGTATTAGAGCTAGAAAAATAGTTGATTCAGGGGAACCTGAAGTAATAAGTAGGGCTTACTGAAACCCTGGCTCTATGAGTCTTCTTGGATGACTCAAGACTTTGTCATTAGATAAAAACTGATGCATGAAAATAAATAGAGAATAATGGATGAGAGAGGAAGGAAAGGTGAAGGGAGACAATAAAGTATGAGAAGGGAGTTTAAAATGATTTTTTTTGAATGTATACTTTTAGGCATGAATTTTTGATATCCAATAGAATATTAAAAATAAATCTGAAGAGAGCTTTATGTGTGTGTTATTGGCAGAGAAATGGGACACGGAGCCATGAAATTAGGAAATTTTGCCCCACGAATGTAAAATGAGAAAATGGCCAGTATTCTGGGAACTGCCATAATTTAAGTTGTGGACAGAGGAAAAGGGATAACAGAAAAAAAAAATCAAGGAGTGGTTGGAGAGGTAGGTAGACAATTGAATGAGAGCAGCAGTGTTCATAAATTAAGAGAAGGAGAGTCCCCAGCTAGATGATAACATTAGTTTCCTAAACTGCCATAAAAATGTATCACAGACCTCATGATATCAATTACTTAAAAATCCTTGAGGATAGAAATCCAACATCAAGGCATGGACAGGGTCATTCTCCCTCTGAAGGCTCTTAGTGACCCCCAACCATCCTTGGTGTTTCTTACAGCTACATCCAATCTTTGCCTCTGTTTTCACATGACCTTCTGTGTGTGTGTGTCTCTGTGTCCTCTCCTCTTTTTACAAGGACATAGGGCACTGGATGTAGGGATCATCTTAATCCCAGTATGATCTTATCTCATCCCTAATTAACTGTATCTGCAAATCCCTATTTCCAAATAAGTTTACATGTGAGTTTACAGGTGGATATGAATTGGGGGTGGGAGCACTATTCATCCCACTTTAGTGGTTAAGGATTATGATCTTCACACACTTATATTATCCTTTATCCTCATCAGAAACCAAGACTTTTCCTCTGGGACTTTCTTAGCTATTCCAAAGAGAATATGGATTTATTGGGTCCAGGCGGGGTGGGTGGGAGAGACTGATTTACCTTTTCCCTAGGACACACTTAGATGGTTTCTTTCTTTGCAGCCTGGGAAATGCATTGTACAAGTATCCCAATATGCAGCTAAGACCCCTACAATGTGGAGGCAGGCCTAAGAATGTAAATCAAATATCAGACCTATGGTTCAGGAAGAAAGAACAGTGAAAAGAGTTGTGTGGTTGTTGGGTTAAGGCAATAACATTCATATTCCCAAATGAGTTCTTCAGATATTTGGTATCCATTTTATCCTTTCAAAGTTACAAATCGGTGGTTTGCCTCACAGTTATTACAGCTGTATATATATCCCTCATTGATTAAACCCAAACACAGAAAATACATTATTTCCCAGTATTGCCAAAGTAGAATTGAATGTATAAGGGCATTCAAAGATGGTTTCTGAACTAGTATCTCATAAAGACATATCCAATAGTACATAGGTAAACAGGCAGAGCTGATACCAAATCAAAAAATGAAGACTTTAAAGCTTACTAAATTCCTTAGGCAAGCATTAGGATTTGTGTTGTAACACATATGCAAAGAAAAGAGAATGAAATCACTAAGCAGTTACATGTTAGCAGAGAGAAAAAATGGATAGATTTTTGGCCACTTAGGCTAACCATCAAGACTGACAGAATCTTTCCTTACTAGAGTATTTTATACCACCCAATAAAAATTCAACAGCAATTCAAATAAACAGGATTAATAATCTTAAACAATTATTAGAATCAGGTCATCCTTTCTCTGCATCTGGTTTGCAGTAAGTGGGTTAAGAACAACAGTGTTCAAAGTATGTGAGCAAACATGAATTTTGTGGGTAATACTCACATCTAGGCTGGACCACAAGGGTAGCTTTGACTTGATGGTATTGTTACAATCAAAGAGAGTTTATCTGGCAAAGAACCATTATCAGCATTGTCATTTATTCTCTCTATCCCACTCACTCCTTTAAAAAAAATCACACTGATGTCATTTACTATAAATAGACTAGAAAAGCCCATTATGGACCAAACATAGAAATTCAGTTATAAATCCCCAGAGACTTGTTATATGTCAGTTTAATAGTCAATAGTATCACGTGGTTTTAGCATATATAGATTTTATGATATGAACAAAATCATGACACATATTTTACTATACAATTTAAAACTGGGGTTTCAGTTTGACAAGTTTGCTTTTTCTTCCCATACCAGATGTTACCAATCACACTTCTCCAGATGAGCACAGAAATAGGCTCAGAATGCACCATGGAGCAGCCACAGGAAATCCATCAGAGCTGGCATGCTAGATAAAATGAGTTTGCCATTTATTCTGTCAGAGCTTGGGATCTGAATTGACTAATTGATCCTGCCCATTTGGGGAACAGTGCTTTATATCGCGCTGTAGTCAGAAGGGGACTAGGGAGACACCATGATTCAAACATCCTTCTCTTGCACCTGTCAGCAGAGTAAGATTCTGTTACCAGAGATGCAACATTTTAGCAGCAACAGAGCCATTATCACCACAGCAAGATTTGGGTTGTCACAGCAGTGAAAGTTTAGAACACATAGGAACCAAAGGCATCAGTTACCCAGGGTAACTAGGTTTAGAGAATTCAGAAAGAAAAGAAAGAGTCCAAAAGTGGACCTTGTGTGAGCTGGGCAGAATGACAGTGTGGTCTGCAGCAAGGTTCCATGTGCAGGAACCTTCCTGGTAGAGAGGGCCTGAGGAGAGGGCCTGCTGCTCAAATAAATGTGAGATCACACCTACTGCCAAGATTTCAGTTGATGACAAGTCTCTATGAATATGAGCTGCTTGCCTGAATGTGTAGGTGACATGTTAGCACCCACATTATCTGAAACAATCCTAGACCCTCCAAAATCTAAAACAGCCAATGATATCGAGAGTAGCATTTCTGATATCAATTCTCATTCGACAGTAAAACTCCAGAATACAAAAAGATAGAGATGGAGATCAGAAAAGAATTATTGTGACTGTGGATCAAAAATGCTTCCAGTCCTTGAAGATGCATATCTGGCTAATCATGTGTCTGATTAATGTTTCCCAAGATCCATCTCATGTTATAGAATTATCAGAGTGTCATTTATATTTCATATATATAGGAGCTATTTTTAAACTAATCACAGAATATTCTGTTATGATAGTTTCCATTCATGATTCAGAAACCCTTAAAGATTTGAAAAGGTGTTCCAAGAGTTTTGCATATTTATAATGACATCATTTTTCAATCAATAAGTGAAATAATTATTTTAGAATTTTTTTCCTTTTAATCTTATAGCTTAGGTGGCCTGATTTTTGCATTGAGTATGGGCAACGATCAAGGGCCATCACAAGAGAGGGCTCATGACTCAATCACTGCTACAATTGTTATCACTTTTCTCAGCATGCTGTTCCTGATGGTTTGAGCATTATGATCCTTAGCCATAAATTACTAGTAATTACAAGAAGACATAGAATCCTGATGTTCATATATAGTTTTTCAATGAAGTAAAGGATAATTATAAAAATCTACATAAATTGAAATTTACCAGATTTGTAGTGTCATTCCTCTAATTAAAAATAACACATATATGGCACATTGGGAATTTCAAAAATCTAATGCTGAATATAAAGAAGTGGGCTCTTATTTATTAGTAAAAATATTATCCATACTAATGAGTTTATTTATTACTAAGAATTACCAACAAATCTGTAACATCTCTTAATATTATAGGAGAATTATATGAACAAAGGTATATATATATATATATACACACACATACACACACACACATATACATATATACACACACTTATAAATATCAATTGATTTTCAAAGTGTAAAATTCAAATATTTTGAACAAGAAACATGAAAATATTTTCTCCTATTTTGACACTTTAACACATTGCCAAATTTCAATATATAATTAAGGGTACATTCTTCTCAAATTGAAATACACTTTTACATATTATTTTTAAGGCATATACTATCAAATCATATATTATTTTATAAAATTGTTTTAAAAATATGGATCACTTATTAGTTAAAAATTAATCTTTATATATTATGTCTATCACCAAGATATTATAAAAATAAACTTTATAATGCAATAATAAATGCTCTACTGATAAATATAAAATGTTTACTTATCATCACATAATGTACCACTCAAAAATAATAAAATTATTTCCTTAATTCTTTCAATTATTTTATCATGATATATTTATTAATAAAGGAATTTCCAAGTGAAAAGATTTGAAAACACCGTCATTCATTAAGTACAGAGACGAAAAACATTTAAACATTTTTGGACTAATAATTACCTCAAATGACATTGAAAATATATTTTTTTTTAACACCTATTCCTTTAAGGAGCATTTGCTGAGCTACCCTTTATTAGGGTATGCCAAAATGTTTGAACAATAATCAATAGAACATGCTCATGCATTTGCCTATCATGGAGCATCTATTTTTAGCTATTCTATTAGGCTCTAGAAATATAACCTTGAGTGAGCCTGGCAAGATGCTTGTCAATATCGGGCTTATAGTTCAGTGAGAGAAACAGATCAGCAAATAAATCAATAAAAATGAAAATTGTGGAGAAATGTATGAAAGAACTTGAATCACAAAAATATAATGACAGCTTTTAGATTTTCAGCATAAAGGAATAACCTTAGACATACCATGGAAATTTTTAACTATATTCATGAATAGTGGGTCAATATTATTAATTTGGACAATATAAATGCAAAAGCACAGGTAAGCGATGCTGTGAGACAGAAGAGGGAAAACAAGTGAAAAGAAATGAGGAGAGCTAATACCTTCATTCAACAAAACAATAGTTAATTAAGAAATACTCTATCTTCAGTGTCCAATGAAGTTACTACCAGGAATATGTGGCAATTTAAATTAGTTCAAACCTAGTTGAACTAATTTAAATTCTGTTGTTCCTAAGTCACACTAACTATATTTTAAGTGCTACTTGCAGAAGGTGTCTACCATACTGAACTGAGTAAATATTAACATTTCCATTATGACAGAGAATTCTACTGGACAGTGCTGGCCAATACAGAAGTGAGGATTTAAGAACCCTGTCTGATGTAGCAGAGGAAGTCCATAGTGGAACCAAGCTTAGTGCTGTAAGTAGACTGAGAAATGGGGAGGACACAAGAAGGTGGCTAAATCTTCATCAATCAAGGCAAGAATGTCAGTAGCAAAGTGTTAATGTTCAGTTGATTATTTTTTCATAAAATATATTTAGAAGCATTCTGCTAAACAATTTAAGAGCTCAAAAAAAAATGTCCCTTCTGGGTTGACTGAGGAGAGGAAGAAGACTAGGAAAGCTTGGCTTTCCTTATATATCTTTTGGCACTATTTCATGTTTAATCATTTGCATAGATAATTTTACTTATAAACATCTTTTAAGATTATTCTATTTTCTTTTGAGGAAATGAATAGAGGAACTACCTATGTCCCTAACTAATGTAAGTAGGGCATCAGAGACAACTGGGTCATGCACGACCCAGTAAGAAAATTCTTAGAAAGAACATGGACCATAGGAATTTTGTATTAGTTCATGAGAGAGAGAATGGTGTTTGTAAAATAAGTAGACAATGGAGTGTTCAAAGTCTGAAAAAGGAAGCGAGCTGGTGGTACAAGGAAAGAAAGAATAAGAACAGGACATCCCTGGATAGAAGAGCCTTGATGCAGACAAAGGCTGACATGTGCATTAAATTTGAGGTGTTTTCTTATTATTTCCTACAGTGTTTTTAACACTTGCCTAACAAAGATTTGAGGAAAAGGTATCTAGTGACCATGCTTACAGTGAAGGGTGCTTGAGGACCATAGGTTGTTACAGCCTCTTTTAGCTGCTTCACTGTTTTGAAATTTAAAACATGGTAAACTCGCTGCCCTCCTGCCTCAAATACATTTGAGATCTTGTCTCAGGATCCCAACTATCAACTGCGTGGGTTGGGGACCTCCCAGCATATGGAGGAGGCCTTGTTAGTTGGACACTTACGTCCTCTGGTGATAGAAAGGTGTTAGTAGCAGTCTCCTGTAGAGGTGGTGCTGTTGGTTGGACACTTACACCCTCTGGTGATAGAAAGGTGTTAGTAGCAGTCTCCTGTTGTAACTTTCCCCCTGATGGCTTTTTCTGTTTTACACTTTCTTTCTCTGTCTGACTAGCTTGAGAGGCCTTCTCTTTTACTTGAATTTTTTCCTCTGTCTGACTAGTTTGAGAGACCTTCTCTTTTACTTGAATCTTTTCCTCTGTCTGACTAACTTGAGAGACCTTCTCTTTTACTTGAATCATTTCCTCTGTCTGACTAACTTGAGAGACCTTCTCTTTTACTTGAATCAATATGTCTTCTCCTTCCTCTACCATTGTCTGAACTGAAGGCTTTGAACTAAGCAAACAAGATATGAACGTCCACAATGGCAATGTGCCAACTGGCAGAGTCCCTGGGCTTTTCTTTTCTATTCTTTTTAAATCTTCACCATGATGGTTCCATTGTGATATATTTAACAACTCCTCCTTAAAAAGCCATGGGCTACATTTTTGTATTGTATCAACGTATGCCCTGACTGTTCTTGATTTTACTGAGATGCCTCCTTCCTCTAACAATTTACTTAACACTCTTTCAGTTTGTTTTTTGCTAATTTCTGATCCCGTATTTCTACTATAATACAACCCAACAAGATGACGCCAAACAAAACCGAGACAGAATGAAATAAAAAGGGAACAACAAAAAGTCATTATAGCCTTTCTATCCTCCTGACATGTGCATCCGTCCTTTCTCCCTATCTGTTCCTCAGACGTAAATAGTTTTTCCTCAGATGTGAGCGGTTTTTCTTCCGTCTCACTCATCTCCAGGGACAGGCAACTTAAAACAAAAGTGAAGCAAAATAAAAGAGGCTGTAACAACCTATGGTCCTCAAGCACCCTTCACTGTAAGCATGGTCGAATCCATTAACAACTTGAACATGACGCCAGCAGATTGGGCTAATATGTGTAAAGCTGTGCTAAATGGAGGACAATACCTGTTATGGAAGGTTGCCAATGAGGAATTTTGCAAGGAGACGGCTAGGCGAAATGCAGCAGCTGGTTATCCTCAGAGAAATCTAGACATGTTGTTAGGAAAGGGACCTTATGAGGATCAGCAGCAACAAATTGCATATGATCCTGGTGTATATGCACAAATTGCTGTAGATGCAATTAAGGCATGGAAGACTTTACAAGGACATGGAGGTTTACAAGGTCAATTATCTAAGGTAATACAAGGAGCTAATGAACCTTATGCTGAATTTGTAGATAGGCTTATTCAAACAGCTACCAGAGTTTTTGGGAATACAGAACAAGCAATGCCATTACTAAAACACCTGGCTTATGAGCAAGCGAATCGTTGGTGCAGAGATATCATTAGACCATGGAAACATGAAGATTTAAACACATATATTAAATTATGTAGAGACATTAATGAACAAGAGCAAGTCGTGGCAGCTGCAGTAAAACAGGCTTTAGATGCCAGAGACATTAATGAACAAGGGCAAATTGTGGCAGCTGCAGTAAAACAGGCTTTAGATGCCAGGCCAAGAACATGCTACAATTGTGAACAAACAGGACATTTTAAAAGGAATTGCCCCATTGGAGGAGGGTTTAACAAAACTAGGTATCAAAGGAGTAGAATACCAGGTATTTGCCCACGATTCCGTAGAGGGAGACATTGGGCTAATGAATGCCGTTCTCAAACCACCATAGAGGGTACTCCATTATCAAAAAACAAACAAGGACCAGGTGTTTATCCACAATATTGTGGAGAAAGGCATCGGGCTCCATTGCCAAAAAATGGACAGGGGGGCCCAATGCTCCGGGGCCCAAAACCACAAATATACGGAGCACTGGAGGAACCCAGCAACCCCATCAGGGTAGTGTCCAGGACACATTGTCCATCAGATCCCTCATCAGACAAACCAGAGGGAGCGCAGGGTTGGACATCTGCGCCTCCGCCAGAGCAGTACTAACTCCAGAGATGGGAGTTCAAATCATTCCCACAGGGGTGAAAGGACCTCTTCCCAAAGGAACAGTAGGCTTATTATTGGGACGCAGCTCTTCTACTCTAAAAGGACTTATGATAAGTCCTGGGGTAATTGATCCCGATTATGTAGGTGAAATAAAAATTATAGCCAGTTCTCCAAAGGGTATATCAGTAATTTCACCAGGAGATAGAATAGCACAGTTACTAATAATACCCAGCCTACATGATAAATTTTCCAGTCGTACTGTAGAAAGAGGTTCCAAGGGATTAGGCTCCACAGGTGTAGATTGGGCTATGCTTTCTTTAAATTTAGATTCTCGCCCCATGCTAAAACTAAATATTCAAGGACATGAATTTAATGGGCTACTGGATACAGGTGCAGACCTTAGCATCATCTCTCGTTAAGAATGGCCAAAACATTGGCCATTACAACAAGCCACTCAAACGCTTCGAGGCCTAGGAGTGGCGACTAATCCCCATAGAAGTGCAATAGTATTAGATTGGAAGGATCCTGAAGGATGTGAAGGAACTATACAGCTATATGTATTGGATCATCTTCCCGTAAATTTATGGGGACGAGATGTCCTAGATCAATTAGGTTTGACATTAACAAATAACATCAACCAAAATGCACCCACTATTATGGCTAGACAAGATTTTAGGAAAGGAAAAAGATTAGAAAAACAAGAACAAGTTATAGCAGCACCAATACAAATAGATCAAGGAACAGACAGACATGGGTTGGAGAGAGAGGCTTGTGGAAAGCCGGTGGTGGCAGTTGGGGCTCTGAGGGTTTTTCCTGAGAGGCTGTTTTGTTTGGCGTGTGTGGTTCTAAAAATAAAGTTAGTTTCTTTTGACAAGTGGCTCCTGATTGTGCCCAGCCAGACTGCGGCATTTGGTGGCCCGTACGGGGAGCGACTGAGGGTAAGTGAACTGCTCGCCCCTGAGGGCAGGGCGAGAGGATGGGTAGCCATTTTAAGATTCTTCTTTTGTTATTTTGTTTCACTTTTGTTTTAAGTTGCCTGTCCCTGGAGATGTGTAAGATGGAAGAAAAACCGCTCACATCTGAGGAACAGATAGGGAGAAAGGACGGATGGACATTTCAGGAGGCTATTATAATGATTTTGTGTTGCTCCAATTTTGTTTCACTCTGTTTCAGTTTTGTTAGGCGTTATCTTGTTGGGTTGTATTATAGTAGAAATACGGGATCAGAAATTAGTAAAAAACAAACTGAAAGAGTGTTAAGTAAATTGTTAGAGGAAGGAGGCATCTCAGTAAAATCAAGAACAATCAGGGCATACGTTGATACAATACAAAAATGTAGCCCATGGCTTTTTAAGGAGGAGTTGTTAAATATATCACAATGGAACCATCATGGTGAAGATTTAAAAAGAATAGAAAAGAAAAGCCCAGGGACTCTGCCAGTTGGCACATTGCCATTGTGGACGTTCATATCTTGTTTGCTTAGTTCAAAGCCTTCAGTTCAGACAATGGTAGAGGAAGGAGAAGACATATTGATTCAAGTAAAAGAGAAGGTCTCTCAAGTTAGTCAGACAGAGGAAAAGATTCAAGTAAAAGAGAAGGCCTCTCAAGCTAGTCAGACAGAGAAAGAAAGTGTAAAACAGAAAAAGCCATCAGGGGGAAAGTTACAACAGGAGACTGCTACTAACACCTTTCTATCACCAGAGGACGTAAGTGTCCAACTAACAAGGCCACCTCCATATGCTGGGAGGTCCCCAACCCCCGCAGTTGATAGTTGGGATCCTGAGACAAGATCTCACATATTAACATGCCCTGTATTTGAGGCAGGAGGGCAGCGATTTTACCAAGTTTTAAATTTCAAAACAGTGAAGCAGCTAAAAGAGGCTGTAACAACCTATGGTCCTCAAGCACCCTTCACTGTAAGCATGGTCGAATCCATTAACAACTTGAACATGACGCCAGCAGATTGGGCTAATATGTGTAAAGCTGTGCTAAATGGAGGACAATACCTGTTATGGAAGGTTGCCAATGAGGAATTTTGCAAGGAGACGGCTAGGCGAAATGCCGCAGTCTGGCTGGGCACAATCAGGAGCCACTTGTCAAAAGAAACTAACTTTATTTTTAGAACCACACATGCCAAACAAAACAGCCTCTCAGGAAAAACCCTCAGAGCCTCAACTGCCACCACCGGCTTTCCCCAAGCCTCTCTCTCCCCCACAAGCTTCTCTCCACCTCCCACAATCCTCCTGCTCTTGAGGCCGATTGGCTGGGTCACGTGGGCGGAGCCAAAAAAGTCCCCCAATGAGCAGCTCCGTGGTTTGAAAGGGCAGGAAAACAGTCCAATGAGCATCACCGCAGAGGAGCCAATCAGCTAGATGTTGCTGGGGCCGCTGTGAGCCAATCATCAGCTGGCAGCTGGAAGTTTGCTGGGGCCCCTTCGGCTGTGGCTCTCAACAATCTAGATTTTCCTTAGGACCTGAAAATCAGCCTAGGGAAAAGGAAGACATTCAGAGAAGGTCCTCATCTGACATAGACCCTGCTCCTGACATACCTTTGTCCCTAACTAATGTAAATAGGACATCAGAGACAACTGGGTCATGCACAATCCCAGTAAGAAAATTCTTAGAAAGAACATGGAACAAAGTTAACCCATCCCATCTGTATGCTTGAGGAATAAAAGCTGATATTTCTCTGTAGTGTTCCTGCTCTTTCAAAGGTATGCAATCAAGGAAGAGCAGGGTATATTATATTATTGTGTTAATGCTCCAACTGGTAGGTGTCAGAGATATTGAGTTTTCCCAGAGTGCACCTATGACTAGAACTCAATGTCCTAGTCAAAACTTTAATTATGCAAGCCATCAGATCACTTTTACTGTTGATTATACTCTTACTGCTCTACTTGTTTCCTATTTGTTTTTGTTTTCCTTTCTTGCTTTTTTTTTTTTTTTTTTTGATCTCCCCAGATATTCAGACAGGTAAGCTTCAAGGAAGACAAATGAATGTTAAAAATTAATTAAATGCTAACTTTTCTTTCATAAAAATCACATTATGAACTCCTGACCAAATTTTCTGCAGCAAATTTGAAGCATAATATCTTCCCTTCACTCCAAATACACAGCAGTGGGACATAAAATAGCAAACTACACTCTAGAGATGGACTCAGAAACAAGAAAGGCATCTCTAAGGACCTGAAACAGAGGAGAAGCGGAAAAGCAAGGCTGAAGCCACAGATATGATGTGCTCTAAGTCTGGAAGTAAGCAATGAGAGTAGAAACTCAGCTTGCACATAGTACATAGGACTAACATTGTTCCATGCAAGAGAGGGGGCACTGAGGGTGAGGTGCTCATACAAGAAGGTGAGAAAATCTGACCAACTTAAGTCTGCAGCATTTAGCAGGCTATATGTCTACCATTGCTGGAAGACAAAGGCACAGCATATCAATAAGACCACAAAATAAGGTCCCACTTCTTAGGAATGGGTCTGAGGTATTCTCATAATCCACACAATGATGGAGACATCTTTACAACAGCCCCCAAATGCCATGACAGCAAGCCCAGAAGATGAGAGGAAGCAACCGTACATTCTCTAAGCTGGGACAGTGATATCCTCAGTGCTGACTTATTTTCTGTATCAAGTCTGGAGTTTAGCAGGAAGAGAGAGAGAGAGATAGAGAGAGAGAAAGTCATATAAAAATTCCTCCCCAAATTACAAAATTCTAACCCTCTAATCCTGTGTTTCCTTCGGTAGCAAACAGCCACCATCATGAGACCTTTTTGAAAGTCACCTCATTAATATAAACTCAAATGTGTTTGAAAGGTTGCAAACAGAATTTATGGAAGATTTAGATATCTAAAAAAGGCACTTGAAGCATTCGGATAGGAAACAATTGCCGAGTTCATGGTGTGGCTATTATGACAAGACTCAAGGGGAAAACCAAAGTTATTCCATTATTAGTTAGACATGGACAGGTTAGATTTTGACTGTTAAACCCTTTATTAGGATTTCTAACAAAAGTTCTCTGCTGGTCAAAAGTGTTCCTAGAACTATTAAGAGAATGTCCAACCAGAGTATGATACGCCCACACTCTCTATAATTAAGTCTAGAGAGAGTACAGCAAGTCTCAGAATTGTGGGTATACCTTTTAGGATAGAATCTTATAAAAATGAGTTGCTCCATCAAAAATATCACCAGCTTAGATAAAAGAGGCTGAGGGTAATTGAGATATAGAATATACTCCTAGACTCCACCTTTCTACAGGCAGGAAGTAGACTAATAAAGCTGCTCAGCTTCTTAAAAAAATACTTTCAATACCCTTTTTAGTAGTGATCAAGGGAGATAGTGGGAAAGGAAAGAACCAATCACTAGAGGGAAAAGACAGCCTGGGAAGCTATTCCCAGAATTTCACACTGAGCTTAATCAAGATGTATTTCCTAGCCTCAAGGAAAAGGCCACATTTAACCAATGGGATTCCAAATTCCTATGGGCCAGTGATTGCTGTGTGTGACCTTTCCTGTTCTGAATGGGAGAATTTATTGCAGCTATCCTGTCTGTGTTCATCACTGCATGCTTGCTCTGTTGGGGGCAGATAAAATACCTTTTTAGTTCTGGAGTTGCAACCAAACCTGACATAGATATTAAGGTCCTAGATTTAGAGCTTGATGCCTTAACTAGATGAGTCTTTAGGGGGTTAGTGGGGAGGGGTTGAGTGAACTTTATGTTAAATGTAAATGTAACCCAAGTGAATAGCTTGTAATAAATTTCATCATTGCTCTCCATTTTTCATCTGTCCCTGCGCCATACCCAATGTCATGGGACTTTAAAGTTTCCTCCCCCTAGAGGCAGATTCTCTTCTCCCATTGACTGATTCTAACCTTGACAGATGTCAGTGGTCAGGGGCTTGAAATATCCCTAGGAAGTTAGACTTTCTGTCTCTCTGCCACTACCTGGTTAGGCTAGTAGTCCCAGGATTATAGCAGGTATGTGAAGCAAACTTGACCCAAATTCACAGCATGGAACAAAACTCAATACAACTAATATTGTAGTCAACCAACAATGCATGAAAAATAAATTATTATTTTTGTTATAATACACCGATTCTGTGTTTTTTCCCCAAAAAGCATTATTGTGATAATACTGGACAAACTCTTTCTTGCTACACAGAAAGAATAACTGTAGGCAGCTTAAAGATGTAAATATGAAGTGAAAAAGTTTAAATTATCTAAGTAAAAATAGAGAAAAATATTTTGGTTAAAAATAAACCAAAATCACAAAACAAAAATTATTAATATTCCTACATTTAAAGTGAACCTTTAATAAGAGACATCAAATACTTAGATAAATTATAAAGCATAGCCTGAGAGAAGATATTTGAAATTCTTATTGTATATGCTCATCAAAATATTATTATACAGAATATTTAGGATCAACACAATTAGAAAAGTTAAACAAATGATAGAAAATTAAACAAAGAATATGAACCATCGATTCATAGAAGAAATCCAAATGGCTAACAGTCACCTAGAAAGCTGCTAAAATCTCACCTGTAATCAAGGAATTTAAAATAAAATAAAATGAAATAGAATGATGAGATATAACTTCACTTTTAAAAGATTACACAATTTAAAGCAGACAATCTTTAATCTTGGTGAGGAAGTGAAATGATGTATTCTTACATAATTATGGTAGGAGTAAAAATTGGCACAACCACTTTGGCAAATACTGAATATTTTTTAGTGAGAACCAAATCCAACATAATTCCTCATCTCTGTGTTAAAAAATAGTGGTAGCAAATATGCTTTTCTTTCTGTATGGTAGACACATCTGAGATCAGGCATATTTTTCTGTCTTTTTTAAAGCAATACATAGCTACTTGCTCTAGGAAACATTTGCTCCTGAAAAATACAATTATGAAGCTACAGAGATAAACTTACTTATCAAGACTAACAGCAGGCACATCCAGGCTCCCTTCAAGAGCCTTGCTAGACTGTGTCCACCAATCCAAAGCTCTAGGTCATAAACTCTGTCCAACCCAAACCCATGCCCTGCCACACAAGTTTGTAAAATCACCTGGCCAGGTCCTAAAAATATATAAAGACTCTCTTATAAATTCTCTGTTTTGAGACACTTTTAAGACTCTGCCACAATAGTGTTCTTCTTTGCTGCAGTAGGCATGATAACTTAGCTTTGTTTCATCAGTTGTCTTTATCATTTTTTTTTCTTTTCTGGGAGTAAGTGCATGGGAATATGTGTATTAAACCACTGGCTAAAATAAATCTATCTATCTATCTATCTATCTAGATAGATAGATAGATAGATTTATTTTTAGTAATTTTTGTAATAAATATGTACAGATTTTATATATCTCAGAAAATCTGTACATATTTATTACAAAAATTACTAAAATAAATCTATCTATCTATCTATCTATATATATATATCTCAGAAAATCTGTACATATTTATTACAAAAAATACTAAAATAAATCTATATATATATCTCAGAAAATCTGTACATATTTATTACAAAATATTTATAATAAAAAACTAAAAACAGCCTCAAATTTCATCAAGAAAAGGATATATAATATATAATTTCATAGTGAATATTATCATGGTTAAAATGAATGATCCATAGTTATATACACTGACAAAGATAAATCTCAAAAACATGAAATAAAGAAGGAAATTATTTAGTGACATATACACACACTTATAAAAAAGAAAAGCTATATTGTCTGTTTTAGTCAGCTTTTAAGACCTGACAAGAACAATTTTAAGGACAGCAAATTTAATTGAGGGCTCACAGTTTCAGAGATTTCAGTCCATAGGAGGCTGGCTCCACTCCTCTAGGCTTGAGGTGAGGTAGAACATGATGGCAGAAGAGTGTGGTGGAGGGAAGCAGATCACATGATGATCAGAAAGCAGAGAGACTCCACCTGCCAGATTCAAAATATATACTCCAAAGGCATGCCTTCAGGGACCCACCTCCTCCAGCCACATCCTACCTGCCTTCAGTTACCACTCAGTTAATCACACAAAGGATTAATTCACTGATTGGGTTAAGACTCTCATAATCATTTCTCCTCTAAACCATCTTGCATTGTCTCACACATGAGCCTTTGGCAGACACCTCAGATCCAAATCATAACACTGTATTAGTCTGCTTTTTGTCACCATGGCTGAAATACTCAACAAAAACAACTTAGAATAGGGAAATACTTATTTTAGTTCATAGTTCCACAGGTTTGATCTATGATGGGCCAACTCCAGTGCTCTGGGCCCCAGGTGAGTCAGAACATCATGGTAGAAGGGTGTGGTGGAGGAGTGCTGTTCTGTTTATGGCAATCAGAAAGCAGAAGGTGGGGATAACAGGTCACAGGGAAGATGTACCTTTCTGGGGCATGTCCCTAGTAACCCAACTCCTCCAGTCACATCCCACCTGCCTACATTTACCACCCAGTTTTTCCATTCAAACTAGGATGGACTAATTAGATTACAGCTCTCACAATTCAATCCCTTCAGCTATACTAACACAGGGGCTTTTGGGGGACACTTCATGTCCAAACCATAGTATACACTAAATCTTCCTTGAGAATACTATAATCTAAACAATGTGAGGTAAACATTGAAAAGCAGAAATAATCAACATAAAGTTCCGAGCAGTGGTTTTCACTGCAAAAGATGGAAGTGGGACAAAGAGAAAGCAAGGGAGGGGGGAAGGGTAGTCAGAGGGAGAAAGAGAAGAGGGAAAGACATTAAGGGGGAATGTCTTGGCATCTTGATTTCTTTAAAAAAAAAAGAGAGACAGTTATAGCAAAACATTCAAATCTAATAAAACATGAGGTGGACTGTGGCAACAAAAATAGTAACTGACTTAGTGTTTTGTTCTGGCACTGTTCCAGAGAATTTACATATTTCATTTGCAAAGTTATCTATTAAATCTTTTCCATTTACTTTTATGTATATTTGAAGTATTTTACACTTGAGAAATAAAAGCAAAGGCAAAATATTAAGTTACTAAGGTGGGGAACATGGATGTTGATTATAATATTCTCTGTAAATTTCTGTACGGCTCAAATCTTTTGTTAAAAAGCATGTTTTAAAAGATCAATTTTAAAATGATCAGTTGTTTTAAAAATTTAAAATGATCAGAATGATAATAATCCTGAATCTGAGACTCTATAATATAGGCCATGTATAAAAATTATTATGATGGTCTGAATGTAGATACACAACTATCTTTTTTTTCCTTACTAGACTATCATTAAAATGCTCACTATTGTTCTGTGGAGAACTGGTTATCCACCGAGACTGCAGGGTGAAGCTCCCCTCAAGAGGGAAACAGGAAGTTGCTTCAAAGCCATACTGGCCCCAGTCCTGTGCCATCTATGATCACTTAGGTGTCTCCATTTTCTCCCTCCCAAATAACTGAAGGGCACATCCAGATAGGGTGAGAGAGGGGCCTGAAGTTCCCAATCCTTCTTTAAGAAAAGGGTTAGATCTGAAGAAAACAGAAATAACAACATCGCTTCTGGTGGGCTGTGGGAAAGAGGAAGGCTGCAGGGTGAAGTGCATGGAACAGCTCTTCCTGTGGCCTGTACATCTGGAATGTCTTCACCAATCTGCAGCTTCAATCTCAACCAGTTTTATTATGAGATGGAGACAGTCAACATCAAAATCATTCAGAAACTGCAGATGAGTTATCACTCAACGGCCCTCTCTGGTCTGTGCAGCTTCTCTTTGGTTGTTTGTGTTGGCACTGGAGGCTGCGAGGCTGTGCCAGCCATGATCCTCCACTGGACCATTGTTTCACAGAATGGACCCATTGATGAAAACTGGCTGAACTAGCCTATTGTTTTGATGTCATGTAAATTGAGTGCAGCTCTCTCCTAGCTCTGTGCCTTCTCTCCTGGAAGAAGTTGGCGAAGAGCCCAGATTGACAAATAAAACTGAAGATATGGATCCAATCCTTTAAGACTCAAAAGCAATGCCATATCCTTTGTCCTTCTCCTAAATGATTAAGGAATTTATTTTTTTAAAGGAATGACTAAGTTTTAACAATTGTTTTAAAACCCATACTTGAAATTGTAAGGAAAGGCTCAATTCAACATAAAAATGAAGTGCTATTTATTTATTTATTTTTTGGTACCAGGGATTGAACCCAGGGGCACTCGGCCACTGAGTCACATCCCCAGCCTTATTTTATATTTTATTTACAGACAGAATCTCACTGAGTTGCTTAGCGCCTTACTGTTGCTGAGGTGGCTTTGAACTCACAATCTTCCTGTCTCAGCCTCCCAAGCCACTGGGATTACAGGCGTGCGCCAATACACCCAGCCCCCGAAGTGTTAATATTATAATAAAAATAACAGTGCTAATAGCAATATTTTAAAAAAGCATTTACTAAATGCTTACTGTGTGCCATGTATTCTTGTAATATAGGCCATGTATAAAATGATACAAACTCTTTCTTATGATAATCCTATGAGATAGGTAATTATTACTCCCGTTCTATAGCTGAGGACATTGAGGCTTGGTGAGATTAATTATATTGCCCAGGATTGCAGTCAGTGGTGGAGTTTGGTGGAGCTTTTGAGATTGTGTAGTTCAACTCCTGCCTCTCACACATGAGGACCCTGGGGGTCCTGCAAGATGCATTGTCAGCATGAGGTTGTCACTTGGTTCTGGAGAGATTACACTTTTCTCTTTAGGAAGGGAAGGAGATTGCCTAGGTCCCCATTCCAATTAAATCAACACTATGTTCACCTTTTTGTCTCCTAATTAGAAAATTTAGCACCAGAGAAGCCAACAAACTTGCTCAAGATCCAACATTTGGCAAATCACAGGGCTGAGATGATATAAAAACTCAAGTCTCTAAAATTTTGACTTAGTTTTCTTGACTGTGAATTTGACTTCTCCTTTTTTTAAAAAAAAATCTTGTTATAATTGAAATTTTCTTTATTCTTGATGGTTTTCAATTTCATTAGAAATGGGTTCACCCTCCCATTCAGCCTATGAGTTCTGAAAAACTCTAGTTTGAATTAGGTGTCACTAGTCATTTTACCATAACAGACTCCCCAGAACAAACCTCTAATTTGACTGGAGATAGGGAATTTCTTTCCCACTGGGGGCTGTCATGCTTTTTCTGTGTGGTTTTTGGCAACATTTATTAGTTGCCCTTCTATGGGTCACATAATGAATGGCACATAGAAACCTGGGTGATGCAAACTCTTTGACCTTCCCTGTGGGTGTATGACAACATACCCAATGACTCCTTTTATTCATTCTTTCTTGCAGCACAGAACTTGGCTTGAAAAGGTAGCTGGAAAAAATCCAGCTCTTGACCCTTCAGGAATTTATATGGTGCTAATTAATATTAAACAGCAGGAAACAGATACCACAACTTCTCATGATCTTTCCTTACCCCCTCCCCCCACCCTGCAGTTTATTTGACAATTGCCAAAGAAAACAGCATGCTTTTCTCCTGCACCAATATTTGGGCACAATAGTGATCATGTCTCATTCAAAAGTGTACCTTTTAAAGAAATCTCTTCTTTAAAAAAAAAAAATGTATGAGAACATTTATGAACTAAACTAGACAGAGAATGGCAGAACCAGGACATTTGATCACAAAAATAGCTTAACCAGAGTCAGTCATTTTGCAAAAGAATACAACCCATATTATTTGAATTTCCTCATCTCAGTGCTGATGTAAACATAAGAACAAGTGCATTGTCCCTGACACACTAAGGCAACTCTCACAGTATAAATATGTCCTGAAGGTCACTTCAGGAAGAAGTTTTTGGCTCTTCTGTAAAGTTCAAAGTTTTCTGAGTAATGAGAGAGGTGAATGTGATATATTTTAAATTTCCCTTTCTGTGATCTCTGCTCTCTGGCATGCATTGGAGGTTCCCAGCTGCATCATCTTCATTCCCATTCATTGCTAGAAGGGATTTGGCTTGTATGAAACCAAGCAGGCAACAGGGACTTGAGAAAGCATTTTTAAACTGAATTATATATGGATAATATAATACTGTTATGGTATCTTGAAGAATATATTCTGCTAAAAAATCCATCTTAGAAAGTTTAATTTGAATACCCTAGAAATAAAGATATACTTAGAAAAAAAATATTTCTTGGAGACCTACAAGTTTCCATGATTTTAAAAGATTTTTATGACTAACATGGCCCAGTATGGCCTCTGGCATTTCATTGAGAGGGCACACAGAATATTTTCAAAGAGGGCATTTGTTTAATAGTGAGAATCAGGAAACAAGAATAAAAAGTAGCCCATCACGTTATGGCAAATGCCAAGATCTCCTTTTTAAAGACTTAAATATATCCTGGTGGAAAGTGTGTGTGTGTGTGTGTGTGTGTTACATGTTTAAAATTCATTCATACATTTTTGGATATTTTGGTGGTTTCCTTATCCCAGATACTTGGTATAGTGGTACAATGAACAAAGAGTACAGATGCTGTTACAATATGATGATTTCATTTTCTTTGAGTGTATTTCCAGAAGAAAGTTGCTGATTTTCTCCTGTTTTATGATGCTTCAAATACTTTGAACTAAATTGTATTTCTGTTCTCCTCAACGTATTATAAAATATATGTTTTAATATTTGGTCATGGAAAGTTCTCTTTATTAACTTCTTTATTCAATATATCCTAGACTCTCAGCAATTTAGTGAGACCCTGTCACAAAACTAAAATTAAAAAGAACTGGGGATATGGCTCAGTGGTTAAGTGCCCCTGGGTTAAATCCCCAGTACCAATATATATATGCATTCTAAGTTATTTTTAATGTTTATATTCTTGCAGTTGAAACTTATTAAACAATGATTAGAGCTCAAAAAATTGCTGAAATTTGTAGTTGGAATCTCACCACACTTGTAATTAGCCTAATATTTTTATCAAGTTACCTTCCTGGACAATAACATGACATGCCTTTTCAGTTATTCAAATATTCTTTCATAAGCATGCATAATGTAATATGCATTTAAGGTTATGATGGATAGTTTATATTGTTATTGCTAATTTGAATACTTATTTCCATTATACTTTAAAATGTATAATGTTTGGCAGATAGGAAAGCTAATAATTTTTGTAAATTTGTATGCTAATTTAACAAGTTTTTTTCTCAGTTTTATCGAATTTTACCCTTTTTCTTTTTAAAAAAATATTTTCCTTTAAATCAGAAATATATGATGAATTTTACTCAATCCATTTTTAGTACTTTTCTTTTCTTTTTTTTTTCAAGGATCGAACTCAGAGGTACCTGACCATTGAGCCACATTCCAGCCCTATTTTGTATTTTATTTAGAGACAGCATCTCACTGAGTTATTTAGCACCTCACTTTTTGCTGAGGCTATCTTTGAACTCGTGATAGTCCTGCCTCAGCCTCCCAAGCTGCTGGGATTAAGATGTGTAACACTACACCCATTTCCTTTCAGCATTTTTCTAGAAGCTGTACTGCCCAATAAGGTAATCATTTGCTACTCAAATATAACGACCACTTGTAAGTGACCAGTTAAAATTGATATGTACTATAAAATTAAAATAAACACTGGATTTCAAAGACTTTTTTAATGTAAATATATTCCCCCATAAGTCACCCATATTCTAGTTATTTTTCTTGTTCTAAAGTATTTAATAGGAACCAAAGTATTTTTCCCTTTAACCATGCATACTCCTTCGAAAAAAAAATCTATTTGTAATTGTTTTCTTAAGCCAAGTTTATAAATTAGAGATATAAGTGTCTTGCCGCAGTATAATTATACTATGGTGATTTGGAATTAAGGGTTAACACCATGTTTTAAAAGGAATTGGCTTTCAGGTGTATGCTTTAAAAATTTCGGAGTGGTATTTCCATTTGGGGTACTCTAGTCGCAAATATATAGCTACTATTGATAAGCTTATAGTTTACTCCCTAAATCCAAGCCAGTTCTTGTGAGATTAGACTGTCTAGCCCTTATTTATTAGGGTCTACCAGCTGACCCTCTGTGTGAAGGACATCTCATCAGGGTGGCCATAGTAGACAGGATATGACTACAATATGCTAGGACTTCCCAGAATAAGAGCAACCTTGCTTTAGGTCAATAATCTATAAATGGGATAGATTCAAACTAAAAATCTTCTCAGCAAAGGAAATAATCAATAATGAGATAAGAGAGCCTACAGAATTGGGAAAAAAAATCTTTACCACACGCACCTCAGATAGAGCACTAATCTCCAGGATATATAAAGAATGCAAAAACTTAACACCCGCCCCCCCCAAAAAAAAAACCCAGTAAATAAATGGACTAAGGAATGAACAGACACTTTACAGAAGAAGAAATACAATTGATCAACAAACATATGAAAAAAGCGTTCATTATCTCTAGCAATTAGAGAAATGCAAATCAAAACTACTCTAAGATTTCATCTCACTCCTGTCAGAATGGCAATCATCAAGAATACAAACAAAATAAGTGTTGGCAAGGATGTGAAGAAAAAGGTCCACTCATACATTGCTGATGGGACGGCAAATTGGTGCAACCCCTATGGAAAGCAGTATGGAGATACCTCAGAAAACTTGGAATGACTCTACCATTTGATCCAGCTATCCCACTCCTTGGTTTATACCCAACAGACTTAAAATCAGCAAACTACAGTGATGCAGCCACATCAATGTTTATGGCAGCTCAATTCACAATAGTTAAACCATGAAACCAACCTAGATGCCCTCAACAGATGAATGGATAAAGAAAATGTTGTACATATGCACAATGGAATGTTACTCAGCCTTAAAGAAGAATGAAATTATGGCATTTG
This sequence comes from Marmota flaviventris, assembly GCF_047511675.1. NCBI lineage: Eukaryota > Metazoa > Chordata > Mammalia > Rodentia > Sciuridae > Marmota > Marmota flaviventris. Next base: position 87,981,933 of record NC_092499.1, on the reverse strand, counting down.
CATGTAAATGGATGGAACTAGAGAACATAATGTTTAGTGAAATAAGTCAATCCCAATAAACCAAAAGCCGAATGTTTTCTCTGATAAGTGGATGCTGATCCATAGTGGGGCAGGGAGATAGGGAAGAATGAAGGAACTTTGGTTTGAGTAGAGGGGAGTCAGTGGAAGGGTGGGGTTGTGAAGGTGGGAAGGATGGTAGAAAGAGACAGACATGATTACCCTATATACATGTATGATTACCCTAGTAGAGTGACTCTGAACCATGAACAACTAGGAGAATGAGAAGTTGTGCTCTATTTGTGTACTATATGCCATAGTACATTCTACTGTAAAACTAATTAATTAATTAATTAAAAATAAAAAGTAAATAAAAAGCATCATGGAAATGATTCTCTTTCCTATACTCTTGCTCTTCCACTGTCTGCCATGATGTCACAAGAGAGCCCTCACCCGATGCCAGTGCTTAGACTTCTCAGCCTCCAAAACAACATAAATTTCTGTTTGTTATAAACTACCTAGTCAGTGGTATTTTAATAATGCATCATAAATCAATTCAGAAACTGGTAGCTGAGGAGTGGGGTGTTGCTATAATAAATACCTGAAAATGTGGAAGCAAGTTAGGAACTGGTAATGGATATTGTCTAGAACTCTTCTGAAGTGAATGCTGGAAAAAAAAAATGCCTAGTGGGATGAATGGAGCCATTGAGAGTGGTCAGGTGTCAACTGAAAAGATGAGAGCTGTCCAGAAAGTCCCACTTCTTAGAGATTACTTGATCAAAATGTTGGTAGAACTAAGGACCATAAAAGCAATTCTAATGAAATTTCAGATAGAAATGAGAAACAAGGTATTGTAAACTGGAGGAAAGGCCATCCTATTACAAAATAGCAATGGACTTGGCTGAATCACACCCATGCTCAAGGACTCTATGGAAGGCAAAATTTAAAAGTTATGATCTAGGATGTTTGGTAGAAGAAATCTCTAAGCAAAAGTTTGACCAGGGCTACATGATTTCTCTTAACAGTATATATAGGAAAATGTGAAAAGAGAGAAATGATTTTAAAATGAGTTTTATTTTTCAAAAGAAAAAGAAAAAGAAAAGAAAAGAAAGCAGAATGTAGACATTTGGAAAATCTCTAGCCTGGCATTGTAAATAAAAGTCTGTTTAGGAGAGAAAACCAAGAGTGTGGCCAAACCACTGTTTGATAAAGAGATTCATATGTTTAGAGGGAAGCCAGGTGCTATTCATCAAGACAAAAGGAGAATGACCCTGAAGGCATTTCAGAGAACTTTGAGGTTGCCCCTCCCATCCCAGGCCTAGAGTGCCAGGGTCTTGAGAAGAAAGGGGGCCAGGAAGCCTGTGGGACCTCAGATCTCACTGCCAACAGCTGCCTTAGGCCTCTGCTCTCCGGATTCCTTGCAGGGTTCTTCAGCTGCCACAGCTGTGGCTCCAGTGGGCCCACGTGCAACTCAGGCTGCCACTCTGAAGGACAGTGAGCCTTGGCAGTGTCCACGTGTGCTAATTCTGCAGGTGCCTAGACTGGCGACCTCTGCCTGAATTTCAAAGGTTGCTTTAGAGATCTGCTGCAGGGATGAGCTGACCAGAGAGGGCCTGCTAGGGCAGTGTTTAGACACCCTGAGACTCCAGAGCTGTAGAGCCACCAGCAGACAAAGCCAGAGTGGGAAGGCTACCGGCCTGACCCTCCCCAGGAGAGGTGCTGCATGGACTGGGTCCAGCAGAGCCTCGGGTAGGGTTGGCTTTGGAGATCCAACTCTAACTCCAATGTGTCTGAAAGATGGGGCAGGAAATCAAAGATTATTCTTAAACCTGAAAATTTAGAGTTGGTTTGCCCCATGGGTTTTAAACTTGCTTCAGACTCATTACTCTGCTCCCTATTTTTCCTTTGTGGAATAAAAATGTCATCCTTTCCCACCATTGAGACTTTCAGGGATGTTTCAGTATTTTGCATGTGAAAACATAATTTTGGGAGCCAGTGGTAGAATGCTACAGTTTTAATACGTCCCCCAGAATTCATGTGTTGCAAACAATCCCTGATATGACAGTGTTGGGAAGCAGGGGGCTAATGGGAGGTGTTTAGGTCATGAGGGCTCCACCTTCATGAGTGGATTAATGATACTGTAAAACAGATTGGCTGGGGTGCACTCTTGCTCTTTCACCTCCTGCCATGTAATGATGCAGTCACAAGGATCTTCCCAATGCCAGTGCTTGACAGAGAATTCCCAGTCTCCAGAACTGCAGAAAAATAAATTCTGTTCTTTATAAATTTCCCAGTCTATTGTGTCCTGTAATAGAACATAAACTGACTAAGACAATGAGGATTATAATTTCCCTTTTTAATTGTAGGGCAGGCAAGCTTCTAGAATAAGCTTTTCTCCTTATTTCTTGATAAATATCTAGATAAATATCCATATGCATAGCAGACTTGGTCTGAGACTCATTTTCTTTTTAAGAGGTAATACTCACTATATGCATTATGTGTGTGTGTGTGTGTGTGTGTGTGTGTGTGTGTGTGTGTGTTTGACAGCTCCTATGAAGAACACAGAGGTGTGGATGACTATGGTCCATAAGCATTAGGCACAGGCTGCCTGGCTCAGCACTAACAGTCACACTCTGGCTGGTATTACCTGTGAATGACTTCAGGAATACTGAGACTCCCACAGAAGCAACTTCTGAAACCATCCATCAGAGCTTTGCTTCTTCATTCAAGGTTATGATTATCACTGGGACAGGAAAAAAAAGTGGGAGAATGAAGGGAACTAATTCTTACTTTATGCCAGGATTTCTTCTGAGCCTGTTAGAATTTATATTTGATACTTATTTAATGCTCACCACTCTGCTAAGTAATACTATTTCCCTTCTAGAATGGAAGTAATTGAGTCTTCAGGATATTTGGTACATGGTGGATCAAGGGTTTTAAACCTGAACCTCTTTGGCTCTAGAGTTCATGATATATAGGAGATAGATATACACATAAAGCTACTATCCATCATTCATATACTTTTATACTGGTTTAGAGAAGAATTAGCAGAATTTAAGAGTTAAAATGTGTGAGCAGATTGATATCTGATTAATAAATTAGATCTATGGTAGCTGAAAACAACTCTCAGTGCCTTACACCTTTCTCCTGAGCCCAGATGGTGCTTTCTACCTGACAGGGCTCTCACCTCTTAACTCCATGCTGTCACCTCCACCTAGGATGTTCTGAGGGGCAAACATCACATGAACTAAAAGTGAAAACATTTTTTAATTATACAAAAATAGCAGCATCAAGCAAGAACCTGTCTCTCCTAATAGGTCGTTGAGTAACCTCAGTGATATATAGGTGTTTAGTAAATTAGGCATGAATTTGTGATAGAATAAACAGCTTATAGCCTGACACTGTGTAACTGGGATTTGGCAGCTCAACCAAGCAAACATTTTAAAATTAGGAGACCAGAAAGGTGTTAGGAGAGACTTGGAAGTGCCTCCTACATTTACATATGTGTCACCGTTTAAGTATGTTTAAAAGTTTAGAATACCAGATGTAGTTGACTTCTTCCGTGGAGAGAACCTTGGAATTGGAAGGAGAAGAGAAGCATGGGAGTCCCAGCCCCACACCCTGTTAGCACTGCCACATACAAGAAGTGGCTAAATGTAAAAGAGCAGAGTCAAATCTAAATGCCACTACTCCCTTGAGCTGGGACCTTGGCAGATTTTTACTAATCTTTTAGGTTTACCATCTCTGATCATTTTAGAGTAATTAGACTCCAAGGAGATAATGCATGCCAAGGTTCATCTGCACTTTCTAAGACACAGTAAGTACTCAGAATTGGCATAACCTAAGCCTCAACTTCCCTTCTGTGTAATATTAGTCATAATAATAAAAATATACAGCAGAAAACTACCTCCATGGTAAGGTAACTTTTATTCTTCTTTCCCAATTTGATATCCCATGAAAGCACAGACTTGCTTACAGTTGTCAGTATCTGAGCAGTGCTCTTGAGAGAGGCCAAAGGCCATTTCTCTGGGACTGGGAGTGAAGGCAAACTGGGCCTAGAAGTGGGGAATACTGATCCCCCTACTCTCATCTAGCAGAGTCTCAGACAAAGGTCTTCACAATTCCAGACCAGCCTGGGGAGTCTGTTTTTTTATGAATAAAAATTATAGTATATGATTTTTCCCTAAACCTCAATAGTCAGTTCTTACAATTCATTAGGAACCACAGAAGGCAGAAGCTCAACATAATGAGCGAAGTTTATAGTAATCTGCTCTCCTCATTTGGCGCTGTATATACTTTGTAATTTAAGGAGAATAATAGCCTCTGGCAGCATGTTCAGATTCTGTTTAAAGAAGACAATAAGCAGTGAAGAAGCCAGTTTGAGCCAGGATTTAAGATGGGGCTGGCTCTGCATCTGAGTGCCTGGCAGCTAAGGATACAGGAGCAGAAAACAGAAACAGCTCATAGTTGGGATACCTAACAGCCACTAAGTTTGTATCAACAGGCCCTTCAAATTTATTGTTTTTTAAACCTAGGGGTGCTAATGCACTGAGCCACATTCCCAGCCCTTTTTAATATTTTATTTTGAGACACGTTCTCACTACATTTCTTAGGGCCTCACTATGTTCCTGAGGCTGGCTTTGAACTCACAATTCTCCTGCCTCAGCCTCCCGAGTCACTGGTTTTACTGGCATGCACCAGTGCCCAGCTTCTGCAAACCTTTTAAATGCACTAGTGCAAATAAAAACTTTTAATCTCTAAATAATTACCAAGCTTTCCCCAAAGCACCTCTGAGTCTTGGTAAGAAAACTCTAGTCTAAAGGAAAAATTTGCTTCCTTACTCAGAGTGAGTGCAGCTCTGAGAACTTGATACTGTAGATCATCTAAATTTAACCTTCAACTACAGCAGCTGTAGAAAGAAGCACTGAGAGCAGTTAAAATAGGCTTATCTCCTCCCAGAGCAGATGCAAGGAGACTTTTGCCTGGTTGTGCAAAGAAAATAACTATCTTCGGATTGTGGATAACTAAGCCTCACCTGCACCCCAAGCATTAGATGTGAAGTTTAAGTGAGTCACTCATTTAACAGGGCTCAGTGTGCCAGAATGGCCTAGGTACTCACATGTGTATTCTTCTATATTTGCTGGCATCTAAAATGAGCACAATGAGAGGCAGGGAGGACATTGCACATCTAGGGGCTATGAGTCCACAATGGTGGCTAAACAAAGGTAGGAAAATAATTGCTTAAAAATGTAAAGAGAGTGGTTTGGAGAAGATTAGAAATGTTGCTAGGTTAAGAATTTGTGCTTTATCTTAATAGAGAATCTCTGAAGACTTTTGGGTTATGAATTGGAATGAAGAAAAGAGATGAATCTGACTCTGGCATACAAAATTATTTATAAGGAAGAGGCTGAGGTCAGGAAGATCGACAAGGAAAACCTTTTGATAATCTAGCTACAGGGGCTGAGTGTATCTGCTTGGGTGGTAAGAAAAATTGAGAGATTATCTATTGAAGGAACTTGGGAGGGGTTTCCCTGGTTTCCTTTGGTTAGATATGAGCACTAGCAGATGAGACTAGCTTTCTTCCTCTAAGGAGGAACGTTTGACAAAGATCATGGATTCCATAGTCACCGGAGGCGAGCAGAAAGCTGGCCAAGTGGAGTGAGTGACCTCAGCAGCAGGGCAGAATTTTAGGTCATCATTACTAGACACATGGAGGACTGTAGAGCTCAGGGTATAATCTGGGTTTGGAATGATGATTTGAAAGTCATTCATGTAGACACAGTCTGGAGAGGCCATTGGTTCTGCTAACACTAGCTAACAAACACTCCTGGCCAGGAGCATCTCCATCCTGCCTGATGATTCCTGCAGAAGCCAAAGAATTAAAAATGTCTCCATTCCCCTGACAGCCTAAGCCCACCTCTAGAAAGGTCTAGTTTCCTCCATATGCCCTATCTTAAGCTTCTAGACTTCTGGGAAGAAACTTCTTTTTATATTTAACGTTTCTGGAAAACTTAGTGTTAAGGAACAGCAACTGGATTGTCACCAGGGCTCAGAGAACTCACTGATAATAGGCAAGTAAACTCATATTTGTTTTAGATTTCTGTTTTCATTGAGAATACGTAAAGCGTTTTTAATGTCACGAGTTGTCTGTGGAATACAGTAAATGAATTTCAAGTAGACATTTGTGTTTTTTTTCCATATAATTTTCTCATAATAAGTTAAATAAAAATTTATAGCCAAAACATCCATTAGTGAAATAAAAACAGCGGTGAGAGGAGAAAGCAAATGCTTAACATGATTCCTGATTCATGATAAAAGAAAGGGTTCCCATTTTTATCATGATTTATAGGGTGATTTCATGAAATCCAATTTCAGGAAAGGCCCAATCTTTAGTTAGACATGGAGGACCATAGAGCTCAGGGTATAATCTGGGTTTGTAATGATGATTTGAAAGTCATTCATGTAATGGGCATGTTAGAAACCATGAATGGAGGCTTCTATACTGTTAAGAAAGTGGAGGGCTCAAACACTTGGGGGCCAGAGGAAGTAGAACAAGTAGGTCCAGGCCAGGGAGAGGAGGAACCCACAGGAGAAAAAATGAAGTCACAGCCCTTGATGATTGAGAAAAGTACAAGGCTGGAGAGGCCACAAGAGAGCTGTTCTATGATGACTCTACATACTCTCAATCATCTCTGTCAGTGCGGACACTGTGAGGTATGGCCTGGCTTGAACAGTTAGTGAATCCAGGACTCCCAGCCCACAAGGCTTCTGCCATTGCTTAATCTTATGTTTCCTGGGCCCCAGATCTGAAACCATAAAATGTGCAGTATTTATTTAGCATTAGACCAAATTCTGAGGATGCTTTTTCTGGAGCTATTTTGTGACCACAGAATTGAAAACGTTCTGAGGTGAAATGCTAGCCTGCACTCAGGTTGGCCTGTCATTCTTTCCACTTTAAGCCACCGGTAATATGGCTGCAAGATATATTTTGCCCATTTTTTAAAAGCCATTTTTTTTTCTTTCTGCTTTCCAACCATGAAAATATGTTGGGAGTGTCATAATTGTTTTTCTCTTTGGAACTTTAGAAAAGATTGTTTTTATGATAGAAGTAGCATTTTTAAAATTTTTTTTCTTTTTTTTAATCACCAATGACTGCCATACCAAACCACGGACTTGGCTCGTTATATTTCCAATTCTAACTTGTGCTCTCTGGCAAATACGTGTCGTTGGACTGCCCAAAATATTTCTGAGGAGGTTTATCTCAGAGTATAGTCAGATGAAAGAGAAAAAAAAAAACCCACAAAACTGAAAATGAGCTTAAATACATTGATTCAGGTAAACCATTTAGAATAGGGTCTGGCACATGGTAAGTATATATAAGTGCTAGTTATTAACACATGGCTCTCTAAGATGCTACAGTATTAGAAGTTGGATGAACCTGGAAAGGCCATTTATCATTAAGATAGAATAAGTGTTTCCCAAAGATCCAGAACCAATAGATTATCAGAGTTTAGAAGAGTTTCAAGAAGCTCTATGTATAATGGGTGAGAGGTTAAGTGTGTAGATTGACCAGTCTGCAGTTGGGCAAGCTTACCTACAAAATATTCCATAAAACAAAAGGAGGAGATAAGATTATTAAAAGTTAGCTATAGAATACACATATTTTGAAAGTGATCTAATAGTAATTAAAATATAAGGGTGCTTGAAATTAGCATAGAAAGAAAATACTGGCACCCTGAAGAGACCATGATGTTCAGGCATTTGGAAGTTGTCAAAGTGTGGAATGAAATAAACAGGTGAGTTTTTGATTGGGAAAATTATGTCTCTTCTTTTACTCAAATGCTTTCAAGTTCTCCAGGTTTTCGTGGATTAGTACAATGTGATTAGAAATGATCTGGTTTTTATAGATCAGTCAGAAAATATTTGAACACTTATTTATACAGCATTTTCTCTAAGACATATGAAAATCACTAAGGTAAAAGCTTTATTGTTTCAAGCATAAACTTCTATATTATTGCCAAGATAATATTACATTATTGACAAGATAAGATAGAAATAATGCATCATAGGATAGCAAATAAAAGGGGAATAGACATTATTTCCCCCAAATTTACATACTAACAATGTTCAATCTAACCAGTGACAGAACATGTTTCAGAGTCTTGAAGGATAGTTGGGAATACCAGACAGATTTTCAGTGGAGATTAAGGAAATAAGGGAAGAATATATGGAACGTTTTGTTGCTTGTGAAACTTCCCTGCAGACTCACTGGAGAGCAGGGCATTTCTTAGACCCTTAAAAAAAAAAGTATGGGCACATTTTTAGATCTGCCTGCCAAATATAGAGGTGGGAATACCCAAACAACTTTTGGGATGGGAAGAGAAAGCGATGTTTAATAAAGAACAATATTCACGTCAGGAGTTTGGAATATGAGGTTGCAAAAGTAGGTCAGGACCTAATTAAAGAAATAGTGAACTATGAAAGCTCAGCGTTTCTCCTTTGGGCATGGGAAGTAAGTGGAAGATTTGTGTGCTGGAGGGAGGATAAAATGCTACAAGAAAAGGTAGATTTCAGAAAAACTATTCATCTGGTTGGTAGTTATTGGGTGCAGCAGTTATTGGGTAAGAAGACTAAGGGCCACAGTACCCCTCTGTTTGCAGAGAATACAGGTTGAGAAAACTCCTATTGACTAGGCCTGTTTGGCTTAGAGTTGGTGGGAATATGAAGATGTAAACAGGAGACATTTCTAAACTAATATCATATATATATGTATTTTATAATGAATAACATATTTACCTTTTATAATGAATAATATTTGATAATATCTAATAGTATAGAATATAGTAGAATGACCTTCTAGCCATTTAATATACAGTTTCAATATTTTTTGTTGAAATATTTTGCCAATCTAGCTTCATTTATCTTCCTTCCCCTTTCCTGCTGTGTTTACATGTGTTTGATTTTTATTTTGAAATAATTTCAGACTTATGGGAAAATTATAAAAATAATGCCCTGAATTTCCATACATCCTTTAACCAGATTGTCCAACTATTTATTTTTAAAAATTTTTTGACTTACACATAATATTTGTACATATTAATGTGATGGGCATTTTTTTTTTTGTTTTGTTTTGCTTTGCTTTGTTTTTGGTACCAGGGATTGAACCCACGGGAATTTAACCATTGAGCCAATCCCCTGTCCTTTTATGTATTTTATTTAGAGATAGCATCTCACTGAGTTACTTAGGGCCTGGCTAAATTACAGAGGCCGGCTTTGAACTCACGATCCTGCTGCCTCAGCCTCTGGAGCCGCTGGGATCATAGGTGTGCACCACCGCACCCGGCTGGTGTGATGTTATGATTCTTGTATGCATTGAGTAGTGATCAATTCAGGCATATCCATCCATCACCTTAAACTTTTATCATTTCTCTATGGTGGGAACATACAAATTCCTCTGAACTGTTCTGAGATATAAAATGATACCTATTAACAAATTTTAAGCATACAACACATTATTGTTGACTGTAGTACCATGGACAGATTTCTAGAGCTCAACATTTTGCCACATTTGCTTTGATATGCTCACTCTCTTTCTGTCTTTCTCCCACTCATCTCTCATACTGATAATCAAATTGTATCAGATTGGCCAGTGGGAGCTGCTGAAAGCTGGCATCTAAGTCTTTCTGACATTCCCTGTCATTCTTTGAGCCCTTCCTTCTTTCTGACACGTTACAATGTTCAGGCTTGTGTTGAGTTTTCATGCCACAAGCCTAGAACAAGCATTTCTCCAAGGACTTCTGTTTCTTGGTAGTGTGTAATGATATTTAGAAATGAAATATGAGCATTAGCTATACTTTTCTTTTGCTGCTAGATTCTCTCAATAGCCACATCTAGAAAAAACTGACTCATATACCTATATGTATACCTATTTCTATGTATCAGATATCATGATTTCATACTGAGACTATCCATTTCAATCTAATGCCACAAGGTTTATTCTAGTCTTAGTCCTTTCATTATTGTAATTTCCTTTTTTTTTTGACTGAAAACTTGAACTCCTTATCCACAATACAGCTAAAGTTGTCCTTTCTATGAATTATCTTGAGTTATAGAATAATCTTGAGTTCATTTGTAGTTTCTATCTTTGACCAACTACACTTAGAGTCGGCAGAGAAGAAGAAGAAAAACTGCCCACAAGAAGCAACAGCTTGATGTATATGTTCTTCTACATTTCTAAACACAAAGGCAGACACAGGGTGAAATGATGTTTCCAGGGCACTTAAGGACTAGAAACCTCACCTCTGTCCTTGGATGGGAGTTTATTTTCTCAGACTAGGTTTGGGCTTGACATTCCAGCTGCTTGCCCTTCTACTGCACAGGGATATGGAGAATTCTGCCACCAGCCACTAATGGAGAAAGCAGCTGTGCCTACAGTGGGTATAAGCTACTTTCTCCAATCCCCCCCCCCAAATCCTCTCCCTTTCCTGCAAACACAACAAGCACAAGCCACACACAAATGTTTGTTGTTAGGAAATTCTACTAAGGACATGAAAATCTCCCCATAAGCAATTTTTTTTTGGCCAGAGTTTTCTGTTAAATAATGATTTCCATGAACAACAAAGCTTGATTATTACAGTTGTTTGTGAGTTGTTACCTTAGTGGATTTATTCAGTTTCTTGAGAGGTTGAATGAGTGAGCACATGACCTTGATGAGCTGACCCCCATTCTCTTTCAGAAGTTTGCTTGTGGGGGCTTTCTTTTATTGATTAAATATATGATCATTGAGCTGTCTTAGGCACTTCAAAATATACATAGACATAGATCCGAGACTTAGGAGCCCACGATGTAATCAGAAGAAGGACCTCTTTCTTCTATGGCACTTACTGTTTCTGGTGGCTTTAAAGCAAGCACCTAATATAGTATGATTGAGGTGATAGTTAGCAGCTTATGCTAATCCTCACCTATCTCCCTGACACCTTTACTGATGTCTCATGTTTTACCACTAATGCTTTCTTCAATTTATTCCTAACAGCTTTGTCATCTTATAAATAATTTTATATTAAACATACATACTTTCCTTTGGCAAGATATTCATCTTAAGTAATTATGGTAGATGACGCAATAATGAAATTATTTAGTAGTTTGGAATAAGTTCTCATAAGAAGGAAGGGAGGTCAATTAAAAGGTGAGGGCAGGGGATCCTACCTAACACCAGCACCAATTTCACAGATTTTTTTTTAACCTGTAAAACCTGAAATAAACTGAGAACAATTGATACCGCTTAAAATATTTTCTGTAGCCCCAAATGTGTGTTCTGTTTTATCACTCCATCAGGAAAGCAATATGAGTCTAGACAGCTTTTGTAAAGCAAGAACAAATTCCAAATTTAGATGCCGGCCATTTACCACAGATAATTTTAAAATGATTGCTTTTCATATTCCTTTGTCTTTTCAAATTATTCTGAAATAAACCTGCATCACTCTGTTCATAATAGAGTAGGAGGGGCCATTCAGAAAGAGAGTCTTACTTCCAGTGCATGTCGGTTAGGGTTCTTAATTGAAGTGATATAAACAGAGTGTAGTTAGCTAAGGAATATTTGTTAACTTGCAGAACTGAAATGGATACAAGAGTAGCTCTAGTGGAGGACTATTCTTCCTGATTCTTTCAGGTTTCTCAATGTTTGATGAGCAGAGTCAATGACTGACTTTTATCAAGGATGTTTATATTAAATGGCTAATGTCTTACTCTTGAGCAAAGGACAAACAGGCTCACTTCTTATTATGAAGTTTCCCTTTTATAATACCACTCAATGTGAGTGTAGGTGTCAGTAGGTCCTGTTTACCTTACTATGTGTGAACTGAGACCAGAGGAACTGCTGTTGGTAGGAGGAACAAGTTCCTTTCTCTGAACCAAAAGTCTCAAGCCTTCTATGAGTATCCTTCAAAGTGTGACAGATTAACTCATGAGCTTGCAATTGGGGTAAAATGTCAGACCTTTCTCACTTCAGTCACCTGAAAGAATCAAAGAAAATACTAATTACTAGAACCAGTGTCTCAAAATCATTCCCTCCAGGACTCTATTTATATGCATCATCCATTTTTTTTGTCAGTTTATGTTCATCTTTAATATGCTCGGAGAAGAAAAATGGCTTTTGTCATTGTCCTTTCAGTTCAGCAACTATTCCAGAGAACTCCAATTTTGTTAGGGTCATGGTACCCTGAACCTATATTTATTTGAGAGGTACACACATGATGTATTCACTGAGTATATTTCTCAAAATTGTGTTCTTAAATTCTTATGAATATATTCTTCTTAAAGTCTAAACTAATTAATGAAAATATCAATGCAAATTATTTATATTCAAAACTTTACACTAGTTCATATGCAATTTTCACCACCCCTTCCCCCAATTTCTGAACTCCTCAATCATTAGCTATAGCTGGGACATGGGGCAAAGAGAAATGAAACATTCCTAAAATGGCAGTTAGGAAGACAGAAATAACTAACTACTAAAGTTAAAGAAAAGTAAATTGAGTGAAGAAGTCATTTGGAAAGTGGTTTTACATCAGATCTGTTAGAGCCCTGCTTCCCACTACTGCTCTGACTCCTGTTAATATTGACATCCCTTCCTTCACTCCCTTTTTCCTGTATATGTTTACTTCCATGACAAGCCCTTAATAAAACAGAGACTACTTCATATGTTCTAGCACTACACATAGTAAGTACTATCTACTTATAAAAGTTTTTCAGGTCGACAAAAGAAATGCTAGTCAGGCTTTTCCAGTACTAAGCAGAATGTCTTACAAAGGAATATAAGAGGACAAAAGATTAAACAGACTCTGATGCATATTGTTTTAAATAATTCTTTTCCTACAGTTAGAAAAAGAATTGCATAAGTTCCAAAGATTTGAGTTGATCTTATTTTCATTAATTTCCCGTTTCTAGACGCTACTAAAAATACTGCTCATTTAAATCAATCAGAACAAAGTTTCCTATTAAATTTCCTGAAGATCATTATGGTTTTATTAAAACTAGCACTATAACCTCTGTTTGGAACTACTTTCCTTTGCTCATGTGCCTCTTCCTGCCAATTTTTTCTCCAAATTGCTTAGGCAAATACTAAACTTTTAAATAAGTCTTTGTTCAATTTTAACAATAAAGTTAAAAAAGTGGTTATAGCACAGTATTTTGTTTTTCTGACTCCTTATATTTATTGTTGCTCTTTTATCTGTTTTAAGGGGGAAGAGAGGCCAAGGTCCTGAGCTGAAGCCTCCAGACAAAGACAAAGGAACCAGTCTGGCTTCTGAAGGACCAATGAGTCATGGTACAGTCAGAGACTCCTGGGGCCCAAGCCACTGGCAGGCCAGCCCAGGGAAAGTGCTTCTGCTTCTGTGGCAGATGGGGCCAGTCAACTGGATGACAATGGATTGGTTTTACTCTTGTTGGTGTGTTTTTCCTCAGTGAGGACCTTTACCTTTACATAAGTATATTTTTCTCCTTAAATCTGTTTTTCAAATAATAATGAATGCAGATGATGATGATTTTACAAACCTTTGTAATACTAGCTCAGGTACTATCTGTTCATTATTTCAAGTATCTCACGACTGGTATGAATCCCAGACTTGCCTGTAATTCAAATAAGTAAGTGACTCTAATGATGTAAGCTTTTCTAGAAGTGTCTGTACCTGCCATATTGAAGAAAATGGGATAATCAAGGGTTGTATCGTCAACCCTATTGATAGAAGCTTCTGGGGCACTTGGAACTGATTCTAAGAGGAGCTCCTATCCCTGACCCAACCCATCCTTCCTCACAATAGAAAGACTAGTATGTGGGGCAGTTCAGGGTAATCTAGAGAGACTTATTCTGCTTTCCACATAGAGATCTGAAATAAACCTATGATGACACACCTGTCTGTGAAAATATTATGACCACTTTCACTTACAAAAAAAAAATTAAATTGAATTGAGGCTTCAAAGTTCTTTATATTGCCCCAGTACACAATATTCAGGAAATGAGTGTGTCTTGCATTCATGAATTTATATTTAAGAGCCTACTGGTTGTGTGGTTGGGTCAGAAGATCAAAATTTTGAAAGACCTGCACAAAAGGACTGTGTATTTTTTCACCAATGTAACTAGTCACTTAGAACATTTTCCTGATAGTTAAACCAAATGTTTTATTCTGGAGTAAATACATTGCTTTCTGAGAGTTCTGTCTCTGGAGTAATTCTTGACTAGAGCAAGTACAGTGAAAGAGAAATTTGTTAATAGTTGTCAAATAAATCAACTATTACAATTTACCAATATGAAAGATAGGCATACTTTATGAAGTATGAAAAAAAATAAGACATGCAGAATTTTTAAAAAGTAAAAAACAAGAAAAACTAAACAAAACAGCAACAACAAGACAGCAAAAAATCAAAAGCCTATCTAGGAAAAAAAACACTCAATTAGGAGAAGAAACAAAGGGAAAAGTAGGACCAATTCAGTACTAATGATCAATTATGATAGATAGTTTTTAAATACTCAGTTAAAGCAATAAAAATTAAATAATTTTTATAAGCTATAAAATCTTTCCAGCTAAAGTTAGTTAATAAAGGATGAGCCTAATCTAATAATAATAACAAAGTAAAAAAGTAGGCTCCAAAGAGAAAACTAACACATAATATTACTCCTTCTCTTTAGGAATGTATATATAGAGTCCACACATTAACTTCCTCACTACCCAAATTAATCTGGACATCTGATGAATAGTCTCAGTAAAAGTGGTTAATAATAGAGGCAAGAAATAAACTTTTGGCCAGGCAAGTTAAGGTTCGATATATTTAGATACGACTTAACCTGCCATTAAGAGAACTGAGGAGACAGAAATGCATCTTCATTTTCCTTCACTAATCTGAGCTAAAATTTGAGATGACCTTGGTATTCTTATAAGCTTATTATCTGTGACTTTTATGAAATAGAGATTATTTCTTCCCTAACATGGATCATTTCATGTGTACATAAAAAGGAGATATGAGAGGAAATTTTATCTGACTCTTTATCTGATGCATAATCCTAGATCAGCAAAATTGATGTACATCAAGTAAAGGGTTGGCTCCTTTTTAAATTTATCATTTTCACTCTCCTTTCCTTTCTTCCCTGAAATCCACTCTTCTAGGAGTCTATCCTAATTCCTATTCCCAGAAGGCATGTGATTACATGTCATATCTTTAGATAGTCAGCACTCTCAGGTTAAGGGGCAGGGGTGAAACCCTTTGCTCCCTGATTAGATTTAGAGTCTGTGACAATACATGTGTTGAACCAAGTTGCAAAGCACAGTGGGTGAAATGACCTATTTATTTTTGAACCCATCGGGTGTCAGAGAGATAGTAATAGTTTCCATTGTAGCCTGCATGGGCAGGCACATTTTCTGGCTGTTTAGTGCCTCTCCATATGCTATTCTGACATCCCACCTCACCCTCTTTGTAGAGACAGAACTGCTGAAACACCATTGCCCTGGTAGACAAATTCAGCCTTCCCAGTGGAAACTTTAGAGATATTTACTAATTTTTCTTTTTAAGGTGAAGAACTAAAACTCTGAGTCAAACCCAGGTCCTGGATATGTTTTTCTGGGGCAGACTCCTCTAGGCACATGTGTATGCAACTCTCACACCTGCATGGCTTAGCCTTGCCCAGTTCTAAGAATAGGAAGCCAAACTCCACATGAACACTGGGCAGAGAGAACAGACAAGCCCTGGTGCGGTGTCTCTAATGCCAGGGCACACACAGTGCCCTGGACGTCCAAGGGAGGTGTGACACTGTTTACCAGGGAGAGTGGCTGCTACAGCCTGGCTCCCCTACGCCCTGTCTGGCCTGGGATATTTGATCTAAATCACAGGAGGCAAAAACATATTACTCTGACCACAATTCACATTCCGTAGGAGGAGACAGGATTAGAACATTTCTATTCTTGCCCAATGTTGCTAAATTTAAAGTCAATTTAACTGTTCGCTGCAGTCTTCCTTGAACAGACCAAAAGCGAGCATCCTTGGGTTAATACTGGAAAGAAAATGCTCTGAAATATTGTCATGAGCTCTGGGGCTGGGCAAAAGAAGGTGAGAGGTCACAAACAAAAACCCTGAACTACCAACCCAGGTTGCTTGTAAACCCCTCCATTCATAACTTTATCCAAGTCCCCATCCGTTTTATGTAAGTATGTGACTTAATAAAGCTTGCATTCAATGTAGAATGTAAAGGTGAATGACTGTCTCATCCCTTGAGAGCCAGTCTTATAAAGGAGATGGGCATACACATGAGCAGGTAACAATTCTCCATCAATTCAACCTGGTGTGGTAATGGCAGCTCTCTCCCTTTCACTTCTGCAGAGATGCTTATTTCCTGTCTACTTAAGGTTTCTCCTTATTATTTGAAAGGTACTTTATGTACCTGTCTAGCCTTTTACCTTCAGGAAGACCATCTGGATTTATGAGGTGGGATGCAGTAAGCATTTCATAGAATACTTTACAACTTTACCATCGCTGCTTTCTTTTTCAACATTATTCTGCAGCATCAATCCTTATATTACTTCCCTTTATTATCTTTTAACCAAGCTCTTCCTACATCAAATAATCATTTACATTGTGTTTAATTTCATGAGGATATCATCATCGTGACTAGTTCTCAATCTTCTTATACCATGTGGGGTTTTTGATGACCTGTGTAGGCTATCAAGCTGCTGGGGCCTTATTTCCATTGACCTTGCCATATCCCTGTGACAGGTATCTATAGGAGAGTCAGTTCTCCTATTCAACATGACATCACTGAAGTTTCCTGCAGAGAAATATGGGCAGGAATGGAAGTATTTCAGGTCTGTGTTTGGAATTAATTTTTATTTCTGTTGGTCCACCAGTCTGAAAAAATCAAACTCTAAGGATTATTTTTCTACTAATGCTTGACATAATTTTATACATTATTATTTTGTATAGGTGAAGAGGATAGACTCCTAGTCTAAGAGATAATCCTGAGCGTACTGCTCTTCAGTACCTGAATAATCAGTGCCATGGAATGAAAGAAGGTATGAGTCCTTCCTCTACCCTTGTCATAGCTGATTGATCCATGTCTTGTACAATTTTCTGCCCTTGATATTGTGTGCCCTCCTCCCTCGCCACACCAATGGCTGGTGCAGTGGACTGATATTTGGAGTAAGGGGTCTCTTGGGCATTGAGTATTTGAAACTCTTTCTTAGTGTCCTTCTTTCCTCAGATATGATGACAAATCATCAGGGAAAAGGGATGAAAGACTGAAGAATTAGAGTTAGGATGGGGGTTTGGAGAAGGTTACAGATTAAGGCAATTTGAGAAATAATCTCTTAGAATAGGATTGAAGAGTGCACTAAATATTATTTTCACAGAAAAAAAAAAAAAACCTAAAGGAAAGAATTTGAGTTACTTGGAGTTGTCAGCAAAGAATTCAGTATGGTGATCTGCACCAGGAAAGAACAAATCCCTGGCCTGGCCATCTGCGTCCCAAGGCACCTGAAACAGGAGACTGAGCTCCCTGCACATTGAAATTGCATCAACTGAAATGTTATTTTCTTTCCATGGAAAAATTATAGCAAAGAGATTAGGGGATGATTTAGTGCATTTCAAAGGAAAATAAACATTTATTGTAATAAATAACCATAAAATAGGTCTAATAATATACTACTCTAAAAATACTCTCATGAATTGGAAAAATGGTGAAACTTCTTTTTCACCATGCCTGACTTTTCACAGAACATTAAGTTAAAAATTAGAAATTTTCACTGCTATTTCAGGGTCTAGGTTGACTCACTGCATGGCCCTAGGCTATCCACCCAACCTTTCTGTGACTCCATGTCTTCTCTGAAAAATAGGGTACAGCTACCCTTTTTCAGAGTGCATATTCTGAATAAAGGAAAATAATAAGATATGCACCCCTTAGAAAATTCAATGACAATACATACAAGTTTAATTTCATACACAACCCTTCAATCCAACAATTCTGAATAGTCCTTCCTCTATGTAAATATGTAAATCCCCTGAACACACACACACAGACACACACACACAAACACACCCTATAGAGAGATAAAGCAAGAAGTTGCAACATATCCAAGTAAAGTTGAAGACAGAAAAGTGTTAGAACTGGAGAGATTAACTCTTCAATAAAATAGACCACTTTGTTGATAATAGCATACCTCATTAGGTCCAGATAAATACATAGGAGTTTCAAAGGACAGCACAGGTACCACCAATGTCTTTCTTTTCCAGTCTGTGGACTCATCACACAGTCCATGAACCATGTGGCAATACTTTAAACTCCTTGACAACATTTCCCCGCCTAACTCGTTGGTTCCTTTCCTGTCCTCATGGGTCTAATATAATGCTTCATTATCTCTCTGGGCTTGTTCACATGCTGTCAATCATCACTTCTGGCCACACACTTCTGGTCAGAAGCCTTAGAGGGCTTTCAAAAAACGGCCATCTCCTAGTCTCCATCCCCAGAAACTCTGGTTTAATTGGTCCTAGGTGGGGCAGATGCAGCCTGACTATAAAATGTGTTGACAATCAAATTCTGAGGTCAACTCAAGAGGGGCTATGATTTATGCAACTGGAAAGAGTTAAAATAAAATGTTTTTTTTTTCCAAAATATCTATGTTGCTTAAGGAATCACTCTGATGCAAGATAGGCACAGCTGTGTCCCTGATGACCTGATGTGTAACTTTACCATGTTATAAATTTTTCCTAGTTGAAAGTGAATTTTGCAATTAATTCTGTGTTTTAGGGCAGATTGACCATGTAATTTATCCCTCAAAGTAGGACACTTTACAGAGTTAATTTTTTACAGTCAGGAAACATTTGTAGGCTTTTGGGATATAATTTGTTGCCCCTTGAAAAACCACTTTTCTTATTTGTGAAACAGGCATAATCAATAGTTAGCTTGTGAGTTGGATGGAAGTTTAAATTAGAGTATTTGCATGAAAGATATTTGCAAACTTCAAAGTTTTATATAAACTTCAAATATTACTGATTTTTTTCTGGCATTAATGGAGGCTTTTTTTAGTTATGGAAAAAGAATACACAGGAAATTCTCAAGAATATAGAATAATTCCATAGTAACAGAAAAATCAAGTACATCTCCCTTTCTTGATAAGATATCTCACATATACTTAAACAAGTCTAAAGAAGTTTTTAAATATCTGGCAATGAAAATTTTATTTTGTTTTGTGAAAACTAAAATCAATATTACTAATTGAGACAAACATGTGCCATCAGAGAGACTGAAATACTGTAAAAGGCTAAAAGAGGAAAGTTGATCATTATTATTCAACACCCATTACATGCTACTATAAATTTGGAACTCAGGTGAGCTAAAAGAAGAAATTCCTACCTCCCTATCAAAGATATACTGATATCCTGTCATGTGAGGTAGTATGCATTTAACCTGTCAGGTATCTTTTGCCAAGTAAGCATCTTGGAAGATACTTCTTAGGGCATCAAGGAAAATTTGCAATTCCAGGGTTAGAGTTACAATAATCTTTAATATGTGTAACCAATTCCCACTACATTATGCCATACATATTAAAAGACAACATAGTTAATAAAGACATGGCCTACAGAGGCGTCCATCCCTTCTACCTTTATTTCTTTGGTAGTTAACCTTTTCACTCTCAGTTTCCTTATGGGTAAATAGAGATAATGATACTCTCACCCCAAGGCTCTTGGAGGATTGAAGTGTAAATATTACTCTCTAGTACATAGGAAGTACAAAATAAATGGGAGCTCTTGATGTTAGTCTCATCACTTAGTTCCCGATTCTCTAAATGCCCCTTGAAGTGAGTAGAGCAACTTGTGAGATGAATTGCTCTAACAAGAAGCAGAACAGAAGCAGCAGAAGAATAGAAATAAAAGGATAACAACTTACATTTTACAAATATGGATGAACTGGAGCAAGAGTATATATACTACATCTAAGGAATATGGCTTACATAAGACTGTCTGAAGGATCTCCTGTAGCCCGGAATCCCACATTGATGGCATGGCATAGCAGCTATCACAGAGAACCATAGGCCCCATCTCACCACCTCCACTGCCCTCTTTTCTGTGGCCCTATCATTTGAGGTTATTTTCTTAACCTCTGTGGCCATTCATATTTCACAGCCGTGTGGTACAATCCTTAGCATTTAACTAGAAAGTAGAACACCTCCAAGCACATTTAGATAATTTATTTGCAATGTTAAAACATTTTTTACAGACTGAAACCAGATTAGTTGAGCTTTTTCCTCTTTCCAATACATGAGAAGTAATTGAGAGAAGAGGCTGAGTGTTATTGCAGGCACCACGGAGTCATTGGCCTGGCATGCAAAAATGCAAGGGTGGACACAGATAGAAAAGAAAGAGTGTCAGGAAAAGACATCAGAGGCTTTCACAGCTAAGGTCAGAAGGGAGAAGAAAAAGTGCCCTTTCTCTACCTTATCATACGGACATAGACTGAGGCATGAAAAAGGAGGGCCACATGTTAAGTTTTATGCAAAGCAGACTTCTTTCTCTATGGGCTTTGATGTACTCCTTGCAAAGAGGAGCCATCCTTGGCCCTGCTTCATGGGAGGAGCTGGATGAGTGGACATTGTTGCTAAAACCCCACCAGCCTGTTACATTGGTTTCTGTATCTTACTGGTGAAAAGAGTAGTGGGTGCAGCAACCATGACAAGTTTGCGCTGAGAGCTTGGGAGGAACAAATCACTATGTCTTTGTAAAGAATCCATCATTCTTAACTAAATCTGATATCCCAAATCTCAAAATAAACATGAAACTAAGTCTCCTGTATGGCACAGTGCTCTGTAATTTTTAGCTCACTGTCCATAAATTTCAGCTTTTGAATTCACAGACACCAGTTGGATCAGTAAATAGGTTCAGTTGCCCTGAAACCTGGCTATCAAGTTTGGTATCCAGTCTAAACCTACAGCTGAGGGCAATGTCGGGAGAAAGTTGGGTTTTGTGTTTTCTCACACTGTCAATCCATACCTAATTCAGGGACAAGTTTGATGTGATTAAATTGGCTGACCTCTTGCTCTAGCTAGCCACATGCTCTCAGGGATTTTCTTATATGCTAAAATTCTGGCTTCAAATCCAAATCATGTGGGGTACAAATCTGCACCAAATTGATAAGAAGGAAAAGTCTACCACCTCCATCACTTGGCTCTCTCCTCCTGGCCCCATTCCATTTCTCCTTTGCTCATTATTTCATAACTTTGTTTGAAAGCTGCATGCTTTGTGAAATTTGAATCCCACTCTTTTTGCTGGAACAGTCCCTTAACAAAGAATGGTCATTAAAGCAAGTCAACCAATCAACTTGGCAAGCTCCAGCAAAAGAGAATTGCTAAGAAGATACTGAGATCCATGGGAAGAGAAAGACCCCTCCACATTCACAATCAAAATGTGAAATTAATGGAGTCTAGGATTGATGTAACAAACACATGCACGTAGGACCTGAATAACAGCTTAATGGCAATTCCATATCTACTTTTAATCTATCCAAATTACTAGGTTCCCACTACCATATGCCAGGGTACCAATGAGCTTCCTGGTGCCACCCAGCAATTCAGAGTGGTCATGATGGCAAGAGAGAGCCCAGCCTCTGCGGCAGGGCAGTTTGCCTCATTGACTCCCTTTGCTATGGCTTTTTAACTTTGCAATAATGAGCCCCTTGGTGGTACAAAGCAGGCCAAGGAGTGGAGAAAGGATTTCAGACTAAATTCGAAAAGGAGAAGAAAAATAAAACACCCATTTTCAAATCATAAGGCAGGAAAAAACATGGGCAGGAACCAGTCATTAAAGATGCTGCTTTCATAGGAATCATAACAATTAAAAATTCACTTTATAAATAAAAGACAATGATATTCATTGGTTGGAAAATAAATAAAAATGATAGTATGCATTTCTGTTTTAATTTTTAATTGCAAATCCATTCTTGCCTTCATAACATTTTCTGATTTGGCCCCTTTTCTATTTTGATTATTAAAAGATTATCCTGAATATTTAGAGTATGAATTGGCTGAATTGTACAAATAGGATAAAAAAAAATGCTCCATTTCACTTATCACTTCATCTTTAACCCTTCCTTTCACTTTCTCTTAAAGAGCTACCCAAATCTTCCCACTATCAAATATAACCCCCTTTGTAATTTTGTGAGTAGTCAACCACACTTCCAATCTCGCATCATTTTCTTCCTTAATGTCCTTATCACTCAATCTCTTAGTTTTCTTCTCCCATTCTTTCTTTATATAATTGCTTTTGTACAGGAATATTGCAGTAGGGAAAAAAAGAAGAAGGAAAATCACACCTTTATTTGCATGGAAGAAGAGAGACAATGAAGCAAACAAATGCAACAAATGATATATTGTGTGTTTTGTAGTGATAAGTCAAGAAAAACAAAGCAAGGAAGTTTCCTGTGTGCTTACCCACATACAAGTCCAGGACTGCCTTCCTGAAATAGCCAGTCCCATTTCACCAGGGAGATGAAGGCTTCTCTAATCAGGTGTTAACTGACCCTCATACAACTTCCAACCAGCTGTCAGACACCTGATTGGACATGCTTTGTATTCATTGTGGCAGGCACTGGGAAAGAAGAAAAGAAAGAACAAAAAATAAAAGGTCACTGTGTTTTGATTTTGCAACTTCAAGTAGATCTCACCTTCTTAAGGGTAGAAATAAACTTGACAGAAATCATGGTATTTAAAACAAACAAACCAACCACTGTCTACCACAGGCCAGAAGGGATAGGAAAGGATTCATCTGGTAATTGTTTAAAGTTTAAAGTTTCTTTTTGACATGAGTGATGTGAGTGACAGAGAATCCCCTGGAGAAAAGGGGAGAAGCAATGCTTCTGTAGCCTCAGTTCCTTAGCAGAGTTTTGGGTTGTTTCTTGGGTTTTAGATTTTGTTTGCTTTCACCTCTGCTCTCTTTTAAAGTTAAGTTTCAATGTATTTTACACAATTCATTTTTAACTAATACATAAAAACATAAACATTGTACAAATTTATGGGATATCATGTGATATTTTAATAAATGCATGTATTATATAATGTTTAAATTAGATTAAATGTATCTTCTCAAACATATATCATTTCTTTATAGTAAAAACATTCAAAATCCTTTTTTTTTAATATACAGTGCATCATTTGTAATTTAAAGTCACCCTACTATGCAACAGAACACCAGAGCTTTTGGCTTCTAACTGTGATTTAATGCCCAAAGACCAACATTTCCCCTCTCCACACTCACTCTCAGCCTCTGGTAACCCCCATTCTACTCTCAACATCTGTAAGATCAACTTTTATTAGTTTCTAAAACTGAGTGAGAACATACAGCCCTTGTCTTTCTGTGTATAATGTATTTCACTTAACAGAACAATCTCTAGGTCCATCCATGGTTTCATATTTTATGGCTGAATAGCATTCCACTGTTATGTACTACATTTTCTTAATCTATTGATCAGTTGACAAACACTTAGGTTGTGCATATGCAATGAATTCCTCAAACTGTCCAAAGAAGAAACCCTTAGAGAAAATTAACTATGGGGAACCATAAGCTGAACAATGTCCAGAGCTTAAACAAATTAGAGTATATTCAAATTCCTTTCATCCAGAAAAGTCTCATTGAAACCTCATAGGATTGTAAAGAACCTAGAGGGTCAGACCTTTAACCAGCCTCAATAAAACTGAGAAACAAATATTTTGAATGCATAAACCTGATTTGTGAGTAATTTATTCTCCTACAACAAATGTCAACACTTTGTAGAGAAAGAAAACATAATAAATACTCAAGATTATAATAGTCATACTATGGTATTTGATAAAAATTAATAGAACAAGCTAAAGACATTGCAAATTCTTACTTCGAAGTGAGAGCAAATATAAGCAGAACCAGAAATGATAGAGATAAACTAAAAGAGAATGATTTTAAATCAACTGTGATAAATGTGTCAATATTTCCCAAAGGACAATATGATCATAATAAGAAAGAAAGCCATAACTAAAAAGAAAAAAAGAACTTTTTGAAATGAAAATACATTCTCTGAAATAAAATTTGCTGAACAGAATTAATAGAAGGTTGATAATGTAGATAAAAAGATGAGTGGACATGAATATACAGTAATAAAAATTATTTAAATTGAAGCACCAGAAGGAAAATAAAAGGAAGAGACTCAGTGACTCTCAGGACAATATCAGATATCTCATATATGTGGGAGTATTATCCCAAAAGGAATTAAAGAAAGGTATGTAATTTTATTTTAATAAATAATGGCAAAAAATTAAAATTAAACTTAATTTCTGATTGTTTACTGATAGTATGTATAAATACAATTTTTTTTTGTTGTTGTTGTTGTTGTTTTCACCTTCATCTATTAACTTCCTAAACTTGATTATTAATTTCAGAGGCTATTTTTATAGATTCCAAAATATTTCTATAGAAATGATCATGATATCTACAAATAAAGGCCATCTTATTTATTACTTTCTTTTTGTCTTACATTTTTTCTTGTCTTATTGCCTTGTCTAGGGTTCCAATGCAATGATTAATTAAAGTGGTGAGAAACCAATTTGCCTTTTTCCTGATCACATAAGAAAGTATCCAAACTCAAATCATTACATTTGATACTATCCTAGAGTTTTTACAGATGGCTTCTATCTATTGAGAAAGTTACCTTCTCTTCCTAATTTGATAAGAATTTTAATAAAAAAAGACATTAAGTTTTGTATAATTATTTGAAAATCAATATTGAGATGATACTATGTTATTTTCCTTCGTCTATTAATACTACTTGTAAATAGGAATGATTGCAGAAGAGCAAAAGAGAATTTTCAGGATTGATAGAAATTTTCTGTATCTTGATTATGTTGCTGGTCAGCATTTGTTTAAAACTCATTTAACTATAAATTTAAAACATGTGCATTCTTATTTTCTTGTATTACACAGTAAGCACTTCTACCAAGTTAATTTTAAAAATACATCTGTATTGAATTCGTACCCTTTATTTAAAAAAAAAAAATCTTCCTGCATTCTGCTGTTGAAAATTCATGCATAATTATTAGAAGAACTTTAAGTGCCATTTTGTAAGATCTTACATGAGTATGAGAACCATGGACAGAAAGAATCTGGGTCCCTGAGTGTCTGAGGAGAAAAACTCTCATGCCTATTTCTATACCACCTATTTCAGGATATTTTCCATAAGAGAGAAATTTCAAAAATTTTAAATTACTATTTATTTTTGGCAAACCTAATTCTAAATAATATGATAAGTGATTATAATGGGCTACCATATACATGGATTCATAGGACGTACTAAGGGACATTCAATAAAGTAAACAGTGAATTGTATTTAGTTGAGTTTCAGTACAGACTTTGTTGGATGACAGAAAGAGCAGTACTTGAAGTGGACCATAGGAGTGAATATGACTTCAGCAGACAAATTTGTAGAAGAGCGTCCCAGGCAAAAGGCCATCATCAAAGACACACATAGAGGATGAGAAGTGGAAGCATGCAGGGGACACAGGGAACATACAGGAAATAAAAGGACACAGAATTGAAGAGATATGCTGAAGTGCTCTGGAAGGCTTGAATGCCAGCACAGATATTTGGGATTCACTAAACGGTAAGTCAAAGAAGTCCTCTGAGCAGTGAAGTATGGATAAAATTAATCAGCCCAGACAGAAAAATCAAGATAAGCTCAGGGAAAGCAGAATGAGTACATAAGAAGGGAAGCATTCATTTTAGCTAAAACACAGGATGCTTTAAGAGCTGCTGGGTTAAAAATAAGCTAAAGTAATAATGTGGAATTCTTGGCTTGGTGTGCACTTCACTCTTTTAGAAATATATTTCTGACTTCAAATAAACTTGCAGAATCCATCTTTCAGTGAGTGAAAAAGAAAAGCCACCTGCCTTTTGGTTCAAGGAATGAGAATTGTATGTCATCTGGTTGCCGGCATGTTCCTTGCCATCAGGAACGTCTGTGCTAAGCTGCAGTAGCAGATGTGCATTCCGAGGATGGCCTTCCGAGTGTGGTTTGGGCACAATTCCTGGCTGTGTAGCTTCCCCTCCTCCTGGCTCTCCAAGGAAACTGCTAGACTACTGAAGTTCCTTCCCTAAATTTCTTTTATGTTTAAACTATCTAGAATAAATTCTAATTTTGCTGAGAACCTTGTCATGAATGATACCCTAAGTGCTTCTAGATTTGCTCTGTTTCATGGGATCTTAGAATATTCTAGATTAGAAAAAATATGCTTCTTATTAGAATCCCTTCCACCACTTTGACATCTGCATGTTAAATATTGCACCTAAATACTTATATATTATGAGCAGTGATGACAGGACTTATTTTCTTAAACACAGAAACATGAGGAAAACCATAACATTCACAGGGTCATGACTTCATTCTTAGAGATGGGCCAGCCTGGTGGTTCTTGGATCATGAAAACATTTCCAAATACCTTTCAGTGGTCTTTTACTTTGTCAAAACCTCAATCACATCTGGTGATTTTGAGAGATTTAATGCATATGTTTCTAATTTATATTGAGTCGGCTCATTCAAATGAGTCTCCAGGATGATAAAATTATGCCCAAGAAGGCAAAGACTCTGTTAATGAATGTTTTTGCTGGTTATATGCTCTTGACTGGAGTATCTCCAATATCAAAGAGTTGGAAATAAGTTCTGAACTTGGCTCGATTATTTTCCTTTACCTTAATTTAAATTTCCTCTGAAACTAAGTTGTGGCAATATACTGTGGTCTTCCTATTTCCTTTGTGTACAGCAGAAATACAATCTGAGTTCAAGATGCTCTGGCAGCACTGATAATGAATTGAATTCATCTTTCCTGGCTTAAGTTTTACATGACAAGGAAATGTCAGTGATTTAGATCCACACTAGTACTGACAGAGCACAATCTCTCCATCCCATCAGCCCCATTTTTATTAGATTTAAGCAGAGGGGCACAGTTTCTGGTGAAGCCATAGCTTCACTAATAACTGTGAGTTTTGAGATCTTTGCAGTTCTTTCTTTATTTTTTATTTGTTTTTGGTACTGGGAATTAAACCCAGGAATTCTCAACCACTGAGCCACATTCCCAGCCCTTTAAAAAATATATATATATTTTTTAAAATTTAGAGATGGCATCTCACTAAGTTTCTTGGGCCTCTCTGACTTTGCTGAGGCTGGCCTTGAACTTGCAATCCTCCTGCCTCAACCTCCTGAGTTGTTGGGATTACAGGTGTGTGCTTGGCTTGCAATTCTTAACTAAACCCTATAATTCCTCCTACCAACAATCACCAACCAACCTGGCCCAATTAAACTCCATTGAATTATACCTATTAATTCAACAGACCAATTCAAAATTTGCTGGCAGTATTTTATTTCCTTTGCATAAAATTTATAATGTCCACTTTAATCCATACCTATCTTAAGATTTTTTTTTTGTCCTCATGCCAGTAGTTTGTATTCTTCATGGAGATATTAGATTGGATATTTGGAAATAATATCATAATTTGGGGAACAGGTTAACTTCCTGAAAATTTCTTTCTATAGATACTCAATTTTCAATAAAAATGTACTGAACCTTGTGTGCCCATAGGATTGTGCTAGACCTTCTGGTAGATATTATATACCACTCTCTGATTCTTCATCATACCCCAGCTGTAGTGCTCTTCTTTCAGTTTCTCATCCCTGCAAGGTTGTTCTTACTTAAGACCTGTATATATGCTGTACACTCTTCCAAAACCTACCCTCCTCTTTTTCTATCCCCACAAATAGATACATGCCATTCCCAACTGACACCATATCCTTGAGTTCTCAGAGTCAATGTACCTTCTTCAGAGAGGACTTTTTTCATTACCTAATTTAAGTGTTCCCTCCTAGCACCTCTGCCTTCACTATACATCTTAGTTTGTCATTTAGCATTACTCTGATTGCTTTGTTAGTTTGTTTACTTTCTCCCACACAAGACTATAAACTATACAAGAGAAAGCACCAAGTCTGTTTTGTTGACTACTGTGCACACAGAATTTTTAGCCTGGGGTCTGGCATATATAGAGTTGGTAATCCACAAAATTTATTGTCAGCAGCCTGTTCACATATTAACATGATGGATAGCACATTTAATTAAACATGTTAATAGATTAATACTACATTTATATCTGAGAGGTGAATCTAATAAAGAAAATATACAGTTATTCTTTCATTTAAATAGTTCTTCCTTTGCAGATTAGTCCACACAGAAATTTCCTGGCAATCTTTTCAGACATTGCTATGAACTTAGGCCAAATAATAGAGGTCATAAAATTTTCTCCCTAAATTCATTTGTGCTTATATTATGTCCGCTCCAGAGCAAGAGGAATGGAAGTAATTGTTCATCATTGGGAAATTTTTTAAAATGCAATGAGTAACCCATTGTTTTATACCATTTCATATTAATCATCTCTCTGGTGCTTCATTTTTCTATTCCTTGCTGTTAACTATACTTACCAGAAGTAAATAAGCTTCCAGTATGTCCATGCATGAGCTAAGAGGAAAAAAAAAAAGTCAAAAGACTTGGTTCCAACGATCTGTTCTGTTTGGATGATCTGCATTTTTCAGCCTCCTAGTAAAATGTGAAGTACGTCTGAGTGAAAATGGAAGACATGCCTTTAAATTCCATATTACTGGGAAGTGTTGCAACCAGTTTTAATAAAACATGGGGAAATTACACCCTACAGAGAAAAATCTGGTGTTTCATAAAATTAGAGACTTCGTGTTTTCCTCTTTGATCATTTGAGATCATCTCCTAATGAAGAAACCCAGTGACCTTCAACTGGTAGTGTTTTTTTTGCCTAGAACTCTCTGTTCTTCTGTCTTGTGTAAAATGGAAATTGGGACAGTTGACTGGTCACCAGGACAGGGGGTGAGTGTAAGAAAGGGCCAGTGCTTTGGAGTCCCTTCAGGGATCCATAGTTCTATGAACACTGGGAGCACAATGAGAAAAGAGCACACAGGATGTGCCTTGACCAAAATACAGTGTGGAAAAGAAGTGGGGAGTGGGCCAGGGGTATCTGATTCTTTTCCCATTGTCAACGAAGCTTCAACATTGGTCCTCCATCTGTATGGTTCTTTATATTTCATCCCACAGTTCACCTATCTCCTGACCCAGATTTTCCCCACTCCTGTGAAGTACACTCTATTCAGAGAACCCTGTGCCCTCCTATGTTACTTGCATTGTATTTCCCACTACAAGGAAGAGTAGGACAACAAAGGCTCCTGCCCTTGGGGACCTTGTTCTCTGGGATGTGGGCAAATATGGGGATGGCTAAGGGGATTTGGATTTGTAATGTACTAAGTGCTATAATAAAAGATGTTTCAATGTGCTATGAGAGCACTTTTTTAATATTGTGAGGTGAAATGACTTTGGTTTCATCTAGCCAATTTATTTATTTAATTGGGTGTTTCCAAGACCAACCCCAAGCTCTATATTTACTAGGAGAATTCACAGGAGTCAACATACAATCATATTTATGGCTATCATTCAATATAGTTAGGGATTAAAAGCAAAATCAGCAAAGGGAGAAGGCACATGGGGGAGTTTATAGAAAACCAGGACAGGTTTTGAAGCTCTCTCTCCTTATGGAGTCACACAGGACACCCCAAATTCTCCAGCAAGGAATTATGGCAACATACATGCAATGTTGTCTAGCAGGGAAACTTAGTAACTTAGTGTTCAGGTTTTTATTGGGGGCTCATCGTGTGTTTTCTGCCTAGCAAGTACCAAAATGTCAGAGTCCAAGAAGGAAAGCTCATATTCAACACAAACCGCATTGTTTGTATGAATAGTTAAGCACAATGAACCTAACAAGTTCTGGGAATAGTAAGAACACTTCCAAATGCAAGTTTTGTGATATCAGCCAGGAACTCATAAGCAAGTCTTTATGTGCTTAGCATGTCAGGGCAGTACA
Source organism: Marmota flaviventris (assembly GCF_047511675.1). Taxonomy (NCBI): domain Eukaryota; kingdom Metazoa; phylum Chordata; class Mammalia; order Rodentia; family Sciuridae; genus Marmota; species Marmota flaviventris. Next base: position 87,951,960 of record NC_092499.1, on the reverse strand, counting down.
ATAACTTGTTTCTGCATTCTTATTCATTTGTTTATATATGTACTTATATGTCTTGGAAGAGGAGTGGGTACTGAGTTTGTATTTTAGCTGCAATTCATAAGAAAGAAACAGGATCTTCCTTTTTGAATGACAGAAGGTTATCCAATACCTATTTTCAGTGGTAAGCTGGACCCAATTAGTTTCTACTTGCAAGAGCCAGTTGTTAGGTTTATGACCTATTCTAGCCTGAAATCATCTAGGGCAGGAATATTTACACCATAGAAATTAGCAAAGACTACAAAGCAGGGTTTCCCCTGCCTCTTTGGAGAGCTAGTTATTAAACATTTACCCACATACTATCGCCTATTTATATGTTCTGAGGAAATGAGCAAGAGAGGAAAAAAAAAGTTAAAAACATAAACAAAAACAAAAACTTTTTTACAGCTAAGAAGAAAAATCCTAACATGTTAATTTCTACAATCACTTAATAAATTTGAAATGCAGAAAAGAATAGCCAAGTTTGCTGTCTTTATGGAGCTTACCATCTAGAGGCAAAGATAGATAATAAATACAAATGTGAGAGCAAATTATTCTCGAGTTAATTTATAATTTCCTTTACTACCTTAGAAGACTCAGAGGATAGAGAAGTACTTTTCCTTCTACTGCAAGGAGCTTTACCTGGGTTTGGGCTCTCCAGTCTTTAGTAAACACGGTGATACAAAGTTTCCTGAAAATAACCTTTCTTCTTCCAGAAAGTAAATGAATGGGCTTTGTTTGGGGAGTACAGAATAAATGAGCAGCTAGTGCTGAGAATAGGAGAAATTCCCAACTTGTTTTGGTTTAATTTGGGGGAGGGCTGTGTACCATTGTGGGGTGTGGCAGAGCTAGGAGGGTTGCCATCAGCTGTAGCATGAACCAAGACTGCTACATCCCTCCTATTCCTACAAACTTTTGTCTACACATGAAGGCGTTAAGGAGTGGTACAGGCTCTGAAGGAATGGTACATAGAAGCCAGAAAGGCAACACTGCCTGGGGAGCCAATTAAGATGCTTATCCAATTAAGAGGCAGCAAGGAGTTAGTAGTAACATGGCAGAGTTCTTACCACGATCTTGACATTGCTATAATTGTTTTGTATGCAGAGAAAACTGAGGCAAAAAGAGGCAACATAGTGCTCAGTGAAGTGACAGAGAAAGTATGTGTGTGGCGGGGGGCTTCTCAGTACTTAACAGATTCATCACTTTCTGGGCTGCCACTCTCCTTGGTAATGCTTGGCCTCTCAACTTCTACCTACTCTCAAAGACCAGGAAAAAAGCTCTAACTTGGCTCTCTTTCCCTCCTATTTTTTCATAAGACAGTGAAAAAGCATTGTGATTATTTTGGTTACGTGGGTTAGATATTCTCCAAAATGGGAATTAATTATTAGGGTGAGTGTATTGTGAGTACATTTTTAAACTGGAAACATTTAAGTTATAGAAACTTAAGCCTTTCTGTAATTATGTGTTCTCTACAAAGATAAATATTAAGTGCGTCAGCTGTCAGTTTAGGGTGATATAAGTACATTTTGAGTAATTGTAGTGAAATTGACCTCTCTCTGAAGGATGCTTAGGAGTTCTGCCCTTGGGAATCCCACTGGCCCTCTCAGCTTCTTTGGTTGTCTTGCTTGTTGACCTGTTAACCTATTGCAAGCCCTGAAGAGAAGAGGAGGCTTTCAAGTCAGTAGGTTCATGTAGTGTGCCATTTTGAAAAAAAAAAAAAAAAGCCAGTTTCCATTCCAACTGCATTTGCTACATTGGCTAGATTGGTAAAATTTCTGCCTGTGCTTTGTTCTTCCCATGCCACTCTTTCAGAGACCCCTTTGTCCATCTGAGAGAAAAATCTCTTAATCTGAGACACCAGAAAAATCTCTTAATCCGAGACACCTGCTTTAGGAACATGTCCATTCGGAACACTGTTCCTTGAGAGTGGAGCCTTCTTAAAACTCTTAATATCTCTTGCTTAAATTAGTTAAATGCAAATAAATTATTCAACTGAGTATAGCAATGAGACAACAAGTATAGAATATTGCTGGAAGATGAAAAAATTGGTTGGAGAAGTTTTTAAGTTTATTTCCATCATGGCTTTTCTTTGCCTTCCTTGCTTCTTCTCCTCTTTCTAACTAAAGGAAGTACATGGAGACTCCTTCTTTCAAGTCCTTTGGCCGGACGATTTCCCTGGAATCATTTTCCCCACTGTTCCACAATCCAACTAACACACACACACACACACACACACACACACACACACACCTCTTATCAGTGAGCAATGTTTCCCTCCTAAACTGAAATTCTGCTGTTTGAGTTCCCCCTTGCCAAAGCCAGCATGATTTGAACATTCCTCTTCACTAAATATCAGTCCCCATCAGATACTCATTAAATGAACAGAGGTTGCAGGTTAGAAGGCATGCTAACAATGCAGATAAAGTCCTGATAACTGGCAGCTGTGAATTAATCCAGCCAGATCACAGCCCAGGAGGGTGGCTGTCAAAGGGAGCAAAGGGTGATGGGGAGACTTGGCCCCAGTACCCAGAACTTACAGCACCTTACCCTGGGCCAAGCCGGGTGGTATTTCATATCTAAAGTCATCACAGGCATGACACAAATTCCATTGTCCTATCTGGCAACTGCTCACCATGGCAAATCAATCCCCTGTGACTGCTGGAAAGGGGAACAGTCACGTATTTTCACTCATTAATATGAATTAAAATGACTTTGTGGGAGCTACTGACCCAGCTAGGGGGCATTGAAAAGAGAGTTCATTGACCTTTTAAGTGATTCCATTTATTTGGTTTCAGAGCAGAATTTCATAGCAAACTAAGTCTCGCAATGCAAGGAGCAGGGCAGGGCACTTTTTACCTAAATATTTCAATATAATCACAACCCATTGCCTGCTTTTAGGTTGGCAAGGGCCTCAAGAGAATACACAGATTGTGGGGGAATCTGAGCTCAGTCTTATCCTTCTGTTCCTCCTCTGATCTCTCTGAGCAGCCTGATTGTTGATTGGGGTATACTTTTACTATCAACAGGCACACCCTGTTTTGAGCTTCTGAACTCCATGGTCAAGCTCTGCTCAGTCTTGAATTGTCTTGCACTCTCCACCAGTGATTTTTTAATAGTGTATTCCTGGGCTTGACCAGTAGATGGAAGCATTTTGGCCCTGTGACATGTTTACCTTCCCAGTCCTGGAAAAGAACAATCTGATTTCCAGAAAAATCTAAAAGACTGTGTCCCTTTGTTTGACATAGTATCCTATTTGTATATAGCATGTTTTTCTAGGTAAAAAGGAAAAGAATGTGACTATTGTGAGATTGTTAGAAAAGGAGAAATTAGGAAGTAATCAGAGTTTGCTTTCAGTAGCAACAACCACCTAGTTCTCTTAATTCCTTCATATTCTATGCATTAAGAAATGTGAAGATCATGATTTAAAACAACATTTGGTTTAGGATCAGTGCAGTTCTCCTTAAATCCCAAAGTGATTTATAAACACTCCATCTTTAACTAAAGGCCGGAAGGAGAGAAGGGTTTAACATATGTACTCTGCCCAGCTGGTCAGGAAACTGGATTCTAAAGCAAACCATCTTTCCACTGAGACCTTATTATAATATCTCCTTTACCTACATTTCTTAAGGTTGGCAGGTTTTAATTTAGAATCCATAGGATATATTTGACAGAAATGTCAAGGAGATTATAGGTTATTACTGGTCATTGGCAGTAACTCAAATATGGGGCAATTATGTGTCTTGACATAGTTGATAATTGGACTGATATTGAGCCTGAAATAGAATCACTTTCTTACTCTGTACCTCCTTAGGCTGAAAGAGCCATTCAAACAAGGCCTTGAATGATTTGTCTGCCATTGAAAGAAAGAAAGTCTGCATTCCATACTTTGAATCATACCAGAAGGAAGGATTGGCAACCCTTGATGCTATGATATGTCTTATACTAGCACATTCTCCAGGAAAGACTGGATAGTTATTAAGTAGAATAATTCTTATTTCATGAATCTTTTTCATTTGCATGGGAGTGCAGAATTATGATATCAAACATAGTTCTTAATTTGGGTCATGTCAAAAATATTGGAAATAGGGTAGGCCCGGGTCCTTCCCGCCTCCGGCAAACCCCACCGGAGCTCAGGCCCCAGTGGGGATCCACCTTTGCCGACCAGCAGACACTCCCCAGAGCTCAGGTCTTGGCCCAGATCTGCCTCCACCGACCTATGCTGGAGCTCAGGCACAGGGCAGGCCTGGGTTCATCCCACCACCAGCAGATTCCTGCCAAAGCTTAGGCCTGACCCAGGACCACCTTCGCCGACCCAGGCAGGCCAGGCACATCATAGGCCCAAGTACCCCCCCACACACACCTGGGAGCCCAGGGTTAACCCACTTCCATCTTGGGTCACTGCAGCTATCACTACAGCCTTTCCCACACAGTAACCTCTACCTTGGAACAATAGACATGTCCTAGAAGCAGTGACACCTAGGAGCAGGCATCCCAAATCCAGGCATCCTTTTAGCCCCATCTCTGAAAGACATTGCATCCATCTTGGGGCAATTCCACTGCTATCTAGAGTTACCTCCACTATTGCCACCACAAGCTTTAGTTGCAGTAGCACTGGCAGGGTCTGGAAGCCTAACACCAAGGTGAGCTACAGATAATCTGCAGGAATACTACAAGATTATAGGGTACAAACTGTGGTACCTCAGATTCACACTGCAAGAAAGGAAGACACAGACAACATGAAAAATTAAGGGAGGAAAGTGCCTCAGACAAACAAGTGTACTACAATAACAGAACTCATGGACAGCACAGTTGATGAAATGGCAGAGAAAAAGTTCAGAATGTTCATCATTAAAATGAGCTGTGAATTAAATAATGACCTAAATGAGCAAATACAGGCAAAAAATTTGATCACTCCAACAAACAGATAAGACAGCAAATACAGGCAATCATTGATGACACCAACAAAAAGATAAGGGACCAAATACAGGTAGCAAAAGATTATTTCAAGAGATAGTGATTCTGAAAAAAGAAAATCAGAAATTCTTGAAATGTAGGAAACAATAAACCAAATAAAAAACTCAATAGAAAGTATCACCAACAGACTAGATCACTTGGAAGACAGAACATCAGTTGATGAAGACAAAGTATACAATCTGGAAAATAAAGTTGAACACACAGTGAAGATGATAAGAAACCATGATCAGAACATCCAAGCATTATGGGATAACATCAGAAGAGCAAACCTAAGAGTTATAGGGATAGAGGAAGGCACAGAGTTTCAAACCAAAGGAATGCACAATCTCTTCAATGAGATAATATCAGAAAATTTCCCAAACATGAAGAATGAATTGAAAAATCAAATACAAGATGCTTATAGGACACAAAATGTACAAATTAAAACAGATCTACCCCAAGGCACATTATGATGTAAATGCCTAGTATACAGAATAAGGATAGAACCTTAAAGGCCTCGAGAGAGGACTCAGATCACATATAGGGGGAAACCAATTCGTATCTCAGCAGATTTTTCAACCAGACTCTCAAAGCCAGGAGATACTGGAACAACATATACCAAGCTCTGAAAGAAAATGATGCTAATCAAGAATCCTATATTCAGCAAAATTAAGCTTTAAATATGATGACAAAATAAAAAACTTCTATGATAAACAAAAGTTAAAAGAATTCATAAGTAGAAAGCCTGCACTACAGAACATCCTCGACAAAATATTCCATGAAGAGGAAATAAAAAACCATGATGAAAATCAGCAGAAGGAGGAATTACACTAAAGGAAAAGATAATCAAAGGAGAAAGCAATGCAAGTTAAACACAAAAATAAACAAAAATGGCTGGGAATACAAATCATGTCTCAATAATAATCCTGAATGTTAATAGCCTAAACTCACCAATCAAAAGACATAGGCTGACAGATTGGATTTTTTAAAAAGACCCTACAATATGTAGCCTCCAAGAGACTCATCTCATAGTAAAAGACATTTACAGACTGAAGATGAAGGGTAGGGGAAAATCATACCACTGACATGAACTGTGCAAGCAAGCAGGGGTTTCCATCCTCATATCACATAAAATAGACTTCAAGCTAAAGTAAATCAAAAGGCATGAAGAAGGACACTCCATACTGCTCAAGGGAACCACACACCAACAAGATTTAACAATTATAAATATATGTGCCCCAAACAATATAGAACCTACATTCATCAAACAAACTCAAATTCAAGAGACAAATAGACCACAACACAATAATTCTGGGTGACTTTAACACACCTCTTTCACCACTGGATACATCTTCCAAACAAAAGGTAAACAAAGAAACTATAGAACTCAATAATACAATCAATAACTTAGACTCAATGGACATGTATAGAATATTTCATCTTTAAATAAGAGAATACACTTTCTTCTCAGAAGAACAAGGACTCTTCTCTAAAATAGACCTTATAATATGCCACAAAGCAACTCTTAGCATATATAAAAAAGTAGAGATGCTATCTTGCATTCTATCAGATCATAATGGAAGGAAATTAGAAGTCAATGATAAAATAAGAAATAAAAGCTACTACAACACCTGGAGACTAAATAATATGCTACTAAATGAACAATGGGTTGCAAAAGACATTAATGAGTAGATTAAAAAATTCTTACAGGTGAATAAGAACACAGATACAACACACTGAAATTTCTGGGATACTATGAAAGCAGTTCTAAGAGAAAAGTTCATTACATGGAGTTCATTCCTTAAAAGAAGAAAAAGTCATCAAATAAGACTTAACATTACATCTCAAAGACCTAGAAAAAGAAGAACAAATCAACACCAAAAGCAGCAGAAGATAGGAAATAATTAAAATCAGAGCTGAAATCAATGAAATTGAAACAAAAGAAACAATTGAAAAAAATGACAAAACAAAAGTTGGTTCTTTGAAAAAATAAATAAAATTGACGAACCCTTAGCCATGCTAACAAAGAGAAAGAGAAAATTCAAATTACTAACATACATGATGAAAAAGGAAATATCACAGCAGACACTACAGAAATACAGAAGATAATTAGAAATTATTTTGAAAACTTGTACTCCAATAAAATAGAAAATAATGAAGGCATCAACAAATTTCTAGAGTCATGTGATTTCCCCAAATTGAATCAGGGTGATATACACAATTTAAACAGGTCAATTTCAAGCAATGAAATAGAATATGCCATCAGAATCTGCCGCAGTCCGGCTGCAGCAAAATAACCGGGGGGTGACGAACAACTTGTGTACGTTGATACAGCAGGAGTGGAAGCCGTTTATTGTAGGACAGGAGAGGTATTTATACATTCCACACAGCTTATCTAATTAACATAAACTAGATACATCAGTCAACCAATAAGGAATCTCCACACTTAATGGCTCGCTGGTGTTACTTCACAAATCACTCCCTCTGGCATTTTGCCAGGCACCATCCAGACTTGTTTACAGACTCTAACATTTCCCTGGCAAAATGCCAGGCGCCATCCTGACTTGTTTACAGACTCTAACAAGAATCCTACTGACCAATCCCAGGCCTAAGTTTTACAAGACCTTTAAAGAAGAACTAATACCAATACTCCTCAAATTACTTTATGAAATAGAAAAACAGGGATAACTTTCAAACTCATTCTATGAGGTCAGTATCACCCTGGTTCCTAAACCTGGCAAAGACACATCAAAGAAAGAAAACTTCAGGCCAATCTCTCTAATGAACACAGATGCAAAAATTCTCAATAAATTTCTGGGAAATTGAATACAAAAACATATAAAAAACATAGTGTACTAGGACCAATTTGGGTTCATCCCAGGGATTCAAGGTTGGTTCAACATATGGAATTCAATAAATGTATATCATCATATCAATAGACTTAAAGATAAGAATCATATGATCATCTCAATAGATGCAGAAAAAGCATTTTGACAAATACAACACCCCTTTATGTTCAAAACACTAGAAAAACTAGAGATAACAGGAATGTATCTCAACATCATAAAAGCTGTCTATGCTAAGCCCCAAGCCAACATCATTCTAAATAAAAAAAAATTGAAGGCATTCCCCCTAAAAACTGGAACAAGACAGGAATGCCCAATTTCACCACTTCTACTTACTGTAGTTCTTGAAACACTGGCAAGAGCAATTAGACAGAAGAAAAAAATTAAAGGGATACAAATAGGACAAGAAGAACTCAAATTAGCACTTTTTTTGCTCATCTATAAATAGAAGACCCAAAAAATTCCACTAGAAAACTTCTAGAACTAGTAAATGAATTCAGCAAAATAGCAGGATATAAAATCAACACTCATAAGTCAAAGGCATTTCTGTATATCAATGACAAATCCTCTGAAAAGAAAATGAAGGAAACTACACCATTTACAATAGCCTCAAAAAAACAAAATATTTGGGAATTAACTTAATGAAAGAGATAAAAGACCTCTACAATGAAAACTACAGAATGCTAAAGAAAAAAAGTTAAAGAAGACCTTAGAAGATGGAAAGATCTACTTTGTTCTTGGATTGGCAGAATTAATATTGTCAAAATGACCATACTACCAAAAATCACTATACAGATTTAATGCAATTCTGATCAAAATCCCAATGACATTCCTCATAGAAATAGAAAAAGAAGTCATGAAATTCATCTGGAAAAATAAAAGACCCAGAATGGCTAAAGCAATCCTTAGCAAGAAGAGTGAAGCAGGTGGCATCAGTATACCAGACCTTAAATTATACTACAGAGCAATAGTAACAAAAACAGCATGATATTGGCACCAAAAAAGACTTGTAGACCAATGGTACATAATAGAGGACACAGAGATAAACCCATATAACTACAGTTATCCTATACTACACAACGACTCCAAAAACATACATTGGAGAAAAGCACCAAAGGTGCTGAAAAAACTGGAAACTTTTATGCAACAAAATGAAATTAAACCCCTATCCCTCACCATGCACAAAATCACCTCAAAGTGGATCAAGGACCTAGAAATTAAACCAGAGACACTGTGCCCGTTAGAAGAAAAAGTAGGCTCAAATCTCCAACATGTCAGATTAGGCCCCAACTTCCTTAATAAGACTCCTATAGCACAAGAATTAAAACCAAGAATCAATAAATGTGATGGATTTAAACGAAAAAGCTTATTTTCAGCAAAAGAAACAATCTGTAAGGTGAATAGAGAGCCTACATTTTGGGAACAAATTTTTACCACACACATATCAGATAGAGCACTAATTTCTTGGATATATAAAGAACTAAAAAAATCTTAACACACACAAAAAAACAATCAATAAATGGGCCAAGGACCTGAATAGACACTTCTCAGAAGATGATATATAATTAATCAAAAATATATGGAAAAAATGCTCATCATCACTAGCAATTAGAGAAATGCAAATCAAAACTCCTCTTAAAATTTCATCTCACTCCAGTCAGAATGGCAGCTATTATGAATACAAAAAACAATAAGTCTTTTTGAGGATGTGGGGGAAAAAAGCACACTCATACATTGCTGTAGACCAATGGTAGACCAATGCAATTTGGTGCAGCCAATATGGAAAACGGTTTGGAGAATCCTTGGAAAACTGGGTATGGATCCAACATTTGTCCCAGGTATGCCACTCCTCAGTCTATACCCAATGGACTTAAAAACAGCATATTACATGGACACAGCCACATTAATGTTTACCAAAGGACATAACAGCTAAACTGTGGAACCAAACTAGATGCCCTTCAGTAGATGAATGGATAAAGAAAATGTGTCATATATACACAAAGGAATATTAGTTAGCATTAAAAGAGAATAAAATCATGGCCTTTGTGGGTAAATGGATAAAATTGGAGAATATAATGTTAAGTGAAGTTAGCCAATCCCCAAAACCAAATGCCAAATATTTTCTCTGATTTAAGGATGCTGATTCATAAATGGGGTTGGGTTAGGGGGCATAGGAGGATTAGATGAACTCTAGATAGGGCAAATGGGAGGGAGGGAAAAGGAGGGGGTATGGTGCTTCCTAGATGGTGGAATGAGATAGACATCACTACCCTGAGTACACGTATAAAGACATGAATGGTGTGACTCTACTTTGTGTACAACTAGAGCCATGAAAAATTGTGCTCTGTATATGTAATGTATTCTGCTGTCATATATAACAAAGTAAAATTTAAAAAATAAATTAAAAAAGAGACAAACAACCTAGTATATGAGACCCTAAAAAAATATTGGAAAGACACTGGTCCATATGACATCCTCATGTCAATGTTTCAAAAGTAATCCATGGAATGCATGTTCAAAAATAGACTGCTGATATTTAACCGCAGAATTGTTTTTAATTCCAAAAATCTCTGTTCTTAACTCATTGTTACAATTACTCAAGTCAGAAACCTGCACATTGCCTGGGAATCAGCTTCTCCTTCAAATTCCATATCAACAAACACTGCAAATTTAGCCTCTTAATGTGTAGACAACCCAACACACCTCTTCATCTCCACAAATACCAGGTAATATCAGGCCACCACAGTGTTTCTTATGGACTATTACAATTTGTTCCCTAACTGGAAAGATGAATGGATCATAAATGATGAATATATCAGAGAGTATGAGGTAAATATATGAAATGATTAGTAGGATAAGAAGTAATTTCAGGATATTTAGCTTATTCTGACTGCTATATCAAAATACCATAAAATGAGTAAGTTATAAACAACAGAAATTTATTTTTTATAGTTCACGAGACTAGAAGGTTCAAGAGAGAGACTCTAACAGACATGTTGTCTTGTGTGAACTAGATCTCTGACTCACAGGCGGCATCCTCTAGCCAAGGCCTCAAATGGTGAAAGAAGGAAACAAGCTCCCTCAGGCCTCTTGTAAGGGCAGTTCCATTCATCAGGGTTCCACTTTCATGACCTACTAACCTGCCAAAGGGACTGTCTCTTAATAGCATTACCTTGGGACATAGGCCTTTAACATCTGAATGTAGGGGAGATACAGACATCCAGATGATAGCACAGGGTCATATAAAAAATTAAGATGAACCCACATATCATACATGTTTAACAGACCACTGAGGGATTTAGACAATATATGTAATATTTTTAGGCTAATATCACACAAATCTAGTTCCTGGATTTCACAGCCAGAGAAAAATAAATAAATTATCAATCATTTGGACTACATCATGGAGGATAAGAAATCAGTTATCCAAAGTCCAATCAAGTATGTATCAGCCACAAAAGCTGCTATATAAGATCGCCAGGAACTGGGTAAAAAAATGCCCTCTGAAATTCATATTTGCCTCTCCTCAGGGCTAGGCTAGGGTTTATGTAAATAAAGCCAAACACTTACCAGAATGTCTGAAATTTATACCACCTTACTTCCCACCATCAAATTTACACAGGCAGTTGAAAACTGAGACCTGATTTAATTTGAAAAGTTTATTAATGAAAACCCTGACTCAGACTCTCACAGTAAACTGCCATGTTCAGTTTTTGCGGCCACTCCCCTGCAATACCACTACATTTTCATGATAAACATTGTTACTTAGAAGGAAAATGCAAAATGGCTTGCTGTCAGTCATCAGCATTATACTTTAATTGAATTCATATTTGGATTCATTTTGTAATTAAACTAGAGGATCTATAAGTTTGTCCATGAGACTCCTTCTGAACATTGGACTCACTGACCTCTTCTGGGCATGGTGCTCCTCCCTGCCAGGCCCTTCTATCTGCAGGACAAACAGAAAGGCTCTGTGAGCAGAAGTGAAGCCAGAGCTGCAAACACATGGAGCCTGGGGAGGCAGGCGTTGGGGGCTCCAGACGTCTACAGCAAAAGTTGAAAATAAGCCAGAGTGTGAAAAGTCGGGAGGCACCGTAAAGCCTTCTAAAGACATCAGAAGCCAAGTATCATAAGAAAAGGAATAAAGAAGTAATATTGCTATTTTTATAGGCTTCTCAGGATCACTCCCAATTCCATTGAAACTATAAATATTTAGTTGGATTAAAGTAATTCATAATATAAAAATAAGGAAGACATTTCTAAGGCAAAATAAATGTAAAAATAAAACTTTTGAGGACAGAAACCTTTGATATTCAACCACTGCCATCTGACAATGTCTTTTGCCTGACTGCACCAGACAGGAAGTCCAGGGCTCCCTCCAGACTATCAGGTCTGAACCTCATCTGAGTGGAGCTTGGTTTCTGCATCACCACCTGGAGGCCAGAACAGGACAGCTAATTCACCCAGAGCAACAGACATACAATTATTCATGAGTGTTCACATGTTCAGACAGATCCAATGTAGAGATTAAAAAAATGGCCCTAACATAGATTTATACTCAGTCTACAAAGATTTTGGAAAGGCATTTTCAGATGATAGAACTTTCAAAAATCTAATTGATTGAATTTTTGTCAACTTTCTCAAACTTCCTAAAAAATCTCACTTTTCTTTCTGTGCAATGTACTGTAAAAATTTTAATTGCCATTAAAAGACTTTTTAAAAGATTTTTACTTTCTGTTCTAGAGCTGCTTAGTCCCATATGGAAGCCATTGTCCACATTAAATCAATTAATAGAGTTAATAATTACATTCTTTCAGTGGTGGACAAATCATTCAAGGTGTGCTAGCCACATTTAAAGCACTTTGTGTCAACTAGCTACCATAATGCACAGCATAGACAGAACACTCCCAACATTTCTACTGATAAGTGGTGATCTAAAGTAACTTTTCTCAGTATATTATGCAGGTCACTAGCTCTGGACTATTATTAGGGGTAATGTATAAGGAGTTTTGAGTTAAGGATGGTTTTTCTTTCTGGCAGGTTGTGTGTGTGTGTGTGTGTGTGTGTGTGTGTGTGTGTGTGCATGAGAGAGAGAGAAAGAGAGAGAGAGAGAGATCTCACGTGCACATGTGTGACTTTATTGTGCTAATAAGAATATCAGTCTCTGGGATAAAAATATTTCTCAAACCAATTTAAATATCAGATTCTTATTTGTAGAGTGATTTCCAAGACAGTGTTCCATGGAATAAAGTTTGGGAAATGTGGTGGAGGAAGTAGCTTGACATCATGGGCTCAATCAGAGACTGCTCCTCAGTCTTCCCCACTGGAAATTCTGGGACCACTAATTCTCTGGTCCTATCTTTCCTGGATTCCTCCACTTATTGAGTCCCTGGAGATACTGGCAGAATAATCACCAGTCTACCATTTAGTACTGAATCTTTCTAATAACATAGTAGAGTTGTTCTTTTTGTTCCATTTGCCGTGGTAGTGAAGGGCAGATACGGACAGAGAAGTGGTAATGGCTATAAGGGACTTGACAACAAGAAGGTATGTATGAGGATGAGTCTACAAGCCAAGTGTCCATTTCCCATCCAAGTAAGGCTAATGAATGAGGAGATGCAAACAATCCATAAAGTTCCCTAGGATGAAAAAGTACAGCTTATTTCCAAGCTTAGAAAAACAAATTTGTTCCTATAGGCCTATAAATGGTTTGGCAATATTTTCAAGCCCAAAGATATGAAATCATTTTAATGAGTCACGATCAGCATTGTTTTTTACAGGATAGAATAGAGTACAATAGAATAGAATAGAATAGGAATAGGAACAGAAAAGTGTGTTTGCCAGGTAGGATGATTAAGTATTGTCTCTGCAAATTTTGTCTCTGTATGTGTGTATGTGTCATATACATGGTCATGGATCATGATAGAATTTGTGTTTCTTACTCTGAGCCACCCTCAGATATGTTTTGAAGCCATGCCTCTACAGAAGTCTTCAGGTATTTTTTCTTGTTTCCTGTTAGCCTTGGATTATTTGCAAACATTTCTGAAAGTTTTCCTGGATTATGTATAAGTACCTTATTTGTTTCTGAAGCAGGAGTTTCCATTTTGATCATTCCTTAGCAGCCAACAAAAGTTGTGTAAGAGGCATTTGTGGTATCTTTTATGTGAAAGGGCAGATGAGGTAGGCTATGGCATGTTGAAAATAGCAATTTCTGAAGTTGCTAAATATTTTCTTGGAAAAAAAAACCCAAACTATCAATCTTTTCTATCCCAGGAACATTCCGGAATGACTTAAAGCATCATTTTGGAGGTGTGGCCAAGAAAGCCAAGGGAAATAGCAAACATCAAGAGAGCAGGTTTGACACACAAGATTCTTATGTTTTGTCTAGAAAATTCCAACCTGCCTTTGTGTCCATATAGTACCACACAAAAGAAGTGACCTCTAAGCAAAAGTTTTAACATGAAAACTGGGTACATTTTTGAGCCCTGCTACTAAATTTGTAAAACATGTCCATTTGCAAATTCCCAATAAAGAAAAGTCTAGCTCACTTTCTTAACACACTTGCCTGCCAGCCTCAGTATAATACCAAGCCATGCAGGACACAAACCTATAGAAGCCATTGAACCTGCACAGTGGTAATGAAACCACGTTAAGCGGGAACACTTCCAAATAAGGGCTGTGGTTGCATTTGTACTGTATCCAGTGTTTCTAGGATTTAGTTCTTATTTCAGGCATGTGTTTAGACTCTTAGAAACATACATCAAAGTCAAGATATATTTTCTTGCAAACTCCACATTATTTCTTCTTGTTTTTCTCATCCTCACTCATCTTCAATCTCGACTTCTCGCATATATTCCAAATTTCCTTTCAAGAGCTCATAAGGAACTTTCAATATGGTTGTCCCACCATTCTCAACACTTCCACTAACCCAACTCTTCATCTCTCCCAAACCTCAAGTCAAGATCCTTTCCAACTAGCCCCATTTCATATATAGCTACTCTGATTTCTTCGGGCAAGAAATCTAAACATCCTTTTGATGGTCTTTATTCAGCATTTCTAACTTGGCAATAGGACTTGTTATTTCTTCCTTTGAAATGTATTTGAGTTTTGTCCTTTTATCCATATACACTGGGACTACCATATTTATGGTTGTCATCACCTTGTGCCTGTATTACTGCTATAGACTTTTTTATTCCCTATTCAGCTAATGGAAAAATTACATGTCGGGGGATAAGTTCTTAGGGCACTGAGTGTGCTACTAATTGTATCATGTGTTTAAAGTTGTCCCTGCACATAGAACATAAACTTTTTGATCTTCTTTTAAATACTTGGTATTGGCACCATCCACCTAGCAAGGCACCTAAACAGTAGTAGATGTAGCCTTGCCCATGCTCACTCTTCTGTCTCACCACTCCGTGACTTTTCCTTATTCAAGTGTTCAGTGACTTACCACCTGTGCCTGCCTCTGACATTTGGAATGCAGAAACAGCCTGATATTGGAAATGAATACACAGTGAAACAGAAGTCCAAAGGAAGGAGAGATTAACTCTGGAAGAAGGAGCCTCCTGAAAGTGATGCTTCTTCCTCCTGGAATATCCTTCTTTACTTGTTTAACTAGCAAATTCCATTCAGCCATAATGCTCAGTTCAAAGTCCACCACTTCTCTGTGGCTTTCTTTATCAATAAAAGAAATAATTCCATGAGCTTAAATTTGACATGAAGAAGTAAAACACTTGTGATGACTTGCTCAAATGATACATACATTTCTTCATGTGCTCTCCATGATTTTTGTGTTTTTTTTTTTTTATACTGGGGATTGAACCCAGGGGTACTTAACCACTGAGCCACATCCACAGCCCTTTTTTATATTTTATTTAGAGACAGGGTCTCTCTGAGTTACTTAGAGATTTGCTAAGTTGCTGAGGCTGGCTTTTAAACTCGCGATCCTCCTACCTCAGCCTCCTGAGCTGCTGGTATTATAGGGAACACCACCATGCTCAACTTCTCCATGAATTTTTTATCTTTGGTATTTGTTTTAACTATTTCTGCTCATAAAATTCTTTTTTATTTATTTTATGTAAACTAGCTCTAAAGGAAAATCATGGACAATTAGAATTATTTGCAGAAATTGTTGAGATTTTAGGGCCCTTCCTTCCTTCCCTCCTTCCTCCCCTGTACCTGATTTCTTGAAGGCTGAGTGACTGCGAGAAGCCACATATGAAATGTGCATAGACCAGATTGGCATGAAAGCCATTGAGTAGAAAAATCTGGTATCTGGGAATTTCCAGCAGCACCCCTGCTAGTTTTAAGATGGCCCAGTGCATGTGAATTTTTACCAAGCTCTGCCAAAAAAGTCCCTTGCAACATAGGAGATGGGTATGACCCATTAAGAACTGAGCAGCCTATCTGCCCCACCACTATCCTGTTTTTATGAAGTTTCTATCGAATCCTTTTGATCTGTCCTGATGTAAATAAAGCAAGTGTGGGCTCCTTTCTTTGTTAGAAGCTGCACCCCTTTGGTCAGCTTGGCCCGTCACTGAACACATATTTCTGGTGTCCTGAGGTTATTTTCTAGTACTATTTTCCTGGCTTTTATTTCTCAGCCAGCCCATGCTTCCAGAAGGGAACTCTTTCCCTCACTCACATGGGACATGACATGTGTGAAAGTTGACATAAAAGAATTTATAAAGGAAGTGTTGTATTCTCCACCTGGAACAAGCCCCAATCTGTATGGCTAATCTGGTGAGTATGTTTTGAAATGTCTCCATTTCCTAACCTTGATCTAAGAGAAGTAGTATTTGATCAAACCCAACTAATCTTTAATTTTCAACCAGTTGTGAAAACATGCTTCTCAGGAATCCAGGCCACTGGGATAGAAGGAGAAAATTAATCAGAGAAAAGCTTTAGATTTATAAAGCTTCAGTGAGCTGGTCTGACAGTTCCTCCGTAGAACTCCATCCAAAGGGGCTCTTGTCAGTAATGTACACAACCTTAACTTCCATTAAACATTTTAGGTTCAGAGCTCTTTATTTCTTCAATATTCCTAATATAACTGTTCCGACTTACTTTTCAAAAAGTGTAAAAATCCACTATATCCATTCAAATCAATTTAGTAGTTTTTATTAAATTTCTATACCAATGATACTACAAGGTGTCAGTGGAGAAACCACAAAAAGGATTCCCTTTATAATTTTAAACTGCGCACAGAGGCATATGCCTGTAATCCCGGCTACATGGGATTTAACAAGAACCTATCTCAAAAGAAAAAAAAGGAAGAAAGAAAGAACGAACTGATATATATTTCAGTGGTATAGCACCCCTGGGATCGAACCCCAATTACTACCCGCCCCCCATAAAAATATCACTGAGAAGATTCCATTCACCTAAATGACTATACGTAATTTTATCACCTTTTCTTTTAAAATATTTGTATATAATTCCTGTGCAGTAGAAGATTGAGGAACAAAAACTGTCCTGAACTACTGGTATAGGTATAAAACTGCATTCTCAGGATACTTTGTTATTTCCCATTGGAATTAAAACTTTCCTATTTTTGATCTATCAGCTCTACTGCCATAAGTATAATGCTATGGTACATTCACACTAGTAATAGGCCAAGAGTTATGTGTAAGAATTTTTTGCAGTTTTATTTGTAATAGATAAGATAATCAAACATCTTTTCATGGGGGTATTTAGATAAAATATAGTAAAGACATTCAATGAAATAAAATGTCACTATTCTGTAGAATGAAACTGAGTCATAAATCCTGATATGTGACTGTTTCTAAGATGTTTATTTTTTTTAAAGAGAGAGAGAGAATTTTAACATCCATTTTTTTTAGTTTTTGGCGGAGACAACATCTTTTTGTTTGTATGTGGTGCTGAGGATCGAACCCGGACCTTACGCATGCCAGGCGAGCGCACTACTGCTTGAGCCACATCCCCAGCCTTTTTTTTTGAAAAAAATAACCTACAGCAAACTTTTTGAGATATCATTTGTATTTTTTAAATGCTTTATGAGGACGCTGAACCATAAGTATACAGGTTAGAGGTCAAAGCAATAGATTAAAATTACTTTCTCTGTCTTAAATAACTAAAAAATTGACAAAATTTAAAGCAACTCTGTTCAGGAATTTGACAATAGATAATGCACACTTGTCCATGATATTTGAGAAAAGGGAATATATGAGATGAGCTCCCCTTTTACCATGGCTTTCTATCTCAAAGAACCTTACCAACTATGGTGAAGGGGAGTGCAGATCAAACAGAGCAAACTCTCTAGGTCAAAGTGAGATCCAAACTCAGGCCTACTGAGGAAGATGGCATATGAAGAATAAAGTTTGGGAGAGTAGGTAGCTGTTCAGAAATACCACAAATGCCTCTTACACAACTCTTGTTGGCTAATAAGGAATGATCAAAATGGAAACTTCTTTTTCAGAAACAAATAGGGTACTTATTTCACACCTTCTATGCAGAATATAATACCTATAATAAATATAATAGAAATTATATATTAAGTATATATCATATTATATATGATATATATTAATAAAATGATATATATAAATATATATTATATATGATATATTTATATTATATATAAATAAATATATTTATAATACATATAATATATTTATATATAAATATAACATATATTTATATATAAATATGATATATATTTATATTATATATAAATAAAATAATATATAATAATATTATATTGATATAATATAATTATATATAATAATATAAATATATATTGAATATATAATATAATATATTTACACATACATGCACACAGTGTTCCCCTTGAATACCAAGCTGTGCATATACCTTGTGAGACTGCCAAATCTTGACTAATAGCTACTGAAGCATTAATAATTGGATGGTGATTCTGG
Organism: Marmota flaviventris; assembly: GCF_047511675.1. Lineage (NCBI taxonomy): Eukaryota > Metazoa > Chordata > Mammalia > Rodentia > Sciuridae > Marmota > Marmota flaviventris. The sequence continues at coordinate 87,933,248 of NC_092499.1, read as the reverse complement.
ACATTACCCAATGTTGAGGGATGTTGGAGTTCCAACCAATCAGAGTAGAGAGAGCTTTCTGAATAACCTATACACTGAGCATTCAGTTAAGACCTCATGAAGGATGTACCATAGAACAGCACTCCTGTGACCCTGCATAAAGGTAATCCTAGAATATCCTTCTTCAAAAAGCCTCAAACCAAGCTTTCCTGGGATTAAACCGAGCCTCCAATAAATCAACTAATTTTTTAAATAAAATACAGCACTGTTCAAAGGAAGAAACCCAACATTTTTAATATTCAAAATACAATGAATTAAAATATTAGACATGAACAGGTAAAATTATGAGTCATAGTTGGAAAAAAAATAGTAAATGGAAACAGGTCCAGTGAAGATAAAGATGGAAAAAAATGTTTAAAGGAAAACATAATAAAAGATAGGAAATCTCAGAAGAGAGAAAGTTATACAAAAAAAATCAATAGCCATAATATACAATATCTGAAATTTTAAAAAAATAAGAAAACTGAATCATCCAGAAGAAAATGAAGTCCTTGAGAACTGTTTAATACACAATATACTAAATAAAGTACACAGGGGAAAAAAGACTGGAGGAAATAGAGACACTATGACTGTGAGATAGTATTCAGTTACCTAACATATACAACAGGAGTCCAACAAGGAAAGGATGCAGGATTAAGGTGAAATAAAGAAAAAAAGAAGGAAGGAAGGAAAGTTTGAAAAAATAATGGCTAAAAAGTTTTACAACTTTAAGATAGAACATAAACTCAAAGAATATAAACATTTGACAAAACCAAAACAAAATAAGAAAAAAGAAAAACCACATCTAGGTAAATAGGCATCAAATTGATAAAACTGTAAGATAAAGAAAATATTTAAGCAGAGAAACATGAAACACGTGGGAAGAAAGCACTAAGAAAAAGGACTGATTTCTCATCAGAAACAACGGAAGCTGGCAGATAACGGAGTGAAACCTTTATCAGGGCTGGAGGGAGACATCTTTCAACCTATTATTTTATAACCTGAGAAAGTAGCCTGCCAAAATGCAGGCAATAAAGATATTTTCAGATAAATAGCAGAAAACCTTCATAGCCAGAAGATCTGCACTACAAAAGAATGTTAAAGGAAGCCTTGAAATCTTGAAAATAACTGATAGTAAAAAGGACTTACATGTCAGCAAAGAAATAAAGAGCAATCAAAAGAGTAAATATGTGGAAAAATATAAAAATGGCTTGTGATGATTTATCTGCATAGTCAACTTGATTGGATCAAGAAATGTCTAGGATGAGAAGACTTCTGGGGGTGTCTCCAAGGGTGTTTCCAGAGATGATTGGCATGTGGGACAGCAAACTGATGGGAGAGAGCCACTGAATGTAGGCAGTGCTGGTCAACAGGCTGGGAACCTTGAAGAAACAAGAGTTAAGGAGGAGAAGCCAGGGAAGATGCAAACTTCATTCTTCCGGAGCAGGACTGCTCGGTGATTGCAGCTGCCATCCCCTGAGGACATCAGACTCTAGTTCCTCCACACTTCCAATGTAGATTCTCACCAGCAGTCCTCTAAGGAGTTCCCAGGCCTCCAGTCTGTGACTGGGATTGCATTATTGGTCCCTCTTGTTCTGAGGCTTAAGTTTCTTTGAGTAGCTATTGGTTCCTCTAGCCCTCCAGTCTACAGAGGAGCACTGTGGGCCCATCCCGCTTCTGATGATGCAAGCCTACCTAATAAATCCCCTTTTACTACATATACATATTCTGTTGCTTCTGCTCCTTTAGAGAACCCTTACTAATATAACAACTACTCATCTAATAACTTTATTTAGAAGACAATTAATTGTTTAAAGAAAAACACTATGAAATGTGCAGTTTTAACTAATTAAAAAACAAAATATATGACAAGCACAAAGAATGGGGAAAGATAAATAAGATTTTTACATTGTACATGAAAGATATAGAAATTTAATGTAAATCACAGTGTTGTACTTTAATAATGCTTATTAAAATCACAGGACCAAACACTAATAATGAAGACAAAAAATTATAGCTGAAAAGCAACAAGAATAGATAAATTGAACAATAGGAAATATTTGATTAATGTTGAAGAAGAAAAATAGTGAAAAAGGGGAAAAATAAAAGAAGAAATAATATAAAGAGCAAGAGGTAGATTAATAATTACATAAATGTAAATTAAGTTAAACTGATTAAAAATAGAGATTGTTAGACTAGACAAAAAGGCGAAATTCAACCATTTTTACACAGAGACAGTTGAAAATAATTATGTGGAAAATATTTAGTAGGTGTATGAAGAGGGTAACTCATAAAGATTATAAAGATATTAAATAAAAAGATAAAAAGATAAGAAAAATATTATGTTCTATGTTGTGGCCACGACCAATCCTTTGCAAACTCATTCAGAAAATAGTGGAGGAAATACTTCCCAGCCCATTTTACGAGGCCAATATTACTGTAATACCAAATCCAGAAAAAACATAAAAAGAAAACTATAGAGAAATATTTCTCATGCATAAATCACAAAAATCCTTAACAAAATGTTCGCAAATTAAATTCAGTAATATATAAAAATTATAATGCATTATGGCCAAGTGAGGCTTACCTGGAATGCAATATTGGTTTACCATTTGGAAATCAATCAATGTAAACTACCACGATAACAGAATAAAGGCCAAAAAAAGAAAAAGAAAAAGAAAAACCCACATGGCTATTTTAATAAATGTAGAAAAATAATTTAACAAGATTTAACATCCAAGCAGAGCACGGGTAGCGCGCGCCTGTAATCCCAGCTACTCAGGAAGCTGAAGTAGGTAGATCCCAAGTTCAAGGTCAATCCAGGCAACTTAGCAAGACCTTGAATAAAAAAATAAAAAAGTTCAGGATGTAGCTCAGTAGTAGAGTACCAAAATCCTTCAATCCTTAGTACCAAAAAGAGAAAGAAAAGTTTTAATATCCATTCATGATTAAAAAAAAAAAAAAAACTTCAGCAAACTAGAAAAAAGAGCACTTCCCCAACCTAGTCAAGGATATGTACTAGAAACCTATGGAAACTTACAGCGGGGTACAGGGATGTTTACAGGTGTGAACTCTGTATGACAGTATAATGGTGAATGTATGACATAATACACTTTTCAAAATCCCTAGATCTGTACAATATAAACGATGTACTGTAATGTAAATTATGGACTTTAGTTCAAAAGCATGTGCTATGGTCTGAATATTTGTGTCCTCTCAGGATTCACATGCTGAAACCGAGTTCCCAAGGTGGTGGTATGAGGAGGTAAAGCCTTTGGGAGGTGACTATGTTATAGCAGTGGAGCCCTTGTGAGTGGGATTAGCATCCTTACAAAATAACCCTGAGCTCATGTTTTTGCTCTTTCACCAAGTGAGACTACAGTGAGAAGGAGCTGTTCTTCGAAGCAGGAAATGGGCCTTTGCCAGATAACAGATCTGCTAACAACTGGATCTTGGAATTCTCAGCCCTCAGTAAGTCTCAGAAATAAGTTTATATTGTTTATAAATTACCCAGTCAATATGTATTCTGGTTATAGAAACCCAAATAGACTAAGCAAAATGCATCCAGAATTGCTCATCAATTGTATCAAACTAATGTAAGACATTACAAATAAGGAAAACCTGGGATAGGTGCCCTGGTCTGGATTTAAAAGGCCCCTGAAAGGCCCATGTGTTAAAGCTGTAGTTCCCAGTTTTGCACTTTTGGAAGGTTGTAAAACCTTTAAGAAATGGGGCCTAGTGAGAAGTTTTAAGTTATTGGGGGCATGTCCTTTAAGGGAATTGTGGAACCATGGTCTCGCCTCTTTTTTTTTTTTTTAATGTTTTCTAACCACAAGGTGAATAGTTTGCTCCGCAACATGCTTCCACCATAACCACCATGATGTGCTGCCTCTCCAACAGGCCTAAAACAACAGGGCCAACAGGCTATATGGACTGAAACTTCCAATACTGTGAACCAAAACATACCTTTCTTTTTTTGAAGTTGATTATCTTGGGTTTTTTGTAAAGTAATGGAAAGCTGATTAATACAGTAGGGAAAAGGAGAATATGAAAAGTCTATGCTTTATGCTTAATTTTTCTGTAAACTTCAAAGTGCTTTAAAAAATGAACCTAGAATTTTTTTTTAAACCTGTAAAAATATGTTATCCCCGGAATTTTTTATCCTGAATTTTTTCCCCTAAAATGAGAAGCAATGCAAAGATAACCATCCTTACCATTTCTATTACATAATAGAGGTCCTTTCCAGCTCAATCAAGCTGAATAAATAAATGCTTAACATAAAGATTAGTATATAAGAAAGATTACATCTTTATTTTATATAGATGGACACAATACTTTTATTTGTTTATTTATTTTTATGTGGTGCTGAGAATCGAACCCTGAGCCTCACTTGTGAAAGGCAAGCGCTCTACTGCTGAACCACAGCCCCAGCTCCACCATCTTTGTAATAGGCATAAAGTATTTTTAGGAGTATACAATAAAATCCATAGACAAAATAAAAAATATACCAAGGTCACAGGAAGCAAGATTAATGGATAAATAATTTTACTATTACAGGTGAGCAATGAACAATTTGGGAAAAAATAATATATTAAAAATATAGGCGCCAGCCAGGTAGGGGAACTGTGACCACCGACAGAAAAGGCCCAGTGGCCCGCGGCGGGACAGAGCTTCCAATCACTCCTGCAAGGTAGGCGGGCCTGCGACCCACCGGCAGAAGAGGAGCAGCAGCCTGCTGAGAGGCTGAGCCGCCCCCTCCCCCTGCGCCGGCAAAGTAGAGGGAACTGTGACCACGCACAGAGCAGGCCCAGCGGCCTGCTGAGGGGCAGAGCCGCCCCCCACCCCCCGCGCCGGCCAGGTAGGTGGAACAGTGACCACCGACAGAAAAGGCCCAGTGGCCCGCGGCGGGACAGAGCTTCCAATCACTCCTGCAAGGTAGGCGGGCCTGTGACCCACTGGCAGAAGAGGAGCAGCGGCCTGCTGAGAGGCTGAGCCGCCCCCTCCCCCTGCGCCCGCAAAGTAGAGGGAACTGTGACCACCCACAGAGCAGGCCCAGCGGCCTGCTGAGGGGCAGAGGCACCCGCCACCCCCCGCGCCTGCCAGGTAGGTGGAACTGTGACCACCGACAGAAAAGGCCCAGTGGCCCGCGGTGGGACAGAACTTCCAATCACTCCTGCAAGGTAGGCGGGCCTGCGACCCACCGGCAGAAGAGGAGTAGCGGCCTGCTGAGAGGCAGAGCCGCCCCCTCCCCCTGCGCTGGCAAGGTAGAGGGAAATGTGACCACCCACAGAACAGGCCCAGCGGCCTGCTGAGGGGCAGAGATGCCCCCCACCCCCCGCGCCTGCCAGGTAGGCGGAACTGTGACCACCGACAGAAAAGGCCCAGTGGCCCGCGGAGGGGCAGAGCTTCCAATCACTCCTGCAAGGTAGGCGGGCCTGCGACCCACCGGCAGAAGAGGAGCAGCGGCCTGCTGAGAGGCAGAGCCGCCCCCTCCCCCCCGCGCCTGCAAGGTAGACGGAACTGTGACCACCATCAGAACAGGCCAAACCTGCAACCGAGAGACAGAACAGGCCCAGTGGCCTGAGGAAGGGTACAGCCGCCCCCCCCCCCGCGCCTGCAAGGTAGGCGGACCTGCGACCCACTGGCAATACAGCCCCAGAGGCCTGCAGAGGGGCAGTGCCGCTGCCTGCGCCTGCAAAGTAGGCAGAACTGCGACCACCGACAGAACAAGCCTAGCGGCAAGCAGAGGGACAGAGCTGCCGCCCGCGCCTGCAAGGTCGGCGGACCTGCTACCGACCGGCAGACCAGGCCCAGCGGCCTGCCGGCGTGGTAGGCACATTGCCCCAATTGGAGGAGGGGCAGAGCCGCCGCCCGCGCCTGCGAGGGAGACTTTGCAACTATACAAGACCAATATAAATATATAGGGGGAAAATTCAATAGCACAACAGTTTCACCAAGTAGAAAGGAACGCGAACAGTATGAAGAGACAAGGAAAGAAAGGACCACAAGCAATGCAGGTCAACTCAACGTTAGAAGAGGTAATAGCTGCAGCAGATGGAATGTCAGATAAAGAATTCAGGATATACATGCTTCAGATGATCTGGAGTCTCAAGGAAGACATCAGACAGCAAAATCAGACAATGAAAGATCACTTCAACAATGAATTACATAAACAAATCCAAGAAGCAAAAGATCAACTATACAGGGAAATAGAGGTTATAAAAAACAAACAAACAGAAATCCTAGAAATGCAGGAAGCAATAAGCCAACTTAAAAACTCAATTGAGAATACTACCAGCAGAGTAGAACACTTAGAAGACAGAACATCAGACAATGAAGATAAAGTATTTCAACTGGAAAAGAACATAGACAGCTCAGCAAGACTGTTAAGAAACCATGAGCAGAACATCCAAGAAATATGGGATAACATCAAGAGACCAAATTTAAGAGTCATTGGGATACAGGAAGGTACAGAACTCCAAACCAAAGGAATGAGCAATCTATTCAATGAAATAATACGAGAAAACTTCCCAGACTTGAAGAATGAGACAGAACCCCAAATCCTAGAAGCCTACAGGACGCCGAATGTGCAAAATCATAAGAGACCCACACCTAGACACATTATAATGAAGATGCCCAACATACAGAATAAGGAGAGAATTTTAAAAGCTACAAGAGAAAGGAAGCAGATCACATTTAGGGGTAAGCCAATCAGGATAACAGCTGATCTTTCAACACAGACTCTGAAAGCTAGAAGATCCTGGAATAACATATTTCAAACACTGAAAGAAAATGGGTTCCAACCAAGAATTGTGTTTCCAGCGAAATTAAGCTTCAGGATGGAAGATGAAATTAAAACCTTCCACGATAAACAAAAGTTAAAAGAATTTGCACCTAGAAAACCATCTCTTCAAAACATCCTTGGCAAAACATTACAGGAAGAGGAAATGGAAAATAACAATGAAAACCAACAGTGGGAGGTAGGACACTAAAGGGGGGAAAATAATCAAAGAGGAAAACAAACCATGTTTAGTAACATAAATAAACAAATATGGCTGGAAGAACAACCCATATCTCAATAATAACCCTAAATGTTAATGGCTTAAACTCACCAATCAAGAGACACAGGCTAGTAGAATGGATCACAAAACAAGACCCAACAATATGCTGCCTACAGGAGACGCATTTGATAGGAAAAGACATACATAGGCTGAAGGTGAAAGGTTGGGAAAAATCATATCACTCATATGGACTTTGGAAACAAGCAGGAGTATCCATACTCATATCAAATAAAATAGATTTCAAGCCAAAGTTAATCAAAAGGGATAAAGAGGGACACTACATACTGCTCAAGGGAACCATACACCAACAAGGCATAACAATCATAAATATATATGCCCCAAACAATGGTGCAGCTATGTTCATCAAACAAACTCTTCTCAAGTTCAAGAGTCTAATAGACCACCATACAATAATCATGGGAGACTTCAACACACCTCTATCACCACTGGACAGATCTTCCAAACAAAAGTTGAATAAGGAAACTATAGAACTCAATAACACAATTAATAACCTAGACTTAATTGACATATATAGAATATACCACCCAACATCAAGCAGTTACACTTTTTTCTCAGCAGCACATGGATCCTTCTCAAAAATAGATCATATATTATGTCACAGGGAAACTCTTAGACAATATAAAGGAGTAGAGATAATACCATGCATCCTATCTGATCATAATGGAATGGAACTGAAAATCAACGGTAAAAGAAGGAAGGAAAAAGAATACATTACTTGGAGAATGAACAATAGGTTACTGAATGATCAATGGTTTATAGAAGACATCAAGGAGGAAATTAAAAAATTCTTAGAGATTAATGAAAACACAGACACAACATATCGGAATCTATGGGACACATTGAAATCAGTTCTAAGAGGAAAATTCATTGCTTGGAGTTCATTCCTTAAAAAAAGAAAAAACCAACAAATAAATGATCTCATACTTCATCTCAAAATCCTAGAAAAAGAAGAGCAAAACTACAGCAAAAGAAGTAGGAGGCAAGAAATAATTAAAATCAGAGCTGAAATTAATGAAATCGAAACAAAAGAAACAATTGAAAAAATTGACAAAACTAAAAGTTGGTTCTTTGAAAAAATAAACAAAATCGACAGACCCTTAGCCATACTAGCAAAGAGAAGAAGAGAGAGAACTCAAATTACTAACATACGGGATGAAAGAGGCAATATCAAGACACTTCAGAAATACAGAAGATAATCAAAAATTATTTTGAATCCTTATACTCCAATAAATTAGAAGATAGTGAAGGCATAGATAAATTTCTTAAGTCATATGATCTGCGCAGATTGAGTCAGGAGGATATAGACAACCTAAACAGACCAATATCAATTGAGGAAATAGAAGAAACCATCAAAAGACTACCAACTAAGAAAAGCCCAGGACCGGATGGGTATACAGCAGAGTTTTACAAAACCTTTAAAGAGGAACTAATACCAATACTTTACAAGCTACTTCGGGAAATAGAAAAAGAGGGAGAACTTCCAAATTCATTCTACGAGGCCAACATCACCCTGATACCTAAACCAGACAAAGACACTTCAAAGAAAGAAAACTACAGACCAATATCTCTAATGAACCTAGATGCAAAAATCCTCATTAAAATTCTGGCGAATCGGATACAAAATCATATCAAAAAAATTGTGCACCATGATCAAGTAGGATTCATCCCTGGGATGCAAGGCTGGTTCAATATACGGAAATCAATAAATGTTATTCACCACATCAATAGACTTAAAAATAAGAACCATATGATCATCTCGATAGATGCGGAGAAAGCATTCGACAAAGTACAGCATCCCTTTATGTTCAAAACTCTAGAAAAACTAGGGATAACAGGAACATACCTCAATATTGTAAAAGCAATCTATGCTAAGCCTCAGGCTAGCATCATTCTGAATGGAGAAAAATTGAAGGCATTCCCTCTAAAATCTGGAACAAGACAGGGATGCCCTCTCTCACCACTTCTGTTCAACATAGTTCTCGAAACACTGGCCAGAGCAATTAGACAGACGAAAGAAATTAAAGGCATCAAAATAGGAAAAGAAGAACTTAAATTATCACTATTTGCAGATGACATGATTCTATACCTAGCAGACCCAAAAGGGTCTACAAAGAAACTATTAGAGCTAATAAATGAATTCAGCAAAGTGGCAGGATATAAAATCAACACGCATAAATCAAAGGCATTCCTGTATATCAGCGACAAATCCTCTGAAATGGAAATGTGGACAACCACTCCATTCACAATATCTTCAAAAAAAATAAAATACTTGGGAATCAACCTAACAAAAGAGGTGAAAGACTTATACAATGAAAACTACAGAACCCTAAAGAGAGAAATAGAAGAAGATCTTAGAAGATGGAAAAATATACCCTGTTCATGGATAGGCAGAACTAACATCATCAAAATGGCGATATTACCAAAAGTTCTCTATAGGTTTAATGCAATGCCAATCAAAATCCCAACGGCATTTCTTGTAGAAATAGAGAAAGCAATCATGAAATTCATATGGAAAAATAAACGACCCAGAATAGCAAAAACAATGCTAAGCAGGAAGTGTGAATCAGGCGGTATAGCGATACCAGACTTCAAACTATACTACAGAGCAATAGTAACAAAAACAGCATGGTACTGGTACCAAAACAGGCGGGTGGACCAATGGTACAGAATAGAGGACACAGAAACCAATCCACAAAACTATAACTACCTTATATTTGATAAAGGGGCTAAAAGCATGCAATGGAGGAAGGATAGCATCTTCAACAAATGGTGCTGGGAAAACTGGAAATCCATATGCAACAAAATGAAACTGAATCCCTTTCTCTCGCCATGCACAAAAGTGAATTCAAAATGGATCAAGGAGCTTGATATCAAATCAGAGACACGCCGTCTGATAGAAGAAAAAGTTGGCTACGATCTACATACTGTGGGGTCGGGCTCTAAATTCCTCAATAGGACACCCATAGCACAAAAGTTAATAACTAGAATCAACAAATGGGACTTACTCAAACTAAAAAGTTTTTTCTCAGCAAAAGATATAATAAGAGAGGTAAATAGAGAGCCTACATCCTGGGAACAAATCTTTACTCCTCACACTTCAGATAGAGCCCTAATATCCAGAGTATACAAAGAACTCAAAAAATTAGACAATAAGAGAACAAACAACCCAATCAACAAATGGGCCAAGGACCTGAACAGACACTTCTCAGAGGAGGACATACAATCAATCAACAAGTACATGAAAAAATGCTCACCATCTCTAGCAGTCAGAGAAATGCAAATCAAAACCACCCTAAGATACCATCTCACTCCAGTTAGATTGGCAGCCATTATGAAGTCAAACAACAACAAGTGCTGGCGAGGATGTGGGGGAAAGGGTACACTTGTACATTGCTGGTGGGACTGCAAATTGGTGCAGCCAATTTGGAAAGCAGTATGGAGATTTCTTGGAAAGCTGGGAATGGAGCCACCATTTGACCCAGCTATTCCCCTTCTCGGTCTATTCCCTAAAGACCTAAAAAGAGCATGCTACAGGGACACTGCTACATCGATGTTCATAGCAGCACAATTCACAATAGCTAGACTGTGGAACCAACTTAGATGCCCTTCAATGGATGAATGGATAAAAAAAATGTGGCATTTATACACAATGGAGTATTACTCTGCATTAAAAAATGACAAAATCATAGAATTTACAGGGAAATGGATGGCACTAGAGCAGATTATGCTAAGTGAAGCTAGCCAATCCCTAAAAAACAAATGCCAAATGTCTTCTTTGATATAAGGAGAGTAACTAAGAACACAGTAGGATCGAAGAGCACGAGAAGAAGATTAACATTAAACAGGGATGAGAGGTGGGAGGAAAAGGGAGAGAGAAGGGAAATTGCATGGCAATGGAAGGAGACCCTCAGAGTTATACAAAAGTACATACAAGAGGAAGTGAGGGGAAGGGGAAAAATAATACAAGGGGGACAAACGAATGTCAGTAGAGGGGGCAGAGAGAGAAGAGGGGTGGGGAGGGGAGGGGAGGGGAGGGGGGATAGTAGAGGATAGGAAAGGCAGCAGAATACAACAGACACTAGTATGGCAATATGTAAATCAATGGATGTGTAACTGATGTGATTCTGCAATCTGTATATGGGGTAAAAATGGGAGCTCATAACCCACTTGAATCAAATTGTGAAATATGATATATCAAGAACTATGTAATGTTTTGAACAGCCAACAATAAAAAATTAAAAAAATATATATTATTTATAATAAAATCAATAAATACATAATAAGATCAATTTAAAAGTATGTATACAAAAGCTGTATAGTAAAAGTATTCCAGCAGGTATTGGGAAGAAATTTTTGAAGGATTAGAGACAGATGATTCTATAATGTATATGAAATTTCAAAGGGCATTAGAATAGCCAGTCTTTAAAAAGAATGAATTTGGAAGATTTATACTATCTGATTATAAGACATTTACTGCAAAGTTACAGTAATCAAGAGACTGTGATGTCAACTTACAGCTATACATACAGATCAATGAAACCAAGTCAAAATCTAGAAATAGAACCAAAAGTACATGGTGACTATGTTTTTTTTTTTTACAAGCACCAAATTAATTCAAAAGGAAAATCTTTATAAAATGTCATGTTGGAACAACTAGATGTCCATATTTTTAAAATGCATCTTGATTTCTATCTCATACCACACTCAAAACTCAATTTGAGACAAATCATATATGTAAATATAAAAGCTAAAACATTTAAAAGAACACAGAGAAGACTCTTTGTGCAATTTGGGATTGGGCAAAGATTTTTATCCAGGGTAGAAAAAGCCCTTACTATTAAAAAAATTAAAATTAAAAATTTCTGCTGATAAAAAGACAATGTTCAGAAAATGAAAAGGCAAACTGTGTCCTAGGGAAACATATTTGTAACTTATATGTCAAAAAAGTGACTTGCGTCTAGAAAATATAAAGAATTCCTACAACTTAATCATAAAAAAATCCTGAATTAAAAGTACATTAATCTGAAAAATATTTTAATAAACACCACAAAAATAATTTATAAAATTCCCACTAACAAATGAAAAGGTGATCAAAATATTGATCATCAGGAAGATCCAAGTTAAAACTAAAATGATATCCCACCTCACATAAAATGTTGGTAAAGAGGTAAAACTGTTGGATTTCGCATACATTGCAAAAGTGTAAAATGGTTTGGCTGCTTTGGAAAACTGGCAGTTTCTTATAAACACACACTTATTCTATGATCCAACAGTTACATTCCAAAGAGAAATAAAGACATATGTCCACAAAAGTATTTGTGTGTAAATATGCATATCTATATTATTCATAATATTTAACTGAAAGTAATCTGATTATCTACCAAGAAAGAAGCAACTAAACAAATTTCAGCATGTTCATATGGTGGAGCTGAAAACTGATGAGTCATTGATGCATGAAATAAAATGGATAAATTTCAAAGGTTTTTGGCTAACAGATGGAGTCAATCATAAAAGATAGTGTATAATTCCATTTGTAGGAAATCTTGCTATCGGCAAGGATTTGGTATTAGAAATCCAAAAAGCAGTTGCCTGCAATGGGAAAATATTCCATAACTTCAATTATTTTGTGGAGTACCCAAATTTATATATTTAACAGAGCTCACTGGAGTTAAGCAGATTTCACTTCATAGAATTTAGAATTTGATAAATAAAGGGAAAATATTTTACACACACATACCAAGGAGAGTGAGGAGATGAGAAAAAAGAGAATTTATTCTCTTTTCTTTAAGTTCTTTAAGTAAATATTTAGTTCAATGAAAGAAGAGATATGCATGAAAATTTTGAATAACATTCAAGAAACTTAATAATTTTTACCTTTGAAGATCAGTGTAATAGAAGAGAGGGGAATGTTTATTTACAATTTTATATATTTCTATACAATCCTTACTACAGCTATAAATGAACACACACACATGCATACAAACTTTAATCGTATTATAGTTACAAGTGGTTTTTCAAATCTAAATTTGAGTAAAAATTAAATTTAAGTGTCTAACACCTAAAAGAGCCTAATATATTTTTGCAGAAAATGAATAAAAGTATAAATAATTATTTTTCAAACAATTTTTTCTTTTTTATTTCTTCCTCTTAGTTATACATGACAATAGAATAAATTTTGATATATTTACACAAGCATGGAATATATCTTAGAATTCTAATTAGGATCCTAGTCTTGTGGATGTACACAATGTTGAGATTCACAATGGTGTATTCATATATATACATAGGGAAGTTATGGCGGATACATTCCACTGTCATTCCTATTTCTATCCCCCTTCCCGTCTAAAAACTTCAAGTTTACTTTACTTAATTCAGCACATATCAAATGCTGAACTAAAAATTTCATGATACTATAAGTAATAAAATTAGCTGTCATCTCAAAAGAGCATCAAGGAGATTAATTGTGGCTAATCTTCTCCACAACTGCACAAGGCAGATAATATTTTCTCTAATTTACAGATGATAAAAGGTGAGGTCAGGGAAACGAGATGATTTTTCAAGGTTCTAGGGGTAGGGATTGGCAAATCCAGAATTTGCTGCCATAACTTCTTCCTAAACTTATGGCTTTTATAATGCTTTCCTTTGGTCCTTGGGGCTCAAAAATTAATAAAGAGGAAAGCAAAAAAGATATATATATATATATATATATATATATATATATATATATATATATATATATATATATATTCTCTCTTAAAAATATATATTTTTTAAGAGAGAGAGAGAATCTTTTTTTTTTTTTTTTTTTTTTGTAGATGGACACAACACAATGCCTTTATTTCGAACTCGGGTCCCACCCGTGCTAGGCCAGCACTCTACCACTAAGCCACAATCCCAGCCCCAAAAGTTATATTTTTTTTTAAAAAGTTAAATTTAGAATATAGTAGCCAAAGAGACTGGATTCTGGGGAAAAAAAAAAAGGTAAATCACAGGAAGGAGAGTTGCTAAGCAGTGGGCATAGAATCTGACTTGAGCCGTAGTCCAACCAGGCTGTTGCCTGAAGCCCTGATCTAGGGCTGCTAAATTATCTGTGGAATAAATTAGAAATGGGATGCCAGCTGAATGAAGTTTTCTCATGCAGGTTTTTATGTAGTTACAGAAACATAAATTGGTCCAAACCATGTGAAGCAGACAGTGCTTCAGATGAAAATGTAAAGACAATCCTCACTTCAAGAACATTCCTCTACTGAATAGTTTTGCAACATGCACGTGCAGTTGTGGTCAGCCAAAAGACAGCAGTAGTTGGCAGCTGAAACTCTGAGACCAAAAAGAAAAAAAGAAGTTGCACAGCATAACACTGTTCATATGATTGAGGAATTTCCTTCATTATCTAAATCTTTAATAAGCTTGCCAAGAAGTTGTCTGGTTTGGATAATCACAAAAGAACAGCAGAGAGAATAAGAGCTATAGGAAAATGAAAACTTGGGTCTGCTATATTTTTTTTTCAGACTTTTAACTCTGCTTTGGGCAGCAGAGTGAATTAATAAATGAATCTACATCTGTATACATTTTTATTAAAAGGAAATATTGAATAAATATTTAAAATTCATTTTGAAGTGGTACCAGATTATTAGTCTGGAGACACCCACATGTCAAGGTCCAGCCTTGGCAGTACTTATGTATTCCTTCCTTTTATCCTTTTCATGATGGAATCATGGATCAAAATGAGGGCAAAAGGCCAGGACTTCCTCTAGAATCAGGATTATCTGAGGAAAAATAAAAACTACAGTCTCAAACCACCTTCAAAGAGAGAGAGAGAGAGAGAGAGAGAGAGAGAGAGAGAGAGAGAGAGAGAGAGAGACTTTTCAAAAGCATGCAGTTGAATACTGAGTGTGGAATGCAAATGTGTTTGTGGAATGCAAATGTGTTTAAGGAATTCAGATGTCCAAGTGAGCAATGGCCAAAAAAGAAAGGGTTCATGTTTGACATGCACCTTGAGAAACACTGGAAAGATAAGTCAAATTTGGGAGTGAGAACTAAATACCAGACACAGGCATAATGCCACCAAAGAACTATATATAGTATCCTGTTCTATTTCTTCTTCTGAGCTATGCCTGACCATTCAAACCCATTTCCATAACTCACTGCCTCTCAGCATCATATATGCATGCATGCACACACACACACACACGCACGCGCACACACACACCACAATGAACATATGTACTAGTTTTGAAAGAAGTGTGTGACATGTTATAGTAGTTACTTAATTAATTCAGTAATGTGCAAGAGTTTTTCACAGAAAATAATTCTTAATGAAAAACAGAATTGCAAAAATTGTCCCAAGATAGACTAATTTTATGTCCCTTGGATTGTCCTGTGGCATGACTTCCTTTCAAACATCAACACAGAGGAAAGTTTAAAAAATTATCCTGTTGAGCTTGGGACAAAATAATAATGCTGTTCTTTTGGCTCCTGCTTGAAATGGAAGATGTTCTCTTTTGAAAGTGTCGCCTGTGAACTTGGCCTGCCTCAGTCCTTCAACACCACCTGTAGGGGTAAAAATGTCAGCACCACTCATTAGGCACAAGGTGATGTTTTCTGTTGTTTCTTCAGCACTGAACCAGATGTCAGCATAATTCTGTGTTTCTTCCCTTGGTTTCTGATGAAAAAGTTGTGTTTTTTTTTTTTAAACTGTAGCTTGCAAAGAGAGTCTTTTGTTGGGAAACAGAAAATTGGAAGGCTTAATTTGAGCTATGTATATATTGCAGTAGGTTATTTTCCAAAAAGAATCATTATAGGGATAAACCATTATTGTACTTTTGAAATAATGAATCTTAAATAAGATTTTATTTATTATTATTATTATTATTATTTTGGTACTGGAGATTGAACAAGGAGCACTTAAAACCCCACCCCTTTTATGTTTTATTTAGAGACAGGATCTTACTAAGTTGCTTAGGGCCTCCTCACTAAGTAGTTGTGGCTGGCTTTGAACTCAGAATCCTCCTGCCTCAGCCTCCTGAGCTGCTGCGATTTCAGGAGTGTGAAACTGCACCCAGCTTCTTATTTCTTTTAAATCTGCTTTTCTTAATCTACCTGGAAAATAAATAGGTACAAAAATATTATTCTACATTCTAATAATGCATCAAAAATAACATTTAACCCTTAAAGTTACTTCAAATAATATGGAGAAGAAAGAATAGGTATAAAGGATTCCTGATCCCCTTGCCATATTAAGAAGAAAATTAAAATCACATATTAAGACATGTGAACAATGCAAATGGTTTTTATAGATGTCCACTGGTGAAAGGAAGCATCAAAAACTAGGAAATATTCTACCAAAATTTTACAACACATAAATAAGTTGTATGAAAATATATACTTGCCCTCTTTTAACCTACCCTACAAGGTCTTCTTCTTGTAGATATTTCAATGTTCATAATGATCATAAATGAGGTAATAAGTAAAAGATGTATGGGAAAAATTTCAGTGAGAAACATTATCACAAGGAGAATGAGCTAGAAGATAAAATGTGATTTTGGATTCAGAATAAAGCTACAAATATAATTTTAGTTTTCTTTTAAAGGAAATTTTCAAAGTAGCAATAAGTTATATAACTACTAATAAGGACAAAAATTTAGGAAAAAACTGATATGTCTTGTACATACAAAGAACAAATGAAATTAATAGGTTAGAGAAGATCCCTGAACTAGTTGAAGAAATCAGGACTCACAACTGTGTTGATAATCCAATATAAAAGAAAAATAATATTTCAAATACAATAATATTTATGGGATATTTTCATAGATGTACTGTAAAGAATATTTATGCTCTTAAAACATTCTATAGTAAATTGGAAAGAAGAATAAAGTAGGAAGTATATTAACAAATCAATAATTGGGAGAAATGTTCTCCTTCTGGTTGAACATCAAAGTTATGAGTTTGTCACTATTATCTAAACAATGAGAACAAGCCAGATAAGCCACAAAATTATAGCTGTTCAAAAATCATCAGAGTGCCAAGGATGAAAATAAATCTAAATGAACTAAATTCCAGAAAGTGACAAGTTCTTCCTAAGAGAGAAGAGATTGGTGACTATTTTCATGTCTAGTGCAGCTTCCAGAGAAGAAAGTATAACCAGGGTAATTCACTAGTTGTACATTCAAGACAACAGCCAAAGATTTTGTGAACTTTTAATGGCCATATGAGGATGGCAAACAGAATCACAAGGGGCCCCAAGAAATCATTTCTGTACCCATTTACCAAGCCTTTCCCATGGGCCTTTACTGAATGCATGGTTATCATATGCTGGGCATGAGATGGGAGTCGGGAGAAATTTTTCTGAGGTACTTCAGGTGGGGAAGAGTAAAGACGGTGACGAATTGTCTGACTCCTTTTGAAATATGGCGTTCTGTGTTTCCTTCACCTGAATATAGGTGAGTTCTGTGACTTATTTGAGCACTAGTATAGGGCAGAAGTAATCTAGGCCAGATTCTGATTTCAGGCTTTAGGAGAGGAATTCTCCTTCCTGGTTTTGAAACCATTGCTCCTGGAAGCCAGCAACCATGCTATGAGGAAGCCCCATGCAGAGTTTAAAGTGACGAGAAATCAAGGCTTCCAGGCACAGTCCTTAGCTGAGCACTCAGCTGACAACTATAAGCAAATTGCCTGCAAATTTGATTAAGACTTCTTGGAATTGTGTCATCTAACTCCAAGAGATCTACCCCAGCTGATGCTGCATAAAAAAAAAAAAAATGCTGAGATGAACTCTGCCGTAATCCTTAACCCAAATTATCATTTTTCCATGTGGGTGGCAATTAACTCAGCATATTTATTGAACAAGAGATTTGTTTATTACTCTGCAGAGTCATTCTTGCCACAAATCAAATCTCCTTCTAGTGTGAGTGTCTCCCTGGGCTCCCCATCTCACATATTTTATCACATATATATTATATCTATTATATTACAGCCATCCTATATTATATACATTATATCATATTATATCCTAATAGATTTTAGATTATATACTGTGAAATGGTTTATGTCAAATTGACATTATTTATTCTATTAAATTTGTTAAATTTTTCTGCTGAATATATCTGGACCTAGAATTTTCTTCATAAAAAAGTTTTTAAGTATGATTTTTAATTCATTAATAAAGAATTATTGAGATTATTTCTTTTTGTATTGGTTTTGATAAAGACTGATTGTTTTGGGAAGTTGTTTATTTCACGTACATTTGTGTATTTACTAGCAAATTTACCCTTTTATTATCTTTTAATGTCATGATATTATTGCTGTGGTATGCTAATAAATGTTTAATGAGGAGCACATAATGTATGCTTTGGATACATCCACACGTTTATTGACATATTTATTGATATTAATGGTATATACATAAATTTGTAAATAATAAAAAGTATACACTAATTTTTATTGTAAATCTCAATTAACACTATATATTGCTGAATATTTTCTTTGATTTTTGCCAGTCTTATCAATAGCCAATCTATGTCTGTACAGCAATGACATATGACAATGGCATTGTTCTAAAGTGCCCTTTTAAAAAAATTTATTTTCACTAAATATAATGTTATCTAGTATTAAATAATTTCTCATTTTTGCACAAATGATACTCATTAAACTGAGTCTTCTTACAGCCTCAGCACTATTATGTAGGAACTTATTCTTTATGACATAAAAAACTTCTTTGGATATGTCAAATTATTTCCTCAATTTTTGTGCTACTCACATGTAATAGCTAGAGACTTGATGCACTTTTATAATTACTCTGCATAATTAACATTTTCCTACCTTTTTAAATATCCAGACAACATCAAAACAATAAATCAAGCCAAAGTCTGAAGAATTTTCTGATTCCCATAGTGTAAATACTCCCATTATCAAGGCCAATATCAAAGTACCAATGTGACATGTTTAAAAACAGCATTGATAAGAGATGTGTGGCAGAACCTTATCATATAGTATTTCTATCAAATAAATACAATAGATGTAAACTCAAGAGCATACATATTATAAACTGTAGTAAAACAATTAGGAAGTAGTGAATTTTGAGTATTCATTGCCTTTGTTTTTAATTTTACTTATTTAGTTGAAATTGCATATAATTTAATTTTTATAATGACTTTATTTAAAACTTGGTTTTCAGGTTCCTCCAAACTTAACAATTGGTTCTTATGAACCAATAAAAACCTGTTATTGCATCTACTAGATTATTATAAGAACTTCTTTTCTATCCCTGGTATTGTTAATCAATATGCACACTTTTCTTTTGTACAAAGGTTTTATCATATACTTATTTATTTTTGTTTTTGCAGTACTGGGGATTGAACCCAGGCCCTATACCATTGGGCTACATCATCACCACCCACCCCCACTTTATTTTTCCCTTTAATTTTGGGACAGGGTCTTCTGTAAGTTGCCCAGGCTGCCCTTAAACTGATGATTCTCCTACCTGGGCCTCATGACTAGCTGAGATTACAGGCACGTGCTCCAGCACTCAGTTTAGGCACAATTTATAAGACCTCCATAAAATAAATATTTTGCCCTTTTTTGGTATGTACTTCATTAAGTTCTATTCTGGTCTTTTTTTTCTTTTACATTCACTTTACTTTTTATTTATTCTTTTTAGTTACACATGACAGTAGAGTATATTTTGACATATTTATACAAACATGGAGAACATCTTATTCTAATTAGGATCCCAGTCTTGTGGTTGCACAGGATGTGGAGATTCACAATGTTGTATTCATATATGTACACAGGAAAGTTACATCAGAATCATTCCACTTTCTTGCATTCACTTTACTTTTAGTTTGCTATTCTTAGGGGGTACCTGCTTAGATCACTGATATTACACATTTTTCTTTTGTAACATTTGTATTGGAGTTACCTTCTAAGCATTGCATTTCACAAAGTGCTTTTTCAAGTTTTATTGATTTACTTAACATTTTTTATTTGAGCCATATACTATATATAATACACTGCACAAATTTAACAAGTACAATTTGATACATTTTGACATATGTATACATCTGTGAAATCACCACCATCATGTTGAAATTTTTGTGGACTATTGGTCTTGAGTAATTTACTAGGAGTGAATGGCCAGTTAATACAGCAAGTATATGTTTAATTTTTAAAGAACCACCAAACTGTTTGCCAACATGGTTTTACCATTTTATGATCCAGCAAGTATTATATAAGAATTCTACATTCTACACACTCTTATTAAAATGTTGTATGGTCGGTTTTTAACTTTAGCAATTTTAATAGGTATATTTTATTTGTAGGTTTTATTTACTTTTTCCAATATTTTATTCCTGTTCCTTTTTATAACTGAATAGCATCTATAAGGATATACCACTGTCCATTCATCCATTTACTCACTGAAGAACATTTACTTTGTTTCTAGTTTGGAACAATTATGTATAATTTGCTATAATTGCTATAAACATTCACTTATGGTTTTTTGTGAACATACATTTTTATTTCTCTTGGATAAATACCTAGTAGTGCAATTAACGGTTCATATAGTAATTGTATGTTTAACTTTATGAGAATCATTGGACTGGTTTTAGTGAAGCTATAACATTTTTCATTCCCACTAGAAATATATGAGTTCCAGATGTTCCTCCATCCTTTTAGTTTAAACTTATATGTCTCTATATTTAAGGAAGTTTTCTTATGGAAAACACATACTTGTGTCTTTTTCACAAAATCTGGTCTGACAATCTCTGCCTTTTAATGGTTGTTCTTAAACCACTTACATTTAATGTGACTATTGATAAAGTCAGGTTTAACCTACCATCTTTGTATTAGTCTTTTGCTTTCTTTGAATTAAATAGTTTTTATGATTCTATTTCTTTCGATTATTGGCTTAATGGTTATATCTTTGTTTTGTTTTATTTTACCCATTGCTTTAGGATTTATAGTGTCATCTTTATCACACTCTACTTTGTATTACACAATTTCATGGAAAACATGAGAATCATACAACATATGCTTTATGTTCCTTTCAGTGCTTAGGAGCATCACCTCTTTTCCTTACTCCAGCGTGCCAGATTGAACTCTGTGCCACTGGATTTCCTGCAGCCCCAGAGGAATATCATGGGGAATGTTTGGTAGCTATTTCAGTACAATTTCATACTTAAATTTTATTTGAGTTTAATCTGTGACTAAAATTTTGATTATGTTTAACATGGTATCATATACTTTCCCTAATGTTACTTTGGAATCTCCCTAAGTACTGCCCTAAAGCAACTGGCATCAAATTGTGTTTATCCTGAACTAAGCATAGTTCTGAGAAAATATAGGAAAGGGTATAGAAAATAAATGAAAATAGGGTAATTAGCTGATATAGACTTAAAATTTAAGTTAAAATATTTTACAAGTCATAAGACAATATTTTCTCTTTTCCTATATTTAAGTATAAAGAAATCTTTATTATATAATATTGTAGAGTTTATAGAGTTCATGGTATATATTTATTTAATTTTAATTATTTGTTAAATAGTATTAAAAATAAAGAATCTTAGCTACACTCTCATTAACAATGCCATTTTGATTTAATAAATATTTATTGAATGGATAGTCTACAAGACATTGCTGCAATCTTGGGGTACATATTTTTAATTCTTTAATTTTCCTTCATTATTTCAAAACATCAGCCTCTTTGATGCACTTTATTTTTGCATTGTTTAATTTCATGTACAATATACATTAAAAACCTTGAAAATAGTTTCTTTAATTCAATCATAAACTTTTATTTATCACCCTCACTATTCAGTATTGAGTTAAAAAATGAAGGAGTAATTAACTCTGACAGAGTTCTTGGTTTCCAACTAATTTTAGTAATATATAGGAATATTTTGTGAGATCACAGATATATGCATAATAAAATGAAAAAAAAGTTTCTTTTGGATTTGTTAGCCAAATTCAAGAAAATAACCCATTGTAATTTAACCTAAAATGGGACCAAAATTATAATCCCTTCATGTGTATAATCATTCAGTTGTAATAATGTGACCAGGGATTTTCTTGGATTTCCTTCAAAATTAAACCCGAAGTATTTATTTTGCTTACTGAAAATATTCATGCTAATTATCAAATGTAATATTAAGTTTTCTCTTTATACCCTAACTACCCAGAAATACCCATTTCTGAAAGGGAAATATTGTGAGACAAAATAAGAGTTTTAAGCAAGTGTAATACCATGGAGTAAAATTTCCATGAAAATATTTTCATAGGTACTGAAGGAAATGTTATGAGCCAGTTCTTACGCATGTTCCTTGGGATGTGGCTTAAACAATTAGGGCATGTTAAGGATGCTCCTGAAGTTACTTTCTTTTTCCCAACTCAAACTTAATTACTCTGATATAATTCTCAATGTTTGGGAGCAAATCTACCATCAAAAGAGTCGTCTTAACTTTTAATAGCCAAGAAAAGCATATCAAATTAAACTTTGTTAAAAAGAACTTCTTTTAAAATTATTACTGTTTTTTAAAAGTCATTTTTATGACTTCTTTAGTCACACTAAAGATTGTTTTGAAGGGTCACAAATTCTTTAGTCATTAGTGGTTGTTTTAAAGGGTGACAGAGTATGATAAGTGAACCCTCAAAATTTATACCCAAATTTGTTTTAAAGAAAACATATAATTAACTAAAGAAGTTAGACTGTGGCCTGTGAATGTCTAAAACTTACCTATCTAAAATGGCTTGAAAATAAGTGGGATGACATAAAACACATTCTCACAAGGGTTAGGACCAATCAAAAACATCTCACCAGAGCAGAAAATAATGGAATCATTTGTTATCTGCAGAATACATCTCTGTGTATGTCATAAATTGAAGTTTGGCTCCTGGAATGGACTTCAGGTTAGCCAATCCATAAGTACTCATCCAATGTGTCAAATTAGTGACTCAATTACAAATTGGCTTGATTGACAAGCACTGTTCCTAACATTAGTGCCAAAGGTATACTTAGTTCAAGGTACAGCAAGTCAATCAAGATCCAGTCTCACCACAGGATTTGAAACTCTAGTTCACACCCTGCTTAGCGAGCTGGTCTGCAATCCTTTCAGAGATGGATTAACTTTTCCAAGCTATCAGAATCCATTATCATAAGCAGCCCGCTGTCAGGCCAAAAGAAAAAATCAATCCCTTACTCTTAAAGTGATTAAAATGTAAGAGACAGAAGCTATATAGTAAAAGCTGTCATCCCTTGTGGTGGATTTTGAGACAATCAAACACTTTGGTTAAGAGTACATGTAAATTTAGCTAAGCATGTTGGTACATGCGTGTAGTTCCAGTGACTAGGTTGAGGAAGGTTGAGTCAAGAGGACTGCAAGTTCAAGGTCAGTCACAGAAATTCAGTGAGGCCCTAAGAAACAGACCTATCTCTAAGTGAAAAATGAAAAAGACTGGGGGTGTATCTCAATGGTAGAAAACCTCTAGGCTCAATTTCCAGTACCCTCATGTCATGTTATATAGTAATAAAATATATTGGTAATGATTCAAAAGCTACTTCAATATTTTACAGTGCCTCAAAGTTACCATTGCAACCAATGAACATTGTATTCCTAGCCAGCACAGAGTTAGTAAGGGCCCTTCATTTGCCTCAATGGAAAACAGAGGCCTTATTTTAAAAGGAACATACTCCACGGAGCTGTGTTTCAAGGAATATCTCCACTAGGACGTTCCTTAATCCACCCTCAAGGAGAAGTCTCTTTGCTATTCTCCATTTCTGACTCCCTTCGGATTTCTTCTCTATCCCTTTATGCTCTGTGACCTTAGAGAAGTTGGGAAGGTTCCAGTACATTCCTGGTTTCATTCTGTGCCAGGTGCTGTGTTAGGTTTATACCTAAAACCTCCATCCAGTCTTTGTTCAATTCCTTGCTGATCCCTGGGAAATGGAGATTATTAGTCTACGAGGAGATTTTACAAATTACAACTGCCATTTCCATATTTTAACAGAAGAGTGATTTCCTTGACTCCGTGGAAAAGCCAGACTTATAAACATGGGAAGGACCTAGGGAGTTAAGAGTAATCCATCCAACCCAGCAAGTCTGCCTAGCTTCTAGGGCCTGGTGTTTGAATATACATGGAAGCATGAGCTTTGTACTGAAAAGTGTATAGGACACAGAATTACCACAGCTGGCAATGTTGATAGGAAAAGAGATTTGCTGTGTATACCAAATGTGGTATTCGTTCATATAGGACTGATATTTTTTGTCACCGAATTTAGAAGGTAAGAGGTCAGTCTAGAATTTTAGAGAAAATGCACTGAACAGGAAAATATTCTCCCATTAAAATAACTTTCAATGCTCTGTAATTTATTTTTAAAAATGTCTAAAATACTGGAAAATGTTCTTTGGGATTAATTCATTTAGGGGAAGTGTTTATTTCCCTTGTTTCAGAACAACATGCAACATTGCTAAGCTACTTATAATCTTCTACTGTAACTCTCAAGTTATCAAAAACAGTCAACATCACAGTACTGTCTTTTGGAGACTCCATTATGCATAAAATGTTTTCCTAGAAAATGTTATAAGATAATAAAATGCAGTCCAGACAACATTCTGTCACCATGGAGAAATAGAGAAACTGTTTTCCTTTGAAAATCAAATATATGCATTAAAACAACATTCAGCCTGTATACAGAGTTAAATTAAAAAATAGAGTAAATAAGAAATATTTAGGTCCTTGTAGAGAATATAAAAGAGACTGAACAAATCATGAAAGAGAACATGCAAAAGACTAAGAAACATTTTTTAAAATTTTTTCTACAGTAGTGATAAACATTATGAAATAAACAGTATAGTTACCTTCCTAAAACCATTTTTTAGACAGTTCTCTGTTCTTGCAGTGATATGAAAAATAACAAGTGTAGTAAAGTGTGAATTGATGAACTCTTTCTAAAAGCAAATATACATTTTTATTAAAATCATTAAAATGTTTATAACGCGTATAAACGTATTTATGGGAATCTATACAGAAAGGTTAATAAGAGCTCACAGCAAATATTAGTAAAGAAAAGAATAGTGTTCTCCTAAATTTATCACAGAAAAAGGACAATAATAGGCCCAAAAGCAAATGGACAAATAATGGTAATGATATAAAAAGAAATGTTATCCAAACATGTACATACACATTTTCAGAAACAGAGACATGAGAAAATTTTATAATCTAATATTTAGTTAAATATATAATTATATGTGTAGTTTTGGTAATACATATTATATTTACATATAATTAATATTTATTTAATAAGTATATTAACATATGTATTTAATAAATATTTATTGTACATATATATGCACACGTATACATACATATGGATGTATGTGCAACAAAAAGCAGAATACACATATACTCATGCACATTTGGGGGAAGTATACTATTTCCAATCAGTTTTAACAGACGTGAGCAGTTAACAACACACGCCTCATTCATATGGATGAAGTTTAATTTTAAATGAAACATAGCATGTTTGCATAATGCATTTTGTCACTCTGTATAGCATGTTTTCTCCAAGTGTTTTTATAGTCAGTACTTGACTTCCCTATGCCATTCTGGGTTGAATGCAAGATTAGGTATAATTGCCACCTTCTGCAAAAATCAAAAAGAAAAAGGAAAGTGAAGGAAAAACGAGCACTGGAGTACTCCACTAACCGGCAATTTCACTTTGTCATTGCTCCCACCCACATCTCTAAGGTTAGGAGTTTGGGAAGAACTGCTTTCTCTCCAGAAAGATGAGAATGTGAAAATTTACTTTGTAGAGTCAAAAAAATTAAATGATCAAATGCATGTGAAGTCAGAATGCATACATCGAAGTATGTGAAGAGATTCAGGTAAGGATGTGAGAACATATGCACACATGGCCTGGAGCACACCGAGCACCAGGGCCCCAGGAGCTGTTATTCCTGGAAGCCAGACAACTTCATGTGCTGGAGGTGAAATTGTCTGGGCTCTAATCCCAACTCTGTGACTGGCCACTGTGTTGTCTGGGGAAAATTCCTTTATATTTTTTTAAGCTTTATTTTAACTCTTTAAAACTCTGTCTAGCTTTGAGGAGTATGTGATAACCAAGTGAAATTATATTCACTGGGCAACGTATTTACTTTCCTGGCAAATCAGAACAATTAGAGAAAGGGGAGAAAGAATGTTGGTGATGATAGTAATAGTGAGGATGTATGAAGATGATCGAGGCGAGTTTGTTTCAAGCACAGAAAATATGTTTGTTTTTTCATATGTAGACACTAGAAAAAAGAAAGGGAAAAAAGTGTGTGTCGGGGGGAAATCTCATGACAATGGAAGGAAGAGCCAGGGAGACAGGGAAAGGGAGGAGAGGGCAAGGAGAGGGTCTGGGAATGAAATGGATCACAGTATGTTACGTGTCTGTATGAATGAGCCACAATGAAGCACATCATTCTCTATAATTATTATGCACAAATATAAAATAAATAGTATTTCTTGTGATGAAAAATAATTACCTCTATGAAGTATGATTAAACAGCAAAAATAGACCAGACAGCAGGATTATGATGAAGATATAATGGAGGTGTGGGATGTCTTAGGGGAAAATATTATTTCATCTTATAAAAAATACACGTTATTGTTTGAGAAACTAAAATTCATAATTTTTGACTCTTCATTAATTGATATTAAGTGCCATTATATATTAAAGTATTGATAGCTTGTTTAAAAAATTAACCATTGAGCTGATTTAAATTTAAATTGCTTTGCTTGTTTAAATTAGTGGAGTCTAATTGTGTCTAATATTAAGAAGGAGGCCTCTAGGCAGGGAGGATAGAGATAGGAAACATTTCAAAACTTATATTTCTCTGGGTTATGGAAGTGATAGCTCCTTTCTTTCGCACTTTTCTTTTTATATATTTTCAATAATATTTTAATGACTATGCTTTGCTATTACAAGTGGAAAGAAAGAAATCAGAACTATCTCATGTTTTAGTGTATTTCTATTAATATCTAATTTTCTCTAAAAAGTTCCTTAGATTTTTCTAGCAGATGAAACCTTAGATTTTTCTAACAGCTGAAGAGTGATCGTTTCTAGCTAAGGAACTGCTCGATAGGCCACAGAAAGCAGCTGATGGATGAAGCCAGTAAGTCTTAGCTGTCACAGATTATATGAACTTGGCTCCTGCATCAACCTTGATCATGAGCCATCATTTCCTCTCTTGAATATTAAGCAGAGGGCATTAAGTGAGTTGTTGAGCTAGGTAGTAGGCCGAATGGTGTCTCCCTGCCCATACAAAGATATGTTCACATCCTAACCTCTGGAACCCATGAATATGAGCTTATTTGGGAACAGGGCCTTTGCAGATGAAATTAAAGATCTCAAGGTCAGATCATTATGTATCACCTGGGCACACTCAGATCCATTAACAAGTATCCTTCTAAGAGACAAAAGAGCAGGCACAAATGAAGAAGGGAAGCTATGAGAGGAGGAAGGCAGTGTTTGGAACTAACAGCCACAAGCCAAGGAATGCCTGGAGGCCACAGATACTTGAAGAGGCAAAGAAAGATTTCCCTGACAGCTTTCAGCAGGAGCACAGCCTTGCCTGCAGAACTATGAGAGAATAAAGTTTTTGTTGTTTTAAGGTAAACTGTTGTGGACTGCAGAGAAATGAACCTGTGAAATAGCTTCTCCCCTCCAATTCATGCCAAGAGAGCCCCCTCTACCCTCTCCTATTTAAAGCTCTATCTCCTTAGAGTGCCTACTTTCCAAGTCCGGCTCCAGATCTGCACATTTTTAATCCATATTTCCCTTCTATTTTGATTATTGGAACAACTGTGCTCACCCTGTGGGTCATGGATGATTAGGGAGAGAATACTAGTGCAGCCTCATGCCCGGGCTCTTTCTGAGCACTATGCCATCTCCAGTACATGGATTAAAATTTTGCCAGTATTTGTAGATAAGGTTAATGAAACTAAGACATTTATTTCACATAGTTATCAAGTTGGGATGGATACGTATTTTCTCAACTAAAAGATGTTCGACATGCAAATATTATCATAGGAAAAAAGGGATACTCATATCTTTGGGGCAAATTAAAGAGGTCTCTACATTGAAAATCAACACAAACATCTTTCACCAAGTGTAGAATGAATGATTCTCTCTTCTGTACTAACATAGCACCTACTTCATGCTGGTATTCAGATGTACCATTAATTATAGCATTCAAAGTTGTTTGGGTAAATAAATGAACCTCAAAACCGTGTGATTTCTCTTGACAGAGTACTGTGTATGTATTAGACTCCAGGGAATACAAAATGAATGTGTGTAGGATATAATGGATTGAACATTTTAAAACACTTTTAAAAAATTGATCAATAAAAGAGACAGTATTACCTCTGTATATTGATTGGTTCACTTTTTAGCTCTGGGGATCTTGAGCTACTTAATCTCCATCAACTTTGGTTTCCTTAGCTGTATAATGAGCTCTTCTTATTGGATCATGGAGAGGGCTACATGAGAGACGAACATGAAAGGCCCAGGAGAGGGCCCAGCATACAGAGGTGTGACATATGGATCTTCCTGACCCAGTGTCCCTGGATCAGCTGCACTTAGGGCTGTAACTTTAAAACTATCAGAGAAATGGGGAGAAATATTAACTCCCCTGATGCAGGTAAGCCAGAGTTACCATTTGTCCCATTCAGTGTCCTTCAACAGGTGACTTAGGAAAGGTGGCTGACTATTGGATTTCTCTCTGATCTTAAGAATGGCCAGAATCATATAAAAGTTCTTGTTAGCTCCTGTGTCATTAAGAAGAGATATCTGATTTTCTCTTAAAAGATCCTTAGTTTTTCTAGCAGGTGAAAGTGATCATTTTCTTGTTTGACAAAAAGTATAAATATTCAAATTTTTTACACAAGCATCTTGGTTTTGGAGACAAAATAATTAACTAGATATAAAACCAGGGAAAGACAGAGTAGAGAAAGGACTTCTCCGGTTGAGTCTACCAAACTCCAGGGCAGGTTATATGCTATAGCTTTCTTTTCAGCAAGACAAACCTGATCTGTTTATTTAGTTTATTTAAGTAATTAGTTGTAAAATTAGGTTGGGATTTTTTTAAACCCCCTGGTAGTTATTCTTTATGGGTCTAGGCCCTGAACAAAAATATTTCTCTAAGTTTTTTATTTGAGAATTGCTTTCTTCAGGTGAGCTCTGGCAAACACTATAGAAATGTATAAATCTGGAATGCTAGAAGTATAGAAAGGGAAGGAAATGACCTCAGTCTGGCAGGAGGTACAATGTTACTTTCTTTAAATAAAAGGCATCCTCTGTCCTGACTGACCCAATGCAGCCCAATTGAGCATGTCATTGTATTCTGTCACTTAACCCTGCCAGCCAGAGGAGGGAGCTGACATGGTACCTGAGGTTACAAAGAGCCTAAGTGTCCCCACTCTGGTTTTTACATTCCACCCAGGGCTTGAGGGGAGAACTGCTTTGTTGTTTTTCTCAAGTCTTGTCACAAACGGTCTTTGACAGAGACCCCCAGAAGGTCTGGTTGGCGCCAGAAGTGTCACACACCCGTGGTGGTGGGAGGATGGAGGCAGCTCTCCAAAGGGACCCAGGACTGGTCTCTGGATCTAGCAGAAAGGAGCCGTTTGTCAGGGGACAAGCAAAGGCCCATAGCTCAAATGGAAAGGGAAGTTCTGACAAGGAAGAAGCACAAGGCTTCAGAAAATACAATGAGTCATAAAAGCCTCTTGCAAACTCAGGCCATAGGCTCTGAAGGTTTCCATGACATTCTAGCTAGTCAGGTGGTGGTTTTTGTAATGGGAGAACATTTCCCTAAGTCTTTTCCTTCAAAATTCCAAAAGGATCTTTTGTCTAGTGGGTACAATGCAAAGGACTGTGACCCCATGTTAGTATCATACCCGATGGAGGCCTTGTGTCTTTCCTATCAATGATTGTGGAGAGGGCATGACAATTGCATTTAGGTATATTACAACTAACATAATTTATTGTGCTGTTTCGATTAAGAATGGAGTGTTAAGTATGAACTTTAAACATATCCCATAATTATTAGAGCCCAAGTTCAGCATGATTCTTTTTTCCTGCACTTTTATTGATATATTATAGTTGTACATAATATCACATGATTCTTTTTTAACATTGCAAGAGACTCTGCTATTTCCTGAACTCCTTGTTTTAATCCTAAAAGATCATTAAGAGAAACCCAACCTATATTTGTCTCTGATAAAATGTTTCAAGGAGCAGCTATGTCACCATCAGCCTCCATAGCTCCTAGGCTTATACTACCTTGGCGTCATTGTCACATGGCAAAAACGACTGGAAGACACATTCATCAATGCCCAAGTATTCTTCAGAGAAACACAGACAATTTTTCTCTTTACCAGGAAATGCTTCTCATTTGTATGAGTCTCTTCATACAATTGGCGATTTCAAGAGAGGAAAACAATCTCCTGGCTACTTGGGAGGCTGAGGCAGGAGGACCACAAGCTCAAAGCCAGCCTCAGCAACTTAGTGAGACCCTGTGTCAAACAAAAAGGGCTGAGAATGTAATTCAGTGGTAGAGCACAACACATGTAAGGCCCTGAGTTCAATTCCCAGTACCAGAAAAAAAGAAAAAAGTATATACAAGGAAGGAGTGGTAATTAGAAAAGCCTCTAATGAGAGTCTGTACATTTGACAAAAGGAAATAATATTTGACAGTGAAGATGATTAATGGAGCCATGGAACAGAGGCTATGGAAATTCATTTCTTCTCTTTTCTCTTGAGAGTTAGTAATGAGGCCAGTAATTTCCTCCAGTTCCTAAAATAGTGAAATTTTACTGTGTCAATCATTGACTTCTCTCCTAGGAAAAGCAAAAATAGAACCCAGTTATTCAAATTCTTGTTACAAATACACTATTAATTCTATATGGGAATTCAAAAGTGGATAGTGCATATCTTTTGGTACAATAGCTGAGTCGTGAAAGCAGAATCAGTATGTGCATAAATCAACTTTCGCTCATTCCAAAAATCTTATGTAATATTCAACCTAGTGGAATTTAATACAAAGGGAAGGATGCAGAGATTATATTCCTGCATCCATAGGAATGAATTATGGGATACAGTGGCTGGAATGTGCATTAAGACATGGGTAGAATT
This sequence comes from Marmota flaviventris, assembly GCF_047511675.1. Lineage (NCBI taxonomy): Eukaryota > Metazoa > Chordata > Mammalia > Rodentia > Sciuridae > Marmota > Marmota flaviventris. The sequence continues at coordinate 87,901,982 of NC_092499.1, read as the reverse complement.
TTGAGTTAGAGATGATGATGAGGGAAGTTATAGAAATGAGGAACACAATGGTCTTTAAACAAAGATTCAAGGTGTAAAAGGATGAGGATTGTTTGATCCAGGGTATAAAATAGGTGTGGAGTGGAGTAGAGTGTGAGAATGTATTGTGGAAGACCTTGAGTGTATTGGAAGCAATAGGTAAGTACCAAAAGTCTGAAAATTGGAGAGTGATATTTTTTGATCATTTGGCATCTGTGGTTTGGTTTGAGGGAGGAAAGGCAACAGTCAGAGATCTAATGTGAGGACTTCTGAAACAATTCTAGTAAGAAGAGATGAAGATTTAAATTATGATGGTAATAATGGAAATAAAAAGAAAGGGATTGGGTCTAGGAGGTTTTAGAATAAAACTATGTAATTATCTGCTCTGATCTACATCTTTCTTCATCTCTCTTCCTCTAAAAACAACTCTATAGATAGGAAAACTAAGGGAGTCATTGATGGCATTATGCACAAGGAATATGGAAAGAGAAGTGGATGAAGATGGTCTCAACAGAAAAACATTAATTACTGGTTTCCAACTGGAGCAACTGTGCGAAAACCAAGTCAGGTAGCAGGAATCTCTTCATGTTGGCTCACTGTTCCTCCAGAGGTGCCTGTCTACTGCTATTATGCAGGACATAAAGCTAGTATCCTGTATAAATTAAAAGAACATCCAAGTATGTTTTTATAAATTCCCCAAAATATGGTTTTTGGAAACTATAAGGAGAAACTATGTACAAAGCACTAAACATACGGGGTTACTTACCTCTTTCTCCTTTTTGTTGTTGCAGGAAAAATGATTCAAGTCATTATTTCTCACCATTGTGCTCTTACCACTAAGGGTATTTGGAATAATTTTAGACAAAATGGAGATCACGTGTTTGTTTTATTGTATTCATACATATTTTCTTTTTTTAAAAACAAACTACCCTGACTTCATGTTTATAGTAATGAATGTTTTCTTTGTAGACCAATCTATGTAAGTGAAAAGTTGAATCAATTTAAAGAAAAATATCAGACATATAGCAGTAGGAGAACATGACAAAAATCATTAAGTGGTTTACAAACGACTAAAGTGTAGACAGCACCAATTTGGAATAAGGTAACTGACTTTATTATCCACAAAAATTTTATTTGGCTTTACTGTACCAACCTGTGTGTTTTAATCAGCTTTCCATTACTGTGACCAAATGACCTGACAAGAACGATTTGAGGAGGAAAAGTTTATTTTGGGGCTCATGGTTTCAGAGCTCTTGGTTCACAGATGGCCAACTCTATTTTTCAGGGCCCAAGATGAGGCAGAACATCATGATGGAAAAGTGTAACAGAGGAAAGTAGCTCAGGATATCATAACACAGAAGCAAAGAGAGAGCACCACTCTTCAGGGACAAAATATATACCTCAAAGGCACACCCCAAGTGGCCCACCTCCTTTAACCACAGCCTACATACCTGCAGTGACCATTCAATTAATCAATTTTAGGTTGATTACCAAAAAAATAAGAAGAATGAGGAGGAAGAAGAGGAGAATCAGGAAGAGAAGGTGAAGGAAAAACAAACAAAGCATACCATTTTACCATTGATTGTCCCCCCTCTTTCTGTCATAGAACATAAAGTGTCTCTCCTGTTCATCACTATAGTCTCAGCACCTAGAACAGTGTGGCTGTGTGAGGAGTACTTATAAATATTTATTGAATGTCATTACTATTAATGAATGAATAAAAGGGGATAATTCTAAAGGAATTTTGAAAATTGAATATAGAATTTATTGAATGTTTGCTAAGTACTAAGTGGAGAGAGACTCTAGATCCATATCCACCCCCCATCCCTCTGCCACCATACAAAAAAAAATTGCCCTAAGTGGGTGGAAACAAAAGCATACGGAATTAGCATTTGCTATTTTTTTGTTGTTTTTTGACTGAAGTTCTTTAGTGGATCATTTTAGACCGTTAACTACAGGAGAATCCCAAAGAAATCACCAGAGGAACTTAGGAAAGCTTCAGTAAGAAAAAAGTGGGAAAGCACTGGAGGTGGGTCCCTGAGTTGGCAGTCTGTCTTACATGCTGAAGTCCCATGACCAATGCCAACAAAGCCACACAGGCCACATCTCTGCTGAGTGCCTGGTGCCAGCATATCCATGGGCAAGAGGATGGGATGCAAACCTTTACTGCATTCCGTTCCCTTCCTGTCTCCAACTGGGCTCTGTGTGTGTGTGTGTGTGTGTGTGTGTGTGTGTGTGTGTGTTTCTTTTCCTTGGCTCCGGAGTCAAATCAGTCCACTCCTGGTACTTGGCAACCTAGAACGCTTCCTCCCACTAACGACAAACCTGTCTGCAAAACAGAACAACATCTTTGAGATTGGGTGTTTATCTGGGCAGCATGCAGCTTCTGCAGCCCACAGGGACCCCTCCTTCAAAGGCATTGCTGAAAAGGCTCACCTGATGAAAGCCTGGACTGTGTATGCCTGACTTGATTTACGGGCAACGGCCCGCTCATTAGGCACACTGGCCTGAGGAATCCAGTCTGTTATGGGGACAAATGTTTTTGTAGCTTCATGGTGCCCACAGGGCTATGTGCAACTTGGGGACTGGAGTACAAAGCAGGCAGTGATAAGGGGTTCTGGAATCCCATGCCTGGCTCTGGGAATGCTAACTGCCCAGGAGATTGATATCTAGGGTGCAGAGGCTAAAAAAATTAGATTAATTTAGCTCAGCTGTGCTCACTGAAAGATTGGGTTACAGCCTGTGCTGAGACATTAGTGATCAGACCTCAGAGGTCAGGGGGCAGATCTCAAGCTGGAAGGAGGGGAGTAAGATGGATTGCCTCTCAGTATGCCTGCTCCCTGAGAAAATGATAGCCTCCAGAGGCAGCCCTGCAGTGCAGATAATCCTGTAGAACAACAGCAAGAAAGCCAGTTATGTGTTCCTTGGGATGTGACAATGGAAATTGGGGGCACTATCCCCTAATCCTGGGGAAGTCACCTGGGGCAAACTGCTTTAAAACATTCTCAGCCTTGGTCTCTTCCTCCATGACATTAGACGAAACAATAACAAATATTTCAGGTAATCTGAAAAAGAAATAGAATTCTCTTTGAATTCCAGAACTTTGTTACATTGATTTTTATTTTGTCACCCAAATTCATCTTTTTAGAAAATCTCTTCACCTGAAGGATTACCTACAAAATTTATCATACTCCAGTTGGAAAGTCCAGTAGACCTCCAGTGGAAAGTCCAGTAGACTTCAAATTCCTCATCACATGGGAGAAAGAAAACATTTTTTCCATCGGAAGTCCATTGCTCTGTGTTTATTTTTAAGGCAACAGCTCTTAAGTATCTTCCAGTAAATTTTAATATCTTTTCACTTTTCTTCATAAAGTTCTTGTAAAAGTTATCATTTTTTGAACGCTTTCTATGTGCCAGGCATTATGTTTATGTTTTATATAATGAGGCCAATCATTGATCAAATTTACACAATTCATTCAAAAGTAATTATTAATGATGTTATTTCTTTAATCAAAAATGTCCTGATTTGGATATGAAAAAAAATGTTCAATATCTCTACCAATTAGAGAAATGCAAACCAAAAGTACTTTAAGATTTCATCTTGCTCCAGTCAGAATGGCAATTATCAGAAATACAAGCAACAATAAATGTTGGCGAGGATGGGGTGGAAAATGTACACTGATTCATTGCTGGTGGGACTGTTAATTTGTGTAACCATTATGGAAAGCATTATGGAGATTTCTCAGAAAACTTGGGATGGAACCACCATTCAACCCAGCCATCCCACTCCTTGGCTTATACCCAAAGGACTTAAAATCAGAATTCTACACTGACACAGCCACATCAATATTTATAGCAGCTCAACTCACAATACCTAAACTATGGAATCAATATAAGTACCCTTCAACAGATGAATGGATTAAAAAAATGTGAGATATATATATATATATATATATATATATATATATATATATATATATATATATATATATATATAATAAATAAATATATATACATACATACATACAATGGAATATTACTCAGCCTTAAAGAAAGATGAAATTATGGCATTTTCCAGTAAATTGATGGAGCTGAACAATATCATACTAAACAAAGTAAGCCAATCCCACAAAACCAAAGGTCAAATGTTTTCTCTGATATGTGGATACTAACTTACAATAAGGGGGTGGGCTAGGGAAGAATAAAGGTACTTTGGATTAAGCAGAAGGGAGTGAAGGGAGGGGAGGGAGTATGAGGGTAGGAAGAGCAGTAGAATGAATCAGACATTGTTACTCTGTGTGCACATGTAACTACATGACTGGTGTGAATCTACATCATGTACAACCAGAAAAAGGAGAAGTTATACTTCATTTATGTATGATGTATCAAAATGCATTCAACTGTCATGTATAACTAATGAGAACAAATTTTTAAAAAATTTTAAAAAAAAGGTCCTGGTTTGGGTAATAATTTTTACGACATACACAATTAATTCAATGATATGAGCATTTGTATGTTGTTAGATAAGTGCTTACCCAGTGTGATAGAGCAAACTCTGATAAAGTCCTGCCTATGGAATTGAGTGTTAAAAATAGAAGAAGCAAAGCCTAGATAAGTAAAGGCCCACTCCTCATAAGCTTCTTATTTAGATTGTGAAGGCCATTGTGGAAGTGGATTGAAGCTGGCACAAAAAGGTATCATGGGCCTTTAAATTGAGAATTATAAAAGTATATCTCAAGGAAGGCAGGCTGTAGAGATAGTGCCATGCTGCTTCATGGAGTAAAGGCTCATGTAGAAACTGAAGACCAGGTTCTTAGCCCCCACTCTGTCATGGACTAGTCCCAAGACCCAAGGGAAATTATTTGTTCCAGAACATTCCTCATTTATAAAACATAGGCATTGAATTAGGTAATGAGCAAGAAATTTCAATGAAAATTATAAAGCCCTAAACCTATGAAGAAAATTCTACATCTCAGAAAAGTTGTGACATCTCCAAAGCCATGAACCTACTAAGTAGTGAAGGGAAGAGTCAGTCCTTGTCTCCAAGTCACCAAATCAGTGCACATTCTGTCACACGCTCCACATTGCAAGGACTGGGAAAAATCAGGCCCTTAATGGAATCCAAAGTGAAATCAAGGAATAGCCACAGACCACTATTTAAACATAGCCACAGATCAAACATTTTCAGAGGGCAAAATTAACATTCTTGGATCGAGTTCAGAGACAAGCAAACGGAGTGCGACCAGAACTGCTTCAATGTAGAGATTTATGAGACGATGGTCTATGGGTAACGGGAGGTGCATTACCTCTCACAGAACTGGACTCTCCTTTAAGTGGCCCTACATTCAGCCAGCACAGACAGATAAGCAGGAAAACTTCTGCAAAAGGACCACTAGTGATAGCAGAAAGAAGCCATTGTTCACTTCAAATGCTGCTTGGTGAAGTGGTGAGGCTGAAATCAGACCCCGAAACAGGGTGGGGAATCACACAAAGGAGGAGGGAGGCTGGAGTAAGAGACAGCCCGGTGCTGGGACTGTGGCAACTATGAAGGAGAAACTATACTCAGCTGCTGTGATGCGTAGCCACGTCAGAACGCACGGCCAGGTCGGATCTCACCATGTTTCAAGAAAAGACAGAAATTAGGATTTTTATGAATCCACTCACTTTTGTAAATGCCTATCATCGAGTGAAATACTGTTCGGGGCCTAAGAAACATGAGTTATTGGGCAACATTTTGTAACTTTTGTTCATGAAGGTGGAGAAAAGGTAGGCGCCGAGAGCAAGGATTGAGAGATCCAGGGTGGGAAAGGAGGAAGAATGGACAATTACAGGAAAAATAGTAGAGCCAAAGCCTAAGGGGGTTTCCCTTATGTCCAACCTTAGTCACCTTTGCAATTAGGAAGTCAGGCCTGTGAATAAGGCCAGTCAGAAAAGCCAAGAGGTGGAAGTGAGTAGAGCAATAGAAAGAAAAACATTGCTAACTCTCAAAATGGTGCATGTGTCTGTGGAGATAAGCCTCACACAAGTGCAAGAGGAGATGGCAGTTGCCCCAAGACCAGCTGAAGAATCACTGAACAGAGGTAAATGTTGCTATTATGGCTTTGAGTAATGCCCCCCAAAGAAACATAACTAAAGTCTGATGCTGCCATTTGTGTGACCATATAAATATTGCTTGCAACCAATACTATAGTTGCATTTTCCTTTTGTTCATTTCCCCCCAACTCTATGTTGATTGTTGTTTTTTTATTGGTCTCTTACTCACTTATCCCCAAACCTCCAAGAGAACTAAGAACTCTTTCTCTGTGACAGTTACTCTGCAGGCCTGCTGAGCAGCTGTGATTCTTGCTCCCTTCACCATCCGGCTGGGAATGTTCTTTGCTTACCTTGGGCCTCCCGGATCACTTATCTGTCTTTTCTGCTTTAACTCTACATATTGGTAGAGTAGATCCCCTCTCCCTTCCTTAGGAAAGGTGTGGATTTCTCTCATTAGAAATTCATTCATTTTTTCTTATATTCAATTAACAGTGTGGCTTGGTATGCAAATGGTTTTTGCTCAAGATTATAAAGACTTTACTTCACTGTTTTTTAGTTTCCAGAGCTGCTTGGCTAATTCTGTGCCATTCTGATCCTGACCCTTTGTACATAATAGGCTTTTTCTCTGAATAAATATATACATTATCTTTATGACAATGTTCCAAAATTTCTGATTCACAGAAGCTAGTCCAGATCATCAAGTTTAGTTCAATTTTGAAGACTGGCAAAAACAGTCAATTTTGTCACTTGTTACAGTACAAATTTCAGTACAAAAAAAAGGAGAAGGGACTTACAAAACAAAGACTTCCATGTTAGCCTCAGTTCCTTCTGTGCCTCTAGTCTATAATGGAAACTAATCCAGAACATTGTTAGAGTCTGTAAACAAGTCAAGATGGCGCCTGGCATTTTGCCAGAGGGAGTGGTTTATGAAGTAACACCAGGGAGCCATTAAGTGTGGAGATTCCTTATTGGTTGACTGCTGTATCTAGTTTATGTTAATTAAGATAAGCTGTGTGGAATGTATATATACCCCTCCTGTCCTACTCCTGCTGTATCAATGTACACAAGTTGCTCGTCACCCCGGTTATTTTGCCCAGCCAGCGGGGCTGCAGCAGAACATGGTCATCCCTACAAACTGTACAGAATGAGGGACATGCAAGGCTTGGGACTCCTATAGGACTGCTGCCTTCTGTAAGATTTAAGCTGGGTGGCATTGGGCACAAGAGATCCTTGCGTGTGCACTCATGAGGGATCCCAGGACTCACTGAATGTTCAGAACAATAAATGAGAAAAAAGACCAGTAGGATTGATAACACAGTAAGAAATAGGGTAGTGATGGATGTAAGTGTTGCACAGAATAGATCTCTGTGTATGGTAATAGAGGCTCCACAGATCCCCTGTATACACGCATAATATCTTTATGAGAGATGATATATAATATATGACAGTAGTATATAAAACAGATGTGATAAATTATATTAAATTATTATATTAGTATATAATAATATATAAATGTATTGTATACTGTATAATTTAGGTAGATGGATGGATAGATAGATAGGTAGATAAGTTTATAATCCCAAATGTAAATATATAATTGTCCAGCTCAATATTTATTCCTGGACCTTGCTCGTCCACTAGAGAGCACCATTTTTTGGCCCATATACTCCACTTCACATCTTTTCACCCTGGAGCCATGTTCACTGGGTCCAGACAGGAGAGGGAAAGGATAAATTTATTCATTGGGTCTATTCATAGACTGCATGGGGATCACAATTATTTTCAGACCCTTTGTTTTGACTTGTGTATTTTGATTTGGTCTGGGGAGTGTGGAGGTACATTTCCATCAGGAAACTTGAACCCATAACCTTAGCCTACAACTCCATGATACAAATGCAACTAATCACTATCTAATTCAGCACTTCTGTAAATTTTTAAAAATATACATTGGATCAGATTTTATTCAAATAGATATCACATGAATAAAGATAGCCGATCTTTTTATTTGAATTTTTTCTTTTTATTTTATTGAGAAAACAAATCTTGGAGAAAAGATCTAAAAAGATCTATACTTTGATATAATTAGTATTAGGTAGTATAGCAAACACTTTTAATGCATTAAATTTGCATATATATTTTATATATAAAATATGCCTAAAAGTACAAATAAGTCTTTAATCTGTGTTTTAATGAAAAATATAAGCTATAAATATAGTAGGAAAGAAAAACCGTTAAGTGCTAGACAAATGTTTTCTTCTTAAACTACCTGATACAATTTCTGTCTAGTGGTTCATAAATACATACTATGGAGTCATATTTTTACTTAAGCTGTCTATTAATTAAATATACTCTGATTTTTTATATAAAAATTTGTTTAGTCAGAAGCTCTAACTACATAAATAAGGAAGAGTAAGAAAATTTTAAATTGCTTGTAACAGGGAGAGTAAATGAAATCTTTAAAAAATGCTGCACATTTAGAAGTGACCAGAAGCTCTTTCTGAATAACTCCATTGATTTCTAGTGTTTACATGGCTTTTCAATGTTGGCTTCCATTCTTTCAAAATGACGAAGACAAGTAGGTCGAGAAATATTATATTCAGAAGGTAATTTTATTAATTAGAGTTTTGCCTATCTAGATTAAGTCAAGTGTTCTTTTGCTCTAAAAGTATTTTCAAAATTGCAGAATAAATAAAAACTTAAAAAATATTTTTTTGTTGTTTTTCATAAAGTTTAACAGAACATGGATCTCAAACTGGGAAGTGTGTGCTGAGTGGCTAAGGGACCAATGTGAAGCTTAAATTTAGGGGGTATCAAGTAACTGGAGATAATTTTCCAAACTCTTGGTAAGGTTTATATTTTTCAGAAAATACACACTTGGTGACATTCACAGAAGATAAATGTACAAATCAATACTACCTGAATACAAATGCTAGAGCAATTTTGTTTCTGGTGCGTGTTATGACTCATGGTGGCTTGATTCAAATGCTGTGTGAACACCAGGACTGCTTTCTCTGTTTTGAACTTCAGCCTGCGTCTTGTCTCTATAAAGATACTCAAAGGAGTCTACTGTGTTTCTCTTTAGTTGTGGAAAACAAATAAACAAAAATAAAAGAAGATAACTTTGTAAGCATTCAGGTGATTTTTTTTCAAATTATTTCTAACTGGCTTTCCAGAGGAAATCATATTTTTTTAGTTGCTACTTCACAAAAAGAATATTTCTCTGGAAGGTAAGAAACACCTTCCAATTCCAGTAGCTAGAAATAAAAACAAAGCCAAATCAAAAAAAGCCTTTTTAGGGGAGAGGGGGAAGTGTCTGTTTCTTTCAACTATTCCACTCACTGAGCAAGTCCTGCTCCAAGCCATAAGAGTTATTCACCACCACGACAACCTCTCCATTAAGCCTTGTCAGTCTTCGGAGGATTCCAAGAAAATATACAACATATATACTTGTAGCTTTGGAATACTTTCCTTGTTCAGAATTCAACTATTCAGAGTCGACATTAAGGAGAATCTTTACTCTATGCTAAGGTAGATATGACTTCTGTAAGACCGTATTTTCCAAATTAAAACATATGTAAAATAAATAATTGGCTCAAAATAGTACACCTAAATTCCATTTGCTTATAGTATTCAGAAATGCATCTCATAAATAAAGCAAAGTCAAATGTGTTGTATAGCACTGTATAATCACTGTCTTGTAAAAACCTGAGATTTAACTTAAAGGAACACTATTAAAGTGTATTGATTAATGCTCCTCTTTCTGTCTGTCTCTGTTGAGAGCCACAGCCAAAGCGGCCCCAGCAAACTTCCAGCTGATTGGCTCCTCTGCGGTGACGCTCATTGGGCTGTTTCCCCGCCCTTTCAGACCACGGAGCTGCTCATTGGGCGACTCTTTTGGCTCCGCCCATGCAACCCAGCCAATCGGCCTCAAGGGCGGGAAGACTGCTGGTTTTGGTGGTCGCTGGAGGGTGGCAGTTGGGCTCTGAGGGAATTCCTGGAGAGCTCTAGTGGTGTGGCATTCTAAAAATAAAGTTAATTCCTGCTTGACAAGTGGCTCTGAATTGTGCCCAGCCAGACTGCAGCATGTCTCCTTTGTTTTCTTGCCATGAAATGTAAGTTGCCTTTCTAAGGTATGGATACATCTGCTGCTGCACTATCCACTTGCTCTCAGTGTCACTTCACAGGCACTATTTCATTGGGGGACAGAAACAAGTGTAATGATCATGTGACTATTTAGTTCTTTTTGTGTGTGTGTGAGGGGAATATCAACATCTTATCAAATATGATTTGGTTAATAATACCTCATCTCCCTTTGATGATTAGATATTTTTATCATCCTTAATTTTCATATCTATTAATTAGGTCTATATGTGTTTATATGTGTATATTAGATATGAAACATGATGTTTTGATACACATGTACAAATGAATTGATTATTGCAATCAAGCAGATTAACATGTCCATCATCTATATATTTGTCTTCTTTTTTATAGCAAGAGTATCTAAAATCTACTCTTGGCAAATTTCTACTCTGCGTTATCATAAACTGTATTCCTCACACTGTACATCATATCTCTAGTCTTATTCATCTTCTAACTATAACTTTGTGCCCTTTGACCACTTCTCCTACCCTGCTCTCAGCTCCCACCTACTGTTCTACTGTTTTATATTTATTTAAATGTGTATGTATACATATATATGTGAGTGGGGATGACAACCTAAATACCATCTTGACCTAAAATGCTTTGTCACATAGGTAATATATAGGACATACACAATTGTTGTTGCTGACCTGATCTATCAATAAAGGGGCTGCCAATGTTGTTATCTAGACATGAGACTATCAAGAAACCTCTGGCTTCATAAATTCATGTTTCACATCACAGGATGCCTATTTTTTATTTGACCAATACAGTGAAATGATGTTATTAAAAATGTCCAAGATGCATCTCCAAGTAGGAGGTAAGTTTCCTCAGACAGATACACTCATCTGTCTCTCTTGCCTGAAGCCTGCACCCCATAATGAGGTGAACTTTGTCATGATGGTTCTTGAAGAGGACTATGAATGGCAGTTGGAGAAGATCTTATTTCCATACTGATAAAATGTTAGGGATGGAACCGCTTAGCTAGGTAGGCATCATGCCTTCATTACCACCCTCTATCTTCCCTGCATATCCCTATAAATAAATGGCTAAGGGGCATGGTGACCAAGGGAATGTTGATTACATTAATAAATAGTTTAGCTTAAGCCAAATCTTTCATCCCTATCTATCAGGAGGTTCTGTGAAATATTAGGAAACAGCCTAGTGTGCACTTGGAGAAGTATCAGTTTAAGGTTGTGTTCAAATGGGAGTTCTATATCCCGGGAATCAAAATCAGAGTTCCCGAACCCCAAAGCATCCCTGAGCCAGAACTTGGTGCTTGAAGGTTAGGAAGTGGTTCAGGAGGTAGCAAACCCAGAAGCACTCAGGTGCATAGGCAACAGGATGAACTGACAGCAAAGGAGGGTGCTGGTCAAATGGAAGGAGCTGCCCTCTTGTCTCCCTTGACCATCTTCACTCCCACCTTCATGAGAGGAGAGTTGTTGAGGCTCTTGAAAAGGATTGTGAAATGATAATGAGAGATTTTTGTTTGTTTTTAATTTTAGTAAGTATTGCATAAGATGTGATCTCATGATAAGATTTAAAACATGCATAATTTGTCCTAATGGACAGTGATAACTAAGAGGCCTGGAGAAACTGTGATCTGAGTAAATGTGCAGTGTGCAGTTACAGCTGCAGCATGTTATATATGACATCCTTGAAAAGGGGTAGAGCAGAGCCAGAAGGAGCAGACACCTGTACACTATGACAGTAACTCCAAACAACTTACTTTACATTATTAAAAAAAAAAAAACATAAATAAAAACCAATAGTGCTGTCCTGGAATACCTAGTTGACAATTTGCTTTCTGGTTTTCCCACCAACTATTTTTGCTTATAACAAATACGGTTCTTAAGCTGTTTTTCCTGTCCTGCCATGTTCTGAGCTGATTCCTTAGTAACTAACTGAAGTGGGTTTGCTCCAGCCATAGCAGCCACTTCAGGCAAAAATTACACAGACAATAAGCTTAGTTCATCCTCTTATTCTGATACCACTTCCAGGCATCTGAGAGCTGTCCTTGGCCCACAGGAATCTCCCTGATCACCATACAATACTCTAAATAGCATCTTTTCATTAAAAAAAAAAATTAAGACACTATCTTTGCATTTGTGCTTCCATGACTCCCTTCTTCAATCAAATTTCATTTGTCCAGTTTTTACTTCATTTGGGGTCTTTGTCAAAGACAGATAATGGAGAATACTGAAGCTCTGTGCAGAAATCAAATATACGACTTTGGACTCATTGGCACAACTTTCTAACCTACTAAGCAAAAAGGCTATATTTAAGTCCAATACAAACACCTTGTCCTTACATGCCCCAGCCCCCATTGCAAGAAGAGAAGATTGTGCTGGTATGTTTGAAGGCTGAAAGTAAAGGAAGGAAACCTTAAGCCAAGTAAATTGAACATAAATATTATTTTTCTCTGAGGCTACACCAGTGTGAAAAATCTCCTTTCAAGAAACAAACTTTGCTGTTAGCTCTCAATGTGCCAAAAAGTCAGCAATCATGTTAGCTCTTATTCCACCCCTTCCTAAAACGAATTAAGTGGATGCTTTTTCTCAGATTGTAAACTCAGCATTATTTAGAATATCTTCTAAACTTCCAGCATTCTAGGGTTCAAAAATATTTGTTTCCAGCGCAAAAATATATAGAGTGGGTGAATTTTAAAAATCATTTTGGTAATCTTTTTTTCTTAAATAATAGTATTAGAAACCTTAATTGGTAATTAAAATACTTTATAGTGTTTTCTGAGAAATATACCTAATGACCTAAATGACATTATGAATGGTGATTATGGCCTTTGGATCCAGAATCACACAATGTCAAAATCCTATATTCAACTAGAATGTCTTTCCTGGATGAGCTGAGAAAATGTACAGAAGAAATCATCTGAACCCAAAGGCATAAGTCACCAAAGTTCAATGTGGTTGTTAACTTTTTTTTAAGTATCTGGGAAGAGAAAATCAGCACAGTGGGCTGGCAACTGCAGACTTTGCATGCAGGGGGTCATTTCTCTGTTTAGTATTAGGCTTCTTTCCTCACTACCATTTATTTTGCTTCCCAGTGAAGGCTGCGTTGTAACTTTCCAGTGTATTATTCACTCTGAGTAGCAAATGAGGGAAATAACACTGGCTATCTTCTGTACAGTGGCACTTTACTGATTCCTTATACAGTCTGGAATGAGTTTTGCGGGGAGATCAATCTCGAACACAAGCCTGGTGGGCTTACTTGACTTAACTCCATCTGGAGCCTTCACTATGACATTCTCTGCCTCGGTGCTGGTTAGCATCTTGGGAAGCAGAAATAGAAAACATTCTTTAGGGACATTTGTGGCTCCAAGTCACTGAAAACCTGTGAGTCTCCCTTTTCAGATGTGCCAATAATTTTTTCCAGACATTCCATTTATTCCAGATTTTCCCCTCCTTACACTTGATCTACAAGGTCAAGAATTAATTACCTTTGGAAGTTCTTTACTCTCATTACTTGGGAAAATGATTGTTTACAACAATGTTTCTGTTAAATAATAACCTACTTCCTGATTATGAAAGTTACCCTATCCTGTTGAATGTACAAAAGGAAAAAAATTCTACAACCCAGAGATAATTACAGATGTCTGGTGGTGGTGGTGGTGGTTGGTGGTGGTGTGTGTGTGTGTGTATGTATGTGTATTTGAAAACATACAAAAATAGCATTTTGTATCCTATATATTATACTAAATTATAAGTATCTACTGATATCACTAAAAACAGAATGTATAAATGATTATTAGTGGTCACATAATATCTCATTGTATGCTTATCCTATTAGGTTGACCCAAATGAAATTGCCAACACTTAATCTTTTTAACCAATAATTAATGGCAATTTGATATGATTCAACCTAGTGAGATGTATTTAAAACTTATTCCTCAGTTATTGAACATCATTTCTATCTTTTTTGGACCAATGAATTGGCCAATGAACATTTCTGAATATATTTGTATTTTTTCCCATATTTAAAAATTTCCTCAAAATATTTTCCAGAAAAAGAATTTGAAAGCTGTGGAAATATGGAGGCTATTAGAACCTATTTTGAAGTTCCCTGCAAAGAGGTTGTGGCAATTTACATTTTTGAGGATTTGTTTGGAGATTCTAGCAGGGGAGCACAGCTGACTGAAGAATGGTCTCCTCTGTTCTCTATTAGGAATAGTCATTCTCTTTGACCAAGCACACAGCTTAGGAAGGGACACACATGGGGCTGTGAGGGAGAAAGGAGACACCCGCCTAGCCACCAGATCAGCTGAATCAACTCTGATGATCAGTGGAATGACAGATATCACAGCCAGATCACTCCTCACATCCACAATTTACATTTTGGATGACTGTGCCCTTTCCTACTAATTTTATACTAGCTTCACAAAACTTAAGAATCATAATTTTAGGCTGGAGTTGTGGCTCAGTGGTAGAGTGCTCACCTAGCACTTGAGAGACCCTGGGTTCGATCCTGAGAACCACATAAAAAAAATAAATAAAGAAGTGGAATAAAGGTATTGTGTCCAACCACAACTAAAAATTTAAAAAAGGAATCATAATTTTATCTTTGATAATAAGTAAACACTCTATGCCATATTTAAAAATTACTATTTCTCTAATTATCATATTTCATGTTTACTTCAAATGTATTTCAAGATGATAAAAATGTGAAGTGCAAATACAGAAAATTAGTTAGAGCCCAAAATCTAAAATGAGGTTAATTTAATATCATGCTATTAAATTATTCTCTATTTCCCTCAGCTTCATGATGTCAGACTGTCTGTAATAAAGCATAGAAAACTAGAGATGGTAACAATTTAATTGCTGCTATCTTCTATTTATATGTGAAGGATATCAAATTTATCATTGTAAGTAATTAATTTGCATATAAAATATGTGTATGGTTTCACCATATTTCTTCACCAGAATTAGTTTCAATTGTTTTTGTTTTGTTTTGTTGTAAAGCTTCACTTGAATGAAGTATGAATGTTTTTCTAATCCTCCAAAGTCTTTATAACAGTTAAATAAATGTCAAGTGCAGCTCAATTATGAAATGTCAACAATTTAGAGGGTGGAGCACAAAACATTTATGTTTGCACTCTGGAAATGTCACTGTCTTTTCTCTCTCTATTGGGCTTTGTTGCTGCATCTACTATGCCTAGAAAAATCACAATATTTTATGGAAATCAGAGCAGTCCCTAAAGGTGCAGACCCTAGCTCACAATATTTCTGTAACCTGTTTGTCTCTGTTGGGTTTTTGATCATTTCTGACCTGAATAGTTTTATTGTAATACAGATTTTACTTACTCAGCTACTAGTTACAATATGATGGATCTTCCAGAATATCATAAATGTCTCATAATCAAGATTATTAAAACTGGGGTGATCTTGGAACTCCAAGATATATAGCTGCATAATTATATTATGTATGTACCAATGTACCAGCATGACAGAATCCTTGACTGTATGCTACACCCAGAATTTCAATTAATATTATTATCTGCCCAGGTCAATACATAGATTTTCTGTCCCGC
This sequence comes from Marmota flaviventris, assembly GCF_047511675.1. Taxonomy (NCBI): domain Eukaryota; kingdom Metazoa; phylum Chordata; class Mammalia; order Rodentia; family Sciuridae; genus Marmota; species Marmota flaviventris. The sequence continues at coordinate 87,886,243 of NC_092499.1, read as the reverse complement.
CCCCCAAGACACTTCTATTCTAGAATCCCTGTTTCCACTGCAGCAGAGGGAAAACCAAATAGACCTGGAATTAGAGTCTGAGAGGGAGAAAGATGTAGAGTGTTAGGGTGGGTGCAGTGGCTACTCCCCAAATACCTTTTGGTCAGCTCTGTCTTTACCACATGCATGAAGGAATTCTGACCACTGCCAACTAGGCTCAATTTGCAGCAGCATGAGTTAATCCCACTACAGTCTGGTTTCTACCCTCTTATGCAACCAAATATAAAAAAACCCTTAAGTTTTTAAGATATCTTTATTAATTCTGTTGTAAAAACATTTCTTTCTAAGTTTTGAAGATACCTGAGGATCTTTAGGTGAGAGCCATATGCCCAGCAATCTATATCATTAGTGATTAAGCAGAGAGAAAGCTAAAACCACAAATGTGTGATGCAGAGACGATTGCTGATGTCATCGATAGAGTTCAGTTTTATGGCTGTCATGGTCAACCTGTTATGGTGTTCTGTGCTCAGTCCTTTAGCAAGTGTGACACCCTTCTCCATCAAATTGCTGCTCTGCTCTATGAAAATAAATTCTGCCCGCAGAAATTTTTTAAATTCCAAATTTGATTCTTACAGTACCCCCAAAATTCATTGTAATTATTCATCTGTTATCAATATGGATCAAATTGGGAAAGATCTGAAGAGAAATTTCAAAAGAAAACATAATGTGCAATGATGAAATCAGCTTGCAGGAATTAAGAGAAGAAATTGCATATGATATTGTCTTATAAGAGTTCACTTGTAAAACTCAGGGTTGGGGGTCAGTCCTTCATTGTTATGTAATGAATTGCCTCTGATATGGAAATCCAGAACTGGCTTCTTGTGGCACCATCTGTCCATCCCAGATATATTGAAAGAAATTGCATCCCTAAAATAAGTCATGATCTGTTGCGACTTATTTCAAAAGCTTTCTGAAAAACAAAAAAAAAGAGTATAACTCTGATTATATATGTTTTTATCAATACATATTTTTTCATAAAAATTATTTATTGTAATTATAATTTATATAATCAACAGAAGAATCTTTGCATTAAAAGACAGCCAAATTTAAGTTCCCTTTAGGCATCTTTTAAGTGTATCTTTATTCAGAAATTTCCTTTACTCAATGTTTATTTTATTACTCAAATGTTAAAAGATGTTCCTTTGGGAGACTTCTGAGAAAATGATAAATAATAAATATCCTAATACAATCCAATTATCAACAAATAATCTATTTATACAGCATAAAATAATACTGGATGTTACTGTTTCTTAAATAACTGTTTTCTGAAATAAAATCCTTAGTTTCTGTGTAGATTTCATATATTGTATAATATATGCCAAGGGGGAAAAATAAAGGAAAAAGATGATGAAAGTAAAAGAAAAGTTAGGAGAATTAGTTGAATAAAGATCAAGAAGGAACCAGTCTTATCCTTTGAAAAATTTTAAATAATATTGAAATAGCAGATACACAAAAATAAAAAGTGAAATTTGAAAAATAGTGAATCTCACTCCTAAAAGATGTTATCCTACCATTGAGAAAATATAAAAACTATGTATTGCTATTTTTGTATGAATAACCTGTTGAGAAGAGTGTTGAGGGAAATAAAAAAATTATTTATATTGAAGAAATATAAGCAGAACACAAAATCAAGGGATAGCACTAAATCATAAATAAAAACTAGCATATTGGGAAGATAAGTAAGACTGATATATCCTCTAGTCAGACTCCTTGAGAAGAATGAGTTATTAAAGGAGGAGAAATATCAGTTGTTAAAAGAGGAGGAATCACTATGGATCCTACAGATATTACAAGATTTAGAGAATATTAGGAAGTGCTAATTAGTTAAAAATTCACTAACAATAAAAGAGGAAGATACAGAGCCCCAGGCTTAGAAATTAATCCTGAAAGTTTGAAATGATAGGGAGAAGCTTTTCAGAACTGAATTTAAATAATGGCCTTTTGCCTTTTTCTGGTTTTTGTTTTGTTTTTGTTTTTGTTTTTTAAGAGGCCATGCATCTACTAAGGCAAAAAGAACTGGATAAAAAAGTAATAAAACACAATTTTGAAATACAGAAACACAAAGGTAAATGTTTAGAAGTCCTTAATGCTAAATTATAAGCCAGAGAGGAGAAAGCTAAGAAGTAAGACAATTCACAGGGCAAAATTTAGAAATGATCCAATCCGTTGCCTTTGTAAGTGGGTTGGAAGTCCAGAATAAAATTCTGTTTGAGAAACATTTAAAGTTGAGTAACGCTTCCACTTAAGATGTAGGAAAAGCCCGATAATCTAGAAAATTCTCAACTGTTTTTCCGCTCATCACAGAGCTATGTGCAAGACAACTAGGTTATCCAAAATCCAAATGGCGAATGTTCCTTGTGAGAGGAAATGAAAATAGAACTCTCTCTTATGGCACAGTATAAGAAAAAGAAATGGAGGCCCTGCAAGTAAGAAGAGAGGAATTGAATTTTAATAAAAACTTAAGGACAAATGTAAGCTACCATGATAGTTTAAAATTCACGAGAGACCCAAACACAAGGAATGTCTGCCCTCACCACCTTTTCTATTAGTTGCTCATAAGAAATACTGGGAGAGGGCAGGAAACCTAAGAGACAGCCTTGGGAGCAAAAAGCCACTTTAGAGCTCCTTTTTCATAAAAAGTGAAAACCATAATCCATTAAAGCCCTAAGAGAAATAAATCCTTAAGGATCTTGGGCTCAGATTTTAGCATTCTCAGCATTTGAGCTAATAATTAGAAAGGAAAATCAGTAAGAATACAGAAGACTTGTACAAATGTATTGGCATAAAGTACTTCCTAATATTCTCTAAACTTTTTAAATATCTGTAGGATCCATAGTGATTCTTCTGCTTTTAATAACTGATATCCCTCCTCTTTTAATAACTCATTATTCTCTAGGAGTCTGACTAGAGGCTATATCAGTTTTACTTATCTTCCCAATATACTAGTTTTTTGTTTAATTTTATCTATTATTTGGTCTTCTGTTTTATTAATTTCTATTCTCTACTTTTTCTTTGTTTCTGCTTACTGCCAACCAATTAGACCTAACTGACAGTTGCAAAACATCCAATAATGCAGAATGCTTTCTTTTCAGTAGTGCTTGGGTCATTCATTAAAATAGACCATAAGGTCTAATTTTAAAAATTGAATTCAAACATGATAAGCTATATGATCAGATTTAAATGATCATCAACTAATTTTAAAGGATTCAAACCATGTAAAATATTCTTCAAAATGCAATGGAATGAAGCAAACAAGCAAAAAGAAAAAAAATCTTAAATAAAAAACCCTGGAAAATCCCTAACATTTGGAAATTGAGCAACATGCTTCTAAATAATCCTTGGGTTGAAGAAGAAATCACATGGAAAATTAGTATATATTTTCTAATGAAAATATAAAAGACAGATGAAAAGTAAAAAAAAAAAACAGCTGAAGCAGTATACAAAGGAGTGACCTAATATTAAATATTTATATTAGAAAAAAATTATCAAATTAATGACATAAGATTCCAGCTGAATAACCAGAAAAAAGAAAAATGAATTATGCTCAAAGTAAGCAGAAGTAAGAGATAGTAAGAAAAAGAACAAACAATTAATCAATCAGAAAACAGAACAATAGATAAAAATTAATGAAACCAAAACTGGGTATATTGGAAAGATAAATAAATCTGATGTACTCTCTAATCAGACTGATCAAGTGAGAAGGAACCAATGACTAATAGCAATTATCAAAAGAGGAGGAATTACTGTAGATCCTAAAGACATTAAGATGAAACTTTTCACATTAAATATATACTGAATATTATATATCAATTATGATAAATTTAAACAAACATAAACCACCCCAAAACAGACTCCAGTGCCTGATAACTTACTAGTGAGTTTTCCAAAATATTTAAGGGGAAAAAAAACTAATTCTACACATAGTTTTCCAGAAAACAGACAATAAAGGAACACTTTTCAACTCATCTTTGGGGACATTATTACTTGAAACCAAAATTGAAGACATTATAAGAAAAGAAAATATAGACCAACACTACTAAAAAACATAGATAGAAGTCCTTAACAACATATTAGCAATCAATATATAAAACAGATAAATATCATGAACAAGTAGAATTTATTTCAGGAATGCAAGGTCACTTCTACTTTCAAAAATTGATCATTTTAATTCTTCATAACAATGGCCTGAAAAAAATAATATGTTGACCTTCTTAAATGCAAAAAGAACAAAATTCAACACCCATACATTATTTTAAAAAACAATCTTTCAACAAACTAGAATTGGGATGGTTTCTTAATCCAATGAGGGACACCTATAAAAATCTGTAGCTAATATCATACATAATGGTGAAACACTAAATTCTTTCTCCTAAGATCAGGAAAAAGAGAAGAATATGGTTTCTTATTGCATGTATTTAACATCACTATATGCAATAGTCAAAGTAAGAAAACAAATTAAAAATTAAAAAGTATATAAATTGCATGGAAAAAAATGTCCTTGTTCATATACATGATTTCCCACACAAAAATATCACCCCAAATCTACAAAAGGCATTTAACCTTGAATTTAAACAATTTATGGACTACAAAGTCAATACATAAAATCAGTTGTATTGCTGTTTCTGGGGAAAAACTTTTTTTTCATATCATCTAACTTACGTTTAAAAAATCACCCTGATTAAATCTGAACAGTGGCAGACTATGGGGTACTCAGAACATCTTTTAAGGAACTTCAATGTTCTGGTAGGTGGAATGGTGTGTTGGCCTGGAGAGACAGTGGAGATGCAGAATGGATTGACTCCAGAAGTGTTTAGGAAGTAAAAATCAAGGGCTGGGGATGTGGCTCAAGTGGTAGCGTGCTCGCCTGGCATGCGTGCGGCCAGGGTTCGATCCTCAGCACCACATACAAACAAAGATGTTGTGTCCACCGAAAACTAAAAAATAAATATTAAAAAAAAAAATTCTCTCTCTCTCCCTCCCTCTCTCACTCTATCTTACAAAAAAATCAATAGGACTTGGTGATGGATTAGATATCATCCAAGAAAAGAGAGGTTCAAAGGATCATCACTTTTCGTGGTTTGTGTGACTGGATGGAAGATGACACAATTCACTGAGAATTCTAGAAAAGAATTAGGCTTGAAACAAAGATCATATACTTGGTTTTAGATAAAAATCACCCCAGATGCCTTTGAGACTTGAAGAGAATAAAACAGATATGCCACTCAGAGGACCTGGTTTAAAGTAAAATATATAACACATAAAGTAAAATAGATACTTAATACTGGATTGTGGTTCAAATCACCTGGTAAGAAAATGTAGAATAGAAAGAGAACAAAACATGGGTTGTGAGTTGCCCTGGTCTTAACATTTAAAGGTTGGTTAAAGAGGTATAAATGTAGGAAATGAGGAAAGAAAGGGTTAGCAAAGTAAATAGAAAGAAGACAGTATTTTTTCCTAAAGGCTAAGAGGAGAGTCATTAAAAAATACTTAGTCTGAAAAATAATGTGCTCCAAAGATCACTCTGTGATGAGCTGAAATTCAAAAATAGGAATAAAACTGAAGAATACATGTGGTTAAACAAATAAGTTGAAGTAAAAGAAGTTATTTTTAAAATCAGACATGAAATCTTACAGAGTATGCCTTTTTGAAAAAGAATTTTAAATGTTAATTCCTTTACTCCTTGCCTTACAAGATTAATTTTAATAGTGTCACTGACTTTTTCCAGTTGTTACTCAAAATGCTAAAATCTCCTCTTTTAGCATTTTGTGTTAATTTTATTCATGTCATTGGCCACATGAAGTTTTAATGTGCATGGAATAAAATCCATCAGGCCTTCCCTGTGTGTCTTATTGGTACATATCAAATACTGCTTCAATAGTGAAAAATGATAATAAATTCACAGCATGGTTGGTTACAAAAGCTATGATTTACCTATTCAATTAAAAGCTATAAAACAATCAGAAATCATTTAGTAACATTTAAAATGTTTAGTTTCTTGCCAAGTAATAGAGTAACTGAAAACAATATGAAAACAATCTCAGTCTGGGCCCTCACCAGATGCTAGACCTGATGGTGGCCTTTTCAGTCTCCAGAATTGTGAGAAGCACACGTCTGTTGTTTTTAAAGTACCCAGCCTTAGGTATTTAGCTAGAGCAGCACGAATGGAATAAGTGTCTAACACGGAGACAGCGCAGAGAGATCAGAGGTGAGAAAAGAGTGGACAGATGGAGTTTTCCATTTTGTTGGTGATGAGAGGGGAGAGAGAAGGGTTCATAAATAAGGTCATGAGCACACAAGCATGCTGCCATGGTTAAGGGTAGGATTTTATTTCTATGTTCATATTTCTGCATGGAAATATATAACCTAGAGTTCTACCACCTTTCTTTCAAAAAGTCCCCAACAAATGCTTTCTTCCCCTTTCTCCCCCAACTCCAATTACTGCAATCAATATGTATGAATCATTCAAATTAAGAAAAACACTGGAGATTGAGTACAAAGATCAGGAGCATTAGAAAATTAGCTGATACCAGAGCCATGCAATTCTCTTTTTAGAAAAGGGAAGAAATAGAAAGAGACAGACTTCTTAACTACCTGGGCCTTATTCTGTGGAGAAAAAGACTGATAGGAAGAGAAAAGTATCTAAGTAATGGCAGAAAAATATTAAGTGGCTCACTATTTGGAAGTTATGGAAGACAAGAAGATTGGTTGTTGAGGACCCTGGACAGGGGAAAGCCCTTTCACAGGTGTTCAGTGGGGAGAAGAGGACCACTTCCCTCTTGCCTAGCATGCTTCTCAGCAGGAGGCAGGCAAGGCTAGGCAGCTCTGTGTATGCTTGCCAATGTCAAGTCCAGTGCTACTCCAAGGGCTGGACCTGCATGGCTAGTAAGTCCTCAGAAACCAAGTCCAAACACAGAGCTCTCCTCTCATTGACTCGGATATCTGTATGTTTTACTTTTATGTTTTTGTTGTCTTCTCACTCATTAAAGAACAAGGGGACAGACAAGGACATTTTTTTTTTTTTTTTTAGTTAGAAATGAGGGCTGACTCAAGCTCTCTAAAGAGATGCTGTAAGAGACTTGGAAACTTTAAAAACAACAACAATTTAAAAAAAAGCACTGCTAGCTGAAAAACAAAAGAAAGGGGAATTTAGATCCAGTTTCTTTAACAATATGAATATAAGTTTCCTCCATATCTTTTCATGACTTTAATAATGCATGTCTCATTATTGTTGAATAACATTTCATTGTCTGGATATACCCAAGTTTATTACTCCTCACTTATTGATGGGCATCTTGGTTGCTTCTAAGTTTGGGGGATTATGGATAAAGCTGCTACACACACACACACACACACACACACACACACACACACACACACAAAATAGATCCAGAACTGAAACCAAATCTCAACATTTCCAAGATAAGTTTTATGAAAAAGAAAAGAAAATTGTTTTACAATTAAATATGAAGCAGCCCCGAGGTGACTGATTGAATATATTATCATCAGTTTTCCTAGGAACCAAGAAAAGGAGCGAGGGTCAACCCCAGGGAACCACTTAGGTATACTGAAGGCAAAGCATAAAACGCCAATGGAAATAATTGGAAAAACAGCTTCCTTAGGAAACTTGGGACCCATGCATTTTCCTCTTAAATCCAAAATGAGAAACAAAAATTAAAAATGGACAGAAATTTTATTTTTTAAACTAAAGTTGCTCTTGGAAACAAGTAACAAGGACAGTTTGTTCGTTGCAGCCGTCCTAATAAATTTAGGGTACCAAATGTGTAACTGGATGTTTGTTATCATTTGGAAAGATCTTTCTCTTTAAAAGCCCAGACATCTACCAGCAATAAGTTGGTGTCAAGCAAATAGCCAAGCCAAACAGCAGTTGCTTACTATCTGGTGTGCAGGTGGTTGGGGCTATGAAATCACTCTGTAGAGAAGGAATGCCGGGGAGGAGGGAATAAAACAGGGCAGTTGGGAGGGAGGGTGGTGGAGGCCATAAACAACTGTGGAAAGAATGTCGGAACACATACTAAAATTGGGGATGGAGAAGCTTTACAACTTTTGAATCTAAATGAAAGACACACACTAAGCAGACATGATGCAGGAGATGATTTCCAATCATTAATAATAATGGGCAATATTTATTAAGTATTTGGAATGTAACAGATAACATGCTAACTACTTTAAATGTCATCTTTAATTCTCAGAACAACCCCATTTTATTGGTGAAAATTCTGATTCTTAGAGAGATAAAGTAACTTGCCTACATCACAAAACTGGAATCCGAGCCAATAATTAAACCCACATCAGTTTGGACTTTTAAAACCACTGCCTCTTCCCTACCACACACAAAACTGAAATGGAAGAGTTTGTTCATTCTGATTTTATTTTTGTTTTCTGAGACAGAGAAGCAATTCTCATCCCTCTTTCTTTTAGAATTCACCAAGAATTGGGAGATTTAGTAAAAATTGCTAGTACAAACTCCCCTTGAGGAAGAGGCAGTCTGAGAATTTCTGCTCCTTTTGAGTTGTGGTTATGTCCTTGCATTTTCATATAGTGGATATTTAAAGCAAAATGTATTTTGGGTGTACTTAGCCTGTGTGGTTTCAGTGGACACTCCTAAAGCAAGCAAAGGGATGGGTTGTAAATAAAGCAAACCTGCAGACAGTACTGTGGCAGGGAGCTCAATGAATCACCACGTCTTAGGCTCCCTCCTCACCTCCACCAAATACACTACCATTTTCCTGTGATTGTTCAATTTCACCTTCAGTGGCTACATAAAAGTGTTTTTTTCTCCCTCTTCTTGGAATCAAGGAAGAAATCCTTGCAGAAGAAATCAATGTAGAAACACATGCAGAGAGAGTCCCTCTGATCATAAGAGGAAACATGGAATCTCCATGCCTCTCCACCCACTTCTGTCCTGGAGACTGGCCCACTGGCCTACAATAGCTCTGTCCAGCAGCCTTCTGGGCCAGGCCTGATACTCCCCACTGGGTTCCGGGAACTCCTTCTCCCTTTGTCCCTTTAGGCTGGGATCAAAACACTCTCCACTCTCCACTCTCCAAGGCTACCTGTGACTTCCCTGTACTCTGCCTACATCTACGAATAACACTTCTTTATGAAACTTTAAAACTTTTCTTACTCAATTTTAGGGTGCTGTTTCTTACCAATATCTCAACCAATTGAATTTTATGACATTAAAAATAAAAAAAAGTTACATACCCAAAGTCAATGAAATCAGCATCCTATGGAGACATCTTCACTCCCATGGTCACTGAAGAACTATTTCACAATAGCTAAGACATGGAAACAACAAAAGTGTCCACAGGAGGAGAGATAAAGAAATTTTGGAATATTTATACACTGCAATATATTTAACTTTTAGGAAGAAGGAAATCCCACCATTTGTGACAATACAGATGAACCTGGAGGGCATGACACTAAGTGAAATAAAACAAGCACAGAAAGAAAGAAAGTGCATGATATCTCTTATATATGGGTCTTAAACAATAAAAAATAAATTTAAAAAGTTAAATAATTTATAAACAATAGAACTGAAACACCATAAGGGTGGTTACCAGGGGCAGGTAAGGAAAGGAGAAAAGTAGGTCATTGGGTATAAACTTGCAGATATGTAAGATAAATTAGTCTAAAGAGCTAATGTACAGCATGAGGGCAATAGGTATTAAGTATTAGAAATCCTATAATGGAGTAGATTCTCGGTGGTCTTACCTCAAAAAACTTTTAACAATGGAAAGTAAGGGACCTATGTATATCAAAATGTCATGTGTGCACCTTCAGTAGATACAATTTTAAAAGATTTTATATCAGGAAAATACTGTAAGAGTCCTCCCTCATCTTCATGGAATCCTCCTTTCACACTCCACCTTTTCTCCCTTGGATTCCATATTCTCAACACTTCACACTCAAATCATCGTTTTCTGACTTCACCCCATGACTCTTGATTCCTATGAAGCTCCCACCCTCCACCCCACCACACCTCTTTATGCCACCTTCATCCCTCACTCTCAGGGTGGCCTAAGGAATCATCCACATCTCTGTCAGCTTCAGGGTGCTGCCTTATTCTGCCAGCACCTCTAAAGGATTTCAGTGTCCCCCTTTCTCCACCAAACCATGATTCCAATGCAGAGTTTCCAAATAACATTCTACTTCATCTTCAAAGCCTTTATTATAAAATCTCAATCTATTTCTGTAAAAGACCAGATTTTTTCACACTCATAACCTCAACACAACACAAATAGTGTTCTCCAGCTCTTTCTGCATGTTCCAAACTTGTCTGGATGAGTCTTATATAAATATATGTCCCATAATTCACTTGTATTTACCTATGTACACAGTTACCTGTTGTGGGACAGCCATGTCTTCTTCATGAAGTGCATTGTCAGTGACACTGGATGCTCAGAATCTATATCTTAGACTGCGGAGTGGAGAAGCAAAATGTATAGTTCTGGTTTTCTCTCTCTTTCTTCTCTCATTTGTTCTTATTAAAAGAGAGTCCCTAAAAATTTTGTCTCACCGGATTCATTTTCAACACATAAGTTATTCAATGTTCATTCTACATTTGAATCAGCACGGAATGTGTAATAACAGGAAAAAGAAATATACAGACTCTCTGTGCTTGGCATGGCAATGTGTCATGTGGCTAGGAAGGTATGTCTGGGAATATCATATGGCCATTACTCAACCAGGACACAGAAGAGCTTTGTATGGCATCCCTCACTGTCCAGCCCCAAGTAGCAGACGTTCAGCTGAGTTGGCTCACGTTGACTGTGAGAAGTTTCAATCTAGTTCATGAAATATTTTTTTAACTGCAAAATATGCATTTTTCCCAAATGAAAAAATTCAATCGCTTCTTTATCCTTACTCCCAGTTCCAAATCATCTGTTGCTTCATGGGACCCAAGTTAAATACAACCCAACTTCCTTAATTCTCACAGCACGCATGAGCACTTGGAATCTCCCCTTAAAATATAAACTCATGTTATAACTAACTACCATTAGTTGAACGTTTATATATTTTACAACAACCCAATAAAGGAGTTACTGTTAGTATGCCTATTTTACAAAGGTTACCAACAAAGTTTAGTGTATTGAAGACACTTATCTAAGTTCACACAGTTAAAATGTGGAAAACTGAATTCAAATGCAGGTCTGTCTGTTGCCAATTCCATATGCCAAGTTCTTTACCACCACCCTATACTAACATGTTAGCGCAGACAAGAGTTAACTTTTTCAATGAAATGCAAAACCAAGACAAATTTATTCCAAAAATATACTTAGGGCTCTTATTTTTTTACATCACCAAAAGAGCCATACCACATGACAGGATGACAACAGGGTGAATTGTAGTCAAGAACAGTCCTTGTATCATTTCAAGACAAGGAGAAGCAGAAAAAAAAAATTGAAATAGCTGTGGACCTTGAAGCCAGGAATAGCGGATCTCCCCTTTATGTTTTACATCAGAGGCAATGGGAGGCTGCATTGCCTCTTGAATTGTGTCCCCCAAAAGATATGAATGATAGGATTTTCTATGATGGAGTCAATTCCCAACAGATTTTAGACCAAACCTCTGATTTGTCAAGTTCTGTTGAAGACTTTTGTCAAGTTAAACTGGTTTGGGAAGAGAGAGGTCATTAATCCCAGAGTTAAGTCAGTTGAAAAAATGATGAGGGGTGGGTACCCACAAATGAGCAAAGCTGGAAAGTGACTTTGGATTACTGATTAGTAATCCAAGTGACTTTGGATTACTGATTAGTCCTCATGCATTTTCTTTTCAAAGAACACAGCCACAGCCATAAGAAAATAACCCAAATATACAGCATATACAACAGAATTAAAGTCAACCTTAATCTTGACTGCCTAACCATCAGCAGGCAGGAATCAGATCTTATCTCACCTTACACCAGCCAACAACAAAGGATATAGGAGTTCCTCAGTTTTGTGATTTGTGAATTTCTTTCCTTTTCCTGAAGATTTAAGATAAATAAATTGGGAGGTTCTGTAGGTAACTTCCAACCCTTGCAGTTTTACACAAATGCAGCTACAAATTATCTTATAAAAACCAAGTGGAACCATTTCACTACATTCAGCATGACAACTTGGGGGAACAGCAAAACAGCTAGCAAGGGGTCCTAAATCCTCCTCCTGGTTATTTATGTCTATAAGCCTGCTATAGTAACTCACACTGAATAAACAATTTAACCATGACAAATACTTGGGACCACCCAGACACTGTCCCTCTCCTCCCAATAATATATATAATCATATTCATTCATTGTCTATGAGTGATGATGAGGTGTTTTAGCCAGCTTTTTTGATGCTGTGACAAAAAGATGTAACCAGCACAATTGTAGAAGTGGAAGAATTTACTGGAGAGCTTATGGTTTCAGAGGTCTCAGTCCAGAGACAGCAGGCTCCATTTCTCAGGGCTCAAGGTAAGGCAGAACCTCATGGTGAAAGAGTGTGGTTCAGGGAAGCAGCTCACATGATGACCAGAAAGCAGAGAGAAAGATCTCCACTTGCCAGATACAAATATATACCCCCAAACCACGCCCCCAATGCCCCACCTCCTCTAGCCACACCCACCTTCCTTCAGCCATTACTCAATTAATCCCATCAAGTGATTAATTCACTGATTTGGTTACTGCTCCCATAACCCAATTATTTCTTTTCTAACCATCTTGTATTGCTTCACATGTGAGCTTTTGGGAAACACCTCACATCCAAAATATAACAATGCGTCTTCAGAGCCAAAAAGACATTACCAAGGAATTATATGCATGGAGATGTAACTGCATGATCCAAGCAGTCCTCTCCTCCTTCAGGATCTGTGAGTATCCTGAACTGGTGTGGCCACACTGGGGTCTTCCTGAGGGTCTAGCAGCTTGTCACATTGCTCTAGAGTGGCCGATAGTTCTTAATGCCCCACAGTTGAAGCTGTTAGCTAAGCTTTGGTTTTATAGAGCCTGTCTGCCCAAAGCTAACCTCTATCCTGTCCCTGCCTTATCCTCTATTTCTCAGACTTAGACTTTGGGTGAAACCTATTGCTGATCAAATTAGGAATCAGTATATAACTCTGTGTAGCCCTATATTTGCCTACCTATATGATGAATATGCAAGGCTCTAGCTCAAAGGTGGCTCAGAGGCTGCCATACCAGCATATTCCATATCAAATTGGCAAAATCCAAATTACATATTTTATTTGGAGAGGTATAAATACTAGGTGAATCCAAAGTCACTGGATCATTTAAGGTGAGGCTGTCAGTTGCAAAGGAAGCATGCTTACTCTGGAGAGTCTTATTTCTGAATTCTTGAGACCTAGAGAGATTGGGTTTCTTCTGAAACCATTTCCATAATACCCCACATTCCTGTGATTCTGGTGCAGCAACCTGCCAGTGTTGAAACAAAGCTACACAGCCCTCATTAAAAGAGCCTATGAAGGCATCTATTAACCTCAAAAATGAACAAAAAACCATAAGGGAAGTACAGACAGTCCTCCACTTACAATGGTTTGACTTAATGATTGTGTGACTTTAGGATGATGTGAAAATTATATATATCGATTACAAATCATATTTTGAATTTTAAATTTTGATCTTTTCCTGATCTAGTGACATAAAACAACCATTCTTTTCACTTTTGATATAGTATGCAGCAAATTACATGAGATATTCAATGCTTTATTATAGAATGGGCTTTTTGTTACATAATTTTGTTTAACAGTAGGTTAAAGTAATTGTTCTGAGCACATCTAATACAGGTTAGGCTAAGCTATGGTATTCAGTAGGTTAGGTGTATTAAATACATTTTTGCCTTACAATGTTTTCTACTTATGATGGGAATCAGGATAAAATGCCATCAAAAGTGGAGGTGTATCAATATTTTAATGCCATGTTAAAGATGTAGAAACTGTCACATAAGCTTAAGTGTTTCCCAAGTCCAATGAATAGTCAGTGAAAGAGTCTGTATGTACTGGGGCAGGTTCCTGGTTCTTCAACATGAATATCAAAGGCCAACCCTCACAAAGGGAATCCACAGGAGAGATTCCAACTGTCAAATGCATCTGGAATGGTTCTCCCCCCATCTTTAATCCATCCAAGTCCAGTTCTTCAAGATCTTCAAGTAGGAATCAGCTAACTGATGAAGATGGCTGCCATGGAGCAGGGGAGTCATGCTCCCTCTCCTGGGACCATTGTACTCCCCCTTAAGCCCTGCCCAAAGCTCTGCAGTTGAACTTTGGCTCAAATGTTGGAGTATCAAGTATGGAAGAGAGGACAGCTGTGACTCCAGGATGAGTGTGTTAATAATATCTGGGGTCCAATGTGCTTAAAATATGCTTAAAGAATACTTCATCTTTAAGTATTATTTGATAATAATAAACAGCAAGACATTCCCACCAATTTTTAAGTTTGAGGAGGGAACCAGGATCTACAGAGGCAGAACTTTGAAAGGGTGTTTTTGCAGGACAGACACCTTTACTGGTCGCCATCAGCATGGACATTTAACCAGCAGGAACAGAATCATTCCGGGATTTGTGTCTTGCCCTCTAACAGGAAGAAGGTGATTAGTGCACAGTATGAGTAGTAAAAGTATGAGAGAATCCTGGCACTTTCATGAGACTAATAAAGCCAGTATCCATCAAAAAGGCTGGCACATGCTGTTCTCTCAGCAAATGATTTCCACTTATTTCTCATACAGTGATGAAAATAACAGAAGGGTTGCACATGGTGATGTAACCGTGGAAGCACTTAGTAGATTTTCACTGAATAATATAAATTAGGTGAGCACCCAGAAAGAAAGAAATCTTCTATAAATATTGAAAGACCAAAAGAAGAATAGCAATCAATTAATAGACAGTCACCACTTCTAGTCACTCTCAGACCACAGTGGCTTTCAAATAGCACAATAGCACGTCTCACAATCTGAAATCATTGGCTTTGTTCACTGTTGTATTCCCCAGAACTATTTGCCTGGCATACAGTATGTACTCAAAAAACGTGCATTGAATAAGTACACAAAAATAAACACATACAAACATGCATAAATATTTATAGTGTTGAATGATTATATATTGAATCAATAAATAAAAGTAAACTACTCAGAAGGTCCTATGGCAAGTTCAGTATATAAATTATAAGGGCTTCTTTCAGGTCCAATAAAATCACACTCTGGCTACGTGACCTTGGCAAGTTCTTTGATATCACTTTGATTCATTTCTTCAGCTAATAATAATAATAATAATAATAATAATATCATTCTCCTCAGATTGCCATGAAGACTACATAGTTCAATGTGTCTGAAAACAAGGCATAAATTATAGATACCTAGCAAATATTAAGACTCTTACAATGATAAAAATAAGCACAGTGAGATAATGGGATTATTATACACTTAAGAGCTAAGTTTAGGAAGGGAGGAAGTATGTGGTTAGAAATGATGGTGGAATGTGATGGACATTATTATCCAAAGTACATGTATAAAGACATGAATTGGTGTGAATATATTTTCTATACAACCAGAGATATGAAAAATTGTGCTCTCTCTGTGGAATAAGAATTGTAATGCATTCCATTGTCATATATAAATAATTTATTTTACTAAAAAATAGACCCTCATTCTGAGTCCCACTTTTCTAAGCAGTCCTTTAGTAAAACTTGCTCCTTCCAGATCCTAGAATGCATATCAATTTTTCCTGCTGCCCACCTGAGCAATGCCTACAAATTACAATCTTAACATCTTCTGCTAGCTCTTACTCATTCTTGAATGATGAATGCAGGGGCTAGTTTCTCCCAGTAGTCTTTCCAGATGTTTCCCAGAATCTTCTCAACTCCCACACCCTATGTTGGATCTCTCTCCTCTATAATTAGATAACTGAATTACACTTTTTGTTGTTTATTTGTTTGTTTGTTTTTATTTAACCATCAGGGCTAAATCACAAACTCTTAAGAATTGTACCTTTCCTTTAATTATCAGCTGTACCTAGAATAATGTTTGATACAAAGCAAGAATTCAGTAAATGTGTAATGAATGAATTACGAGTGAACAGGACTTAGAAAGGCTGAAGTTTCCAGGGTTAAGTTTGCAGAAAATTCCCTTACTAAGGCAAGTTAATAGTTAAACTTTCTAATGTATTCTAAAGACTGACTCCAATACCTTCAGGAATGTGTGTCCTTGAAAGGGTTAGAAAAATGTCAAGCTGTGCCTGACTGTTTATCTATTGAGTGATATTTTCCTCCCTTTATTTTCCTTATATGTCTCCTCAAGCAATAAACAGGGTCTCTCTTCTTACTGTGGCATGAATACAGCACAAACCACGAACTCCACACATTCCTCTTACTAAGGCAACTCTACATGTTTTCCAAAAATGAAGAAATATAAAAGAAGTTAGATGCAAGACGTAGAAGTCATCAGCAAGTTTTTAAAGGTCCCCAAATCCCTAGAGAAATCAACATTTGAGAAATCACTTTGAACTCTGGCATTCAACAACTTTTTGAATGTTCCATACAATGAAAAGTTCCATTCCCATAAACTCAGAAATGCCTTTCTGGGCAAACTTCATATCAGAATGCAATCAAGGTTTATAAATGTCTCTGTGAAGTTTTAATATCATAAAGTTTAGCTATAAAGCGTTTAATATGCAACAGGCTTCTATGCCAGCTGAAGCACTGACTATTTAATAGGGCTCCCACTACAGCATACTTCATCAGCAACAAGAAGAAACATTCTTACAAATCTATAAATACCTGCAATACAACCTTCAAAGGGCTTTTTTTTTTTTTAAATCTTTACTACAGATCAGGCTGAGGCAAACTGACATTTACCATCACTCCACCCAAAGTATGTTCATAGAAAGTTCTTGTAATTCTGTCCTCAAAGAGCTTTTGAAATCCTCTCCTTGTTTGGATGTGTCATTCAGCGATTGTGAGATATTCTCCAGCAGCTTCAGCAGCAGTCTCTCTTAAGAGTTTTCCCCCACCTTGGGAACCACAGAAGCAGATTCCTCCCACTGTCCAAAGTGGTTTGTACATATCCTCTTCAGGTCAGTCCCAGTTGCACCACTGAAACATTGGACACTGGGAGGGGAAATTACATTAACAGAGTTCTGAGTGTGACTGATTTGTAATTGGGGCTTACAGATTGAAGACATGAGTCAATTGAGGACCCCGTTCCCTTTTCTTGCTTTTCCAAATCTAATAGGACTTCATCCAACTAGGGTTTAAAAACAAAAAAACTACAGAGTCACACCCAAAGCTTATTATTTCATTCTAGCCAGGTTTTCCCTGAAATCTCTTCACCACATAAGGCCCTTTCTCCAACTACCTTTATTAAAATACCCCCCCCAATTATGCCATATCCCCTTGCCCCATTTTATTTTTTCCTGAAGTTATCATTCCTTATTACCTTTACTCATTCATCGTCTGTCTCTCCTGGCTACACTGAAAGCTTCATGAAGGCAGGAATTCCTTCTCCCACTCCTTTCTGTGTTGTCAGGGGCTAAATTATTGCTAGCACCTTGTTGACACTCAAGAAATACTTTTTGACTTTAAAATGAATTATGAAGGCAAGCAGTGTGGGCAAATGATGTGAGGGAAAACCAAATTATAACTAGCCCATTTCCAAATACAACATGAAGTCATGTGACTCTTTGTCAGTCTATCTCCCTCCATGTTTTCTCTGCCTGCATTGTCTGAACTCCCTGCAAAGGCCCCTGTCATTAAACATCGACCACCAATATCCTGTTCTCTCCAAAGCTGCCATGAACCTCACAATGCAGAACTGGTCATGCCCTTCTACATATTACACTTCTTTTTTAACTATAACACACACACACACACACACACACACACACACACACAAATACCTGTTTGCCTCATACATAACAAATGTGTTTTCCAAACACATGTCCTGGTATACAGCAGTTACACAACGTGCATTAATTAATAATTATGCACTGATGGTTTTAAAACACTTAGGAAACATTAGTGAGCAAAAATACACAAAGATTCCTAACCTTATTAAAATTATACTCTAATAAATAAATGTAAGCTAACCACTTGTTTCAAAATTGGATTATTCTCAATGATCTCTGGCTTAGCCTATATCCACAAACTTAGCCTTTTACCATCTGATCACCTGAGAAGGGCAATTGTTCATTATGTGTCAAACAAAAAGACCAATCTTTTGTCTTTTAAGGGTTTCAGCCATTCAGTGATATTTCAGAAGTCAAATTGGAAAACACAACTTTTAGTTGGCAAAAATATAAAGAGAGGGAAGTCAAGAATCAAATATTTGTCTAAGACATAGGGTGAAGTCTACTTCATAAAAGGCACCCAGGACAGCAGGAGCACAGTACAAAGAAAGTCAAGGGAGAAGGCATTGACTGGATACTCACCCCAGGACCACCTACCTGCACTGTGCACTGTAACTAGTCCCACAGCAGCCATGGAGATTGGCCTGAGAATCTGTCATATGTGTATATGAAGCTAGGGGAAAACACTCTCAAGTAATAGCAACTGGTGGTTAAACCCATGACCAGCATGAACATGGTTTGGTGCAGTACTTTATTTTATAAGGAAGTCATTGAAAGAAGAGGGGTTCTTTGGTCTGAAATATTTGAAGGTCAAAGAAATGCAAAATTATTCAAGATGTTAGGACATCTTATCTTTCCTACGTGACCTCTATGTATAATGGCATGTTATTCTTTTTTCATTAATACCTCCTTGCCCTATTGATAGTTTCAATATTCTCTAAACCTCACATTGGAATAGGTCATATGTCAAGCAGAGAGCCACGGAATTTGAAATCAGAACTGTCTCTTATAGGATTATTGACTGGAGATGGTGGCTCAGTGGTAGAATGCTTTACCTAATGTATGAGACCCTAGGTTTGATCCCCACCACTGCAAAAAATAAACAAATCAATAAGTAGAACTATGAGCATCACACTAATAGAAAAATGCTACAATATTAATAGTTTTCTGCTGGAGAATATGAGAAAAAAATATTGCTTTACCTAGCAAGTGTTTCCACATTCATTAAAAAGGCAATGCATTAAATTCCAATATTCAAACTGATGAAGGCTGAATAAAATAATAGAATTTTAGGACCAAAAAGGACTTTATCTCAAGCATCCTTCCAACTATATAATATCAGCTTATATCTTCCCCAAAACATCCCCCTTCAAATTGATACCCAGCTTCTCTTTGAACATCTTCAAGAGAGGTAATTAACTGTTCATTTGTCTTCAAACAATCCCCACATATCCCTAATGGTATTTCATAGCTGATGCCCAGCTATCTGCACTGACTTACACTGATCTGAAAAGAAAAAGAACTTTTTAAAGTTTGAATTCTAAAATTTTTTACAGAAGAGAACTTTCAATGAAACTGAATGGTGGGGACTGTACAAATCAGAGCCAAATGCCCCAACACAATGCTCTCTACTGTGTCTCATAATCCCAACAAGAATTAACTAGGGGTTAATTTAATCTGTGTAATGTTTTCAGAGGAGGAAAGAAAAAACTTTCCGCAATTTTTCAAACTATTTACCTTCATGTCCCCTGGAACCTTTTAAATAACATTGCTTGAAAATCCAGTCTGTAAGCTTCCCTTGGCTCCAAGAATTGTTAAAGAATTTATAAGCTGTTTTCTCTCTTATCCCTGGAGCAACTGCCAGGGGAAGCAAAATCCAGGCATTTGCAACTCAACACTGATGAGTGCTCAGCTAATCAATGATCAATGAGGAGGCAGCAGTCATCTTTATCTCAGAGAGGACACCTGACAGGTGATGATAGTCCTCCTGTGCTAATGCACTGGCCAGCCCTTTTCTACCACTGTGGTGCCCTGGGCTTTGTGGGGCATCAGGCCCAGGTAATGGTCCAGACAAAGTCAGCTTCTGTCTGCCAAGGCTTCTCTGGAAAGCTCCAGAGGACAGACTGTCTTGGGAGGCTTCTGATATTTCCTGCTGGTGACGTCCAAGTGATGATGGCAATGGAATGCAATGTCCACCTGAGGCCCTGGGGGTAGTATATAACCCTATCAAGGCATTCCAAACAAATGTCCTATTTAATCTTTTAATGCTAGTGGTGGCATTTGAGGGCTCATAAACTATTTTTTTAAAAAAAGATTTTCTGCCTCAGCTCCTCAGAGAGTTTCCAATAAGAACTCTAGCCAGGTCTCTGGAAAGGCAAAAGATTCTCTTAAGTCACCTGCTTGTGGTGGCAAATCTGAGGAATCCTGAGTCCTGGGAAAGGTCCAGTGTTACAGTGATCACTGCAAGGGCAGCCACTGCCTATTCTTCCAGGGCATCCTATGGGACACCTACCTTCCTGACCCCTATGTTAGGACAGGATTTCTCAACTGGGAATTAGGAAAAAGGTGGCAATGATGGTTTTTCTTTTATTCCCCTTTTATATTTTCAAGTTTTCTTATTCTTTCTTCACATAAATCTAAGTATCTAATAAGTGTTTTTGAAAACTTGGAAACCACAATAAAATGGGATTCTCTACTCTTCTCCCTGATAAATAAATAAAGTCATATGCATTAAAGTGAAAGTGTGTGTACCAACACTAAATTGACTGACCTGAACAAACTCTCAGTTTTCACCTGCCTGCTAATGCTTTCATCTGATTTTTATTCTTTATTAGGAGGCAAAGGGTTGAATTTCTTACTATTGTAATGATAGTCCAGACAATCAAGATTGTTAAAAATAATTTATCTTATTTTAGGATGAGAAAAAGGGGTCAGGATGGCTTTTTTTTTTAATGACACACAACCAAGGACTTGCCTGGGGCTGCCATATTACAAATTAAAGTATATGATGCTCTTAAAGAACTGACACCACATTTTTTGCACAAGAAAACTGTGGCCCACTGTTAGGCCACATTGTCCAGACCACCAAGCCCCTCAATCATCAACTCTGGTCCTCAACTCAAGGATTTTTCTCAACTTGCTTCATGAATATTAGTCTTATAGCAAAGAAATTGAGCAAATGCCCTGGAAATAAGAATTAGGTTTTCGCTTATTTTCAATCTCCAGTAGCAAAGCATGATTCCGAAGTTCCTCAGCCACCAGAATATGTATTGGGACTCTATAAAGGGAAAATCTTCCTCTCTAAAGTGCATATAGCTCCTCAGATAGACAGAATCAATTCCTAGCCAGAGGCATTGGTTGAAGTGTTGACTCACACACAAAAAAAAGAAATGAGGATAAGAACTAGTGATGCAGAAGCTTAAATTGTGAGCTTAGTGTCAGTCAGCTCTCACCAATGTGACTAAAATACCTGACCAGAACACCTTAGAGAAGGAAAATCTATTAGGGGCTCATGGTTTCATAGGTTCAGTCCATGATGAGCAGACTCCATGTCTCTGGGCTTGAGATAAGGCAGAACATTATGGCAGAAGAGTGTGGCAGAGGAAAGGTGCTCAACTCATGGCAGCCAGGAAGGAGAGGGAAGGAGGAAGGAAGGGAAAGAGCTAGGGATGGAGGGAGAGAGGGAGGGAGGGGTGGGGGAGAGAGAGACAGGGAGAAAGAGAGAGAGAGAGAGAGAGAGAGAGAGAGAGAGAGAAGCTAGAGACAAGATACAATCACCAGTGTCATGCCCCCAATGACCTACTTCCTCCAGACATGCTGACCTGACTATAGATACCACCTAATAGTTCACTCAAATTATTAAACCACCAAATGGATTAATCCTATGATGAGGATACAGCTCACAAAATCAATCTTTGGGGGACATTCCAGTTTAAGACAATAATATTTCTTCCTTTTTGTGGTTATATCAAAAACATGTCTGCATCCTCTTGGCAAAGACTACTGTGTGTCATCAAAACCCATTTTCTTTTCCTCTTGGACATACAGGTAAAGTATATCTATAGAATTTGTAGTGAGTGAAATGACAGCAGAGTGAGCTTACCACTCACTGGCCTAGCTGATAAAGCCCTCCTATGCACCTCTCCCCGCAGTGATCAGAAAAATAGAGAAGATTCTCTGGATGTAGAAGAGGTCAGAACACCATGACAGGAGGAGCCTGGGTTCATGAACTACCACCTTAGTGCTTCACAGCAAATTCCCAAGAGTGTCATGAGTGAAAAAACTATGTATCACTTCAAGTCTCCAGTGTGATACATCAGCTAACTGAACCTGAGCCACAAATCCTACGAAAGCCAACTCCTCTGGCCACTGAAATGAATGTGTATCGTTGGTGTGGATTTTGGCATAGACTGCTGATATTATTTTCTGTCTTCTCATATTTGATCTGGATCTTAACCAGTTATTTTCAGTAAATACTCTGTACAACAACCCCCTTTTTCATCTAGGATTTTTGCAGTTTCCTTGGAATGAAACATGGTTATGAATAATACAAAAAAAAAAAAAAATACTTGCGAGATAACTGGTCTCTATGCTCTATAAGCTTCATCTTGAAACAGTTAGTGGGAGGAGGTGATCAGGAAACCGGTTAGGAGAATAGGATTCTAGGCATAAAAAACACGGAGAAGAGTTGTGCCCAAGAGAAAGTCAGGAAAATTTCTGATCTCCAAAATAGAAACCACTGATAAACTACTTTTCGTGCTGAAATAAATATGGCCCAGAAGAGAAGATTCGGCTTAACACTAATAAAAAAAATAATTTGGCCTTCCCTTCCATTTTGGACAAATAACTAAACACTTATCTTCTGCTTTGAGAGTCATTGGAATTGCACATAGTATAAGAGGCAAATCTACTTCATAGAAAAGAGAACGGTATAAGACAATGATTGCTATGTAGCACCCATCATTTACTCAAAGTTCCTAGGACAGGAGTGCAAATCACTTGTAGGGATGGAAGATGGGTAGAAACTAAATAGACCAGGTGAAACTCAGAATTTTAGAGTAATTATCAAAAGGTGTCCATAAAATTTACTTTTGATCCAGTTTATTGCAAGCTTTGTATCTTCAACACTATTATAAATGATGAACAGATTAAGAGAATGTCTATAAACACAAAATCCTTCTCAGAAAACATTTTTTTTTAAGTCACAAGGGAACCTAGATTCTTGGACAGAATCCTTTCTAGGTACCAACTCAGCCTGATTAAGTTGGCATCTCTGAAACATCAGGAGGCAATGGAATGGTTTGCCTTGGAGACCTGGCCAGGGCTACAGCTAAAGTTCATCAGGTTTCTGAAGGAGGTTGATGGGAAGAAAAGGAAAAAAAAAAAAAAGTCTTAAGGATGCCATTGTGAAACTGGGGTGGCAAAATGCAAATAATAAAAAGAAAAAAAAATGCTTTCCTTTTCATTTCTATTGTTTTGAAGTTCTCTTTCTGTGCTTGCTAACTTATTCCATTGACAAAAAAAGAGGAATAAAATTAATTAATTAGACTTGTGATTTATGATGATTTTTCTCTCTATTCATGGCTTCTTGTGGCTATCATGAAGAGACTGTTTTCCCTGGCCCTTATCTAAGTCCATCCCTGGAATAATCTTGATACAGAATTTATCTCTAGATTTCTCCATCTCTTTTCAGTGTTCTGGGTGAATGTTTTAATTTGACAATGATTTGAGACACTAGTGACTGAGCAAGTAGCCCAAATGCTGGGTGTGTCTCCTAAAGAATCAGATACCCAAAGATTTTTCCCTTCTTGACACTTTATGGGCAGTCATGTTGGACTTGGAAAGTATCTGCTCTGAGACATGTGACTCACCAAAGAAACCCTGGACATTGTACTGTACAGGGCTGATAAAAATTAGATGAAGACTTGAGAAACATGTTCATGGTATCTATACACAGAAAAATAATGAAAGTGGCCTGAAGATGTAGCTCAGTGTTAAAACACTTGCTTAGTATGCACAAAGCCCTGGGTTCAATCCCCAGTAATGAAAAAACAAAAACAGAAAAAGAATGAAAACTCAATAAGGGGTTTCCTCTGGGAAAAAGAGTTGTGAGTGGTTTTCATATCCCCCCTTTTTTAGTTTATATTTTATTTTTTAGCAATGAAAACACATTATTTGAACAATAATATACTAATTATAAAGAAAGAAATATTTACCTTTTTCCCTTTTATTTTTTTATCTAAAAGGAAATTGAATGTAACTGCTTGTAGATGAATACCTGAATTCTAGTAGCTCAGGAAGATGCAGTATGGTTAAGGAGGACAGGAACAGATGGTTTCAATAAATGTAGTCAAGAGTTATATAGCCTCAGCCTGCAGAGCAGAGCCTTTATCTGTGTTGGCACCAGGATGTGGATTGAGGTTCTCTGTTTTCTTGTTTTTTGTTTTTTTTTTCTATTTTTCCCCCCTGAAGTTTTAGAGGAACCTGCATACTTTTCCTAAATGCATCCAGGCACACACAATTGTCCAAATCAAAATCACATCCAAGGGGCAAGGCAGCCTGGGAAAAGTCATTTGGGGTTCTACAGCCTCTGAAACACCAGCATACACATTGGAGACACACACACACACACACACACACACACACACACATTTTTGAAGGAAAGTGGAAATGGATTTTAAGCACCAATAAAACTTTTGGAGGACTTTCATTACACTCAGGAATAAAAGAAAAAGGTGCCACTTTCACCACTTTAATTGCCACTGCACTAGAAGATAAGTCACAATAATAATAATAATTAATAACAATAAAGGATTTATAGAAGACTGGAAAAGGAACTTGTCCTATTTTTCAGGCAACATAATTTTCAAGATAGAAAATTTAACTGTAAACAAATTGCTAAGGTCTGAATGTTTACATGAAAATAAAATTCAAAATTCATTTGTTGAAATCCTAACCCCCAAAATGATGGAATTCAAAGGCTTTGCAGAGGTGGCACAGCGAAGTCACCTCTTCAGAGGAAGCAGACCTTTTCAGTCACCACATCTTGAGTGTGTTCATCTTGGATTTCCCAGCTTCTTGGACTGAGAGAAATATTTGTTGTTTGTAAGTCACCTAGTTTATGGTATGTTGTTCCAGCACAGCAGACAGATTAAGGCACAAAGGTAAGTTATAAGCAAATGCAACAAAATTGCTGGATATAAATCAACATATCAACAGTATTAATCTTCATTACCAATAACCAGTTAGAAAATGGCATTAAAATAACTTACATGATAGTGACAAATATCCTAATGAATTAAAAGTAATAAAAGGTGCTTAAAATTTATGAAGATCATAAAAAGATAAAAAAAAATAAACAAAATTTTAAAACCTGAACAAATGGGAAGAGGCTTCAGGCATATTGAGAAAAGTAGATATCATAATGTAAATTATAAAATACAAAACGACATTATATAAAATATTACATCATGTTGGATGCAGCTAAAGTAACACTTAAAAGTGAAATGTATAGACTTCCATGCACGTATGGGAGGGTGGTGATAAAATTTAATGGCAAAGAGGCATTTGCTTAAGGAAAAATAAAAAAAGAAAACAACAATAGTAGAAATTAGTGGAATAGAAATAAGTATATAAAAAACTATTTTGGGGGAAAACTTACAAAAGAGAAACCTCTACCAGAATTGAATAAGAAACTAAAAAAGGAGGCACTAATATCAAATATTAGGAATAAAAGTGTGGATACAATTAAAAATGCTGAAGATACACAAAAGACAATAGGAGTACTGTGAATAATCTTCTGACAACATATCTGAAAACCCTGAAATATTCAGATTTCTAGGAAAATATATCAATAATTTTTATATTATTTGTTCTTTTTAGTTATATATGACAGTATAGTATATTTTTGACAATTCAAGAGTGATAACCCATTAAAAATAAATCAACAGTTACATTTTTCATAAAGTCAATATCAAATGGTTTTATCAGAAAGTGCCAAGTATTTAAGAAAAAACTCGTTACTACCTTAAACAAAATTTTCCAGGGAATAGAAAAAGGGGAGCGTTCCTCATCTTATTTTGTGAAGCTAATATAAATATCAGTGCCAACATTTGACAAGGGAATTATGAGAAAAGAAAACTACAGGCCAATCTCTCCCAGGAGCAGAGAGAGAAAAATTCTAAGCAAAGCATTCGCCAACTGAATACAAATATAAAATGGATTGTATATCATGATCAAGATGGATGTATCCAAAAAATGTATCCTCTATGGTAATATGCAGGAAAGCAAAATATGTGGATGCACAAGCAGGAGGTAGGAAACAGGTATGTGAGTCTGTGGAACCTCTGGTTGCCTCAATTTTTTTCTTTCAGTAAATTTGATTAGAATATTATCTGGTGAAGCTGCAGATATAGGAGCAAATCTTGGAAATTTGAGGAGAAAGGAGATAAACTATAGTCTCCTAGAAGAATGGGAAAGTAAATGACAGTATGATGGCATTGAGGATTATCTGAGGTTCAGGTTTCTTGAGTTTAAAAATCAATTACTAGAAGGGCTGGGGTTGTGGCTCAGCGGTAGAGTGCTTGCCTCACGTGTAAGGCACTGGGTTCGATCCTCAGCACCACTAAAAATAAAATAAACAAAGTAAAGGTATTGTGACTTTCTACAACCAGAAAAATACTTTAAAAAATCACTTACTAGAGGTCTTCAAACAAAAATTGTCTAAGGATTAGGAGGAAACAAAACTACAAAACTCTCACTGCTCCCAGATGATAGGATGCTTCTTACAGAAAACCCAAAAGATGCTACAACAATCAATATATAAAACTCAATTGCAATTCTTAACTAACCCCAGTATCTCATTACAAGCACAGGAACTCTCTGTTAAAGGGAGGACTTTCTTAGAGAAGGGATACATTTAAGCCAGAAAGGAGGGTCTATACCTCTGAGACAATTGTCCCAAGGAAATAGCCACAACATATTACATATATATTATACATATATAATATATAAAATAACATATAATTATATATATACACACACATACATATAAACATTCATATATAAACTTTGAAATAAATCTAACAAAAATACAGGATTTTTATAGAAAAACGTTAAATAGAAAGATATTTTAAAAGACCTAAATGAAGCAAATGATAAAACATGTTCATGGCGGAATCAGTATCATAAAGAAGTTGAATTAATATATAAGCTCAATATAATTCTAATTAAAACCCAAAAGGATGTCTGTGGACAGGAAAGCAGGAGACAGAGCCCACCAGAATTGAAGATTTATTACCATGCTATGATAGTTAAAAAGGTATGGGACTGGTCCAGAGATGGACAAATTAATTAAAAAGAACAGAGTCCAGAAACAGACACACAAATATATATGGAGTCATGATCTATTACAAATTACTAGTGAAAAGAAAGCACAACTCAAAAAATAGTGCTGAGACAACTAGCTATTCAGATTAAAAGAAAAATAATTTCTTACAAAGTACCAAATACAAAACATCCACATAAGAGTTCAATGTAAAAAACTATTTTAAAATGTACTTTGGAAAATATTAGAAATTATCTTTATCTTTCTATCAAGATAGAAATTTCCCTAAACAAAATGGAAAATATTTTAGAAGGGAAATACTTAAATGTATTGAAATTTTAAAATTCTATATGATGAAGTGTCTCAGTTTCAGTGCTCAATATGGTTGAATCAGGACCCTAAAGTATGAAGAACTGAATAGTCCACAATTTTGCCTGTGCTAGAAATTATTCTACAATGTTATAGATACATTAGAAGTGCTTCTCTGCCTCCTTTTGATGAGATCAAATGGTTGTGCTCCAAAAGGCAACATACTAGAGATAGAAGAGTCATGGAAAGACATAGAAACGCAGACTGTTAGCTGTTGAGAAACAGAACAGAGATGTCCTTGAGTACCTGAGTCATGATAGGTAAACCTAGACCATAATCAAAAGCAGCTAAGAATCAAAAGACAACATGGTTTTCTAGACAGTCAAAGAGAAATGATAGATAGTTGAACGTGATAGATAGAAAATAAACCCAGGAGGGACTGGTCAACCCTTAATCCAAGCCATAGTCCTATGCATTTCCTGTTTTTTGCAGCCAATGCCTGAGTACACACCATCCAAATGTCAGTTAGTGGTAATTCCTGTGATACTTCTACAAAGGTAAAAAAGAGTTAACAACCTCAATGCCACTATTATTCAAAGTTTAGACACAAACCAGTCACTCAGCTGTGCAGATGGATCCATATTCAGCTTCAGAAAGTCACCTCCACTGCTCAGACCTGGGCCCCACACTACTTACATTAATGTCTAACTTGAGGACTACCCTTTCCTTAACCACTTCTCCTCTCCATAGCTCTGATGAGCTTCTGGCATTGGCAGCCACGTCCCCCTATTTCACCTGGGGCACTGCTACCCCACTACTCATAATCACCCTCTTATCTAGTGCTGAAGCCTTGTATTAATGGATTAATGAGGACATCAGTGTTTATTTATTCTATACCTGCTTTTCTTAAATGAGTAAGTCTTTCTTGGGGGAGGGCACAAAACACTTGAAATATCTTTAATATGCCAGGTATTTTAGACATCCATGAAAATACCTTATTTCAGTAATCAATCCCTCTTAGGTACACAGTCTATGTTCAGGATAAGAGACCTATACACCACTGAGTTCTCGACAGCATCCACATGCTACATGCAACCCACTTTGTGCTAGGTACCATGAGCCACTCCCACCACAGGGCTGGGTCCATGCTTGCAGATACCTCAAGAGGTAATGAAAACTTCTGAGTCATTTCTGAATTGACTCAGGAGGCTGAGGCAGAAGAATTACAAGTTTGAGGCCAGCCTCAGAAACTTAGAGAAACCCTAAGCAATTTAGCAAGACCCTGTCTCAAAACAATAATAAAAATGACTGGGAATGTACTCAGTGGTAAAGCATCCCTGGGTTCAATCCCGGGACCAAACAACAATAATAAAAAATTGTCAATGAGTGCTTCAGTTTGGGAAATACTGAACTCTTACATATGGGGAGGGTGGGGGTGGAATATATATAGTGACATTTAGAAATTAACTGGAAATTAAAATAGAGATTTTGACAGAAAAATTACAATGGGATATGAGAATGGAAAGTCTGAGAGCGCTTCCCTGGAGGCATCCAACATTAAAAGTATATCTAGAAGAAGTGAAATCAAGGAAGGCTGAGAAAGAACACCATTCTGAGAGGGGGAATCAAGTGAATACAGCTTGAAGATGTCATCTACAGCCCCAGTTAATAACAGATTCACGTTAACTATGCCCCTCAGTCATCTCAAGCACAGAGCCTTTCCTTCCCTCAAAGTGAATAACCGCCAGATCGGGGAGTGAGCAGGGCCTGCACACTGACTACGTACGGGCTGAGAATTCAGGAACAGGCCAAATGTACTCTCCCAGGGAACTGGGCTTTAAAACCAGGGCAGGGTTGGCTCTATGCCAGGGGTTTGGATTTCAGTTGTTGGCTACAAATGTGTGCCACTTCCCAATGGAATGCTACTGTTCCTTGACCTGCCCTCAACTCCTAACTCGGGTCACAACACAACTCACTGAAGTTTCACAGTACGTTTCTATGGATGTTTGGAATCACAAACTCAGACTCACAGGGGAGCTGTATAGGATTTACAGAGAATTGGCAAAGCTTAGGCTTCTTGTTTTACACAGGAGGAGGCCACCTCTGGAGGATTAGTAATTTGCCTAGGATTACATGGCAGTATTGCAGAGTGGTTAAAAAAATGGACACCAGGCTCACAGTGTCCAGGAAACTTATGCAGTGAATCTTAGAACCTTAGGCAGGTCCCCTGACATTGCTATGTCTCAGTTAACTTCTCTCCATCCTCAAGGGAAAGACTGAAAGGCTCAGGACCCTCCTACATTTGTCATGGAGGTGCCACTGGTTTTCTTAAATGCTGACAGCTTATTGAACCTGAGTAATGATGAGGAGAAGTCCTGTTTAAAGATGCAGCTAGGATTACACTGGCCAGCATTCTTTGGGTAAGAAAAAAAAAACTAACAAGTTCAGTGTAGCTTGGCTCAGCAGGTGATCAGCCTGCTGGCTGGCTGACTCTGCAGTGACTTCTAGTGAAGGGTTCCAAGGGACTGCAAGGTAAATAACCAGGAAGGTGTTGGAACACTAAGGACAGGGCAAATGTTATTTCCACCTCCCTGTGCCCTTGGTGGCCATTTTCCAGCCCCTGGGCAAGTCAGCACATGATGATGAGTGGTATCTGAAGGCTAGTCTTGGCATGAAATGTGAGCCGATGAGTTTAGGACTGAAACTGTCCATCTGTCACTGATGCCAACCAGAGTAGTCTAAATCGAGTCTGTCTTTTCTTTCCCTTGTGCTGCAAACTTTCCCCTGTATTATTCAAAATACTCCAACTCAGTAATTCTGACAGCAACAAACTGAATTTTGAATCTTTCCATTTTCCAAATAATTAAGACAGAGTGAGTTCAATGAAATAGATCAAATTAAAATAGAGAACTCAGAATTATAGGTTTTCTAATGGAACTGAAGGGATGATTCCTTTAGCTGACAGTTATCAAAAAAAATAAGTAATTTAGGACCTGTCAATACTGGATTTTACTCCTTCTCTGGCCTAGGCCTTCCCTTAAGTCTATTATGGTTTGGATCTGGAATGTTCTCCAAAAGCTTGTGTGTTGAAAGCTTATTCCCCAAGGCAGCAATAGTGGGGGGTAGGAGTTGGGGTGGGGAAGTGATTGGATCATGGAGACCTGACATCAACAGTGAATTAATCCATTGAATAACTGATAGAAAACCAGGAGTTGGTAGAGACTAGGGGAGGAGGGACCTGGTTGAAGAGAATGGGTCTTAGAGCATATCAATGGGGACTTGTCCTCAGTCTACCCCTTATTTGCTCTCTTTCTGCTCCTTGGCTACTATGAGTTGAACAGTTTTCCTCTTCCACACCTTTCTGACATGATGTTTCTGCCTATCTGAGGCCAAAACAATTGAAGCCAGCCAACCATGGCCTGAAACCTCTAAAATCATGAGCCAAAATAAACCTTTCCTTTTCTAAGTTGTTTCTTGTTAGGTATTTTGGTCATAGCAAAGAAAACGTGACTAACACAGAAAATTGATACCAAGAGTGGGGTCAATGCCAGGACTATACCTGACTGTGTGATTCAGAAGTCTTTGGAACTGCTTTACAGGAGTTCTTAAAAGTTTGGAGATACAGACTGGAGGAGTCTTAAAATGTTGTAAGTGGGGCTTAATGGACAATTCTGATGAAAGCTCAGAAGACCAGAATACCACGAGAAATGCAAGACAGTAAAGGCCATGCTTATGAAGTTTCAGATAAGAACAAGGATTCTTGGGAGTTTGGGCTAGAACCCATTCATGTTACATCTGACAAAGAACTTATCTACATTTTGGCAATGTCCTAAGACTGTGTGAGACTGAATTTAAAAGCAAGGGACAATTTAATCTGGTACAGGAAATTTCAAGGCAGACCAGCATTTAGGTAGTAGCTTGGATGTTAATAGAAACTTTTAGCCATATTTATAGTGATAATTGAGAGCAGAAAACATTTGGAAAAAAAAAAATTGCAGTTTGGCCAGAAAAGCATTGAGTAAAATTGAGGCCAAGGAATGTGCGGTTGCTGAAGAGATAAGCATCATTAAAAAGAAACTAAGTACCTTGCATTAAGCCAAAAGGGATGATGCCTTGAAGGTATTGCAAGAATTGGCAAGACCACACCTATCACAGGCTCAAGGTGTAAAAGTGAAAACATCTCCTTTGAAAGACTTTTCTTGCATAAGAAAGCACCCAGGGGCCCTATTCACACAGGACTGCCTAATAAATTGTTTCCCCAGGATTCATTTCCTCATTCTCAGGTCTTCAAGCATTTGGAAACTGCTGTAATCATGATCCAAGGGGGCCCAGATACTACTCTTTCTGGTGGCAAACCTTACTTCCATCCACATGGTGCTGCTTTTGCAGGCACAAAGAATGCTGAAGTTATGGGGTCACAGAAGCTTCCACCCATATTTCAAAGAAAGGCCAGGCCATGTGTATCAGGATTGGAATCCCTATGGGCAGCCCCAGAGAAGACCACACATGAAGCTATGAGAATGAAGCTGAAGCTGTATTCCTGGCATCTCTAACTTCCTGGAGACCCCAAGAAGTTAGAGATGTCAGGAATCTGAAATTCTCCTGAAGAAAGCTGCAGGCAAGAAGAGCCAGGCCAAGCGAGGGGTCATGCAGGTTCAACTGGCAAGGCCATAGGGGCCAGGTTGTTCCAACACTTTGGGTTCCACCTCTCACTTTCGCATGCCCCTAGATGCTAGACAGGATTTACTGTTTCCTGCTAGGTTTGGGTCTTACTTTGGTCCCATTCCTTCTTTTTATGCCACCATTCCTCCCTTTTGTAATAGGAATGTTTACTCTATGTCTGTCCTATCGTTGTATATTGCAAGTATGTAACTTGCTTGTTGATTTTCACAGAAATTCACAGCTAAGAGTTGCCTTGAGTCTCAGGAGAGACTTTGGACTTGGACTTTTCAGCAGTGCTGCAACTGTTGAGACTTGGGGACTCTTAGAGATGGACTGATTACATTTTGCATTGTGAAATGAGCATGAGACTTAGAGGACCATGGACAGAATGTTATGGCTTTGACATAGAGCGTCCTCCAAAGTCTGTTGTGTTTAAAGACTTGGACCTCAGTGCTGCAATATTCAGAGGTTGGGCTTTTGGGACATGACTATGAGGGCTCTGACCTCATCAGTGGATTAACTGATTGATAGCTGAATGGACTACAAGGAGGTAGAGAAGACTAGGAAAGTGTGGCACTGGGGATATGCCCTTGGGGACTATATTTTTGTCCCTGGCCCCTTATTTCTCCCTTTCTATCTACTCCCTGGGTGCCACAAAATGGGCAGCTCTCCTTCACTGTACACTTCCACCATGATGTTCTGTCTCACTGAAGGACCAAAGCAATGGAGTCAGCTAAACCATGGACTGAAATCTCTGAAACCTTGAGCCAAAACAAATCTTTTCTCCTTTAAGTTGTTCCTCTCAGGTATTTTGGTCACAGCTACAAAAAGCTGACTAACAAAGAGTCTTTTGGCTGGGGCTGAACTTCTGAAAATCATAATTCTGCTTTTCCAGCTGTCTCCATTAGGCTCTGTAAGTAAGAGGCATTAGAGGAAGACTAGCAGGCAGGAGGGGAACTGGTACCCTGGTGAAAAAGAAAATATTGTTGTTTTAAGTAATGCAAATTTGGGGATTAGTTGCTATTGCAGAACAAACTAACATTCTAACTAAAATAGAAAATCCTCCTTTAGTTTTCACCAAAAATATTAATCAATAATTGATTACACAATTTCTGGGCATAGAAACAAATGCTTTACAGATAATTTTCAATAATTTTATAGACATTTCCATGATTATAATATGTATAATTTTGTCTCCTGGTTCTAACATACAAAGATTTATACCACAATACTCAGGAACAGTTTATGAATGCTATCCTTCTCAAGAAAATAAAAATTATCATACGGCATTATGAAAGAACCCAAACAATTCAAATATTTTCTATAGTTAGTTCGGGATCCCTGTATTAAATTTTGTTTGAGTGCCCAGAATTTTACTGGATGACAATTTCTTAACATGCTAATTCTAATTCAGTGATTACTTATTCTTTGGAATTTAGTGTGTCAACTAACATGCCAGGAAATGTTAATCTGGACCAATCAAACTTAAATCTTTTTAAATAACTCCTAAAAGGAAAGGAAACTATTAATCTAAACAAGCCCAAGTAAAGTTATAGAAAGTTATAGAAATTTTGTAACAAATTTCTTTTTTTAATACAAAAAAGATCTGGGAACTGAAAGAATACAAAGAAATATCACTAACATCACTAAGCAAATTTCCTTTTCAAAAACTTTTATTACCTCAAAAAAATTTCCTCATGCCCCT
Organism: Marmota flaviventris; assembly: GCF_047511675.1. NCBI lineage: Eukaryota > Metazoa > Chordata > Mammalia > Rodentia > Sciuridae > Marmota > Marmota flaviventris. Next base: position 87,852,371 of record NC_092499.1, on the reverse strand, counting down.
TTGCAGTCTGTCTCTCCCTCTGCCACTGTAACCTGTGAACCTGCAGATCTGCTTTGCTGTCACCATGTGTTACTTTATATTTTCTAAAATTCCACAAAAAAGGGAATCACCCATGTATCTTCTGTTGTGGTTGTTAAGCTTCTTTGATGCAGCATAATTATTTTGAGACTCATGCGTGTTGCACACCCTAGCAGCTCATGCTTTTTTTGTTGCTATGTATTATTCCACTGTACCTCCATTTGAGAATCTATAAGCCTATTCATGGACATTTGAATTATTTCCCATTAGTATGTCAATTAAAACTTCTAAGAGCATTCATGTATAACTCTTTAAGTGTGTAAGAGCAACCTGCATGTGTAAGTGTGGATGTACATTGTTTAGGTGGGGTATTTGGTTTTTCCTTACAAAACATTGTTTTGTTATATCCTTAATTCATACACAGAGAGAAATGGGCTAATGGCCAAATGAAGTATGAAGATGGTAATAAAAAGTAATGGACACCGTAATTCATAAGTACTTTGTGAAGTAGAAGAGTGGATAAGACTTGGCAGGTAGAAGAATAAAGTTGTTAATTAAATTAAGCTGTGAGGGTGATGATTTAGATAAGCACACAAACAAGAAAAGTGTGATCAGGAAGAAGACAATGAACACCCAGGTGTTTGATTTTAGTGGACTTGTGATCCATTTGCCCCATTTTCATTTTCAGTCATGAGTCTTGGTTCAAAGGTGTTCACAAGATTATCAAAGCTTTTGTAATATTTTTCAAATAAAGCACATTAGCTTCTCTACAGAATCAACAGTTTTTCCAATAAAAAATATAAAATAATAATCTCTATTTCAAAATTGATTAACATTGTCACAAAAGGCAAGAAAGAGGCTATAACCCCTGATAGTCTCTTAAAGTTTTACACCATACGAAAAATAAATTTTCCCTTTTGGTAATGAAGATCTGAAGCAAGTCACAACGATAATGACTAATTATTTTCAGAAATAAATCACAATTAACTGTTGAAAAAAATGCTTTTTCAAATTACTCTGTTAAATAGTCTTATCATCCATGATGTATGATGTATAAAAATAGTTATTTGTTCTTACTGCATATGAAAATTACATAAAAACATGATGAGCATAAATAAATGCTTAGAACATGCAAGGTTCTCACATGAGAAAGGAATAATTGACAAACTTCTGTATTTTTAGTCATTGAACAACTTGGGTTACAGAATTAAAATGTTTTTTACTTAATCAACTCTTGTCTTATATTCAGTAGATACATATGAAATGGGAGACAAGAAACAGTGTAGCTACTAAATAAGTCCCTGAATGACAGTCTGCATGTTGTTTATTCACAGAGAATAAATGATAGCCAAAACAACAATAACAACCAAAATAACCAAAAACATCAACAAGAACAACTAAAGCAAAACTTCTGATCTTTACTCAATGTTAATGGAAACGGTAAAAATATCCAGCCACTGAATATACATATTTTGAAAGCACTATTTAAAGAAATGAATGCCCAGCAAAGACAATGCCTTTTCCACTCTTCAATGTTCTAATGTTGAAAAAAATACCAGTGTGCATTTTTGAAATGAGATAAAAATATTGCTTTATGACTCTAATGCCAGTGAAGAATACTACAATTTAAGACACCAACGTAAGTTACATATCCCCATAATACAATCAGTATCATGAACCACCCAACTCTCTTATTCAGAGAAAGGGTCAAAATTTTTAAGGTTAAAAACTAATATTTGGGATTTCTTAGAAAGGATAGCCAGGAGAGCAAGAACTTGATTATTCAGAATGGGGTCATTCCCACAGAGCACAAAGGCTTCTTCTTCTCTTCAGCAAACAAAGTAAATGACACAAATGGACCTTTAAACTCCACACCCAAGTATTGCAACCAACAATCCCACCTTCCAGGAAAACACAAGCAAAGTGTATTCTGAATCCATTGTCTCCTTTTCCCAGATGGACTCACCCTGCCTTCAGGTTTGAAGAGTGATATCCTTACCAATTCATGATGTGAAGGACCTGTGGACTCTCCAGTGAGACATCTACCCATGAGACTCGTGACAACATCAGGAAGATCTAAAGACTCAAGATAACTATCCATCCTTGAAGTGGGTGAAAAATCCTTGGTAAAAGATTTAAAAATAAAAGCAGTATTTATGATAAAATTGTAAATAATTCATTTTCATTATATAATATGTTTATATGTTTTGATTGCCTTAAAATTGGTAGTTTATTAATATCCAAAGATGTATTAAGGGATTCAGTGATGCTGACTATTGGGAACACACTGAGGTAGTCCAGTGTTGGTGGCTGCTGGGGAAACAAAGGAGATCTACCTGAGATATGTTAGGGGTTAAAAAAAAAAGTGAAATGCAATAGTGTTCAATCAGATAGGAATGTCTGGTCATCATAATGACACCAGACAGGGGATTGTCTTGTATTAGAGTACCTGGGTTTGCCAATGTTCAATAAGAGTAAGATTTCCTATTGCTTCTTATAATAGATGGCCTTAGACTAGATCTACCAGGGTACACACATCTCTCTCATCAGAGCAAACACAGATGAGCTCCTTGTTTCCGTGTGAGCCCCAAAGCCTTCCTAATAACAAACTGAAGTCAGCTAAGTTCAGGTGGCTAAAATGGTGCTTTTGTTATGAAACTAGTAGCCAGAAAATGCAAACGCTTTGAGTCACTCAGCCCAGCTATTTCCTTCAGAATCCAACACTGAGCCAAGTGGTTTTTATTTTGTCTTCTCAAACTAGGTAATGCTCCCTTGTAGCAGACTCTTGGATAACCTGTAGGCAGCTGGGGTCACATCCCACATTTGGGGGGAGTTTTCAGACCACTGGGGGAGGAGTGGACCGAGCCTGCTGTGTATGTGGGTCCTGCACAGGCAGGTATGGGTGGATCTGGACCGTTGGGCTTGACCCCACAGACTGACTCTTGCTATTTTCCCTCAAGAATTTTATTTTTACAAACAGCAAGAAGGCTCCTGGAATAATGTTCAGCAGTCTGAGCAGGGAGGCATCTGTCCTCTCCCTTAAGTAAGCCCAGCAGCGAGAACACATTGGTGAGTTTATGTTATCATCCAGGAGAAGCCAGCTGCCTACTGTTATCTGTGCAGGAATGTTGTTCTGCTATTTCCCTTTAACTGATACTAAAACTGAGAAGGGAAAGGACTCCAAATACAACATATCATTCAGGGGCATGAGGGCACCCCCATGGGATCACACTGCCAAGAAGATTCTGAAATAATTATTTAGACAGATCAGGAATATTTTCATGTCTAAAGCCTGTGGCCAAGTATACTGGCACACACTGTGGTTGGGTTGAGTTGGTCTCTTCCCCAAGATGGATTGATGGTAGGAGTTCAAGGAAAAGCAGAGTAATTTGTCCACATAATCGAGACTTTAGAAAAGTCCAGAGGCAAGGATTTCTGGCTAAAGATGAATCTTTGAAGATGTTCTCTTAAGAGGTCTTCCTTCCATGTGCCATGGCTCCAGGAAGAGAAGGCATATACCACACCCTCACTCTGGGGTTTAGGCCATTGCCCACTCTGAGAATAGCTCAATTTTTTTTTTTCATGAATATTGATTGATGGGGCTATGTGGTTAAGGATTGATCTTTCAAGGAGATCATGTTTTGCAATCTAGGCAGCACGTCAAAATGAAGTAAACCTTCTGTTTGTTCCCCTAATTCCCCCAGATCCAATTCTGTGAAAGGAAGGACCAACTTCTCTTTTCAATATAATGTGGTCTTGGTCTAGAAAATCAGAGGACCTGAGACTCATGAGAATTTCCTTTGGATTCAGGCTCACTCAATCTTGCTTTAAAAGGATAATTTCTCTTAGGGTATTTAGAAGTCAGAGAAATAGTGGCCTCTGGCTGAAGTACCATGGGAATCCGTGAACAGCAAAGAAAGAAAAGACAAGTGGCCTGTGGATTCTGGCTAAGAGACACTCTAGCAACAACAAGGGGCCTAAGAGGATAGGCACTATTGCTTCAAAATATACCTGACAATCTAATTTTAGGCATGTGTGGTTTCGAGATGCGCATCAACCATTGATCTGTCTCTTAGACTCAGCCAGGGAGAGAGGACCAATAAAATTGGGCCAAATTCCTTTATTTAATCCCTCAGCTGTTCTGTCTAGACTTTCTCTGAGATACTGATTAAGTTTCTCTCAATGACTGAGAAAATCATCATCTACTGGTGATCACATACCTGGAATTTTTCATGCTTTATACTGTTTTCTGGGCTCTCTGTCCTATTTCATCTACTTACAGAGCCTTTATATTCAAATGTCGTTCAGACTTAAATAACTACTCCAGGCCCTGATATTTCTCTTCCTTAATGTACCTCCAGTGCCTCAAGCCTCACCTATGCTCCCAGGTCCAGTGAAAGGCTCCATAGTTTCAGTCTGAAGTGATCCACATTGGTGTCCTCCTTCCCCTTCACTCCCTCATCCAGTCAGTCACTAAAGCATGAACAATGCTAGCTCATGGCTATCTCTTGACCTGTCTAATCATGTCTAATCCTATAATCACAATCTTACTGCAGGCTCTCATCAGTTAAAAAATTTTTTTGGCCTGGACTAGGAACGTTACTTCCTAAATGTTTCCTCTCCTGTCCTTATTCCACGTGGCAGGTCAGAATGAGTTTTCTGCATCTCAGACTTGGTTTATTTGATTTGCTCTAGCATGGCAATTCGAAGTGTGTCATGTCTCATCCCCACTTATTTCTCCTATTCTTTTTCTGCCTTTCTCCAGTGGTCCCCATGGTACACAGTGTAGGTTCTACTTGCCAATGTGACCAGCTCCCACTACCACTGTGGCTTTCTAAACAGGGTCTCTGTTCATGTCAATTCATTCTTTTTTTTTTTTTTTTTTTTTAGTTGTAGGTGGACACAATACCTTTATTTTATTTATTTATATGTGGTGCTAAGGATCAAACCCAGTGCCTCACATGTGCTAAGTAAGTGCTCTACCTCTGAGCCACAACCCTGGCCCCTCAATTCATTCTTAAAGACTAACTTCCTTACAGTTTTCCTGATTCTTGGGTCCAGGTACAAATAAATGTGTCCTCCCTACATCTCTACAGCATGTGCACTAGAGAACAATTATGGCACTTAGAAAAACAAATAGTTATGAAGAAATGTGACATTATAACTACTGTTTCACTTCTACCTGCTGTCAGATGGTGAAACACAATGGCAAGGATATATATCTATATATATCTATATATATCTGATTGAGTACAGGAGTGAACTTGCTTTTTTTTTTTTTTCTCTCCATGTCTGTAAATCCTGTTGGAAAACAACCTTTTCTTCCAAGCGCCAGCTGCTACTCCTTCTGTTTGTCTTTGCTCATGGTTTCCTCTTCTTTTGCTGTTTGTGTCTCTTTTCCTAAATGCCTCCTATCCCTCCTGCCAGACTCTTGCTGGTTCCCTCACTTACATAAGCCTGGCAATTGATTTTAAATCTGGTCTGAAAACTCCCCCCAAATGTGGGATGTGACCCCAGCTGCCTACAGGTTATCCAAGAGTCTGCTACAAGGGAGCATTACCTAGTTTGAGAAGACAAAATAAAAACCACTTGGCTCAGTGTTGGATTCTGAAGGAAATAGCTGGGCTGAGTGACTCAAAGCGTTTGCATTTTCTGGCTACTAGTTTCATTTGGCCAGAGCCTAGTTTCTGGCACAGGACCAACCCTTCTGACCAGCAGACTACCGAGGACGGGTCAAGCCTGTGGCCCAGATCCTCCCACACCAGCCTGGGCAAGTCCCAGGCCCATAGCAGTCCCCATCTACCCCTACCTTAGAGGGGCAGACACCTTCCAGAGCCTAGCCTCTGCTGCAGGACTGCATCTTCCAACCAGCAGACTATAGGAAGGTCAAGCCCAGCAGTGCAGATCCACCCCCACCAACTTGCACAGGACAAAAATTCAGGATGCAGTAGCATTCATTGAGGTACACCAGCAGGGTCTGGAAGCCCAACATCAAGATGAGGTACAGACAATCTACATGGGTACTACAAGAATATAGGGAAGAAACTGTAATATCTGAGATCCACACAGCAAGAAAGGAAGACACACAGACAACATGAAAAAACAAGGGAGGAAAGTGCCTCAAACAAACCAGAGAAGAAACCAAGTCATTTTAAATACCAAAAACAAACAAAAATGACTGGGAATACAAATCATGTCTCAATAATCATCCTGAAGGTTAATAGCCTAAACTCACCAATCAAAAGACAAGCAGATTGGATCCAAAAAAAAAAAAGACCCAACAATATGTTGCCTCCAAGAGACTCATTTCATAGAAACAGTCATCCACAGACTGAAGGTGAAGGGTTGGGAAAAAAATCATACCACTCACATGGACTGCAGAAACAAGCAGGGGTTTCCATCCTCATATCAAATAAAGTAGACTTCAAACTAAAGTCAATCAAAAAGGATAAAGAAGGACACTTCATACTGCACAAGGGAACCATACACCAACAAGAATTAACAATTATAAATATATATGCCCCAAACAATGGAGCACCTATGTTCATCAAACAAACCCTCCTCAAGTTCAAGAGTCAAATAGACCACAACACAATAATTTTGGGTGACTTTAACACACCTATGTAAGGACAAAGTGAAACAGTGTCTATAAAACTTGTAACCCAGGCAGGGCTGGTGCAGAGAGGACCTCAGTTAACAAAGACCGCTTGGGGCATTATTCCCTTTACATGCAGTCCATGCCGTCCTTCCTATCGAGTTGGGAAATCCTGATGGTGACAGTGCCTCTCATATATCCCTCATCTGACACAGGCTCATCTTTCAGCTTTCGTTCCTTCTTCCTTTATTTAATACTGATCTGGCAAGGTGCTGTGGTTTGCGTCTGTAATCCCAGTGACTCAGGAAGCTGGAGTAGGGAGATCACAAGTTCAAAGCCAGCCCCAGCAACATAGTGACACTCTAAGCAACTGCAAGAGACCCTGTCTCAAAACAAAAAATAAAAAGGGTAGAGAAGGGCTGGGGTTGTGACTCAGCGGTAGAGTGCTCACCTTGCAGGTGGGAGGCCCTAGGTTTGATCCTCAGCACCATATAAAAATAAATAGATAAAATAAAGGAATAACTAAAAAATAAATATTTTTTTTTTTTAAAAAAAGGGCAGAGGATGTGGCTCAGTGGTCAAGCAACCCCTGGGTTCAATTCCTGGTACCAGATAAATAAATAAATACTAACCTGGAGCTGCCCATATCAAAGGGGACAGTGTAAACAATGGTAGAAATATGGCAGAAATCATATTTAGAGCTCCTGGCTTTAGAGCTCCCCTTTGATGTCAGCAGTTCATTATACTTTTTCTTAATGGCTTTCTGAAAGTACCACATGTTAATCTGATTAGCTATATTTAAAACTATATATATATATATATATATATATATATATATATATATATATATAATTTTATCAGATTATTTACAAAATGTACATGCAGTATATATTTTCCTATACCAAGTTATAATAAATAGATTTCTCAGTGATGAGAAGGAGAAAGCAATAATTTTGATAGAACAGAGTTAACAGAGAAGCTGAATCAGGCTTTAGTAGACTAAACTTTGCCCTTCTAGAAATAGTCTCCAAATATTCTCCAGTTCATCTGGGTTCTATTATAAATAGCAGGTGGCACAGAAAACAGCTGACAGAATCCCTGACCCCCTTTGATCTGTCCCACCCCACTGGCAGTGGTACTGAGGTGTACCTTGGAGGTGTAATGAGGTGTGCCCAGGTAGAGTGGTGGCAGTGATGCCTCTGAAGCCAAACCGTGGGTCAGATGTCACCCCAGTGAGATTAGACTTCCTGCGAACTTCACCCATCTCCACAATGGGGTCATTCAACTTCTACTTTAGAGCCCAGGTCTCCCCAAAGCCCTAGATGAAATCTTGACCCTCGGCAGAGGACTTCAGGGCTCCAGTTTAGTGGTTCTGATGAGCCTATCTAGTCCCATTTGCCATAAATTTTACTATTCTACTCATTCAGCACATATTTATTGAGCTCTAGGCACATGCAACGTTCCGGGCAATGGTTTTAATATCAGAACTCTAGTTACCCAGTGTAAGTTCCTGGTCTTATTTCCCTGAGACTGAGTTCTACTTGAATATTCAAGCCAAATTCCAGCTACTTGAAGATGTATTTTCAATTTTCCCCTTTCACTTTAGCCACAGTCCCTGTCTCTCCTGTTATACTTTTAAACCTCTGCTGATACCACCAGCATGACTACAGTGTCCTGTATTTCCATGTGTGTTCAGGGTCCCCATTCCAAGCTTCCTCTCATCTCAGGAACACCACAGATTACCCATTTCTAGGCTGCCCCCACATCTTATTACCTACATGGAGTTAGCATAAAGTACATGCTCAGTAAATATTTTTGTTCCTTATAGAACTCACACTGGTAATCTCCATGAAAATAGGAACTTGCCTTATTTGTACACTGATGTGTTCCTGCAACATAGAGCTATGGTTAGCACATAGTAGACACTGAAAAATATGCTCTATTTTATGGTACATGAATCACCAAAGATTCATTTCAGCCTTTGTTTATTATAAGAAAATGTGGGGATGCAATCTCTTGCCATTCAAAGAAAGTACTGACCTGAAACCAGCACTTTGTGATTGAGGTGCCTCTTTTTACTTAAGGCACCCCTGAAAGACACCACTTTGTGCACCCTAAAAAGCTGAGGGCTCACCCTACTCCAAATGAACCACAGAGCTAGGTACTGCCCATCTTACTCACAGGCAAAACAACCCTGGAAATGTTTTCCTGCCCAGCTGACCAGAGAAAGGAAGGGTGTGCATAGTATTGTGGACTATTTCAAGCAGAGTATTACTCTCCTATGCTTTTTCTCAATGCCAAATGCATATAAAAATGACAGATAGTAATTTCCCTTACCCAGAAACTACAGTCTTGAAATGTATCACATAGCAGAGCATTCCTCCTCCTCTCCTCTCTCCCTACCAACTGTCCGAAGTTTTTTGACAATAAGAAGCCATGGACAAGAAGATATTAGTTGGAATCTTGAGAGAAAACAGCACTCATTTAATGGTACATCATTTTTGTTATTTCAAAGTTATTTAAAGACAAGGTTGAATGCATGAATGGCTGGCCACACACAACTTTCTTCTCCCAGAGAAGCTTCATTCCCAACTGATTGAGTCAGGTCTACACTGTTTCTCTAGAATGATATCTCTTAAATCAACTGCTTAAGAGCTTTAATTATATCTACAAAATACCTTCACAGAAGCACCTGGGCTAATGTTTTGTTGGCTAATTAGGAACTATAGTTTATCCACTGGGCACATTTTTTTTACAAAACATCACAACCTGATATATTTTACTTGCTTGTTGATTTCCTTTCTTCCCTCACTGGAAGGTAAACTCCATTAAAGACCTCAGGGTTTGTTCTATTTTGTTTTGTTTTGTTTATTACTACATAATAGTACCTTCATCCATGTATTCATTTTCTATATTTCCGTAACTCATGGTTTAAACTGCAGAATAAAAATTTTAAACAAAAGAATTCCAAAATTAAGCAATTTGCATCCTCAATTGCACATTGCTCTTAGCCATGCGATGAAATTTTGTGTCATTTCACTCCATCCCACCTGGGACATGAATTGTCCATTTATTCAGTGTATCCATGCTATATACACTACTCACTCATTAGTCACTCCATGGTCATCATGGTTATCAGAGTGACTTTCATAGCACTTGTGTTCAAATAACCTTTGTGTAGTAGGCTAATGCTACATCATTCACTTCACCTCATCTCATCATGTAGGCCAAGATGAATAAAGGTGAAAATAATGCAATGAGGTATTTTGAAAGGGAAAAACCAAATTCACATAATTTCTGTTACAGTATATTATTATAATTGTTTTATTTTATAATTATTTATTATTGTTAATTTCTTACTGTGCCTAAGTTATAAATTAAAGTTTACCACACATGAGGAAATATGTGGTATACATAGGGTTTTGTATAATGTGACATTCATTGGGGGTCTTAGAACATATCCCACAAAGATAAGGAGACATACTGTGCTCTTTTGCCGCAGTCCGGCTGCAGCAAACTAGCCGGGGGTGTGACGAACAACTTGTGTACGTTGATACAGCAGGAGTAGGAGCCGTTTATTGTAGGACCAGAGCGATATTTATACATTCCACACAGCTTATCTAATTAACATAAACTAGATACATCAGTCAACCAATAAGGAATCTCCACACTTAATGGCTCGCTGGCGCCACCTCACAAACCACTCCCCCTGGCAAAATGCCTGGCACCATCCAGACTTGTTTACAAACACTAACATTTCTCTGGCAAAATGCCAGGCGCCATCCTGACTTGTTTACAGACTCTAACACTCTTTAGCAGTTATAACACTGTCTGGTGCAGGGCAAGCAGTTGATAAATATAGAATTAATAAATTATTAAGTTTACAAATGGTTTTTTTGCCTGAAGCCTGCCCTCTCCAGGTCAGTCTCCAGAATCCAGCACAATTTCCAGAACAGATCAGGGAGTCATAATTGTTCTAATTAAGTTGCTGATGGAAAATCAGATGATGCACATTTCTTTCTTCCCTGTAAACTACACAACTCAGCTGTGGCTGGTATTATGAGAGAGTGGGCATGGAATGGTGGAGGACACTTTTGCATACCTGATATTAACAAGTTGAAGAGGAGAGGCTGTCAGCACCATCACATCCCTACTGGGGACCATGGAAATTGAAGATGGGAGGAGGCAAACTCAGCTGGTAACCATGGTTGAAGGAATAGCTCAGTACAGCACTGTCTGAAAGAAAATGGGATAGGTCATAGTGTGCCAGCTTCTAGATGCTTCTGCTTCTGGGTGTTGGCCCTACGACAGGAACATCCTGGACTATCAATTCTAATGCCTCAGGCCAACAGAGAAAATGGCCATGAGTCACTAAGGATCAACCTTCACTTTCTGGAGCCCCTGAAGGAAATGGTCATCTAATACCATTGGGATGCTTCGTTTGGAGGACCATCATGTGACACTGCTATTCCTGACCATGGTGGAATATTTTTATTTACAGCTGGGATGATGATTATATGTATCATTCTTTTAACATGGAACATGTTTCCTTCTTTTTACCCTTCAAGAAGAAAAAGATTTCCTACCAAATCTGTTATTACCAAGTGGTATTTTCTTCTCAATATATACTGGGCCTGCCAGTCTGCCAACTCAGCAGATGCATAGACACACACACACACACACACTTAATTGCAGTGGTAAAAAGTAAACAAGAATAAAGATGAAAATGCAGGAATAACCAAGAAATGGAATGCTTATTTAATGCATGTTCTGTTTTAAAAGAAGTAAAAGGAAAATACCCTCAAGAAGTTGAAGCATTGATAGCCAAGAGACTATGATTTTGAGGTTAAAAAAAGCAATCTGTATAACATAGGATCAATGGACAAGTAAAGCAATAAATGAAATATATGAGCATAACATCAGCCTATAAATTTTTCTTTATAACAATCTATAAAAGAACTAGAGCCAGAGCCACAGAATTCTGGGAAGAGATACGGATAGCACCTAATACAGAAGTCAGAAAATAAATGCTTTGTGAAGATGAAGTCACAAAACATCTGGTAGAAAGACACCTTCAAAAACATGTCTTCACTGGATTGGATGGTTTCTAAATGCAGAAATGGACATTTCTTAGCTCAATATAATCTGAGCTCCCGCCATCCATAAAGTCCTAATTCTTTATCAGAGTTCTCTGTTAACTGGTATTTGCAGCAGTCAGTTGCTCATGAGAATCTGCTTGTCCAGTCTCTCCATCAAATCAAACATGACCATCCTACATTATACTTCAAAGTCTAGATAACACTTCAGTGAGGCATGAAATTAAGAAGTGCTTAGACTTTACCCTGAGATATTTAGCAATAAAATATTAATTAGGCTGAATCTTGAGGCTCAAGGATCAGTAGAGGCTGCTCGATGGACATGTTCCAGGAACAGAAGAGGTTACTGAATTAATTTAAGTATGAATTAAAAATAAACACTCATCTGAAAAATTGGCATTAAAAGATAATAGCAATGCTAATAATTTTTAAAACTCATTTATGTTGGACTTAGCAATGCTTTCATAGATTGCATGGATTTGAGTGTTTCAAAATTATGAACTTCTATGTGTCAAAGCAGACTTTGCAGCCAAGCAGATCTGAATAGACTTGAATATTTGTGAAGATTTTATTTACCTCTTCTCTACCTTGTTGATAAAATGATTTAAGAAGCTTATTTAAAGATGCATAAAGTGAAGCAAGACTAATAAATTTAAAACAATTTAAGGAAACCATATAAATGGAAAATACGTTAGGCAAACAAGATGGAACCAGGAATGAGGTAAATATCCAAAAATAGACTTACTGGATATTAAATGACATATGAGAATAGGAAAGTTCTACAGCCTCCCCTACCCTTTATCAGATTCGACCTTTCTATCAGCTCTCTATGCTGTAATGGATGGCTTATTAGCCACCTCTGAGCTCACCAGATTTCTCATTTATTTCCAGAGGAAAGGGATAGAAATCAAGTGGTAGTTGAGTGTGGAAGATGAGGGGTCTCAAACCTCCTCCCTCATTTGGATTCCTCATTTACTGCCTTCTTCTAAAAGTTAATAGATGGGTTAGCTCAACAAGACAGAAAGGTGAGCAATCCAACTACCGATAAGGAAAGTTGGCAATACGATCACTTGAAAGCTTTAACAAAGATTAAATAATAACATTTGTTTCTTCCCCCTCTTAAGTTCAGATCAAACAGGGATGGATACAGGAATCAGAAACATGAAAACTTAAATATCAGCATTATTACTTGGGTAGCTGAATTTGAGAATGCACTTTTTTCTTTTATACTGGGGATCAAACCCAGGGGTACTTAATCACTGAGTCACATCTCCAGGCATTTTTTTTTTTGGCAGAGGACACCTGTGTAAGCTTGAAATGCCTGAACAAAGCTGAGCACTCCTGAGAAACAGAGGCTCCAACTAGAGAGGACCAAGAATAGGCTGAACCATGTGTGGTCAGAGACTGGTCATCTCATTAATCTGATGAGACTCTCCTTCCATGGGGCAGACAGGAGGGGCTTAATAAGTGAGGGAAAGAAGACAAAGCACACAGAGCTGATAGGAAGATTCAATCTGATAAAGGGTGGGGAAGGCTGTAGAACTTTCTTATTCTCATATGTCATTTAATATCCAGCAAGTCCATTTTTGGATATTTACTTCATTCCTGGTTCCATACTTCCCCGTCCCCCATGGGATGGTGTGGAAGTATTCTCCCCAAGGGACCACCAAATAGCACTACCATCCTCAGTTGCCTCAGAAAAATAACACCCTAGTGCATCAGAGACAGGTAGGAAACAAAACTGTGCAATACTTTATTTGTTTCTAAAGTCTACACCCAAAGCCTCCAAAACCAGGCATGTACACAGAGTCAAAACAGCTATAAAGGGCAGTACTACTTCTGGCTGCTTCTATCCCTAGAGTCTAAGAGTCATGAAAATGGGAAAGTAGTATATTGACACGTGGCATCTATCAAAGTCTCTCTTCCTGGTATAGTCGTGAAGGCCGAGTACTGCTTTGGGTCATCCCTCCACATTACACCCCTGAATGCTCTTCCACATTCTTAGGTTGCAGTCTACATTCTTAGAACATCCTACAAACCTCATTCTGTGGTCCACTACCTACCTTTTCTCTTAGCTCCCCTCTCTCCCTTTCTCATTCATTCAATTTCTCTGAAACACTACCATCGTCTTATGGCACATTTTTCTACCTAAAACAGTTTCTTCCTCCTTCTTCTCCTCTTTAATTTTAACCCATCCTTCAAGTCTTCATTTCCTCCAGGAAGCATCTCCACACATTTGGTTAGGAGCCCCATGCCCATAGGGCACCTCTATACCACCCTCTGTGTCACACTAATTATCAGTTTACTTGTCAGTGTGTCCTACTAGAATTTATACCTGATAAAGTCAAGGACAATGTCCATCATTGAATCATTTATTCCCAATATAAAGCAGAGTGTTTTGTCATGTTAATAGTGCTTAATAAATGCTTAGAGATCATATGGTGGAGGAAAGAGATGGTCCCAAGTATGGTTTGGATATGAAGTGTCCCCAAAAGCCTCATGTGTGAGACAATGCAAGAAGGTTTAGAAGAGAAACGACTGGGCTATAAGACCCTTAATCCAATCAGTGAATTAATCCCCTGATGGTATTAACTGGGTGGTAATTGAAGGAGGGTAGAGTGTGGCTGGAGGAGGTGGGTCATTGGGGGTCTACTTTGGGCTATATATTTTGTATCTGGCAAGTTGAGATCTCTCCATCTCTGCTTTCTGATATCATGCAAGCTGCTTCCCTCCATCCCACTCTTCCACCATGGTGTTCTGCCTCACTTTGAGCCCCAAGAAGTAGAGTAGGCTGTCTATGGGCTGAAACCTCTGAAACTGTGAGCCCCCAAATAAACTTTTCCTCCTCAACAATTGTTCTGGTCAGATCTTTTAGTCACAGAATTGAAAAAAAAAAAGAAAAGTTGACTAAAACAGTTCCCTAAGCCCAAGACTCTAATCCTAACCCCAACCTCCTTTCCCCTCTGTTAATTAAGGGACTTCAATTTAAAGCAATTTTCTGAGAAACATGAATTCCAAGATCTTGCTTCCTAATCAAATGTGTTTATTGTTGTTGCTAGAACTGGGAGAAGTCTCCAAGGACTAGAGCACTTGGAAATTAGCAAGGTCTCCTTTCAGCCATGTTAAGGAAGGTTTTAGCTCTCTTCTCCCCAAAGTATACCCTCCCAAGTGACTTATTAGCTCAAATAAAACTCAGCCAACAAGCCAGCCTTTGTTCCACCTCACAGCCACGGCTCTGTTTTCCCCCTCATTGGCCTTGCTCTCACCAGGCTAATGCAGGCCTCCACTCCAAGGATAGCTTTGATTGGGGGGTAGGTGGAACTTTAAGTCAAAGCTTACATTCTGAAAATATTTAAAATCTAAAACTGCTGCTCCCCTCTGAGATGTCCCACTGACGTGACCCTTGGACCAAGCTCTTTCTACTCAGTCCCTCTCCCACAACGGCTAGGGTGGTTCTCTGGGGCTGGGAGTCAGGGAGGCTTCCTGGTGCTTCCCCAGGCATGACCTGCAATTTCAAATCAACCTCTTGTTTCTGTAGTAGGATTATTAAAATAGATCTCTATGTGTCAAAACAGACTTTGCAGCCAAGCAGATCTGAAGAGACTTGAATATTTGTGAAGATTTTATTTACCTCGTCTCTACCTTGTTGCTAAAATAATTTAAGAAGCTTATAAAGATGCATAAAGTGAAGTAAGATAAATAAATTTAAAACAATTTAAAGAAACCATATAAAGAGAAAATTCAGGAGATCTGCAAACCACATCTATGGAATTTGCAAAATTCTGTTCAAACATTCCTTTGTCTAAGGAGGGGTGTTTCTGGCTTTTACTAGAGTCTCAGAGTAGCCCACATCATCAGGGTCCTGTAGGCTTAACTGGATGATCTTTTTACAGCATCTTTCAGCTGATCCCAACCATCAGTTTTCTCTTTTCTAAACATTTGTGCACTGAGGTCATCCTACAGGCTTGAAGAATCTTGCCTCATCCAGAGTTCTTGGCATAAATTCAGCTTGGGGTCTTCCCTTAGGAGAAGCCAGGAAGGGAGATGAGAGGCTAGAAAAGCCTTCAGTGTTCCCTTGGATGAAGCAAGATATTATGGAAAGAACCCACTAATAACAGCTTAGGGCTTTGCCTCTAAATATGTGTGTGAGCCTGTGTAAGTTTTCGTGCTCTATATTCTCCACTTCCTATCTATTGAGAAAGATCAACAAACAAAAAAAGAGAAAAAAAGCAGGTACTAGATAAATGCTAAAGTCTCCAAGTTCTAAAACATCTATAATCACATGAAGTCCAACCATATGGGCAGAAAAGATGTTGAGGGCATTTAGCTGCACTGATACAAGCTGCATTGACATATCCCTTTGGAGTTCATGTTAATGGGTGCATGAGCATGTAGTATGTTTAACAAGACAAAACTAAGTTATGTCCTGTGTGTTCTTCTTTCTTTGTGTTTACTTCTTGTCACATAATTTTCTCCCATATTTTAGATGTCAGCTATGGCAGTTAGATCTCAGAAGAATAACAGAACAAGTGAGTCAGTTCTCAGTTTTTAAGTCTCAAAATAGACTTTGAAAATCTAAGCACAGAATATTTATTAATAGATATAAAGAAGGCCTGACAATGTAGAGCCTATTTTCTTGCTCTAGATTTAATGAAGTGGGGAGGGAGGAAAGAGATGGTGCTAGGACATCAGTGTGTCCCTAGGGAAAGGGGCCTGATCTCCCCCACCCTCCCCAAGGCAACAGGGTTTAAAAACCCACATGCAGAGAGGACCTGTGGTCATTTCTTAATGGATCTTGGGACAGTGAACAGGGTCCTAGGGGGTCCCTGTCCCTACCAGTAGGGTATATTAACAGCAGAAGCGAGGAGAATCTAGGCAAAGAAGAGCAAAGAGAGTCCCCAAAACTCTCAATGCCCAAGAGCAGCACAGGGAGTGTCTCCTTATTGGATTAGCATCCTTTGGAATCCCTGTGCTGACAGAGAAGTGGGATTCTACTCCTAAGTTGTGGCTGTTCAGTAGCCTAGAAATTCCTATTTTAATGTCCATATAAGATACATTAAGAGAGAAGACATTGCCAAAATCATTTCTGTGCTCTTCATATCTGGAAATACAAGATCCATCTTCTTAATGTTACAAGTTATATTTAATTAATAACACAAGTCGCAATGGTTAGTTTCAGATATATAGACATTTCTGCACTAAAATAGCAATTCCTTTAAAAAATAGAGAATGATGTGACTTTTTGTACATAAGTCAAGATGTTAACAATATGCAAATAATATAGTAACACCCTAGCAGTCAGGACACAGCTCCTTTGCTATGGAAACATGTCTAAACTCGATGGCAAGGTACTGGCTGTGGTGCCAAACACGTCTCGGAGCTCTCAGAACTGACAGGGAAAGCCCTAAGCTTGGATTTATCTATGTACTGAGACAATATGCCACTTTGTACAGTTCTGCCTGTGGCCACAGACCACAGCAACTGCCATGACACCTTTCCTTCAGGGCATCACAAGGAAAACAAGCTGCAGTGTTCAAACTACACGGACACTCATTATTCTAACACCAGGAAAAGAAATATTAATCCAGCAAAGTCACATTTTGAAAAGACCCAAAGTACAAAACCTGGGATTTCACACGTAGGAAAGGAAATAGTACATTTGCAGACCCACATTATACCCCCTGAAGAGAAATTTTAAAATGATGGATCCAGGACTCAATGGCTCATGGTCCTAGAATGCAGGGTTGGCCTCATCCACCACCTCCAATATTTGCTTGCAAAGGGAGAAATATAGGGAAAAAAAAAAAATCCTTCTGCTGCCACAGTGCACCATTTATATCTTAGTAGTATCACTGGCTTGGGAATGAAAAACACATTTTGACTCCATAGTTCTGATATTTTAAGTGAAAAAGTGAAGCATACAAACTATCATTGTTGCTCTTTTTCCTTCCCCTCATTTCTTTTTCTAGAAATTTGGATTTTCTCATTATTATATAGCAGATTCAGACATTTAGGATTTTAAAAGGTAAATTAATCTCCTTCTAATATTTATTTCCATCCACCTTTTCCACCAGAAGTGAACAGGATATCTCTATGTCAAGATAGTTAATGTTAATGAAAAATATTAATGGGGATTAAGTAATGATTGTTTTATAAAGCATTTCCAAAAATATGAATTGGCTATTATCATGTCCCAGAAGAGAGCAGCTTCTCTCTTCCTAGCAGGTTACTTTCAGCTTTGAAGGAAAAGGGAAGACTTGAAACCCCAGGCAGGCTTCCCCAGAGTCAGAAGAGAGGCCTCCTTTGGGGAGTGGCTGGGAGCTGGCAGAGGCCTGGTCTTAGGACTCTGGGATGGTATTTGTGCTAATAATGGCCAGCATCTCAGGAACAGCTTCACAAGGGCCCAGAGACAGCTGGAACAGAACTTTGAGTTGTCAATTCCCTGCATCCAACTGAAGGAGTACATGCCTCCAATCCTGGATCTTAGAGAGTCTAACATAAGATTGAAGAACAGATTTCCACCTCTCCTGGTCAACATGCAGCATAAAGCATTGTCTCTCCGAGTCCTGGGACTGGGATCTGGATAGTTTCTTCCGTAAAATGCACTTGTTACTTTTATACTAAATGAGGGATTTAGATACATCATGGGATCTTGGTGCATATGGTCACCTGAATGAAATATGTTCTATAACAAAAATGAATTCAAAATCTACCATTTTAAAGTGATCTTCTTCTCTGTACTTCAATATTATTTTATACTATTTTAAATTATGGACATATTTGATGATGTTCCACTATGGTGACTCACGTGGAAGTGTTTTTAAGCTGTTCTTGTCCTCAAATCTACAATTAGCACTCCCCCATGTTGAACAGATTTTCCAAGAGTTCCTTAAAACTAGTTAGAAGTCACTTCTACCAACTAAATCGAAAGTTTGAGGACTTCTCATGCCTTTATCAGTGCTGCCCCAAGTCAAGCCTCCCTCACCTGGCATCGCCTTGGTTTCCAGCCATGCTTGTCTTTCTTGATAGAGCTGCTGGAAAAAAAATTCTTTAAAATATTAGCTAGAATTATTTCTTCTGCTCTCCCTGAGCCCATCATTCCTAGCCATTCCTCATTTAAAATAAGGCTCAGCGTCTTTACCATGTCCTGTGTGAGAACTCAAATAGTCACTGCTCAGGTTCCTGTGCTCAGAATAGTCCTATGCTTGGGCTTACTGTTTTTCTGTTGAAGTCCTGAAAGTCTTAATAATTAAAGCAATCATTCTTGAAGTACCTCTTTGAATTTGAGCTTTGTAAATAAGTCTAGAGAGACAATGAATCATGTGCTTGGGACTTAGAGCCTCAGCTCACAGGCAATCCTCCCTCCCCATGTCCCTGTCTCCCCTGGATGGGTTTCAGCTGCCTTCTCCCTACTCCCTGACACATGACAGCTGACACCTTACATCTGTGGAGGACCTGCTCTGGGCTGGTGTCCACAGCACTTTGAGAGACAGTTGGGTAAGAGGAGCTGGGCAAGCCTCCCACTCCTCCACTCCAGATACTGAGCATGTCCCAACACAGCAGTTACAATAGGTGGGTACCACTCATCCACTTTGGGGTGAGGAGATTGACCTCTCCCCAGCCAAGGAAGAGCAAGCTGGTGCCCAGTGGCCAGCAGGAAGAAGAACCCTGCTGCTAGTGAGCTTTTCACACTCTGAGTAGTAAAGCAGGACCCCCAGATGCCCATGAGCATCTACACTCATCAGAATGTGCTCACTTAAGGGAGTGGGTCATAAACAGCAAATAAAATCACCATAATAGTCTGTATTTTAGTGCCTTTAAACTCACTTTTTTTTTCTTACTGCTTTTTAAAAAAGGTGCCTCCATATTTCATTTTGCACTGGGATGCCTAACTTATTAAGTGTTGTGTGCATGCCTATCTCTCCAACTTCAGCTCTTCTACTGACTACCCAGCTCTCCTCTCATCCAGCTTGAAATCTCTGGGGATCAGAACACACCAGGCTCAATCAGATCACTTGACTTCTACCTCACAGTTTCCACATCCAGGAACACTATCTCCCCAGATCACATCCTCATGTTTGTTTATCCCAAATGTCACCCCCAAATCCAAATTCCCTGTACATTCTGTGAGGATGTCCTCATGCTAATCACTCATTGTCTCCTTATCCATCCATGCTTCTCTTCAGGACCTAAAGCTGCCAAAATACATCACTTAGGGAATCTTCTTTTGCATTGTCTTCGTCACTAGAATGCATGTTGCATAAAGTCAAAGAACTTTTTGTGAGTTCATCTTTTGTCCTCAGTAGCTAGAATAGAGTCAAGTACATTATGGGCTCTCAGTAAATAGACATTGAATGAATTAATGAACTAGCCTGCATCTGTCATTCTGATTTTTCTCTTGCTCATGGTTTCCTATTAAAGGAGCGAAAGTGCCATTTCCTAAGGTAAGATGTTTCCCCAGTGGAGGTCTGTTTTCCACTCAGTTATTAGTCATCAAAGTATTTGAACTTTTCATATATATTTATTTGTTGTGCCTGTGTTATGTGAGGTACATGTTCCAAGAGAAATAATCCTTATTAATACCAGTCTCACTTTTCATCCTTCAAAATTGTTTAGGGTGTTCAACTAGTTTTCTGAAGCTTCTTTCATTCAACTCTGAACAAAGATCATTTAAGAACATTTAAGAAAAGAGCAAGGTACAACACTATTAAAATTGGGGGTGTGGACTTTCATGTTTCAATCATAACAACTTTTTTTTAATGAACCATCTACAAAACCCTGATCTCATGTGATCACAAAATGCTAAAAATATCCTGCCATCTATTCTGGTTCCAAGTGGCTGCCCAGTGGCCTCACACCCTGTAGTGTTCTCTAGGAGTCTTCATCCACTCACAGTAAAGGGAACACCTTCACCACCACCACCCCAGTGAAATGAGCCCAAACTGGGGGGCAAGCTTCCTCTGAGTGCCTCCTCTACACTCCATGCCTTCCTGGTCCCCTCCATTCCTTTACTATGCAGGCACAGCTCAGTGCTGTGATGAAGTGAATAAGTGACACACCAGCAGCCTATGTGACCACTCCTCCAGACCTCAGTGGCTCTTTTGAAGGCCGTGTGACCCTTCCCTCACCCCACTGGCGCCACATGAGCCAGCAGCCCCAAGCTTGGAAACATTGGTTCCACTGATGCTTCCCTCTGTTTACTGCTTCCCAGCCAAATCCTCAAGCCCTGTGAACTTGTTTTCATACAAGTCAATTGAATCCAATTTAGCAGGAAACATTTTATGACGTAGAGGAGATTTCTAGGTCTGTGTTGCTGTCTGCCAGGGCTGGGCTAATTCTTTCTAAATTAGGTCACCTAAGTTTCTTGTAATTATTCAAAGTCAAAATAAGTAAGGAGAGATTAATTGTCATTTCATGGGAAAGTCAGAAGGAAGTAGAGCTTCCTCAGTTTCCCTCTTCCACTGAATTATGTAAATGTTTTTCAATGAAATGGACTTTGGTTTGGAGCAACTTATAAGATAAAAAAAAGTTCTAATAAATAAACCAAATAAAATACAATAAATCTATGGGGAAAAACAGATGAATCTATATGAGAAAGAATTACTCTACTTGTACTTCCTAAAC
Source organism: Marmota flaviventris (assembly GCF_047511675.1). NCBI lineage: Eukaryota > Metazoa > Chordata > Mammalia > Rodentia > Sciuridae > Marmota > Marmota flaviventris. The sequence continues at coordinate 87,831,038 of NC_092499.1, read as the reverse complement.
TTTCAAATAATTAATACTTCATACTCAAATTAGATAATATTGTAGAACCTAAATCATCTCTCTGAGCAATCTTTGAGCAAGTGAGCTGCTTTTGGAGTCCTGTGGGGGCCCTCTCTCTAACAGCCCTATAGGTCAGGAGTCTAGTTGGTGCCTTACTATCTGGTCACCACATGTCTGGAGAAAGAATTCCTTTTCCAGCTTTGCTCTAAATTCACCTCCCTGACCAGAAGAGGGACAAGGCCTTTGAATGTGAATAGCTAAAATACAATAGAATAGTAGAAAGACTTGTTCAAGGCCTGCATTCTTCTCAGAGAACTATCTGCTTCAAGAGAGTATGAAGTATGTTATGCTTCTCATTAAAAATAGGGGGCTAGTCTAATATCTCTGTTAGTACTTAAGAATTTATAATGTCTTTTTAGCATCCCAGATAGAATATGTGGCATTGGCACAATTACATTCAGGAGAACAACTCCATAGAGGAAAAGACAAAAGTAGACCTAACAATGAGCAGAATTGAATTTGTCTTGGTTATGGAGTTTATTGAATCCTGTTTTCCAGGGCAGAGAGCTGCATGTCATACTTTTTGTTATGATGCCCAGACTCCAAGTTTGATCTGGCTGTTAAGAATGAATTGGCCAACAGTGTGTGCTTGAACCCTCTTGAAACCTGGGGCAATTACAGAAGTTGGCTTGAAAATCCAAAATGTTGTAGGTGTTAAACATGTTGACTTTTTTTTTTTTTTTTTTTGGTACCAGGGATTGAACTCAGGAGTGCCTAACCTCTGAGCCACATCCCCAGCCCTTTTTTATATTTTATTTAGAGACAAGGTCTTGCTGAGTTACTTAGGGCCTCACTGAGTTGCTGAGGCTGATTTTGAACTCGCGATCCTCCTGCCTCAGCCTCCTGAGCCACAGGGATTACAGGCATGTGCCACCATACCTGGAGACAATTTCTTTCCTTGACTTTTTCATTTTAACAACATTCTTGCCTCCTCCCCTGTTATGGTAATCTAACTTAAAATGCATCGTTAACTTTTACATCAAAATAGGCATTTAACTGGCTGAGTTTTCTTTACCAACTTTCTCCTGTGGATATATACATACTCTGCTTTGGTAAATGAGCATTTGACTTGGGACTAAAGCAAGAGACCAAAGGGGAGGAATGGCAGGGTCATCATCAGCATGCTTTGTGTGTCATGAGCCTGAATGTACCTGTCATGAATTCCCTCTGGTCATCAGCCATAGATAGATCCACTACTTGAAACCTGTTTTTTCCCCAGATGTGTGTTTTCACATATTTTCTCTCTTAGTATGACTCATTGGGATTAAGTTATTCCTATATTCTTTTTACCTTCTTTTATTGCCAAGGTGAATCACATGGAACAGTTCATGGGTCAACACAATTGTATTAGTTAAGGCAATATACTCAGTGGAAAAACTAAAAACTAGAATTGGAAAACTTGTTTTTTATTGCCTCCTTCTTGGTCCATTTGAAATAAAGAAAAAAAAGTAAAACAATCATCATTACCATAAGATTAAATTCAATAAAGTATTGTGACAGAAACCTTATAAGCTGTTCTGCATAGACTCAATTTGAACAAGTTTGTGTCCTCAATCAACCCATTCCACAAAACAGTGCATTCCACTACCACCCTTTTACCAAAAATGAGATTCATCTCTCTCCACCTAGTATTTTTTAAGGGTCACATTGCTTTCATGTTGACATGAATTAAAAAGAGCTTAGATCTCTTCCTCCTCAATAATTTCAACACTTTTTGTATTTCTACTTTTGCAATGGTGAAACATTTTATTGCCACCAGTTAGTCCATGGAATCTCTGTATCCAAAGTGAAGAAGTGATGGAGATCCAAATAACCAAACCACTAAAACCCTAGATGACAGCTCAAAAAAATTGGCAGTAACTCATTTTCAGTAATGATTACAATTTTGTTCCTTGAATCATACCATGGGTCCACCACTTTAGAGTGACCTGTCCATCCTCCACAAGAGTTTTCCCATGTAAAACTTATCTTGACCCTGCCAGATGGGAAGGCTTATGCCTTTTTTCCTCCTAAAGAGAAAAATTTGAGATTAGATGCTATTGGAAGAATATGATTACTGTTCTTCCAAAATGTGCAGATCACAGTGTATATTTCTCTAGAAGTGTTTGTACCAGTCCGTGGCTTCAACCCAGAAAGCTTTACGGAGGCCAAAAAGAACAATTTGGAAAGTTACTTAGGACTTCAAAGACATATGCTCAACTTTGCATCACATTCTCAACTTGACCTGTGGTCATTTTTGAATTCTAGCCTACTCTTTTAAAATTTAGTTTAGGGACAAAGATGAAAGGACTAAACAGGTTTGGATAAAACACTTGAAGAATGTGGATTTTTCCTGGTGAGGAGATCTATGTTCAAGGCTACAAAGAGACTTGTGACAAGGATGATAACCACAGGTTTTATGTTTTCTTTGAGCACCAGACAAAAGAAGTAGATTAACTCTTAGCTGAAAACAGGCTAGAACAAGTAAGAAATTTCAACTTTAAGTTGTTAGGCTTTTCATTGTGTGAAAGACAAATTTCTCCAATATTGAAAAAAGAAAAAGGGATATCTATATTCTTTTCTATTCAGCTGGATCTCAATTTAAGAAGATGACTTAAAAAATTGGTTGGGGAGGGGAGGGGGCTTTTCCTTTTCCAGCCTTAGGAAATACTCAATCTACTGCTACTTTAAGGAATTTCAGGAGAAAGTAAAATCTCACCTGGATCCTGAGCTGAGACAGGTAGCTTCATATGTCCCTCCTCTAGCTCCCTAATAACAGGAATCTTTCTTTAATTGTTTCATTGTCCAGGGCAGAAAGGCTCCCACTCAGAGTTTGAGAGATGGCCTGGAGAAATATCATTTTCCATCTCTTTCACTAAAACTATGAATAGACCTACAATAAACTTGGGTTTGTTCTGGAAATCCAGGAATACAAGGTACTTTACTCTCACATTGCACCCGACAGTTTTCATCACACCACAGTTGAGTGGTGAAAGGTCAAATCACAGCTGTTTTTAGGACTAAAAGATACTGAGCCTTTGGAAATTGCAGACTACTTATTGTTGTCCCACAGTAATTGTGGGAAGAGATTTGGAAGATCTTCTGAGAAATCTAGTGGAGTAAGAATGGATAGAGAAAGTCACAATTTGAATAAAGGAAACCCAAGAGGACTCCAGGAAATAAAGAAACGATGGAAATTCCTCCTCCCTTGTAGTAGGGGCTGCAAATAGCCAGGTTTATGATGCTCACAGACAAGATGTCATGCTTTGAACAATCTTTCCACACCTTTGCTATTCTCAATAAATACTGATAAATGTTCTACACACTACACTAGGTTCTGCAGATAAGATAATGAATTATCATCAACACTTCCATTTACTATATGAGTTTCTAGTAATATGTCAATGATCTCAGTCTTCAGAAATGTCCAAAAAAGAGCAAGTCCCATGAAAGGATTCTTAAGGTCTAGATACTTTTGCTTCAAATGTATATCTGTCTATAAAGTCTGCTTCTGGCATGTCTGTCTAATAGGATTTTGTATTCTTAAGCTGTTTAGATGAGGTTTTAATGATTTGTAACAATTGTATGGGGCTTTATGATGTCCAAAGCCATTTTAATGCATTATCTCATCTCATCCTTCAATGGAAAGTAGAAGTTTTTATTCCCTTTTCACATATATAATTGAGGCTCAAAGATGTCCTCAGTCCCCAGAACTAAGCACAGCCAGCTGCCAAACACCTGTCCTCTGGCTCACATCCCTCCTCCTTTCCCTAATATCACATTTTCATCTTTTAATAAGCAAGAAAATCCTTATATCTGCACAGGATAAAATTCAGTTTCACAGACACAAACCAGATACCAAACCAGGTCAAAGGATCCATCAGAACATGTTACTGGCTAGGGGTAGATGTATGCTAGGGCTAGATTGTGAGCAATTTTGTGCTCAGATTGAGCCAAACTCTACTGCAAACGACCAACACCATCATCATGGCATATAGATAATTTTCATATACCGAGAAATACAGGCCACAGACAAACTCAAAGGAAATTCTCTTGAAATCATGGCTTTATTGATTTTTTGTTTGTTTTTTTCTAGTTGCTTTAATCCAGGTTGGTCAGCAACCACACAAACAAGGTCCTCAACTTCTTCATCAGTCCTCAACATTTCAACTGAAAAGAGAAGCTTTTACATTGTTTTATTAAATGTCATGACTAAGGCTTGGAGCCATTTCTTGAGCTCTAGAAGAGAAAAGGAGCAGAACCTCCTGAACCAGTGGTCAAGCCATAATTCTCTCATCCCTCCTAGTTAAGCAGAAAGGGAGTTAACTTTGGAGACACCAGGTTTCCCTTTGGAATGTCCCCTCTGGGTTTGGGGAAATCCATGTCATCACCTTCCCACCATTCAATAGTCATGGTTATTAGCCTCTTTCATAGACACTCAGAGTTAGGTTTAGGTCACATAAGGCCAAACAATGGAATTCCTGCTCCCAAGGACAGAGGAAAACTGTAATTTCATTTCACAATCAGCATGCACACAATTTCCGCCTGAAACATTTGTCATCCAGAGCATTGTCTAAACTTAAGTGCTATGGTGTAAACATCTATCCTGATATTTCGTGGACTCCAAGGATACTGGACTATGTCCTTGTTTGGCTTCTCTGTTCATCAAAGACTTTTTTCCCTGAGAATCTCAAGTTCTCAGACTGAGAAAAGCCCTGGCCCCCCTTACATGTGGTACCATGATGGTACATGTGGTACCAAGACAAGCGCATCTTTGCAGTTGGAACCTGAGACTGAGCACTTCACAGCTGAGATCTGTGAATTTCCAGATCTGGACCAATTAGGAAGGGTTTAGAGAGCCTCAGCAAGAGCAAAATGTGGCTCCTGGAATATTCCAATAGAGATATGTTTTTAAATGCCTTGAAAGGAAAGCAAAGAAAAAAGAAAGCATCCATCACTGGGGCAGGGAAACCTCCCCTGACTGATTATGACATAAAAATCCCCTCCTTCCCCCACACCCTTTGCCCTTGCCCTTGGCTATTGTGTCATGCTGGGAATATACAATTTCACTGCCAGAGCAAATCCTATTGTGCACGTTGCTTTCACTCATTTGATTGACACTTGGAATCTTGATATCTCAACGTAATCACCTCTCTTGCGTCTATCCTTTCATCTATACATCCATGTTGTCTGTTTTGGCTAACAAATCCCAGTAAAGCAAAGATGGCTTAGCATATTAATAAACAGATATTCCACCCTTCATTGCAATCTAAATCCCCCTTTCTCATGTGAGCCATGGTTAGAAATTATTAGAAGCTATATACTTTTTGAACCCCATCAATCTATCACTGATGCAGAAAGGAAAGGGCCCCCTTCTACAAGTGAAAAATCCTTCTGCTGGCCCAACTCTCTCTCTCTGTAATTAGCTCACATTGCTTTCAATCTTTAGTAAGGTAACAAATAAGCTATTTCAAATAGGAAGAGTTTAAGAAGGTACTGTAGAAAATGTGCATGGAAACATGTGGTTGTTGGTGGAGACATTTACTTTCACATACTGCTCATAACAGATACCATGTCATTCTCATCAGTTGAGAGTAGGCAGAGAACCAAGAAGCAGACACAACACCTGCCTCTGAATTGAAGCTCTTTCAAGAAAAATAAATTGACTGCATCATAATAAGAGACCCAGCTATCCCACCAGTATAATCAAAGTTGTTCTTAACACACCACAAATGCAAACCCTCTGACTTCAACATACCATTCCACATCCTCCCTCTCAGCAATCCTTTCTCTCCAGAATGGCCTGTAAGCCTATTGTACCATAAAACGGAGTGCAAACAATACTGCGATACAACATCCAATCTCCTAGTCTGAGTTCAGGGCATCCAAGATCATCTAAGGTTTGCAAGATACATCAGGGGGCATCAAGCTCCACTAGAGAAGAAGGGTGGAAGAAGAACATCTGCTGAGAGCCTGTCATGTTGCAAGCATTGGAGTTGTATGTCACATCAGGTCCTTGCAATCCCAGGAGGCAGTATGTTCTCCACTTCAGAAATGAGAAAAATAATAATCAAAAAGCGGAATAAGGGGCTAGGGTTGTAGCTCAGTGGTAGAGTGCTTGCCTCGCATGCATGAGGCCCTGGGTTCGATCCCCAGCACCACATAAAAATAAACAAATAAAAATAAAGATATTTCGTCCATCTACAACTAAAAAAAATATTAAAAAAAAAAAGCGGAATAAACTGGCCAACATCAGCTTCTGAGTCATGGTTTCTAAAGTCCAATATCATGCTCTTTCTGTGGTAACCTGCTGCCCCAATTCTGGATCACAAACACGAGGCATGGAAAATGAGAAACAATTAAGAGTTAATGTTTTATCTTAAAAGCAAGAATGAGTCAGTATTTAGCTTAAACTTTTTTTCTTACATATAACACTCCGGAAAGAATGTAGAAAACTTATTGAAGGAGGGTAAAATTGAAGATAAGGAGTCCAGTAAGCAGGTTATAAGTGTTCCAGTAGAGGTTTGATAAGAGCTGGAAATAAAGCTCATATAAATTAGAATTTCTTGGTATTAAGCTACAAAAGCAAAAAAGACATTCAAACCTTCTAGCTACTTTGGAAGGGTTTGTAGTTCTCACTTGAAGGGTGAGTCTTGACAATGCAGCATAACCAAAAGCTCCAAAAGCCAGGAGACAAGGAGAGAGACCCTGGTGTCGGGATGCTTCTGCTGCCACCCTGCATGGAGTGACCTCCAAACATTCCTCTGTCCTTCAATGCCTCACTTGATTTGAGAGACCTGGGATAAGGCAGCTACTTGACCAAATGTAAGTCACATGCAAGAGGTCAAGTTTAGAAAATGAAAGATCCAACATTCTGGGATTCCCTGTGGAATGCAGGTACCTGGAATACATTCCAACAAGAGGACTCACAATGAATTAGAGCTACTCCAGTGTAAATCAGATCATCACTCGGAAGGGCAAAAGGATGCTAGAGAGCCAAAAATTTGATCAGTGTTCTCAAGAAACCCCAACAGTGAATCTGAAGAAGAGAGAAAAGCATCTGAAGTGCTATGAGCATCCAACAGCCTACTGTGTGCCAGACAGCAAGCTGATGCTGTGAGAGATAGAGGCAGTTAAAAAACATTGGCTTGGACTTTAAGAAGCTGACTCAGAGCACAGGATCCAGATATCAGAAAGATAAATGACAATACTAAGTCACATATATTTTATGTCACATAAATGGTACACATGATAATGTCTATGAGATTCTGAGAACAGAGAGATTATTAAATCTAAAATAATTAGGAAAGCCATTCTAAGCATAGTGAAATTCCAATGGTATGACAAATTTGGGCCAATGACAGAAAGGGACAAGAGTCTAAGCAGAGTCATAGAGATGCAATATTTTTAAATATTTTTTTTAGTTGTAGATGGACAAAATACCTTTATTTTGTTTGTTTATTTTTATATGATGCTGGGGATCAACCCCAGTGTCTCACACATGCTAGGCAAGTGCTCTACCACTGAGCCACAACCCCAGGCCAGAGATGCAATTTATAAGATACATTTAGGAATCCATTCACACACTGTAGTCTGGGGAAAAGGGTTCACGTAAAGAACTATTCCTGACTAACAGTCAATGATAAAAAACGTACCCAGATGAGCAACTTTTCCCCATCTCTTTTCTCTTTAGCTGACCTCAGTCAATCACTCAACAGTTCCATTTCAAGACTTTAGGGAGGAAAGTATGGAAGGTGCTTCGTTTGCAGGATGGAGGGGTTGGGCTCGAATGTGTCAGTGGTAGTGAGAGAAGAAAGAAAACAGATCTGAGAGAAACTGGCATTGTGCTCCAAGTTCCTGACTCCCTTCCTGGACCAGAGACACTTGGGTTGTGCCAAACTCAGCCAGCTCATTATCAGGCTGCCAAAATGCCCTGGACTATCCCAACCACCCCATTATCCTCCTTTTGCTCCCTCCTTCCCACCCATCAGTAACACTATCTCTCACCAAGCCACAAAGCCAAGCCCCAGGAAGAGGAGTGGACCCAGGACAGGGAAAGAAACCTGGATCCTCCTGACTCCTGGCTCCTCAATAGCAAGAGTCTTCTGCCGTAGCAGCTGATTCAACACCATAATCAGGGATAGTGGAGCCACTTCTCCACCCCTGAGCTTGTTCGTCTTCAAGATATCCACTTCCCTAAGTGGTACTATAGGTGCTATAAAAAGATAACATTCTTGGCTATTGAGGAGAGTGTTTTAATGAATATTGTTAGTGCTCATTGTGTTGGTATATATGCTCAGAATGCTAATATATTTTCAGTATCCTGATTTCAATTCTACCAAATCCCTGAAGTAGAATTGCTACATTGTATGGTACTTCTTTTTAAATTTTTTGAGGAACCTCCACATACTGTACCTTTCTTTAATTTCCATGAATAGTATACAAATGCTTCAGTTTACCAACATCCACATTAATACATATTGTTTCTCATTTGTGTGTGTGTGTGTGTGTGTGTGTGAGAGAGAGAGAGAGAGAGAGAGAGAGAGAGAGAGAGAGAGAATGTCGGGTGACATTTCATTGTGGTTTTGGTTTTCATTTCCCTGATAATTTGTGATGCTGTGCACTTATACATTTTGGTCGTCTCTATGTCTTCTTTGGACCCCAGCCCAATGTTTATTTGGGGTTATTAGTTCTTTTTTTTAACTGAGTTGTATGTATAACCTAAATGTCGATCAACAGATAAATGGATATTTTTTCAATGTGGTATATACATTCAACAAAGTCCATTCAGCTTTATTTTTTCTTTTTTAAGGAAATTAATTACACAACATGTAACAACATGGATGGACCTTGAAGACATTGTGCTAAGTGAAATAAGCCACTCACAGAAACATAAGCACTGCAAGTTGTTATCTATACGAGGTATCTAAAATAGTTAAATTCACATAATTAAAGAGTTGGGTGGTGATTTTTCAGGGCCTAGGGAGAGGGAGAAATGAGAAGATACTAATCAATGGTCATAAAATTTCAATCAAGCAAGATGAGGCGCCTCTAAAGATCTGCTTTACACCTTATACCTACAATCAACAATAATGTATTGTATACTTAAACATTGTTAAGAAGGTAGATCTCACATTAAGTGGTCTTACCATGATGAGATGAAATAAAAGAAAAGAACAATGTGCTAACTACATCCTCAGCTGCTTACTTGTAGGAACCAGTCAGACCTCCAGAAGATTCTGCCAGCAATTCTAGAAACTAATTTCCAGACATCTCCAAGCACCAGAAGGTGACCTTCTGCTGTTCTTCCCTCTCCCAGTTCTGGGGCATGATGCAACAAGCTTGGTACATTACATTAGTAAAATGAACTGCAGAGGGCCAAGAGGGGCAGCAACCAGGCAGAAGGGAAGCACAAAGAGCAGGCAACTTTAAGGAAACTCAGAAAAGTGTGAGTACTTATTTCCTATCTGACAGGTATGGCTCAGACAGCTTTTTATCCCCATTAGCCTACTTTCCCTATGGATTATGATAACCTTAGTCACCTTTAAAATCAAGTCCAAAACTTGAAGCCAATTCCAAGTGGAGTATTTAGATGTTTTTCATGTTTCTAATTCTTTGATATGTTCAGTGGGCTAATCAAGAGATGCACACCAGACCCTCAAGAAGCTCAGTTGAAAATCAAGATCTAACTGCATGAAATTTACCTCTGAGTTGAGTCTGGGGTACCCAATTCCTCTCAATGACTAGTTGGTACATTATCCATGAGGAACCACAGAACTCTTGGGAATAGTTGAAATGAAAACTAAGGAAGATTTCTATGTTTCACCATAAAATTGTGACTGAATTCAAGATGTATATGACTATAATAATAAGATAAATAGGTAGGTAGATAGATTAATTGGTTGATTTCATAGCAGAGCATCCCAAAATTCCTCGGTACTCTTCCTATGCATTGTTTGAATTCAGGCTTAGCAATGTGACTTGCTTTGTCTAACAGAATGAAGTGAAAAATGTTGGTTTTTCAGTTCCAAGTCTATGCTTTAGGGACATGCATAGTCCTGCTATCACTTTTGGAACACTTTCTTCATCATGAAAATAATCCCAGACTGGACTGATAGATAGTGAGAGGCTAGCAGAACAACTGGGGCAGCCAGTTAAGGCATCTATGTTAGTCAGCTTTGTGTCACTGTGAGAAGAATACCTGACAAAAACAACAGAGGAGGAAAGATTTATTTTACTTCATGACCAGTTCCTGGTCAGCTGACTCTAAGGCAGAAACATGATGGTGGAAGGGAATGGCAGAGGAAAGCTGCTCAGTTCATTGCAGCTGAGAAGTAGAGAGAAAAAAGGGGGGGGGGGTGTAGGGAGAAGATAAATCTTTGCAAGGAATGCCCCAGTGACCTACTTCCTCCAACTAGGTCCCACCTCCTAGGAGTCCATTCATTTGTCAATGATATCAAACAGATTAATCCTCTGATGAGACCAGAGTCCTCACAATCCAATCATTGCCTAAAACCTCACCTCTGAACCCTGCTATACTGGACACCATACTTTCGACACATGAACTTTTGAGGACATTCCAGATCTGAACCATAACAGCATCTCAGGCCAGCAGTCCCCAAGTGACTTGGCAACTGACCAAGGACATGTAAATGATCCCAGCCAAGACCAGAAAGACTGACTATCCAGTCCAGATTTCTAACCCACAGAAATGTGAGCTAAATAAATGGGTGTTTAAGTCAGTAATTTATGTGCTGGTTTATTACATAGCAATATGTAACCAATACACACACACACACACACACACACACACACACACACACCCTTGGGGTTTTGGACACCCTATTTCTTTTTGGACATTAGTAATTTTTCCAACTATTCCATCCAAAAGCTAAGCTTATCACCCCTCTGCAAACCTGCCCTGTGGGCTCTACAGTTATATCCAGATCATTTCTGAATTTTACTCTTGATGCATCTGGAATTTCTATTCAGTCTTGCCAATCTTCCCTTTCTTTCTCCACCACCATCAGGCCTTCATTTCCTTTGCCAAACACTGGAATCATGTCATAATCGGTCTTTTCTTCTAATACTTTCCAGTTCTAGCCAATCTTATCCACTACTGGCTTTGTCAGAAGATGGACTTCAATGTGTCACCTTGTCCTTTCTATGGTGCCTCACTTTTCCAAATACCTTACTTAAGGTCAGGACAAAATAAAAATAAATGGTATTGAGTATCCACCATGTACCACACAAAACTGAATAACATAGGGAAGTTTAAGTCTATTTAGGACAATAAAGTTCTGTGTAATCTAGCCCCATTCTATCTCTGCAGATTCCTGTTTCAGAAGCCGTCTCCCTAAAACATGTGCCCTGGCCCTCAGATATGAAATCCCTGGTATTTTCACTCATACCATTTCTTCCCCAATCCTGCTGCCTAAAACTCCCTCCCTAGTTTTCCCAACTTTTTTATCTGTCTTCCTTTGAGGCCCAACTTAAATCCTAACTCTTCTGAAAACTTCTCTCATTGTCCTTGTCTGTTTATTTCTGACTTCAGTTTCTCTTGACTCAGTTCCTTAGTGTACTTAGTTGTCAGCTAGGGCATCTGTAGGGCTGGTTACCATGCTAGCCTGAGATGGGGGGCCTGGCTTATTCCTTCTCCAGCACCCAACACAGTGCTAATGGTGATAATAATGGCAGGTAAAGATGAATTTAAGTAAGAAACTCTTTCCCAAGACAATGGAAAGGTTTGGCTTTCCTATGTTTTAAATAAAAGTTTTGCAAAATATAAAACTTTTGGTATGGGTATTTGTCTTAATTTTAAAAACATCATAGATTCTCATCTGCCCCCCTCCCATGCCTCCCCAGGAGTCAGATAAATGATGGACACTTCCTAACATGTAACCCCCAGTTACTGAACACTCACCAAGATCCAGGCACTACCCTGGACATTTCATATGTATTTTATCACTTAAATCCTACAGTAGTCCTATGTGGCATGTATTATTACCTTCCATTTTATATTGAAGAAAGTTTATTAGCCTTGAATACTCTCTAAAATATGATAGCCGGCAAGTGACAAGGATAAGATTTGACTGAACCCAAAGCATGTGCCCTTAGTAAGCTATCATGCCCATGATTTACCTGAACATATTCCTCTTAGGGCATCTAGATCATTGTTTTACTATCCCATCAATAGTCCTTATCTCCTAACCAAGATAAAAATAGCATGGAGCCTACCTAATCTAGTACCTTCAGTGAAGGCAGAGAAATGCCTCCACCCCAAAAATGTCCATGTCTTCATCCACAGAACCTGTGAACATGCTGTGTTAAATTACATGGGAGGATTAATATTGCAGATGAAATTAAGGTTACTGATCTTCTAACTTAGAGGTAGGAAATGATGTTGAACTATCCAGGAAGATGCCAATCCAATCATAGGAACCTTTACAATTGGAGGTGGAAGAAAGAAGAATCAGAGATGGAGATGTGACAATAGAGATCAGAGGACATGGATAGGAGTTATGTAATTGCCAGGAGGGGTCACAAGCCATTGAATTTGGACAGCTCTAGAAGTAGAAAAGGAAAGGATACAGACTTTCCCCTAGAACCTCCAGAAAGAGGGTCTGTTTTTAGCCAGCGAGAGCCATTTCAGACTTCTGACCTCCAGAAGAGCAAGGTAATATATTTGTGTTGTTTTGAAACACCAAGCTGTAGTAAATTCTTACAGCTGCAGTAGGAAGCTATTTTGCCTTCCTATAGAAACAATTAGTGCCAGCACATGGTCTCATAGTTTGTCAAGAGGTCTCATGGCTCAGAAGGTACAATCTATACAATTATAAGAAATTGTTTTGATTAAATCATGATTACTGAGGCATCACAAATTGTTTCCACAATTAAACTGAAGAAAGTCTTTGAAGAGCCACTTCAAATTTTTTAAGAAGAAAGGAAGAGAGCCAACCTCCATCTCCTCTCCTGGACTCAGATCCCCTGTAGGAACCTGCTCCTTTAAAGTTCTGATTAGCTGAGATTTCCTGTGGAACTAATGCGTTCTTACTAGTTTCCAAATGATGCCTCTGTCCTCCCAGTAAAATCAAAAACTGCCAATAAGGTGCAGGCCAGCTGCTGGGCCTGTGTTCTCTCCTACAAACCACATACACAAATAGGAAGATGGTATCCGAGGTTATAATTTCCTGGCCAGCAAGTGTCTTGGGTTTCACTTCAATGGTTAAGGATGTGTCACCCAGGCGCCTTAGTATGGGGCATTTCCAACCTTCAATTAAAGGACTATCATTTACTCTATATATTAACATCTAGAACAATAAACACTGTGGAACACAGTCATTAGATACAGCCATAATCCATGGCCTGCTGAGTGTTGATGTCAACCCTGCTGTGCTTGACATCTGAAATAATCCCAAAGAAAGCACCACATTTTCTAAGCCAGGACTACATTGAGGATACCCACCCCTGGCTGCATTCTATCTTCCCACCTTCATCTTCTAACCTGTCGACATCTTGATTCAAGACGTTTAAAAACCAATTAAAAAGCCCTTGTCTTTTACAGAAAGACATCCAGGCCTACCTTTTCCCTTGCTGACAATAATACTACTGGTTTCCCTTTGGTGGAACCTATTGGCTATTACTGCAAATCACAAAGCAATTCAGATTGAGTTATGATTCTTAATCAAAAGGATGTCAGAATGGTGTAGGGTCACAACCAAAAAGCCACCCCCCTCAAAAAAAAAAAAAAAAACCCACAAAAAACAATCTTGAGTTTTTGATGCACAAAGGGAAGAGAGTTGATAATAAATAAAAATGCACTCAAACTAGCCAAACTGTGGAGCCATGTAAAAAGTACCACACTCCTTCCTACACTGCAAGATCCATTTTTGTCATAACCTGTCAACACAGCATAAATGCAATTTTTGCAGGTCTAGTCACCTATACTTCTGAGGTGAACCCTTCCTTCAGGGGATGCAAAATTAATACCAAATTAAAAAGACTCCTCTGTCAAGAGTCGGGGTTGGGGGAGAGGGGAATCTCACAGTATTTATTATACACCAACAGGTTGTTTAGGAGACATGTGCTGGGTTACAAGTGATAGAAAGACCTGTATACTGAGATTGGGAAGCAATGACACAAAGAAAGCCTGCTCAGAACTCTAGAGCACCCTGGGACCCAACAACTTCAGGACTGGGTCAAAAATAGGCCTTGTTTATTCAGGAGACTGCAGCGACTGTCCACTGCCTTAGTGTCTGAATCACATAAGTGAACCTTCCCTGGGAAAAGGTCTAATATGGTGGGTTGTCTGTCACATTTACAGCATCCCCATTTGGAGAAACCATCAGACCCCATCATTTCATAGGCACAGGCCAGAGAGGCTGCCCCTGGCTGAGTTGCCAACACCCAGTCTGTTGGGCAGCAGCAGAGCCAGTGAGTTCCCAAAACACAACATGAGGAAACTCCATGCTCCTGGAGCAATATTCCTCAGAAGGAGGCCTGTGCACACAGAGGGCATGTAGCTTTCCTGTGTGTGTATCCTTAAGTGAGTTATGATTCTTCCAAATTATCTGTACCATTATTCCTCTCCACTGATAATTTTTCATTTTGCTTTGTTTTTGATAAAGTATTATTCACCATACATGGATTTATAGAAGCGGATTGGGAAGAGTCTCAGCACACTAGTCCTTTTCCCTGAACAGAATGACTTTCTGGAAATAACGGCCACAGTGCCCTATTGGAGGGAAGGTTTTTTTTTTCCCCCAAGTGGACAAAGGCATTTTCTGATCTCAACACCCAGTAGCTCTAGTTGGGCTGGGATAGAGAGGGTGAGAGGCAATCTGGTGGAGGCTTCCCGGCTTCTCCATAGCACGTGCTTACTAGACTTCTGCACACCTAGCCTGGGTCCCTGTGTGCTGGCTCTTATAAACCACTCTGGCTGGCTGTACCTGTAGGCTTTCACTGTGCATGGCCGCCACCTGCTGGGCTATCCTGGGATTGACTGGTGGGGCCATGTAACTGTACACCTGGCCAGCACAGGGAGGTGTGAGAACACATTGTCAAGTTCATTCGGTGGCTTTCATTCCAGAGGGAGCCTCTAATCTGGCTGTAACACACAGGAATCTGTTTTTTAATAGTCTTTTGGAGACCTAAAGTCTACGATTCCCTCTGGTCATTCATCTGAGAGTTTAATCACCTTCTCTCAGAAATATTTTCCCTATTTGTGATCTCAACGATCCTTCTGTTGAGGCTAATTTACTACTGATCTGTCCTGATCAGGAATGAAAAGCAGCCACTACCAATTCTCTGAGTACAAGACCTTTGTGGGCCTGGGGAAAGATGAATGAATGTGCCTCACTTCTCTGGAAAGGTCCAAGTCAATTTTTCTTTACCCACTTTAAAGTATATTTATCATCTCCGTGGCTCTGTGGCTCTTCTCAGAATATGCTCACTTTCTCTACATCTTTCTTTATCTGGAGATGTGATACCTCTGGGAGAATCTGACTGAAAGCAAATGTAATGATTCCAGTATCGTGTGTATGTATCCCTCTAGGTGACCATTCCTTTTGTAAATATTTTCTGAATATCTCATATGCATGAGGCAAATAGGTAAGGTCCATGTGGAATATAAGATGGATTGCTCAAGCACTTTCCAAGGAGGGAGGACATAAAGCCACAATGCTTATTCACAAACCTCTACAACAGTATATGACAGGAACAGTCATCAGCGTCACTGGAAGCCAGCAAAGGGAGAGAATCCTCTCAGCCAGGACATGGGGAGGGCTTCATGGAGGCAGTGGGAATTGATATGATCTTGGAAGGATATGGAGAATTTGGTTGAATCTAAGAAGAAGGAAACCAGAAGGGGAACGAGCATTCTTGGCAAAGCTAGCAGCCTGAGGAAAACCCTGGACACAGTGAATACTGGGCATAGATATGACAGGCTGGATATGGTTGCGTTTGAGCGAGTCAAGGGAACAGTAAGGAAAAACTAAACTGAGCCAGTCAGTGTGGGACTCCTACGATGGGGAGGCATTGAACTATTAGGTATTGTGTTCCCCTCATACAACTCCTATTTGACTTTATTAACTTGAAAACAACTCGTTTTTTTTTTTTTTTTTAAATCATGCTGACCCTAAATCAGCTCTTATTAATGTCACTTTGTTCCCATCCAGGATCAGCTCTTGGTTTTGACTTGTTTGCTCCAAGTTCAGGTTTGGCTTTCACTGTGTTATTCCACTATGTCTGAGCAACTGTCTTACCCTAGCATGCTTCACTCCCCCTCTCCTGATCACAAGATCAGTTCCAACTGACTATTCTGCCTCACTCACTTCTTTCCTTGATGTGGTACGTCTTTTATTCTTCCTCTTTTCTTTCAGAAGAGATAGAAAAGCAGGGTACACAGAAGGGAGACCCCGAGCAAGTCACATGCCCATTGTGGCCTCAGCATTCTCATCTCAGAGGCACCTATCTAACCCCTTTGGTGCTTTCTAGAGCTTACACCATATAAGGAAATAACCTCAACAATCCCAGTCCACAAGCCATTACACCCACCCCCACTGCAGAGTCATTTCCATAGAATAATTGTAGCTTCCCTGAAAGAATTTGCTTATGAAATTGATGAAAAATGTAGTTCAAAACAAACTGGATGTGCTTTGAGTTATTCATTTCCAAATGGGAAGAGAATAGAGGAAAAGATGGGAAGCAGACCCAACTTCCCTCCTTGCCAAAGTGCCTCTCTTCAGGAGGTAGTTTCAAAGACAAAGAGAAATGATGAATTAGAAAGCAAAACAATGATCTACAGGTGGCACCCAGCACTCTGCTCCCTTCTCAAATCAGCCAACTCTGTCTCCTCCTCCCCTCCTCCCTCCCATCACCAGGTCCTGCTTGAGCCAGCCTGTCAACAGAGGCAAGACTTTCCCTGGGTGGTTCTCACTAGAGCCAGTTACCCTACAAGGCTGCTTCAGGTTGCTTACTATACTGTGGTTCTCAGTCTTCCTTTGGTACTAATTGCCTTGAGCAATTACCCAGCAGGAGGATGAGATGAAAAACACTAACAACCAGTGAATTAGTAAGCTCCAGCCTCAGTTTCCTATTAGGTACTAGGATTACATGAGCCCATGTATCAGGAAGAATCTAGAGGGTTGTGAGAAGAAAAAGGGAAAAATTGAACTAGATCAGTTCCAACTGACTGACTGCAGTTCCAACTGCAAGGAAGGTGGCATGAGATCACGATGAAGAATTCTATCTTGTCTCACTACTTCTGCATTGCTTTTATTATTATTGGGGTGCTTCATAAAATAATTCCACATCAATTTTTAAAATTAATTCTTACAGTAGCTCTGCAACATTAGAAGTTGTAAATCCTATATTGTAGATAGGATGAGGTTTTGATTTTCTTATGTCTTACAGTGAGTGTACCCGAAATCCATTATAATTTTTCTTGGATTGAAGGAAGAAAACATACTGTTGAAATATATACAGTTTAATGATAAATTAACTTGAGAAGTCTCTTAAGCATGGTACTTTAAGAAATAATGCAGACTCTTTGAAACTTGGAAGTTTGCTGCTAATTAACAAGGAGTATTAGGCTTCTCAGAAAGAATAATTTACATTTCCAGCCCTGCTGCTTAGCCACAAGTGTGGCTTAAGAAGACAAACGGAGAAAGGACAGTAACTACAGGACGGTAATGAAAAGTAGTAGCAGCTGAATAGTCAAGAAGGGACCCTGCAGGGGGTGACAGCTTTCATATGAATTGGTCATCTCTGCTCACCTCCAAAGAAAAGACATACCAGCTTGACTCAAACCCCATGGAGTCTTATAAATGCTACCAAGAAGAAGAAAGACCTTGGAATGCATGAGAGGACCCACAGGAATGTAGAATATTGTCCTCCAATTTTTTTTTAGTACTGCAGATTCTTTTCAGTATTCTATGATTTAAATGGTTTTTGCATGCAGCTGGAGCATATTCCAAGATCTTTCAAGTTTTTACTTCCTCTCACTTTGACTCCTAGTAGGCCAGACAATATTTGTTAACTCGGTTACCAACAATGATGCTCTGGGCCTACAGCATTTGCATACCGAGAAAGTCCTTTGCTTACCTTGATGGACATTGAATTTATCCTTCAAGCCCAGTCCTAATCCTACCTTTTCCCTAAAGCCCTCCCTCATCACTTTTCTAGACACTGAATCTAATTACTTAGACTGTGAAATTAAGACTTCTGTTCTTAAATAACTAACAACACTGACAGAACAGAACACCTTATTTCTTCGATGAGGGAAGAAACTATTTCACCATTCTCTTAATTACAGTTGGTATTTGTTGTTGTGCTTTAGATTTTCAAAAAACTCTGAGTGTAACATCTTACCCCACCTACACAAAAGGTTTGAAAACAGATAGGCTTCTTTGATTGCAAGTGACAGAAGCCCAACCTGATCAAGTTTAACTAGAAATAGGAATTCAGTAGAGGTGTGCTGAGCTTGCCCATAGAATAGATTTGGCAGGGCAGATTTGGAGGGCCCAGAGACGAGAATGAGAGACTTGATTCCTCCCATAGTTCGTCAATCTATCCTAAATGCTTTTCCTTCCCACCTTCCCCTCACATTTCTGCTGTCTCATGCTCTCCTGCTTAGGCCTGCTCATGAACGTGAAAGCAGGGATATTCCCTTCCTTTGACAATATGTACATAATACCAATTCAACAGCATTACAAGACTGAAGCCGGGAAGGACTAATTCTCTCAAGGAAAGGCAAGTTCTGCACGTGAACCAAAAGGAGAGGTGGACAGATAACAGAGCAAACAAAAATCCAGTCTCCACTTCTTCAAGTCACAGTTTTTATCCTCTGAAAGCTACATATAAACTGAAGCTGACACAAACTACATAGCTGTTCTTTAGCTCAATCAAGCCACAGGGCTATTCTTCAGCAGTTGCAAGATACAAAAAAAAAAAAAAAAAAAGAAGGAGTTACCTGGAGTTCTGTCCATTAACGTGGGGACATGGGAGCTAACATGGGGACTTACTCTGAGTAAAATGTTCAACAATAATTAGTCTATAGAAATTATTTTCGGGTTATGAACTCCCATTTTTACCCCAAATACAGATTGCAGAATCACATCGGTTACACATCCACATTTTTACATAATGCCCTATTAGTAACTGTTGTATTCTGCTACCTTTCCTATCCTCTACTGTCCCCCTTCCCCTCCCCTCCCATCTTCTCCCTCTACCCCATCTACTGTAATTCATTTCTCTCCTTGTTTATTTTCCCATTCCCCTCACAACCTCTTATATGTAATTTTGTATAACAATGAGGGTCTCCCTCCATTACCATGCAATTTCCCTTTTCTCTCCCTTTCCCTCCCACCTCATGTCTCTGTTTAATGTTAATCTTTTCTTCCTGCTCTTCCTCCCTGCTCTGTTCTTAGTTGTTGCTCTCATTATATCAAAGAAGACTAATGTATGAAATCTGATATGTCAAGAGCTTTGTAATGTTTTGAACAACCAATAAAAAAAAAAGATTTAAAATTCCAAGTATGGTTTCTAATAAAAAAAAAAAAAGAAATTATTTTCGGGGCCTGGGGATCTAACACAGAGCCTCACACAGTCTAGGCAAGTGCTCTGCCACTGAGTCACAGCCCAGGCCCTAAATCCACAGAAAATTTGCTAAAACATCCCCTAATCCCATGCTTCCTTTCCAACGGGAGTATTTGGAGCATAAGAAAGGCATCCCTAAGAGGATGAAACTACCATTCAATAATTATGATGAAATATAATTTGGAAACTGTCAAAATAACAATAATAACCACACTTACTGACCAAGGCTTGGTGTATGGCAGGAACCATTCTCAGAGGTTTGCACCTGCTAATACAGTCAGTCACTCCTCACAGCTCCATGAGAAAAGTACTGTTATCCCCATTTAATGACAGAAGAAACCGAGGCTTAGAGATCATGCAAACAGGCAGCAGGACAGGGATTCAAACTCCTAACTCTCTGTCAATGAGTGGATATGCACTCTGTTGGCTTGCCACACTCCTCCATAGTAGGGGTCCCAGAGGACTGCTTACATCCAATTCTGGCTATTACGGGGGCTGGCCATTTCTACCTGACACCCAAGCCTTTCTTTTCAGACTTGGACTTTCATTGTAAATATTCCTTGATTGCCTTTAAATGTTGAAGAAATTGAAATGAAAGGATATTTTTGGGAAATAGAAGTGATCGGTACATCAGGATTGTCTTATAGCCAGGAACAGATGTTCTCCAAACTGCTGTCTACTCACTTTTATTCCTTAGCCCAAGCTGTACCCTTTGCCAGAATCTTGAATTGTTTCTTAAATCTCTGCCTAGCAAAACCCACTTTACAACCCACTTTAAGATCTCATTCAAGTCGGGTGTGGTGGTGCCTGTAATTCTAGCCACTCAGGAGTCTGAGGCAAGAGAATCTCAAGTTTAAGGTCAGTTGAAACCCTATCTCAAAATAAAAAATTAAAAAGAGTTGAGGATGGAGCCCTCTGGGTTTATTCCTGAGTACCACACACAAATAATAATTTATTACAAATAAAAAAGGATTCCATTCAAATGTCTGCTTCCCTTGGCTCACCTCAAAAACTAAATCACTGACTCCTGCACATTACAGCACTGGCCATGCACCTCTATTACAAATTTGTCTCCTTCATATATACCCTCGCAAGATGGTGACAACCTCCATGACAAGAGCTAATCTCCTGTGTCTTATTGCTATTTGGGTCTCCAGTGCACAGTACAGAGCATGGCCCACAGGAAATGTTCATTGAATGCTTGTCAAATGAGTGGATAAGTCGGAACAAGTTAAAGCACATGGATATCATTTATTTCATTGATTCAAAGATCCAAGAGTAAATTCCAAAGTGATATCCAATTTAGTCCCTTGCTTAGAGGTAACCAGGACTAAGTTTTGAGAACGAAATCAGTAGTGTTGGAGTGGAATCAAAAGAAACAGTTCCTGTTCAGCCCCTGGCATTGTTATGTCTGCAGTGCCAGAGGGAGGAGAAAGAAAGAATAAACATAAGCTGTGTCACTACCAAGATGCTATAATCAAATTATTTTGGTCCAAACCAAAGGAGTCCACTTCTAACCATAGGTCAGAAGATAATCCAACCTGTGTCAAACACAGAATTTTAGTGGGCGGGTGTATTTCCTCAGCTGTATACACAAGTAATTCATAATCTCTCTAATGGGTATGGACCAAACAACCAGCTTTATTTTCCCTGAGCTTTCTACTCAAGCATCTGGAACTAGATGTACCACACAGTTCTACATAATCTCTGTAGAACATGCTCAATAACAAGCTTCAACTTTTTGCATACCCAGAAATGCAGAAACTATCATTCTCAAAAACTTGGTGCAACTAACGTACTTTCTGGGAGATTATAAACAAAAATAATAGAATTATAAAGTTGCAGACCTAGAAGATTCCTGTCACTCTTCATACTACTCATGGGAAAATATTCCCTGAGTCACGTGTCTTTCCAAGATTACACAGCCAACCGGAAGTACTGATAATATACCAAAGAAGTTAATTCTTGTGCTTTTAACAAGTTTCTTTCTTTCTTTCTTTTGGTAAGAATGGTTCAGCATAATTGTATCCATTCAAAATAATATCTGCAAAAAAAATCCTAATCTAAATGGGTTGAATGGGTATACTTCATCAAAGGATAGTGTGAATTTTCACTTACGGTAATCTCCAAAATGTCATATTTCTGGCCTTTGGAGAACTTGAAAAACCACAAATGTACTAAAACCCAACAAGTTCACAGAGTCAAAATGTGGGGCTTTGAGCAGAAAACACCAACTTGGAGGATTAAAGAAATTCCTGGTCTGAGAGATGGAGTGAGGGATGGATAGAGAGACCCGCCCATTCAGTGAGAGAAGGAAGGTGTTGAGTGCTACTTTTCATTAATATTTGCTACTCTACCTCGGGAAGAATGTGTGTGCTTCCCTAGCATAGGTTTGCCCATGTGACATGCCCAATGACACGAGTGGAAGTGATTTGTGTTGCATCCAGACAGCAGTGTATAGTCCCCCATGTATTCTTTGCCTGACTTTAGGATCACAGAAGTCTGTTTGGTTTAGCTTCCTGAAGCTAGATTCCAAGTGGCTGCAGTGAGCCATTTCTTTACTGGTCTCTGATGGATTTATAATAAGCAAAAACTACAACTTGCTATTTTAAGCTTCTGAGATTTAGGAGTCAAGATTTAGTATGAGATAGTCTAGCTGGTCTAAAAGAGAGTAGGGAACCAAATAAAAAGGAAGGTCTGTTAGTTCTGAGAGGCATGGCTTATGAGTCAAACTGGATGATGTCAGATTCTAGCTCAGAAATGTGCTTATAATGTCTACTATATTGTATGTTTATATATAACATAGTCACAAAATGTAATAATTACACATATATAACATGTATACCATTCATGTTCTGAATTTTGTTGAATTTTTTGACTAAGTAAAGGATTTTGTAAAGTCATTGCAGTACCTCAAGCCAAATGATTATTCACAACAGAGAAGAAGGAAGAGAAAGAACAATAAAGTAGAACCTCTTCCGAGAAAAGCCCCAGGATTCTTAATATACAGAAGGTGAGTGTCAATGCAAGAATCCAAATGCTCATATACACTTTTCCCTTGGCATTCCAACCACATCTTCACTCCCTCTTCATATCTCAGTGACCTGCCAACCTCATCTTCAGTGGCATCTGATGGGCCTCAGCAGGCTCATCTTCTCATCTGATTGTATATGCATGAAAGTACATGTGTGCCTGTGAGTGCTTACATGGCTACCCAAATACTCAGAAACATTAAGAAACACTTGCTAGGTACAGAAAATAACACTGCATACTCTCTTCTCTATATAAATACTGTCTTCTTTCTAGATAATCCAATTTCCACCTAATAGCATTACAAAGATATGACACTCAATGGTGGATTCCTTTTAGACTTGGGGCCTTGTAGTAGCCCAAACCAACTTATTAGACACCAGTGTCATGGAAGATATCAAAGGAAGAAGGTAAAGGCCTCAACTTGAATAACTTCAGTCTACATTCTCCTCCAAAGACCACAGGCAATTTACTAAATAAGTTGATTAGCACTTCTAATGTGGATATCTTAAACTGGTTACCAAACTCCTTGACAGAATCCAGAAGCCAAAGCTGAAGTTCATTTCCTAATGGATCTATAGAGTTCACCTTTACAGAGAACTTTAGAGTGTTAATACAGAGAGGTTCAAGAGGCCCACTGATCCAATCTCTTTCTTTAATTTTTCAGTATAACACGGTGAAGCAGGATGTGCTACCCACAGGGGTTTAGGAGAAGTTCCAGTCCAAGGCCAACTACTAACTGCTTTGTATATAAGGAGGCCAACCTTTGAAGTCAAATCTTGACCCAAATGAACTTTCTCCTTTCTTTTTGCCCTTTTCATCAGCACAGCCACCATCAGCTTTTCATTATGTGCCTGTTTATTTTGTGTTTCACTAAATGCCCTTTACAGAACTTGTAGAAGCTATTTTAGTAGTTTTATGTACACAGAAAATGCTTTGTTTAGGCTCCACCTTGGGTTCAGGGTGTCTGGGGCCTGTTGAAGTTGATTAAATTTGAGAGAAAAATCAGACAAGAAGTCAGACAAAGAGAAAGAGATAGTTATAGATCTGGCTTCAAATCTACCTCTGCTGGCCTGCATGTTTCTCAATGTCCCTTCCTCCCCTCTTATAGTTAGAATTCTATAGCAGCTATTGAAATCATCCTGGAAACAGAATTAGAAAGAAATCTATGAACCATGGAAATGAAGCTTAAACTCTAGAGAGTCACCATGGTATCAGAATCTCATCCATTACTACAGTCTGAAATCAGAGATCCCTTGGGAAAGATCTCTATGTACCACAAAATTATAATATAGCTATACAATCTTTTCTGTAATAAGTAATTTTCCATGAGAACAACATTTCTCCGTCTTCTGGGACATAGCTGAAACATAACTTATATTACATGTCTACTTTTTAAATCGAAAACTTCAAATTTGCTAAGCATCATGCATTTTTAATCTTGCATAGCTGGACTTTTTAGTAGAAAACCCATCTTAGCAAAGGGAGCTTATTCCCAGATGCACTATTTGGGGTTTGGCATCTAGAAGGTTAAAGGTTGATTTATAAACTATTCACGTGTCTTATAAGTGTCTTTAGATGGAGAAAAGGAGGCAATCCTTCCTCACTTTTCTTAAAACAAGTTACATGTGAGTCCACACTGGAACTGAGGAATTAAAATCCAATATTAGGAAGTCTATTCTTGCAGCAAAAATACACTGAAATTGATCTCTTATAGTGGAGGCAGTAGAAAAGATCTTTGCATACTACATAAACTTAGAAATCTTTAATCTGAACTAGTTCTGATGGTACCCTGCCCAAAGACAAGGGTCTGCATTAGATAATGTGAACCCCAATCCAAGATAAAAATTAAGATTAAGATCACCAAGATAGAAGAAGAAAACTTCATTTAAATAGAACCAAGACCAGTCTCCATCCAGTCCACAAGAAACATGGATTCCTCTAGGGAAAATCCAGACCACTCTGTGTGGGTATCTTCACTTCATACAGACACCAAGAAGAAGATACAGGAGCTCGGGATTTCATATTTTGGCACTTTCAGAGATTCACTTTTTGAGAGATAGAATTTAAAGATAGTTAAGGTATCAAAGAGGTCATTGGGTGAGAAGGATTCCCAAGCATTAACAGCCTGCAGTGGTGAGAACACAGCATGCTTTAGAGTCTGAGAGACTAGAGTGAAGCAAACATGGGGAGCTGATGGAGAGGAACAGCCAAATCTGGATGAGCAGGGCCAGCCATGCCAAGGAATTTGGCCTTTAAGAACAGGGAAAAGCTATCACCATGTTTTAAGTAGGGAAATAACATGATTAAATTTGCATTTTTAAAGCTAGTCTTAGTCATAGGGTAGCAAATTGTTTACAGGGGAAATAAGGGTGATTCTGGGAGGTGAACTATGAGACCCTGGAGTAGTCCAGGTGGGCATACTAAGATGGTAGCAACAGAGATAAAGAGTAGTAAAAGGATTTGTGTGCTATTTAGGAAAAAGAGTGGAGAAAATGTGGCAATTGACAGGATAAGATAAGAGGTAAGGAACAGGTGGGGGTGACCCCTGGAGTTTTTAATTGAGTAATGACTTGAACAATAGTGTTGTCCTGTGCTGAGCCAGGAAATGACTGCTAGAAGAAAACCAAGCTCCAGGAGACATGGAGTCAAAATATGAAGTTCAGCCATTGTTTTAGTCAGCTTTTCTGCCGCTATGACTAAAGGACCTGACCAGAACAACTATAAGGAGGAACAGTTTATTTGAGGGCTCACAGTTTCAGAGGTCTTAGTCCATAGAAGGCCGGCTCCATTCCTCAGGGCTCAAGGTGAAGCTGAATATCATGGCGGGAGAGGTGATCCAGAAGCAGAGAGAGGGGCTGGGATTGTGGCCCAGTTGCAGCGTGCTTGCCTAGCATGTCTGAGGCACCAGGCTCAAGCCTCAGCACCACATAACAAATAAAATAAAGGCATTCTGTCCATCTACAACTACAAAAAAATTTTTTTTAAAAGGCAGAGAGGGAGACTCCAGCTCCAGATACAAATATATACCCCATAGCCACGATTCCAATTAATTACTTTCTCCAGCCACACCCCACCTGCCTCTAGTTACCACTCAGTTAATCCCATCAGGGATTAATTCACAGATTGGGTTAAGCCTCTCACAATCTAATCTTTTCTCCTCTGAACGTTCTTGCATTGTCTCACATGTGAGCTTTTGGGGAACACCTCATCCAAACCATAACAGCCATGGTAGTTGAAACCATGAAAAACAGAAATCCTGGTCTTGGGATGTAGTTTAGTTGGTAGAGTGCTTGCCTTGTATGCACAAAACTCTGGGTTCAATCCCCAGCACCACATTTAAAAAAAAAAGAATAGAAAGAAAGAAAAACAGAAATCTTACAGAGATATAGCAATCCTAGTTTGACCAGAACACTTCTAGTTGATGTATGTTAACCCCATAGCCTCTCTACTTCAATTTTTTTTGTGTGTGGACACAATATCTTTGTTTTATTTTTATGTGGTGCTGAGGATTGAATCCAGTGCCTCATGCATGCTAGGCAAGCACTCTACCATGAGCCACAAACCCAGCCCTACTTTAATATTTATATCAGATGTTTTCCATTTTAATAAACTCTTTTAATTGTTGCATTCAAGTATGCTGGGATATGCTTGATAGATTTCTATTTCATTTGCCTCTCTTCTGCCACAGTCTCATTAGTTACTGAGAAGACAGAATTCTTATTCACAATATAGTAAAATCTAAATGATGACAAATAATAATACATTTTTCCATACACACCATAATTAATGCCTCCCTTTGTAGGGTAGCATAGAGGGTTGCTTGCCTGCAAAACAACATGTATTAAGATAGAAGCAGCCAAACAGCTAAATTTTTTTGTTCTGGGAGCAGTGATACAGGAAAATTTCTCAATGTTGCCACTGGTAGCCACGTGGTGTACCAGCCACATCCTAGACAATGGCAAATATTTGAGATACACAAGGCCACTAGGCCACCAACCGAAATTTAGAAAATTACAAACTAGGAAGATATGAGAAATCAGTAAAGAAAGGTTGAGCATTTTTGACAAACATATGGAGTAGTCTGAACACTCTGGCTAAAATACTTTTAGCTATTTAAAGTGTAAATCTATAACAATTTGGTTTTACTATTTGAAACCCATTTTATTTTTTATTAAATGCTTTCAGCAAAAAAAAATCCTAATGTTTTATGTAACTAAAAAGAACCAATAAAAAAAAGAAATGAACCTGGCATGGTGGCACATGCCTGTGTTCCTAGGGGTTCAGGAGGCTGAGCAGGAGGATGGCAAGTTCAAAGCCAGGTGAGGTGCTAAGTAACTCAGTGAGACTGTCCCTAAATAAAATATGAAGTAGAGCTGTGGATGTGGCTCAGTGGTTGAGTGCCCAAGTTAAATCCCTGGTACCCCCCACAAAAAGAAAAGAAAAGAAATGAGCGAAAACATAAAAGTGCATTTTTAATAAATTAAAGTACTGATACCATTTTTCAAGACAATTCATGATGAATGTGGAATTTACAAACAATGTTTGTCAACATTTTCTACCCAAGATCATCCAGGGCCTACAGTAATACTAGTGGCCATATAACAACAACAACAACAAAAAACTATATCTAATGAAGAATTTGCATTTATTTTTAAGTAGACTATGACCAGAGATATGTACCTACACAGAACCCTTTGATACTACTCTGCACAGCATGATTTTTCATTTATATCAAATTTTTAAAAAATAATTTCACTAATCTTCAGTTTCAGATTTTCTTGTTCACATATAAAATATAAAATAATGATAATTATTTATTCCAGAAGAATATTAACTATTAAGCTCTTTTATTATTTTTTAATTGATGCTTTACAGATACACTTAAAGGGGGAATTCACCATGTTATATTCATATATGTACATAGCATAATTTGGTCAATTTTATTGCACATGTTTCACCTTTCCAATTCTTTCTTCTTCCCCTTCAATCCCCTTCTTCTACTCCACTGATATCCCATCTAATTTAATAGGCTCCCACCAATCTTCTCTTCTTTTTCCTTCAGCATCCACATATGAGAGAAAATATTCCACCCTTGAATTTCTGTGTCTGGATTATTTCACTTAGCATGATGTTCTCCCAGTCCATAGTTTGTTAGCAAATGCCATAATTTCATTCTTCTTTATGACTGAGTTAAACTTCATTGTGTATGTATATACATATTTTTTTTCTTTATTCATCTGTTGACAGGCAACTAAGCTTATTCCATAATTTGGCTATTATGATTTTTTGAATAAATACCAAGGAGGGGGCCTGCTGGGTCATAGAATAATTCTGTTCCTAGTCCTTTGAGGAATCTCCATACTGCTTTCCAAACTGATTGTACTAATTTGTAGTCTCACCAAAAATGTAGGAGTGTACCTTTTCCCCACATCTTCACCAACATTTATTATCATTTGTATTCTTCATGATTGCCATTCTAACTGGACTGAGAAGGAATATCAATGTAATTTTGATTCACATTGCCATGATTGTTAGGAATGTGGAACATTTTTGCATGCTTTTGTTAGCCATTTGTATTTCTTCATTTGAGAAGTGCCTGTTTAGTTCTTTTTCTCATTTATTGATTTTTATTTGGTGTTAAGTATTTTGAATTCTTTATATATTCTGGATATTAATCCTCTATCAGAGGATTAATCCTCTATTTGAGGAGGAGCCAGCAAATATTTTCTCACATTCTATAGGCTCTCTCTTCATATTCTGGTTTTCTTTGCTGTGGAGAAGCTTTTTTAAATTTTAATCTGTCCCACTTATTGATTCTTGGTTTCATTTCTTGACCTGCAGGGGTCTTGTTAAGGAAGTCAGTGCCTGTGTCAATATGTTGGACTATTGAACCTACATTGGAAAGTTTCTGGTCTAATTCGTAGGTCTTTGTTCCACTTTGAGTTGACTTTTGTCAGGGTGAGAGATAGGGATCTAATTTCATTATTCTACATATGGATATTCAATTGCCCCAGAACCATTTATTAAAAGGCTATCTTTTCTGTAATGTGTTTCTGGCATCTTTGTCAAATATTACTTGTATTATTATTATATATATTATATTATTATATACAGTAATATTATTACAAATATTACTGTATCTATGTGGTTTTGTATCTGTGGCTTCTATTCTATTCTGCTGGTCTTCATGTCTGGTTTGATGATAATGCTATGCTGTTTTTGGTGCTATAGCTCTGTGGTATAATTTGAGATGGAGAATTGCATTACTGCCAGCATTGCCCTTTTTGCTCATTATTGCTTTGACTATACTGGGTCTTTTATTCTCCCAAATAAATTTTAGGACTTTTTTTTCTATTTCTGTGAAGAATGTCATTGGCATTTTGATGGGAATTGCATTGAATCTACATATGGTGTTTGGAAATATGGCCATTTTGACAGTATTAATTCTGCCTATACAAAATAATAAGAGGTCTTTCCATTTTCTAAGGTCATCTTCAATTTCTTCATTCAGTGTTCTATAATTTTCATTGTAGAACTCTTTCTTTCATTGTTAGATTTATTCCCAAGTATTTTTTTAGATTATTGTGAAGGGGATAGTTTTCCTTATTTCTTTCTCAGCAGATTCATTATACTGGTATAGGGAAGCTATTGGTTTATGAATGTTGATCTTATGTCACGCTACTTTGCTGAATTTGTTAATCAGCTTGAGAAGAATTTGTTAATCATCTGGTAGAATTTTTTGGATTTTCTAGATATAGGATAACATCACCAGCAAACAGATAATTTGACCTCTTCTATTCCTCTTTGTGTCTTTTTAATTTCCTTCTCTTTCCTGAGTGGGGTGGGGCCCACTAGTAAACTCTTAACTGATAATAATTTTACATCAATGGAATTGCATGATTCAAATGGAAAACTGGTTAGTTTCAATGATGCTGGATTTTTTTTCACCCCGTTCAATGCAGTTCATTTATCCAAAGGTGATATATTTGACATTGTGAAGGATAAGTTCAATTCATTTTAAACTTCAACACTAAAGGAAAAAAATCCCTTGTTTTTGAGGCGATAACATGCATGGAAATTTTACTAGGCAAATCATGGCAAACTATGTCCTTATTAAAAATAAAAAGTCTAAGGGGGAAGAAATGCACTTGAAATTAATTGTAATACACACATACTTCAGTTGGGTCCAAACAAGTTACAATAGTAAATATATAAATGCTTGTATATTCTCACAGACCCCCAAATCTGAAATATTTTCTTGACAAAACAAATGAGAATAAAAATTATTTTAGCAAAGTGATATTTAATTAATGATTCTTAGGAACAGATTCTTAGCAAGAATTATATTTTATAAGTATTTGAAACTTTTCTAAGTCAATCTCAGTGCCCTGCAATGATATTGAATTTTTGTAGCTGATACTTTTAATTTTTTATTCCATTTTGGTGAAACTTGTTCGGAAAATCCTTAGTAAAAATATCCAACAAGGAGAGCCAAAAACTTTATTTTAAGGTTTATTGAAAATAAAACTTGCCAACAAGGATTCATCATTCCTCCAAAGAGGAGAATCTTAACAAATTCGGTCTTGAGAACTCAAAACTATGTATAATTTCTACAGTTGAAAAAGTAGTGACTTTTGTAATATCTCAACTCATTAAAAGCTATTTGGATGGATTTCCCATTTTTCAATGAATAAGTTTGTATTCAAAACTAGAATCTAAAAATGTTTACAAATTTTCAGCATCTAAATTTGCCTAAACACTCAAAAACATCTTAATTAGATATTCGATGATTTTTTTCACGTAAAAAAAATATTCATAAAAGGCACTTTGAATAGAGTATTTGGATTAAAACATTAATGTATCTCAATGTGAAATTATCAAATTAGACTATCTTGCATTTATCAGAATTTTCTCTGAGCTTACATGGTACCTCAGCACCTATAGAAAGCAATTTTTTAAAAATTAAACATATCATACTCCTCAGAGAAGAATGTATTTCTGATATCAATTTTAACCAGAGGGTAAGGTCAGGAGGTTTGACTTCAAAAGTGCAGAACAGGTGATTTAGCACTATCATAACACTGTTCTTTTCTTCTATAGGTAGTTACACAAATCCATGCATGTGCTAAAACTCAGTTGTACAACAACAAAAATTTACTCTATATAAATTTTTTAAATAAATTAATGATAACTGAAAAGATTTGCAGCAAATAATTGCAAACTATTATCATCTTATAATTTATGTACTGGCTATATTCCTGCTTTATCATTTTCTATCCTGTATTTGAAATAAATCCTGAGTAAAAATTAAAAATTGAATATTAATATTAGCATATCCTTAATCCTGAGAACACACTCATCTGTTTCCCATGGCTGATTGCATTGGTGCCACATGAATTGTAGAAAAAGTCACCTGAGTTGTGACCTTTAACCTTCAGTGTACTGATATCTAATTGCTGTTAAATTGATGCCTTATTATAGTAATGACAAAAATCATTCCACAGTCACAATTTTTACTCACACTAAATTATTTTATTCACTAGAAAATTAAAATGCATTGGGCATTTGTAATTGAGATACTTTAATAGAATAATACTCTTGTTTACTGAGTTATTTAATAAATTGAGATTTGATTTGATGTTAAGTGATACATTAACTACCATAGATGAATGAGAAGTAAGGTGAATATAACTTTGATGCATTAAAACCCAGTAAAGAGCCAATAACTTCAAACACACTACTAAGTCTGCTGGCAGTTAAAACAGAGGAAAGTAGTGGGAAAATTGAGTCATCACATAGCACATAGTAATAAAGTGCACACATGCCAAACTCAAGGAGTCTGAATTTAACTTGACATTAAAGTTGATTGTGTTAGTATATATGACTTACAGTCATAAAAAGTTTATTCCTAGTTTTATATTTGTATAATACATATTTAAGTAACAGTATCCCCAAAACAGTTTATGTTAATACTTGGGATTCAGGGGAATTCTTTTTTCTCTTGATATTTTAGATCTACCACCCTGAAGTCGTTTATTCTGCGGAGGAATCACTTTCACAAGAGAAGAAAAGAAAATGCTTCATGCCTTGGAAATACAAATTTTCTTTGTTCAAAATGCTAAAAGGCCAAGCATACTTTTGGCCTGAGGCAGGCAGGCCAGCCACTCTGAACTGCCTGCTGATAGAAGGCTGATTTGTCAGGAGCCCCTTTCTGGTCACAGAGCATCCTGGGGCACACCCTGCCTCAGCAGATGGACTGGCTCTGCTTCCTCAGCCAGCGGCCCTGGCCCTACAGGCCTCACAGGCACAACACATTGCTTTTGTGCCTAAGGTCTATTTCCCCTAAACTCTACCCAGTTCCCAGAACAGTCACTTACCAATTTCCTGACTGGCACATTGGTACCCAACTACACATTTTACTCTGTATGACTTTGTCAACCTCTTCTAAAGCCAGCCTACTTCCCAAAACCCACCCATGAGATCTGTAGATACTTTGATGTCACACCACCTCATACCCATCTCTCAGGTTGACTCACATTTCTTCCCTCAACAAACACCTGCTATGTTGTGGCTGCAGTACTAGCAGCATAGCTGAGCCCCTTAGTTTCTCCAGTTTCCTCCCTTCGTCTGACAGTGGTTTACAAATTCTGCTCAGTATTCCTTCAAATTTTCTGATTTGAGATCTCAGCTTCCCCACAATTTGGCCTTGTTGTTGTCACCATGCCCGGCCATGCATTTTCTCCTAGTATCATGGCTCTAGAGGAAGCAAGAAGACCTTCTCACTAACAAGATTATACTCCTCAAGACCAAAAACTGATGGTCTTACACACAATCCCCTTGAATGACCAAAGTATATCAACTATTATTTTCTACAGTGTTCTTTCCTTTTCTCATTGCAAGCGAAAGGGCAAAACAAAACAAAACAAAAACCTTATGATAATTTCCTTGTGTACTACTCTGTGTGCACTTTTTTCCTATCTATATTTCACTTTGTATGTGTCTGTGTCTCCCAAAATTCAAGTGTTGGAAATTTAATCCCCAAAGCAACAGTGTTGAAAGTGGTAACTTCAATAGGCTTTTAGGTCATGAGGTCTCTGTCTTCATGAATGGGTAAATGCCATCACTGCAGGAGTGGGTTCCTGCTTAAAAAAAAAAAGAGTTCTGCCCTCTTCCCTTTCTTACTCAACTTCTGCCATGAGATGATGATGCAAAATGAAGGCCTCACTAGATATGGTGCCTCCATCTTGAACTTCCTATTTTCCAGAACTGTAAGAAACAAATGTGTTTATTCTCAGGTATTCTGATAGAGCAGCACAAAGTGAACTAAGAACCTAGCGAAGGAACATTGGTATTAAATAACTGAAATAATTTCATACCCAAAACATCCTCATACCAAACCCAAATATGAGTCCTCAACTGAATCCAAGCAAGTTTACTCATCACCTCAATGTGATCACTCAATTAATCACTCCCAGAGGGTTAAGAATGTTTTATACAAGAATCTCTGTCCCACAAACAACCAGCATTTCCAATAAGTCTGGTTGTGTCCTTGTGAGAGTCTCTGTAGCTGGTTGTCACTCAATGCATCTTGCATGAACACAGTATCACTTGAGAAATATATACTTAGGCACAAAGAAAATAATCTGAGCTATAACTAAACTATTTAAATAGTATTTGTCTTACCTTCAAATGAAACTATTCTTTAATTCTTCCACCCTTCCATCAACCCTTCCCAACCTCAAAAATGACTCAAATTTAAACAGAACATGCAAGAATACAAATTCTCTACTGAACACTAATTAATCAATCAAATTAGCCTCCTATAAAAAGTAATGAGTATGGCAGTAGAGGGAAATATCCGCAAAGCACCTTACTACTTCCCTTCTGAGGTACAATGTACCTCAATGTTTCTCACTTCTATTTTGTAGAAGCTGAAAATCAACTTTATTCATTTTTTCAAATTAATTATTCAGAATTGGTGAGTTTCATTGTGCGTACTTGTGTGTGTAGAAAAACATGTGATCACTTTCACTCCCAAATACTTTTCCTGCCCTGCTCAACTCTCCTGGTCTCCCTTCTATTTTCAGGGAGGCCCTTTTGTTGTTGTTGTTGCATTCTCCTCTGACTTCCATATGGAAGAAAACATACTTTTCAACTGGATAGAACTGGAAATCAACTTTTTAAATGTACCAAGCATGAATAATATTGCGTCTAGTAATTTTTGCACTCTTAAAAAAATACAGGGAGTATGCATTTTACAACAAAAATTTTGAACACCTTATGAAATGGCACATGGCAGGTTTTACTTGAAATTTCTGGATAGGGTTCTAAGTTTCCAAACTTTACTTTTTCAACTTGAGAAGAAAGTCAACTTCTCCCATCAGTACCTTTTCATTTCATATTCTGCCCCAAAAGGGAAAAAAAATGCATGTGTGTACAGACTAAGGACAAGAAATCTATTACTCCAACAACTGGGTTCATGAGTCTCTCTAGCTGCCTTTCAAGCTCTCTGTCATCAGTTGGCTGTGTTCTAGTATATTTTGGCCCATTCTCCTGGCTTTGGCTCAGCTCATGCTAACACATATGGAGGTGACTGGATTCAATATCAGGGAGACTATTTATGAGGGCTTATAATGTTACACCACCCATGTTCAATTAGACCTAAGAAGAAACTATGGATATCCTCTGCTTCAGTGTGAAAATTCCCATCCTCCCCACACTTCACTTTTTCCAGATTACCTTTTCCAAGGCGTGAGTGCTCACAGTCTGAAGCTAGGGAACAGGAAGCCATTTTTCACAGCCTGAAACATTCCTTTGATTTCAGCTCTACTCTGAGCAAGAGTTTTGCCCCATGGCTCTTTCTACTCCGTGTCAGGGTTTTCACACAAAACTAGGAAAAGTTGAAAAGCCCTGACCACACACCAGTCGCTCAACAATGTGAAGGCATAACTGTGAGTGTCAGCATGCACATTTTAAAATTTGACCTTGAACTGGAAAAAAAATAAAACCGTATAAAGAGGAAATGCCATAGCAGAGACCTACCGGGAATGAGTTATATCTGGAATAAATGACTTTGCTTTCCATCTCCTACTCTGTTATTTTAGGTTTCTTCTAATTTCCATTTTATAGAATGGGTCTGTTGACACATTACCCATCTGTCTGTCAACAGGAGTCCCAACAGACTGATGTAGCAGCATGATGGGCCAGGTCGATTGACAAGCATCAGACCAATAATCTAGAAGCACAGAAAGAGATTTGAGGTTAAAAAAGAAAAAGACATGGGCCAGAGGAAAGGATGAAGTGAATCCAGATGGAGTCCTAGAGGAAAGGAATACAGCTGAACAGAGGCTGAAGTTATGAGAAGTTTCTGAGATGTGAAAAGTTGAGAAGTCCAGTCATCCCAACAACATTTGCCCCAACAGCAGTATCTAGAGCAATGGAGCAAGAGATGTGGAATATTTTTAGAAGTTCTGGGGTAGCTTCTGGAAAGTACCAATACACTGGTATTGCGATTGTTTCAGATATTTGATCTGAGAGGAATCTAGCAAAATCTGAGTGCTCAACAGGTTTGTGCCCAATGGTCTGGTGAAGAGATAGGCAAGTATTGCAAAAACCATACTCACACTTAGGGATTAGGGATTAAACCACATTGAGCTAATTATAGTGAAGTTATGCTGGTAACTATAATTTGACTATATTTTTGTAATTTTCCCAATTGTCATTGTCATTCATTTAGTAATCATTCACTGAACTTCTACCGTAGTATTCACAATATCATAGCGAAAAGAGAAAATGGGGAAAGATTTGCTCAATGAGATTGTAAACTCCATGATAGCAGTCTTTGTATTGCACAATTCCATATTTTCAGAGCTCAGAACAGTGTCTGACACACAGTGTTCAATGAATATTTGCAGAAAGAGTTAATGAACAAATTTATAACCTAGTAATAGTCTATCATCTTTGTTACCACTAGGGGACTACGGTAAATTGGCTGTGCTCACTATAATGCTACCAGAGTGAACAATATTACAGTTGGCACATGGCAAGGTAGAAACCAAAATTTTCCAATGTAAAAGAGAAAGAGATTTCTATTCCCTCCTACAGTAGTTGTTATGAAAGTGACTAAGCCCAAAGAAAAGAAGCTGCCTTTGGATCTTTCCTTCTCTCAGCATGTACACACAGAAACATGGAAAAGCACTTCTTGATACTTAAGCATATGAGCTGGTGGAAGTCAAGAGGGAAGGATTCTCCATCCTAAAGAAAGGAACAAGACCTTGAATGTTATCAGAATCCCAGCAAAAAATGGATGACCCATTCAAATTGGAGGACTGAAGAGAGTTTCACAAAAGGCCTATTTTTGAAAGAAAAAACAAAGTTAAGGGAAACCAACAAAGATTGGTTTTAGGAGACTTTAACTTAAAGATTGAAAGCACAGGACAGGGAATGGTTATTGAGAACTAAAAGAATTGTAGCTGGATTACAGGCCTGCCCAATAGGCACTAAGGCTCTAGAAGGAGGAAATCATCGACTGCCAAACTGTGGCCCAGGCAGAAGGGAACCAGAGAAGCATAGCTGTCTTTCTCTCCTCCAGTACCCTGATCTACCATTACCATTGCCACTAACAGTCATTGAGTGTGGAAGCCTGGTTAAAGCAGTTGACAGAGTTCAGCCTCTCAGTGCAGAGCTGGGTAGAGAAGAAATCTAAAGGGGCAAAGAATATACATCTAATACTGTCACCACTTTTGCCCCTAGCTTCTATATTTTCCCTTTGGTTGAAAAAAACATGTATCTCCAGTATAAAAAAATCACAGTCCTAATGTATCAGTAAGAAATGCTGTCACTCACACACAAGACCCACAAGATTACACCAACATCAATGTTCCCTACATAATAAAACATAGAAAGAAGAGATGGGGAGGGAAGCAAAATAAGTATCCCTCCTACAGACCCTTCTTTTGTACCTGGTCCCAGGACTAAGTTTGTGACCATATCTTCCTCCTTCTACTACCACTGTCTGTTCCCTTGACCCTCTGCAAGCACATTGGCTGGATGAAGTCTTTTCCTGGTAGTGTTACTCAAAATTTCTACACAAAATCTGAATTGATGACTCATTTATATTTATTGAGATGCTGAAGTTTTTTAAAGATCAAGATGGTAGAAAAATATTATTTCACTCTAGTGAATTCTCTAGGATCCAGATATAGTCTTTGTTTTCCCATGGGAAGCAAAAACAAGCAAGTTCAATCACCCAGGCCAATATAGTACCCATCATCTTTGCCTGTTAAGAAACCAGTCATTCTCCATTTTACCTCTAATCATGACTTTCACCTCTAACAGGCATTTAGAAGAAAACAATTCTTGAAGTGAATTGTTTGATATGAAAGTAAGAACTTCCTCCATCTCTCATGGGGATTTCTCATATTCATGCATTATGGACATGGTACTATAATTTTTACCTTTGGTTTGAGGCATATATCCTAACCTCACAGTTCACTGTATTCCTATAATTATAACTGAGCCTGCAGTAGTTTATTCCATAATTATATGATGGTAGGGCAGTGAAACTACTGGATATGAACCTACTGCCATACATTGTTTACCATTTAATAAGTTACATGGGATGACGTGGGGAAATAAGGGATGTGGTAAGTCTAGGAATGGTGGTGCTGGCAGAAGACATGGGGCAAAAAAGAAAATCCCTGCTTAGAATATATAGCCATTCCTTTAAGGAAAAATGCCTCCGTAATGGAAGGGATTCGATAATATGACAGCAGATTGGTCTCCCTGAAGAATGATGCTATATCAAAGCTCAGCATTAGTCTCTGCTATCAATAGGCTGGATATGGAGCAGTGGAGGTAGCCAGAACAGTCCTGATATGCAGATAACATTGAAAAGTCTCCATCCCTGCTGCCATAACAATTCTGTGTAGAAGCCCATTGAACAAGCATCAGACTTGCTGAGAAAAGTCTTACTGACAGTCACAAGATAATTTCATCTCATCTGCTTCAATTTCAAGAAACTTTCCACAATGAAATGCTCTCTGGTGGGCATTTATATGGCAAAAGAATATTCTGTGCTCATTAGGAGAAATCCATCTTCATATATCTTCCCTTGTCACAGTCTTAATAAAATAGTCTTTTAAAGTCTTTGACCATCAGGTTGAGTTTTTAGCTCAGCCTGTGTAGATGTAGGCACAAACCTATAGGCACAGATCTTCTGGCCTAAGTAAGCCAAGGAATGTACTGCTTACATGCTTCTAATCAGAATAAATTCCCTTCACCCGGATCATCTTTCAGGGTTACCCTAACTGTGACTATAATGCAGAGGCATTATACGTCTACTTGTACCTGCATATTATAAGATCTATACAGAAATCAGGTGAAGGCTTCTTCTTCCCCAGTCACATGACTACAAGCAACTGCACATAAGGTATAGGTGTGAATCAGATAGAGGAAGTAATGTACCAGGAATGGGTGTTGAAAGAATGGGCTGTTTGCTCTTATCTAACCCAATATTTAATATACCATTTCCACTTGACAGATTGCTGTTGTACATTCCCACCTTTAGGGTCTGAAAACATCCAATTCTTTATGGACAGTTCTGGTTACATGGTCACTTGATTTTTTTCATAGTCAATGTAATGGATTGAAAATGGTAGCCCTCCAAAGAGATATGTGGCCCAGAATCTGTGAATGTGATATTATTTAGAAAAAAAATCATTTTTTCAGCCAGATGTGGTGGCACATGCCTGTAATCCCAGTGGCTCAGAAGACTTTGCAAGTTCAAAGCCAGCCTCAGCAATTAAGCAAGGCCCTAAGCAACTTAGTGAGACTCTATCTCAAAATAAAAAATAAAACAGCCTAGGGATGTGACTCAGTGGTGAAGTGCCCTTGAGTCCAATCCCTGGTGCAAAACCAAAATCATTTTTTCAGATAAGCATTAAGGATTTTGAGATGAGATCATCTTGGTTTATTGGAGATGGGCCCCAAGTCCTCCAACAAATGTACATATAAGAGACAGAAGAGAGAAGATACTGAGGAGACATTGAGAAGAAGGCCATATGAAGACAGAGAAGAAACTGGAGCTACACCATCATGAACCCAAAATGCCAAGAAGAGCAAGGTGGAAGAGACAAGGAAGGATTCTCCTGTGGAGCCTTCAGAGGGAGTATGGTCACCAATCTTTTTTTAGATTTTTAGACTCCATTATAGTAAGAGAACACATTTCTATTGTCTTAACCATGTGTGATCATTTGTTTCTGTAGCTACAGAAAACTAACATGTTTACACATTTAGTTTCTACTAGGGCCCAGCAGTAAGGCAGAAATTGTTTAAGGAAGAATAGCTATTTCTGCACATAGATTCTCCCCCTGGAATTTGCCAAAGATGTGCAGGGGAACATTGGTGACCCCAGGTGTGGCTAAAAGGAGAAGAATATTTTTTCCTTAATCAATGAAGGATCTCCAGTTTTTAGAAATTCACAATTCAATCTTTTCAGGGTCTGCCCCACTAACCCCATTCTATATCACAGGGACCTATTATTCTTTTTCCATTTAGGTATTCATCTCACCATGTGATACTAAGTAGAGTTGTAAATTTATGGAGGCAGAAACTTGTCTCTCAGAATGATTAATTTCTTAAGTGTCAATGTTGGAATAATCCTGGCTATATTTGAATCCTCAGCATACACACCTTCTATTTTACCAGATTGCAAGCCCTTATAAATCTATATAATCATGGAAAGGTGGAAGGATAGTATATGTGTTTAGGCTCAGATGATATTCAATCATATCTGCCCTGTAGCTATAGGAGATGAGAAATTCGTTACAAGCTACCCTGGGCTAGGTATATTTTCCCTGCAACTACAGAAAGTAAAAGAGTCTCCAAATATTTCCAAAAAGAATTGGTTTTCCTCACATACCCTGAGTTGAGCATTCAAGGCTTAGAATGTGTCCTTTTCTCTGTTTATGCTCTTTAGGAGTTCATAATAAAGCAGCCCATGGCATGATCTATGTAATCTAAGTCACCTGACAAAACAAATAAAGCCACAGTCACATGATCTCCAATGCCTTGCCCATCAAATGCACTCCATCCCTTGCAACAGCTGTTGATAATTTGAGTAACCGTTATTCCATCACATACCATACTCTCCCTTTCACCCTGGCTAGGAATTTATCTGTGCCCTGATCAAATATTGAGGATCTCTTTCTGGAAAGAAAACTGGCTTCATTTACCCAATCAGTCAGGTTCCCAGCATCAAACCCATGGCACCCTCAACATAGATAATTAAAGAGAATTAAATGAAAAAGTATTTATAAGAATGAGGGTGAGGTTGTGTTAAACCAACAAGAGATGGTGATCCACCTTGGCTAGTAAGAATAGCACACTGTAACCCCCCACCCCAGGCTTGAAGGTACAAAGGGAGGAGGTATTTGCTGGAACTTAGGAGGGCTGATGATGTGAGGGAAGGCCATCTAGCAGGAGCTGTGGCTTTGGGTATAGGAATTCAGCCACTGCAAAATAGCTCTGACAGGAAAAGAGCCAAGAGACAAATGCCCTGACATTTCTTTCCTTAAACATCCAAATTTCCTGCTGTTGCTCTCATTGCACTAATTCTATCAATAGCCAAAGGAAAAGGGGGCCAGCCAGCGGATGGAGCCCAAGGAGGTCAACCCCATATGGCATGGAGCAGGATGGAGAAGGCTGGACAGTGAATCTAGAGGTAAATGAAATTTCCAGCAAGGTATTAATACTGATTAGCATCGGGAGCCAAAAGAACATCTATGTAACAACAGTCCTCTGGTATGACATAGCTATTGATTGGGGTATGAATGAGGTCTG
The DNA here is from genome assembly GCF_047511675.1 of Marmota flaviventris. NCBI lineage: Eukaryota > Metazoa > Chordata > Mammalia > Rodentia > Sciuridae > Marmota > Marmota flaviventris. Next base: position 87,790,529 of record NC_092499.1, on the reverse strand, counting down.
GTGAAACCAGAGCTTCCAGTCCTTTAGCTCCTGAGCTCTTCCTTTGTGATTACTAAAGCAAGAGAAAGCAAGCCCTGGGCCACCTCCCAAGGCTGAGTAAGTGTCTCTGTGTACACCTTTTCTCCATTACATAGACTTCCAGGGGCTTGGAAGCTGCATGTGCTTAGGATTCAAACATACTGGGATCTGACTCTTAGATTTGACATTTACAACCTGTGTGACACTGGGCAAGTTATTTGATCACTTTGAACATCAGTTGCTGTCTGTATAATTTGGAATAATAACCACCCTAACTAAAATGTTGCAAAGAGTAAGTGAAATAATGGAAAGTTCTTAATAGGGTTTTTCACACATGATAAATACTCTTTAAATGTACCTTTTCCATTATTGACCTTTTTCTTGTGATGCTGTAGCTACCATATGAGGCATATTTGTAACACATTTTATGAGAAAGTGCATTCCAAGTTCCAAATGATCAGCTTATAAGACAGAAACCTCTTGAACACAACTTGTTTTTGAGAAGGTCTGGCTCCTAAGGACCAGTTGATGATGATATTTTCAATAATAACAGAATCACTATAATTGGCACAAAGTGAATTTACTCTGCAAAAAATAATATGTATCAATAGAAGAGAAGCCACATAACCAAGAGAAGTGACCTCAACTCTACGCATACAAGGTAAGAAAAATGTTCTGGAAAATATACAAAAAATTGTTAACCATGGCTAACTTCAAAAACTAAAGGACTTTTAACAGGAAAAGCATACTCCTTATTTCTCTGTATATTTAAATATTATTTAAATATTTCATAGCAAACATACACATTTGTTCTACCTAACTTTTAAAAACATTTAAATTTCTTTCATGATTCAAGAGTAAGGTAAAATGCCAATGTTATAAACTAAGCAATTGAGTTCTGTAAAAAACAATAATGAACTACAGATAAGTAAATAATGACCTATAACAAATAAGATGATACAGGGCTTATTTATTTACCAAAGAGGGAAAGCATGTTAATGATTTAGCATATTGTATGGAAATTTAGGCTATACCAGGAAGCAATATCTATTTAGGCTAAACCAGGAAGCTATATCTATTTTTTATTTATCCTTCATACCTAGTCTAATATGTAGTATTCTCAGTGAGTATGATATAAAAATGATTTAAATTTTTTTATTTAACATGTTATCTTCAAATTAGAAAAATACTTGCTTATTTGTGAAAAAAAATCCAAACAATGTTGAAGTGTATGAAGTAGAAAGTGAAAGCCCACCCCAAGGCCCCCTCCACACTCACTTCCCTAATTAACCACAATTAAAGTGTGGCATATCCTCACCTAGTGTCTTTTCTGTGAAGACATGAGTGTACGTATACAGGTACACAGCTGTTTTAAAGAAATAGAATTTATTCTAAACTGTCTAGCAGTTTGCAAAGGAGCTATATGTGTAATAATGGCAACTTAATTGGATGTCAATAGCATTTAAAGAACATATCTGTTGGGCTCAGTTGAAGACAGAATCTCTTTGCCATATACTCATCATAATTGAGCAGAAATCTTGAGCTTGAAATTTTTCCAGTTCTCGGTAGACAACCCATTCCCGTGTGCGGCACATAAGACTTTAATGATGGTTGCCAAAGAAGCTAAAAATCTGAGACTGTACAGAGGCAAAGGATCCACTGGATATTTGAACCAGAACTGAAAGGAGCCAGCCATCTCATCATCCAAGGCAAAAAAAAAACAGGGTGCTAAAGTGGTGCAGAAGCCCCAAACAGAAAGCCATATATCTGTGTCCATATTTGGGGGCATAGCCTTATTGAATGAAAACGGTTTTGTCTCTGGATGCTCACATCATTTACTAATAATCTAAAAGCACATGTTAGAACTACAAGGCACCTGGAAATAAAACCAAGAAGTCCTCTGGGAGCTACAGCTAGGGCTCCCAAATGCCAGTACATGTCAGCTTTTCTCGCAGGTGCCCAGATGTGAAAACACCAAAATCCAAAAGGTTTTAAACTACTGAGTTAATGCTGCAGCTTTGGTTGCAAACACTGGCCATGTTTCCATAGCCAAATAAAGGCAAGGGAAAGTAGATGTAATTGGCTTGAATTGCAATAGGCATGAATGGTCTCTATTAATTTATTCAAATTTAGAAAATGATTACATAATTCAACTGGGTTAAGACAACATCAAGGTATATAGCCCATTCCTTCATCCTTTAAATATCAATAATTTTGTTCATGCTCAATAAATAAGAAAGGAGAAAGGAGCCGGTCACACAATTTTCCCATCTACAAGAGAAATGGCAAATATTCTGCTCACATGACTCTTCTTGCCATCTTACATAAGGCAGTCATCATTAGGAACTTTAAGCTGTTGAGTCAGGATTCAGTCTACCTGTCCTCAGTCCGGAGCTCCAGGCAGCTGATGTTAGAGTTGACATTATACATTAAACCAGCTGGGTATATCTGGACTCTGTGGTTTCTAAGATTCCTTCTAGATCCAGCCTGGTAATCTTGAAGAATGAACAACCACAAAACCAAAGGCCGAATGTTTTCTCTAATATGAGGATGCTAATTCACAGTAAGATGGAGGGCACTATGGAAGAATAGCATTACCTTAGATTAGGTAGAGGGAAGGGATAGGAGTGTAAGAGATGGGATGTGGGGATAGGAAAGAGAGTAGAATGAAACAGACATTATTACTATATATGTATATATGTATATATGTGACTACATGACCAATATGATTCTGCAACATGTACACTCAGAAAAATGACAAATTATATCCCATCTATGTATAATGTTTCAAAGTGCATAAATGCATTATACTGTCATGTATAACTAATTAAAACAAATTAAAAAAACTTTAAACAAGAATAAACCACCAAGAAGAATAAAAAATAATATCCTAGAAATAAAAAATGTCTATATCAATGTCAAATCACAGAGCCTGGGTATCAGAGAAAAGGACCTGACAGTGCCTCCTACCTTCTAAATAATCTTTTTTTTTAATTTGTTCATTTCAGGTATACATGACAATAAAGTGTATTTTGACATATTATACATAATGGATTATAACTTATTCTAATTAAGATCTTGTTCTTGTGGATATACATGATATAGAGCTTCATTGATCATGTATTCATATATAAACATAGGAAAGTTATATCCCATTCATTTTACTGTCTTTCCTATTCCCATCCTCCCTCTCTTCCTGCCATTACCTTTCTCTGATCTAGTGAACTTCTATTCTTCCCCAGCCCCTTGTTGTGTGTTAGCATCTGCATTTCAGAGAGAACATTTGGCCTTTGGTTTGTGGGGGACTGGCTTATTTCACTTGGCATGTTGTCTTCAGATCCATCCATTTACCAGCCAAAGTCATAAACTCATTCATTTTCATGGCTGAGTGATATTCCATTGTGTATACACGCCACATTTTCTTTATCCATTCTTCTGTTGAAGGGCATCTGGGTTGGTTCCATATCTTAGCTATTGTGAGAGCCACATTGATGTGGCTGCATCACTGTAATATGCTGATTTTAAGACCTTTGGGTATATAACAAAGAGTGGGATAACTGAGTCAAATGGTGGTTCCATTCCAAGTCTTTTGAGGAATCTCCATATTGCTTTCCAGAGTGGGTTCCACCAATTTGCAGCTCTACCAGCAGTGTATAAAAAGCACAGCAGGGGGCATCACAATACCAGACCTTAAACTATACTACTGAGCTGTAGTAACAAAAAGAGCATGGTATTGGCACCAAAACAGACATGAAGACCAATGGAACAGAATAGAAGACACAGATAAAGGCACATAAATAGTTATCTCATACTAGACAATTGCACCATAAACATACATTGGAGAAAAGACAGTCTCTTCAACAAATGGTGCGGGGAAAACTGGAAATCCATATGTAGCAGAATTAAATTTAACCTGTATCTCTTGCCCTGCACAAAACTCAACTCAACGTGGATCAAAAACCTAGGCATTAGACCAGAGACCCTGCACCTATTAGTTGAAAATGTAGCCTCAACACTCCATTGTGTTATCTCAGGAACTGACTTCCTTAACAAGACTCCTAAAGCATAAGAAGTAAAGTCAAGAATCGATAAATGGGATAGTATCAAAATAAAAAGCTTCTTCACAGCAAAGGAAACAATGAAGAAAGTGAAAAGAGAGCCTACAGAATGGGAGAAAATCTTTTCCACCTGCACCTGAGATAGAGCATTAATCTCCAGGATATATAAAGAACTAAAAATCTCAATAGTAAAAAAAAAAAATAGAAGAAGAAATAGGAATGGCCAACAAATATAAAAAAAAATGTTCAACATCTCTAGCAATTAGAAAAATGCAAATTAAAACTACACTGAGATTCCAACTCACCCCAATCATAATGGCAATTATCAAGAATACAGGTAACAATAAGTGTTGGGGAGGATGGGGGGAAAAGATACTCTCATACACTACCCTGTGGTCTTGATGTGCCTGTTCTACTCGCCTTCCTAGATATGGTGGACCTTGGAAGATCTCTCTCTTTCATCTTCTGCCTTAAATCACCAAACATGAATTCTCATATTTATAAATTCTTTTCTTCCATTCTTTTTTACAAGTGATCTTTAGAGTGTTCAAATCTGCTTACAACCAAAAACCAGAGAGTTTCCTAAGCTTTGGGTTTTGAGGCTGTGATGTGAAGAATCCACAGAATGGGTGAGGTAGACACTTCAATAGCATCAGCATCCCAAGGAAATTAGGGGTATCAAAAATACCTTTAATTACAGTAATGACTCATAAGAGAAGCAAGAGAATATTTCTCTACATGCATTCCTTGAATTTGAGAATATAGTTCCTTGGTCAAAGAAGTATGGCTGTTTGCTTGGCAAAGTATATTAAACACTGTGAAGGGATTATGCAAACACTTTTAACATTAATGTATATCATGAGGCACTAAGAGAGAGGTTAGATTGTTACTTCCTTTATCAAATCTATTTAGCTCCAGAGCCTTTTTATCAAGGCCCATTTGGGGGAAAACTATTGTTACATAAAACACATGCTAGAAGACAAAGTCCTGGAATTTTAAAGGCAATTTCTCAATTTGTAAATGAAAATTAGTCTCTTCTGGACAGTTTATATTCAGAACTGGGTCAAGAATCCCAGAAGTTCAAAAATAGGCTTTGATCTTACTTTAATGCTATTAAGTTCTTAACTTAGTACCTATAGATTAATCAAGAGGTTAATTTGAACATGTTAATGAAAGAGATTCCCTTTTCCTCTGTAGGTCCTGCTGTACAATGTTTAGTGATAATTAACGTTATCAATTGACGCTAGAGCTGAAAATACTTTGGATGGCACCAGCTCTGACTTCCTCATTTTCTAGGTAAAGAAACTATTCTTCAGAGAGACTATAAATCATAGTCAAAAGCACATAACAGAGTTAGACCAAAGTCATCTGACACCCAGTTTTAAGTATGGAAATTGTTTTAGTCAACTTTTTCATTGATGTGACCAGAAGACCTGATAAGAACAATTAGAGGAGAAAATTTTAATTTGGCTCACAGTTTCAGAGATCTCGGTCCATAAATAGCTGACTCCATTGCTCTGGGTCCAAGATGAGGCAGGACAACATGGTTGAAAGGTTGTGGAGGAGGAAGGCAGCTCAGGATATGGCAATCCAGAAGCGGAGTACTCTGGTTCACCAGGGACAAAATATAAACCTGAAAGAAACACCCCCTATCTCCTATCTCCTATGACCTATCTTCTCAGTCACACTCTATCTGCCTATAGTTACCACCCAGGTAGTCCATGTTAGTGGATTAATGTACTGATTAGGTTAAGGCTCTCATACTCCAATCATTTCACCTTTAAAATTTCTTGCATTGTCTTACATATTATCTTTAGGGGAACAACTTATATCCAAACCGCAGCAGAAGCCAACATATTATAGCTATTAACTGCTAGACTGTACAAGATGGAAAAGCTAATTGTTGAAGTCAAGCTAAACCCTTTCCAACTGAAAGTGTATAAAAAATATATATAGTAAGTTTCATTTACATACATATATACATATATATGTGTGTGTACCAAAATATATATATATTTACAGATAAAGCATGTAAAATAAAAATTCTATGGAAGTGAAAGAAAAATAAAACTCAGTCAAGCTACTCGAAAGAAACCCTAAATTCTCTGAGCAATCAGTCAGTGATCCTTCATCGGGGCTGCATGTAAGAATTCCCTAGAGTCCTTTCCAAAAACACCCATGCTTGGAACTCACCCCAAGAGATTCCTGTTCTACAGGCCTTGGATGGGCTCAGAACAGGCGATTTTTAACAGCACACAGGTGATTTCCTGTGCAGCCAGGGCTGAGAACTGCCCAGGCGCATCCAAGGTAGATTCTCCTCACTCCTACATCATCCAGCCACTGGGTCCAAGGGCAAAACGTCCAGCCGAGAGGTTTTCCAGACGTTCCTTCACGGCTGACACTCGCTCGCAGCCTCGCCCTGAGTGTGGAGCCAGAGCCAACAACGCAGCTTCTTTCTGGGCTTCTAGCTGCCCTGTGAGGTGGTGTTGGCTTCTGCCTCCCTCTTAGCACTTGCTGTTACTCCAAAACACTGGAGGAGCTGAAGTGAACTCCTTCTATTTGTTTATGTGGCAACAAGCTCAGAGTCTCTGCTGAAAAAATGTCCTTGGCCTTTGACAAAGCTGCCTTGAAGATGCCTCTCTGTTTCAAAAAGGCCACATAGTGGCCCGGAAACCAGAAGCCAATGTGCTGAATAAGCCCATATTAGAAAAGAGAGGTGGGGTCATTCCAACGCAAGGGTGTTTTTTGCATTTCTTGTATCATTTAGCTTTAGAGGAATGTACAACTTTTAAGAAAGCAGCTTGGACTTGACTATGGAGAATACGTCAAATGAAGACAGATTTGTGTGATTGATATTTTCAATTTGGGGGGAATTCTTGACATGGATGATGAAGCTCTGGAGTGTAGAAAGGGATCAAAGGTTTGTGACATTCATTGTTAAAGAAAAGCTCTCATTATTGGGAGGTTAATGTATTATGCACTTTTAAAAGTCTTGGAAGAGAGATTAAGGTTGAGACCTTAGAAATGTATCCAGAAGGAAAGAGAAAGGAAAGCATGGCTCACTTTGACATGTAAAAAGAAGAGAAAAATAAAATAATCTTCCTGAGAGTATCTCAAGCTCAAATTTTGAAGGCTCCTTAACCTTATAATAAAAAGAAACAGAGGGACTGACTGTTGAGAAAATTAGATGCTAACAAAGGGTGGTGACTGTGGTGTGAAAGGAGACTCAGTGCTACCATGGGAACAAGTGGAAAGTGTAAAATTACTTTACTTGTGTGACACTTGCTCTGTTCAGGGAGCCACAGGAAACAAAGCTCCCTGCCATCACACAAACTGCCATATAGATGAACAGAAAAGGGAAAGGTGCACAGTTACAATGCAAGAATGTATGTGAATCCAAAATTCCAAATTGAAATACAAAAGATATTTCAGGAGTGATTGAAATATGGGCTCACAGGCTAGGTAAGTGTGAGAGAGCTCATACATGAAAAAAGGTTCTTTTCCTTAACCAGAGAAGACTCCACAGAGATGGGGGACAGGAAGGCATAAGGAGGGCGTAAGATTCAGGAGGTAGAGAGCCACGAGGGAAGCACATCTTGCACCCATCTGGAGTACCCTCCCATTTTCACCTACACAGCTTTACGACACCCGGGGAACACGGAGAAAAGTCTCTGCCTTGGCACTTTCCTGCTCTAAGGAGGCTGAGTGATGTCCTGGATGCTACTTTTGACTTTTTAATTGGACACCACCTATTGGAACATCCAGACTAAACCAAATTCTTCAGAGAAAGACCCAGTTTCTTGCTGGGTTTCACAAATTAGGGGAGAAAGGGGAAAGTGGGAAAAATTCACATTTATGGAGGACCTACCTCTATGAGCCTGCCCTGTGCTTCAGATCTACAACCATCTAATCCTCAAAATAAAAACACCACGACAAATTATGTGGATGTTATCGTTGTTTCCAATTTATAGAAAAGAAAATAGAGAACTAGAGAAGTCAAAATATTTTGCCTAAGATCACACAGCAAACAAGTAGAAATGCAAGGAAATTATGGTGGTGATAAGTGAGATCAAAGGCAAAAAAGTCAAAGAGACCTGGATAGTCCTTAAAGTTTTGTGGCAGTCTATTGCCCTCCAGCTTTTCCCTAGGGGTATCTTCCTTTACCTGATCCCACAATTTTAGTCATATCATAGAATTTCACAACTAAAAGTGTCCTTAGAAAAGTGTCCAAACCCCTTCTTGGACTTGTAAAAACTCAAAATATTATAGTTTGAATCTAAAATGTCCCCCCAAAAAACCATATGTTGACGGCTTGGTCTCTAACGTAGCCATGTTCAGAGGTGGAGCCTTTAGGTTATTGTTTCATGAGGGTTCTGATCTCATTGATGGATTAATCTATTTGTGAATTTATAACTTAATGGGTTATTGGGAGGTAGGGCCTAGTTGGAGGAAGTAAGTCATTGGGGGTGTGTCTACCACAAATATATTTTGTCCCTACCCACTTCCCACCACCTCCTCCACCTCCCGTTCTCTTTTTCTCTCACCTTTCTGGCTGCTGTGAGGTGAGCAGCTTCCTCTACCACACCTTCCTTGTCCTGATGTTCTGTTTCACCACGGTCCCTGAAAAAAATGGAACCAAGTAATGGTAGACTAAAACCTCTGAAACCAAAGTTATTTTGAGCCAAAATAAATCATTTCTTCTTTAAGTTGATTTTCTCAGGTTATTTTGTCACAGTGATGGAAAACTAATAAACACATAGAAGCTCAGATATCATAACGTGTGCCAGAGAACACAGTTAGCAAGGGGCAGAGCTCAGAATTCAGATTTCTATGCTCCAAATCCTCATGTCACCTCCTTGAAAAGACTAGGTAAATAGGTGGAGCAAGACACACTGGCTCTGGGCACTTGCAGGAGTTCAGCTTCCTGTCAGTTGTCTGCACTGCCTCCCTTCAGAGACATAGCAATGTCTGCCAATCCAATATCCTAGTGAATTCCTAATATTTTGGCTTTGGAGAAGGTGTGGTACAGAGCAGCAGAGCATGCCACTTCCTGTGTAACTTCTCTTCTTTACTCTGAGCCAACTGTTGAAAGGATTCATTGAAAAACAGAGTGAACTACAGAGACTCATAGCTCTTACCCTCAAACCTGCCTTAGAGCAGAAAAATGCCAAAGACTTTCTTACCTGTTCCCCAGGCATTCTAAAGCTGTGTGTAGGGGAAAGATGTGCGGGTATTCCAGCCCCGTGCAAACTATGCCCCTCTCCCTTCTGGAGAAGAGCAAAATAGATGCACACCTGACCGTTGTAGGCATTTGTCTAAAGATTGCAAACAAAAGGTTGTCAAGAAACAAGACTCATATTATAAATAGGTACAGCATCTGTGTTTATTATCCATCTGGCAATGGATAATTTGGTTGTTTTCTTGAGCTCCAACTTCAAAACATGGACTCAAAGAAGGGGGCCATAGACCAGTGTCAGGGTCACAGCAGAGACTCTGTCTTTTCCACTCACTGGTGTCTCTGGTCATGAAATAGAGATTAGACAAATCACCCTTCACCATGGGACAAAGGGAACCCAATTTATGTTGCTTTTGAGGGAAAATTACTGATGTTTCATGAAGCCAAACAGATCCGGAATAGGACATGGGCTAATTCTCCTCAGCTCAAAAGCCAGTTGTCACCAAATCTTACTCCCAGGAACTTAGCCAGAAATGCTGCCACAGTTGGCAGAAACCACACTAAATGACCATCAATCCCCTTCTAAGTGCACACACACACACACACACACACACACACACAGAGAGAGAGAGAGAGAGAGAGAGAGAGAGAGAAACACTATACACCCACACATACTTACACATCATGAGGAAATATTGAGCATACTACAATAGAATAATTAAAGCCTTTTTTGATGCTATCATCTAAAACTACTTAAAATCCTTACAATTCCTGTTAAATGAGAATGACCATGTAGACAATTTTATTTGAAGCTGACTCTCAAGCTTTAAATAAAACTGGCTCTGATGCATTTTTTTTTCCTTTTTTTCTTGAGGGATTATTTTGTCAAATTCGTACAGTTTGTAAGGCTCCTACCAGCTGAATGAAGATGTTTTAATCAAGCTACTAGCCACACACACCAGCATTAAGTCCAGAAACAGGATACTAAATTCAAGCCAAGAACTGTTCTTCCTTTCTTTAAAATTTTAAAGTGACACCAGGTTGGCCAAAAACTAAACATATGCCAGTCAAAGATCCTGGCCCCAGCTCTGTTTCAACTCAGGGTGTACCTACACCATATAGCAAGTATCTAGTAAGTTGTACAATATAGAAAAAGTCTAGATCAGAGATGAAAAACTGAATTTAGCTGATGTGTGATGAACTTCTGTCCAGTCAATAACTTTTGTGACACAATATCCACAAACTCCACAGTATTTTCAATGGGAAGGGATGTGTCCTGCAATGGTACTGACCCACACTTACCCTTCCAATGAATACAGATGTACACTTTGTTGAAAGTGACTAAAATTTATGAGAATAGATTACTTTGAGCTGGGCACACCCCACTACCACATCCTCAATCCCTTCATAGAATGCCCTTTCCTCTCCTTCACTTGTCCAAGTGCCATTTATTTTTAAACTGATATCTGAGTCTTCATATTAAAATATTTTCAACTTATGCTGTCCTTATTCATCATTCTCTTCCTGGACTCTTGAAGGATTTTCTTGACTTTTTATCTGTTTATTTCAAGGCAGTTAGATTCAGATTTTTTCCTGAATGATTAACTGATGGAGGTCAGGGGCCTACATACGACTTTGACATCCCCCACAGATTCCAATGCAATACTGAACTTCACTAATCTTGGAGTCTGAGATACAACAACAACAAAAAGACTTGAAAATGTACAACTGACACCTTGAAAATAAAGGCTTGAGACTTCATATCACATTCAGGTTACACATGTCCCCCATGCCTATTATTAAAATAAAGGGGTGAGACACGTGTCCTCTACTCCCACCACCATCACCACCACGTTCTCAAGTGTGTGTCCTCATTATTTTCTCTCCTATTCTTTAAAGATGCCTGATGCTTTCACAAAGAAAGAAAAGTAGCCTCACTATGCCAAAGCTATTGAGAGATGCAGAAGTAAACTCTCAGAGAGTTCATCACATATTACTTGAAATAATACATAACTATAATACAAATCAGGGAAAATGTACATAAACATACAGTCACAGGCACATAGACAAAAGAAAGTATGACTTTTAAAAAACAGCTTTCAAATTTTTGAGGAAACCAGGAAAACTGTTGAAACTAGAATATTTCTTTGGGCAGAAACATCTAGAGATGACCGTTGGGTCAGCAGGCCCCAAACGCAAACATAGCAAGTGAGCAAAGCTATTCAGAGAATATTAATTATCACTGGTGGAGTGCTCACCTAGCATATGTGAGGTATTGAATTTGATCCTCAGCACCACATAAAAATAAATAAAAAGTAAAGGTATTGTGTCCATATACAACTAAAAAAATTTTTAGAGTATATTAATTATCAATTGACCTAATGTCTTTTCCTATTCTGTGACAGTAATGTGTTCACCAAAGCATATCTGGTCTGCACTTTAAAAATCTGGGGGATCCTCCCTGTAGCACATGAACAAGAGGTTCTTAGAAGGGACCACCAGATCTACCCTTGGCAAAAAGGTTTCCCTTTAGACATGATTTGTAGTAACTCCTCTGCTCACATTGAAAATCATTTAAAGGGTAGCTTCTTCATTCTCACTGAGGATTTGGTGAGTACCAAAGAAGTTAAGGGATAAAAGATTCCTTAATGACCATTTCCTTAAAAATACAAGGATATAATAATTTTTTTCCAAAGGCCCTTGGAAAAGTTATGCTTGCATTAACTCTAAGCATTAGAGAGATTAAATGGGTTTAAATACTGTCCTCATCACTCTTGGGGGCTCAAGACTGCCTTATTCTTTCTCAAATCTCTTTCATTACTGAAGAATCAGACAGAAAATTCCATGAATCCACATTCCTTTCCTTTGGGATACCAGAAGTGGCCGTAATAGGCGATGGCAATGCTGGGATATTTAATGACTAAAACCTACTGCATTATAATTCTCCCAGAGCAGGCCTCCTTTCCAAGAATAACCCTGAAGGAAATATCAAACATATGGGCATATAAATCCAAGTTATTGACCTAGCACCAAACTACATCTGCCTTGTACATACACTAATTCTATACCAAACAAGTCACAAATTGAAAACTCATTAAGACATCTCTAGATGTCTTTGTTCTCCACAGATGGCAGAGAACATTTTAAATTGACAGCCCTCCTGCCCAACCCAACACCACCCACTGTAACTGTGCACAATGAATATCTTTGTAAAACTGTGACCCAGAGAGCAACTAGAAATACCTTTTGGGAAGGCCAGCAGGGTCTGCCTTACCCACTTGGTTGCCAGCTCTTCATCAGCCTTCACTCCTATCCTCAGAGCTAGCACACTGCTTACACATTGTGAATGCTCAGAAAATGCAAATGATGAAGGGATGATTCCATTCTACTAATTTTTATCCACTCCACAACCCCAAATTCAATTAATTTTAACCTCAATATGTGAAAGATATATTTTAGGGGTTCATTCAAAAATATGAGATTGGACATTGTTAAATATGGTGCCACGTCATAATCAATAACAAAATTACAAAGCCTGTGAAAAGTTTAGTCTCTAGAGTTTGCCTAGCTCAGTCCCATCATGTGTCTACAAATATGAGCCAACCTTTATAATAACAATGCTTATTTTAGATTCTTGAAAGAAACTAAAATGATTTGGCATTTTTGAGTAACCAACTTGATTATTCTGGCTTCCTTTGGCCCTTGACAATATCCTTACATATCATTTCAAGGTCTGTGTACCACATATGGGAATTTTGTTTCTAAATGGGTGCCATAGATATGAGGGATGGGAGAGTAAAAGAATGGATGGCAGCTTTCTCTAAAAGGATTATTATAAAATTGAGATCCTGGCATTAAGATAATGTTAACAGCTCCTCAGCGGAAAAGTCATGAGGACATCTTTGGATGTTTTCCATGGTCATGCATGTAGGAAGCTAGAATAAAAATAAAATTAAATTAAAAAACAGTCATTAAAGGACAAAGAACCACAACTCCAGAGTTTTAGAAGTTCAGCATGTGCTAAGCTTCCTGAGATAATAGCAGGAATGAAGCAGAATCACAGGCTTAAAATTAAGGTAGAATTATCTGGGAATTAGAAAGAGGGTAAGATTAAGATACAAAATCCTAAAACAGAGAGATTGTTATCTTTATTTTCTGGCAAAAGTTTAAATGCAATAATAACATTTGAACATTCTATTACAATACTACAATGTTCTACTAGCAAGAAATATAACAATGCCAACTTCTCTTTCTTGCTTAGAAAATTTCTAAAGAATAAGAAAAATAAATGGATGCTTATTGCATGGCTACTATGTGCCAGGCTCTGGATCAGTATCATTATTATTTCATTTAGGTTAAATTAAGTTAGCATAATTGTGCTTAATCTTTAAATGTAATTGATATTTCTTCAAGTGTGGTATTTTAGTCTAATCTTTTCCTATAGAAATCTAACATACTTATTCCTCTCCAAAATCCAGTGAGCAAATATTCTAAAGGAAAAAAAAAAACAATAATACTAACACTTAACTGATAATTATGCTCCTATCACTGACCTGAGTGTTTAAAAGACATTTACTTACATGACCTCTCAGAGGCCTTTCAAGGTAGGTGATATTGTTTCCACTCTATAGACTAAGAAACAGAATCAGGGATTAAGAAAACAGCCAAAGGTCAGAATTCATTAGCAGATGAGGGATTCAAACAATTCTATTTGATTCCTACCCACACTCTACCCACTACATCACTTCATCACTCTCCCTTTCAAAAAAATAAATAAATAATAATAATGGTGCCATGAATAATGAAAATGAACAGATAAATATAATGTTCAAAAAATTGAAGATGTAATCTCTTCACAATACAACAGAAGCAGGGACGGCAGCCACAGGATAAATACAGCTAACTCCTGTAACATCCCTTGCTATGGTCGACCTTAAGAGTTCCCTAAAGGCCCATAAATGAAAGTTTTGATCCCCAGTAAGGCTCTATTGGGATGTGATGGGACCTTTAAGAGGTGGAGCCTAGTGAGAGATCTTTAGTTCACTGGGGGTGTGCCTTTCAGAGGAATGCAGGATCCCTGTCCCTTCCCTTTTCTCTCTTTCATTTCCTAACCATGAGATGAGCAATTTGGCCCACCATGTGCTCCCACCGTGACGTGATGTGTTGTCTTACCCAAAGTGACAGAGCCAATGGATCATGGACAGAAACCTCTAAAACTGAGTCCAATTAATCTGTTCTCTCTATAATTTGATTATCTCAAGTATTTGTTTTAGTAACAGAAAACTAATACACCCTTAAGCAATTTAAATGTTTGCCAATATCTTTCACCTATGGTTCTAATAGTTCATAGTTAACATACATAACAACATAACACTCATCAATCATTTAGTAATCTCTTTCTAAATGGTTATGGTAGCTGGAAATTACTCAAGATTTAGCAAGAGTCATAAAGAAATGAACTCTGGTCTGTGAAACCTCGTTCCCTTCCTACAACACAAGCGATAGAGACCAAAAGAGTTTAAAGGAAGATTGATGAGAAGGACTGATAAAGGCAAGGAAGGTCCAAAACTAAGGGGAGGAATTAGCTGAGCATCCAAATAATAATTAAGGGAGACTGGTATGTTCTTTCCTTTAGGGTCAGGCTAATACCAGAACTATTGCTTTGGGGCATTCAACATTATATATTATGCTCATTATACTTAATTGCTAATTGATATACTGGTACAAACTTTAGCATGACATTAAACAGCAGAGAAAGCTTAAAGAAAAATTAGGATGGTGGACTGGAGATGTAGCTCAGTGGTAGATTACTTGCTTACCATGTGCAAAGCCTGGAGTTCAATCCCTAGCACTAAAAAAAAAAAAAAAAAAAAAAAAAAAAAAAAAATGGATGGCAAATTCACAAGTTCCAAGACCAAAGCACTCTGCTAGATCTATTAACACACCAGCCATTTGTTCTCCAAGTTCTGGTCACTCTGAGCCAGGGCTCACAAAGGGCAAGGTGTGGTCACTGTTCCTTCTGAGCAGACACAGAGACTGAGCCCTTGGAAACTCTTGACATCTGTGAGTGTCTGCGTGAAAGGGTACGTCCTGGAGTGTGCCTGCTCTCGCAGCTACCTTCCAAGGTGCCCAGAACTCCTCTTAATGGACTCCACATGCTGCCACAGCTATTTATAGCAGTATCCCTGTGTGTTTTGTTAAAGCCTCTAGATCATATTTCTTCACTTTGCAAGTCTATTTCCTACAATTGCTCTGTTAAATTTTGCCTCCCTTTCCTCCTCCTCCACATTCTTGGAAATCCACAACTATACAAACAAATGTACAGGACTATAAAAATATTTTAAGCCATTATTTGCCTGTCTGATTTTTCTTATGCTTCCATTAGTGGATTTCTATAGCATAGTCTTCCTGGGGAACCTAGATCTGACAGGACAGTCTGACAGAAGGTGAATTCAACTGAAGGGGCAGGAAAGGGAGAGGAGGAGTCCAAACAGAGCAGCAAGGTGTTCAGCTATGTCCAGCTCCCATGCCAGTGGAAACTAAGCCACCAAAGGGCAGCAGGACAGCAAAAAGCCTTTAGACAAAATAAAAGGGCACACCAAATGGTACAAACGGCAAAACAGGCTGTGTAACTAATTAAGAAACTAAAAAGGACTTACCCGAAGAAAAAAAGAAATGAAAGAGTTCAGTCTCTTAGGTAGCAGGAGATAAAGAAGCTAAATCTAATACCTAATCCTAGTGGCCCCTGTCTCCCTTGTAAAATCCAGGACTGTTTTGATCCGCTATTGTGTAAATGCAAGTACTTTAGTAGCTGGGTACACACATTTTCTAGAAGGAGAGAATCCCACCCCATCCCAATGTTTACACGTTAAGTGTAATATGTTTGTAAAAATGTGAAATCTGTGCTGGCTGTTTATCTTTTTACACAGAAAAAGCCAGAAAATAGTGGGTTAAGCTGGGTGTGGTGGTGCATGCCTATAATCCCAGCAGCTCAGGAGGCTGAGACAGGAGGATTGCAAGTTCAAAGCCAGCCTTGGCAACTTAGTAAAGCCCAAAGCAACTCAGCAAGACTTGTCTCTAAATAAAATATTTAAAAAGGCTAGGGATGTGGATCAGTGGGTAAGTAACTCTAGATTCAATCCCTGGTACCAAAAATAAAAAAAGAAAAAGAAAAGAGTGGGTTGAATTAGAGGAAGCTTTGACTGTCTTAGGTGTCAATTTATCATGCCTCGCCTTATGGAAGGGATGGTTTTTACATTCTATGATACAAAGCATACTAAATGGCAACTTAGGGTCACAATCATGCATTTAATGTTATAATCACTTTAAATTACTTCTGTTCTCATTGGTTTTGAGTAGAATTGTTTCTTAAGGAAAGTTATTCCCTGATTTTGGCTCAGATGTGCTCTTTGTGAAATCTCTGGTCATGGTAGCCCATTTTTCATAAAAACCTTGTTAATGTCTTGTGAAATTTTAAAATTTTGCTTAAGTTATGGGGCATAAGACATTAATTATGACTTAGTGAAACATACGTTGTGTATAAATGGTTCACAATATTTGTGTACTGTTCTTCAAACAAAACTAGTATAATACTTTAAAACTCCAACTACACATTAGGATTTCTTTCCTGAATTTTCTTGTATTAATACGATATGAAGAGTAGGATTTTTCAGAAATAAAATTCTTGGCCCAATAATCTATAAGATTTTTATTTTTTATCTTTGCAAAAATTAACAGAATTCACTCTGTCCTAAGGTACTGGGACCTTTTCTCATTCAATTCATATAACAATCTTGAGTTAGCTATCATTCCATTGTTCAGGCAATAAATGGTGCTTATGGAGGGAGAGTAGCTTATCCACAGTCACACAGGAAGTGGCAGCTGAGCAGGGGCCATATCCAAGCGAGCCTGACTCCAGCGCCTGAGCACGTAACCCATTCACTCGGGCCCACATCTGTGGCACAAGGTTAATACTTCTGAAAGCTTTAAATATATGATTGTGGATGCCTAGATAGCTCTTAATCCTTAGGACACAAAACTAACATAATCCTCTTCCCTAAAGCCCCTTATCACAGTGCTGTGTTTAGTGACACCCACACCCACACCCCAGCCAGTGATGCCTTGACATCTGGTGTCATCCACCATCTCTCCACAACTGCCACATCCCAACAGCTCAGTCTCATCATGTGCATTTCCATAAAGGTCCCTCCATCCAACCCCTCCCCTACAGCAGGCTTTCCCGAGTCTACTCCTGAACCACTACAATAGCCCCTGAATTTGAAAGAAGTCTCTAGATTCCAAGGGACACAATATACCTCAAAGCATCCAAGGTAAGAGAAAGATTGATCAGATGGACAAAGGAAAAGAGGGATGCTGAGCAGAAGGCTGATGCAATCATTGGTCCATGGGAAGAACCAGAAATATGAAAGTGAGTGACCTGTCCCCTGCATTCCCACCTCTTGCCTCTGCTTCTTTATCTGTCACCTCCCTTTTCTCTATGCATATGGGCATATGATATCCCCATATGTCAGAAAACACTACCACCTTAAGTTCCAAGACTGTCGACCCACAGCTTCTGCAGCTGAAAGAGAGATCCTCATTCTCAGAATCTATTTGGAAAAATGAATGAGGAAAAAAAGGATCCCAGAGGGGCATACCTCTAGATCAATAAAATGTGGCCAAGGAGCAGGGTTAGGTGAGGACATGGAAACACATGCTTTGAATGGAGGTGGACTGTTTCCAGAACAGGCTGCAGGCTTTTCCAACCATTATGGATTTGCCTTTGTTGTTGCTTCCCTTCACCTCCCCCATATGATCTAATAATCTTCCTAATAACCTTCATATGAGACCATTTTTAAATAGCACCCAGCCAGGAAGCCTCATTTCATCACTGCCACGTGGCCTCTCTTCTTTGAATCTCCCACTACACCACAGTGGTTGTTTTTGTAGAACAGTTTTCATTACTGACCTTGCATTAAAGATAGTATTTATAAGTTTCCTGGCAGAAATAATTTCCATGAGGGAAAGGTCAGATCTTAAGCACATGCATAGTCCCCAAAAGTGCCATCCAAAATCCTTGTCTAAGACAGGTCCCCAATAACTGTATTCTGAATGGTTCTGTGCATGACTATAATTGACTGAGAAGTGTCAGCAACCACTCTGTGGGTTAGATTCCTCATCACACAATGCAGGGTGGTTAGAATAATGTTCTTTGTTGGAAAGAGTATACACCATGACTATTTTCTTTGAGGGGTTTTGTGACCCCTAAGTATTGGTTTACTAGCTGGGACCAGCAGGGTTCAATCACATAACTTACACATTGGTATAGATAGCTCCTATTGGATTCATTTAAGATATACTGGACTCAAACTTGACCTCAAATTCGACCCCACCATGCAGAGAAGTTTAATGCACTGCAGTCAAATTCTGAAGTTTTTAATAATGTTGTCTCTGAATTTTATGTTTCATAAGTCAGGTCTAAAAGAACTATGAAGCTTACCTCAGCAGGTCTGTACTCTCAGCAAGCTGTGGTTTTGCCTCCCACTGCCTCCCAAGACAAATTTTTAGCCACCCACTTTCACACTATATGGTGCCATGGGCTCTATCTGGTTGCCACCCTCCCTGTAGCCAATGACATCCTATGTGCTGATACAGGGAGGATAAGGGTTAGTTGTAGGTGAGCCAGAATGGGGCATGGTGACTCCATCCCAGCCTGTGGATGGCAGAGCCAGAATATGTTTACTGAGCCACTCTACATCACATCTGTATGTGCTGAGGGTCACAGTGCAGTGTCACCTGCCCACTATGGACTGAGGAAGGGAAGATGCCTCTTTCAACTGATTCCCTGACCCCAACTGGGACCTGACACATCAGTCCAGCAGCTGGTGGACCACACATTCACACACAAGTTCCACACACAGACAAAATTGTGGAGCGCGGCCCCAGGAGGCTTATGAAGGTCTATACTCACTCGGCAAGTATGTCCGTACCCAAAGGAGTACGAAATTAAATAGCAAATACAAACCAAACTGACAGGTAGAGAGAGACTAAGCAGGAAAGAGCTTTCCGTGTTAGTCCCTTTAACTTCATTTTTCCTTCTTTGGAGCCTCATATTTGTATTTTGCACTGAATCCTGCAAATGTTGTAGCCAATCTTCTAAGTCATTTAGCTTTGTGCCAAGTACCTAAAAATCACTTAGTAGTGAAGAGGTATTTATTAATAATAATAATAATTGTTGGCCCAAAGTCTGACAGTTTCAAAAGATAAGGGATTTTCCAAAATTACTTGACATCTTTAATCTCATTTGAGCCTCTGAGGTACACAGGATATAGGTATTATGTCCATTTTTCAAATGAAGAAACTGAAATTTAGAGAAATCAAGAGGCCCAATATCATGTCGCCAATTAGTGGCTAACCAGAAGCATTCTGTTTGCACCCAGACTCCTGCCTGCCAGTGACCCATGGGGCAGCTGGTCTTTTCCTGAGCTGGCCTTTCCTCACTTCTGTGGAGGGAGAAGGCGACAGCATTGAGCTGTCTGTAAACTGCTGGGTGCCACAGTGCTATGAGCATTTGCTCTGGCCGCTGAAAGAAGGAGTCCCACCCTTGCCCTGCATTTATTTTCTTTCCCAAACCTCACAAAACCATAAAAATCAAAGATGACTCCAAAGAAGCCAGCCATCCAACTCTGAAAACCCAGCCCAAGGTGTGCATGGCAGGACCACAAGAGATGTTTCTTTGCTCCTGTTGACTCAGGTCTGTTTACCTGGCTCCCTATTTCCAATTTCCTTGCCTCAGAACTTGCACAGCCCTCAGATTTATGCTCTAGGCATACTGGGGATTTATGGAGTATTCATCACCCATCCCACCCTGGGACACAGCACCTCTCCCTGCAGCTGTCAAAACCACCCACTCTCACCCAGGCGAGCATCAAACAGTGGACTGAGGGAAACTCTTAGGAAATAATGCCCAGCTCCAGCCAAAGAGTTTTGCCCAATTGCCCAAGCGCTGGTGATAAAAATGCCAAATATAATGTGGAGTGAAAAACAGAGGTCATACTAGCCCAGAGGTTAGGGTGGGGCAAGAATCATAGACAGGGACAAGGGGGCAGAGGAGGTTGGCAGGTTCCATGCTCCTGGATTTGCCCTCATGTGCCCTGGCCTTAGAGAAGCTTAGAGTAGATGAAATCACACTCCGCAAGGGCCATGTTTAAAAACAGAGGTGCTCTTGGGATTGGACTAAATCCAGAAACTCACTGCCTTAAGTCTCAGAAGAATTTTTTTCCTAATGATCTTGACTTTCATTATGAGAAGATTAAATGAAAGATGAGCGTGGAACCAGTGGCTAGTATATGACTAAGGCAGCCATTGACATTGGTCTTTAAGCTGCAAAACATAAGATTAACAACAGCTACATATATAGAATACAAGCCATCTGCCCTCCATTGGGCCTTCCATATATTATTTCTAATCTTCATAATAACTCTGGATTATGTTCATTATTAAGCCCATTTTCAAAAATAAAGAAATTAAAATTTGAGGGGCTGGGATTGTGGCTCAGAGGTAGAGCGCTCGCCTCGCATGCGTGAGACACTGGGTTTGATCCTCAGCACCACATAAATATAAAATAAAGACATTGTGTCCACCTATAACTAAAAAATAAATATTAAAAAAAAATTAAAATTCGAGAAGTAACATAACTTCCAAATTCACAAAACAAATTGTACTGCCAATAGTTGGAATCCAGGTACAATATTTCTCTACCAAGCAAGTTCAATTCTTGCGCTGTCCACTGAGCCTCTCATTGCTATGGCTGTCACTCCTGACACCATGAGAACTCACCCAGCCTGCTTTGCAAGAGGATGGCCAATCTCTTAAATGGCTGTTGGTCTAGGCCCTGACATCCAGAGTCCCAGAGATTCCCTCCATCCCATTCTGTGGATGGAGGAAGTGTAGGGTAAGTTTCTCTGTTACCAGAGAAAGGCAGATACAGACATTGCCAGTTTTCCATTAGCCAATTTGTTTTCTCCCTCATTTCTTCTTCTCATCACTTTCAACCTTTTCTTAAGTTAGTCATTCTTCCAGTGACTCACAAATTAAGACTAAGGAGAAAAACTGAAATGCTGTATTTCTATGACTGTCTGATGAGACTTGACCAATAGGAAATGAAAATAAAGATGATACCACCATTATCACTGGAAGAAATTTGCATCTGTTGAAAACATGCAGTTTTAAAGTTACCTGAAAGTCATTAATTCCTGCTTTTTCTTCCTTCATCAGCTCAGATGATTGTGAGGTTTTTTTTAAATAAATATATGAATAGTAGATAAGGTAGATCTCTATAGAAGAAGGGATTTTTAAAAAATTAAATCTCCAAAATTTGTATGGAAAATGAATTTTGTTGGCTCTCATTAATTCTCTAATATTTCATTTATTCATCCATAACGAGGAATTAAATTCAGTAAGATTTTACTATGTAAAAGATATGATAATAGAAATCATGGAAGAAAATGCAATTAAATATACAATGAATAAGATACTTCGGGAGATAAAAGGCCAGCAGGTAAGGCTGATACATATATAAACTAATTGCAACACTGGCTGGATTATGATCAAGGATTAAAAGCCCATAGTATGATGTTAGACATCCAAGAATGATAGTACTTACCTCCCTCCACCCGAGTTGCCAGAGTCATTAAGATGTGATTGTGATCTATGCAAAAGTATTCTATAAAAACTATAAAATTAAGGGATTTTTACATCATGGTTCTTATTATCAAGCATAGTAATTAAGAGTGTGGATTCTGTGATCAGACTGCCTGAGTTGGTCTCCCTGCTCTGTCACTTACTCATTCTATAACCTTAGATAAATTGCTTAGTCTTTAAGCTTCAGTTTTCTTAATTATCAAAAGGGAATAATGGGATCAACCTCATATGATTGTTCTGAGAATTACATGAGTCAATATATGCATAGGGCTTTGTTCCTTGCTTAGCACAATATAAGAACATTAAAAATATTATTGGTGTTATTATTATTAAAATGTGTTCATCAGTCTCATCTTTCCAGTGGCAATTAAAAGCATAAGGATTACTACCACTTGGCCCTTATAAGACTTCATGAAACAGAGGTAAACTTATTCTACCCAGGTGGATAATTTCTCAACCAACTTTAAAAGCAACTATTCTTTTCATTGGATACTTGTACATTCATGGTAGAATGATGGACTTTGCACCAAGCACAGTGTCTACTCAATTGGAACATACAACCTAAAATACATATATAATATACAATCTTTTCAGAAAAGTATGAGAAAAATGCTTTGGAGGACAACAGAATTAAAGTTGCCAATTACTACAGTTAATTCAGTAAATGTGGAAGAAAATTACAATACAAGAACAAAATGAACTATTTAGACTGATCAGCAGCTTTCCAAGAATCAATGAGTATTACATTTTAGAGGCATTTGTCTACAGTCTCCAATTTTGTCATTGCTTAACTCTCCTATCAAGTAGGTAGAGCAGTGTGAGTACTCCCCACTCTTCTTCTCCATGGGCAGATTTACCTTCTTCTGTCTCACAGCATGGTGCCTAATGTAGCCCACAGAACAAGCACAAACCTGTTCAACTGGCTTGGAACAGTGGCCAGCATACCAGATTTGACCTTTAGGATGGAATTTTTGGTAGTGTGGAGAACCTATTTGTCATCTTTGAAAGATTCTCTATAGTGTGGAGAAAAGAGTAAAAAGGAGAAAGTCTGAATTAAGGAAAGATTAGTGAGAAGGGAACTGTATGAGATACTACAAAGATTTAAAGTAAGAGAATTGGTAGGAGACAAATTTGAAAGATCTATAATTTAACTTGTTGGCAAACTGAGGACATGGGAGATGATGTGAGGAAGAGGGCTCACATATTATCAAAAAATTCCTCTCCAGGAAGAATCCATAGGTAATGGTATCATCAACAAGATTTGGAAATGTAAGATGAGAAACAGGACAAATAAAAATAATCACAAAATCTTTTCTGGATATGTTGGATTTGAACTTGTCCTTGCAACATGCACATGAAAATGTCTAATAAATACATAAATGTGTGGATTAGATGATCCTGGGGGAAAGCTGGGCTAGAAATACAGATTCTAGAGGCAGTGGTGGTAACCTGGTACCATCATTCATGGTAGAGTAGATATTGTCTACAAAGGTCAAGGACTAAGCCCTGAGAGGCACCTATGAGTAAAGAAAGAATAAAGAAAAAAAGAAATAATGGAAAGGGGCCCAAGAAACAGCTTGGGACTTAGGAGGAGAAAGAATGACTAACATAAGCCTAATTCATGGAGTCAGAGGAGAAGAAGTTATCACAGCTTGTCCATAACTAGGTTCTTTCTGGACAAAATTCCTTTGTTTAAAGGTCTTCTGCATAAAGTTTTGGTTAAATATCTCTCTACATCTGGAAAGGGTAACACTCTAACCTGTTTACCATATAAGATCAGGGGAGTTCATTGAGGGAACTTGACATTATCAAATCCAGTACAGAGTAGAACATCAGAATAAGTTTCACGTCAGAAAATCATTTGAGAAAGGATTTAAGCCTGGATATAATCTGAAGAAGACCTAGTGTGTGGACAGCTAATCATAGCTGTCAGATAGCATCAGGTAAATCTCCTATGCAGAAAAATTCTAAATGATTTATATTGTTAGTTGTCCTTGTGGAAACATAATTTTCTATTCCTTAAGTGCAGGCCATGCTTAGAGATCCCCCTTTCAAAAGATCCAGTATGAAAAGTGAGGAAAAAGAGTATCTTTGCTTTCCAGAAAACTGACTATCTGAACCAGGTGACCAGGTCAACATCAACAGAGATAAGTCATATTGATAGTATGTGGCCTTAATATAATGAAAATAGCACTTCACCTGTGGTTTTTGTCCCCAAAACCCACAATTCCAGCATAATCATGAAGAAATTATCTGACAAAGGTAAGAGACATATCCAACAATGCATCTGTCCAGCACTCCTTAAGACTGTCAAGATCATTGAAAACAAGGAAGCCTAAGAAACTATCATGGCAAAAGGGGTCTCAGAAGACATGAAGGCATTCTGGATAGGATCCTGGAACAGAAAAAGAGGAATTAGGTAAATGCCAATGATATTTATATAGACTATGGGATTGAGTTAATAATAATGTATCAATATTGGTTTATTAAAATTGTGACAAATATCATGTTGGTATAGGACATTTAACGGTAGAGGAGAGAGGAAGGGAGGGAGAAATGCTTGGGAGTGAGATCAGCCTAATTATATAGTTATATTGTGTGTATTTACAAATATGTAACAACAAATCCCATCATTATATAAAACTATAATGCACCAATAAAAAGATTTGGGGAAAAACAGTAGGGAGGCAGGGGACTGGATCTGGGGTATATGGAAACTCTCTCTACTATCTGAACAACTTTTCTGTAAATCTAAAATTATTTTAAAATAGTAAATATATTTTTCAATGTCATCATGAGGATGTCATCACATCAGGATTGCTGAAGAACCACAAGGAGAAGTCAGTTGTGCAAACCTTTGTCTACATCACACTTTTTTCAAGAAGGCAACCCTGGCCAAGAAAATTTTCAGCAGGGAAAAAAAGACAAAATTGGATGGCCATTGTTCTTGGGGGTGGGGGGGGGTGGGGATTCATTTTCAATGATCTGATTGATAGCCAAGGTCAAGTCTAACATTGCATTCCTGTGGCACCTACAAAGTTCAAGATGAAAATAGCCCAAGAAAGAAATACAAGATAAGATACAGATTGGATGATCTACTTATAAAACCAATATTTGATGGCTTGTAACACTGAGAATGATTAATAAGTGTTTCCCTCTGACACATGTATAAATCTCTATCTAAAAAGTTGTGTTTCATAGCAACTAAAAGTCAACCTCCAAATAGAGAAATTGAGTACATCTTCCAGTTTGTTTTTCAGGAGATAATGAGCCATTCTGTCACGAGGATCCAAAACTGCCCAAACACTTACCCCGTTCCTCCTTGCTTTTGCCCTTAGAGTAGGGGCTGTCAAAACTTGACAATTTTAATTGCATTGTTAAAAGCTGCATCATCTCTCTTTCCATAACTGCTTCCAGCTGGTGCCTTGGCTGGCTCCCTGAGAAGGACAACTGGACACCTCATGGAAAAGTCACAGAAAGAGCCTTAGAAACAATTCTGTTTGGAGATGCCAAACCAGACCTTGACCCTCTTTTGCTCTGAATTTTCTAGTCCATTGTCAAAGATTCAGAGAGAGGTTTATATATTTCCAGATAGGATTATAAATACTCAAAGTTCATAGAATACTAGTCAATTTAATTTGACT
Organism: Marmota flaviventris; assembly: GCF_047511675.1. NCBI lineage: Eukaryota > Metazoa > Chordata > Mammalia > Rodentia > Sciuridae > Marmota > Marmota flaviventris. The sequence continues at coordinate 87,764,931 of NC_092499.1, read as the reverse complement.
CTATGTCATATACAAAGGAACTAGAAATCTAGAAAGTCACCCAGCTAGATGTAATCAGATAGAAACTAGAAGCTCTGGCTTCCAGAGGAGAAAGAGGTTGACTCTAAGAGTGGATTTTTCCACCCTGAACCCTCAAGCTAAGTATTAGGGAAGATACTAAGTGAAGATCACTGCAAAGAATTTTTCTGATGACTGGCTACAGCAGATGCGTTCCTGTGGCACCTATAAAGTTCAAGATAAAAGCAGCCCACAAAAGAGATGTAATATAAGGTACAGATTGGATGATCTACTTATAAAACCAAATTCCAGTCCCTGCCTTCTGAAGGGCCCCTATGGCTCTAACTGAATGACATTTTAGCCACGTAGTCATCTTCCCTTGGCTCCTCAACTCAGAACAGAGATTTTTACCATTAATTCTTCCAGCACTGTAAAAAAAAATGTAAGGCAGGGTGGAGGGAAAGCAAGCAGTGTAAAGGAAAAGTGGGTCATTTGGCCTGATTGAAAGCCATAGTAAGAGCAGGGTGTGGTGGTGCAGGCCCATAGTCTCAGCCACTCAGAAGGCTGAGTGGAGGATCTCCTGAACCCAGGAATTTGAGACCAGCCTGGGCAACATAACAAGACCCCATCTGTTATTGTTGGCCTATGAAATGTCCTCCAAAGGCTGGGGTTTTGATGGATAGGTTCCCAATGAAGCAGTGTCCAAGGTGGGTCTTTGGAAAGATGATTGAGTTGTGAGGGCTCTAATCTCATCAATGGATTAACCCATTGAGGTATTCATAATTTAATGGGCTACTGGGAAATGATGGAAACTTAGGAGGTGAGGCCTAATGAAGAAGTAGGCTCTTTGGGGTGTGCCCTTAAAGGCCCATTTATTTCTCTTATTTTCTTCCTTCCTTTTCTCCTTCCTTTCTCTCTCCTTGTTTTTTTCCCCTCTCTCCCTCTCCTTACTCACCATTAGGTGAGCAGCTCTGCTCCACCATGCTTTCCTTGCCATGATACTCTGACTAACCACAGGCCAAGAAATAATGACCTCAAGTGTCCATGGACTGAAACCTCTGAAACTGGAAGGCAAAATAAATTTATTTTTTCCTCCTTTAAGTTCATTTTCTCAAGTATTTTGTGACAGTAACACAAAAGCTGACTACCACATCAATATACATACATAAAGCCATAGCAATGTCCCGTCTCAGCACCAACCAGAAACCCATTTGAGGTGTTACAGATGGAATTAATATGAATTAGTCACCCATTTTCCTAAGTACAGGCACACCTCCTGCCCAGTTCCACTTGACTCTACTTGATCCATCAGTCATTATCACCACTGGGCATGGAGGTAAGCAAGTGTTCTCAAGACTATTTTTAAGTACAATAATACCAAGAACTCTTCCCATATTAAAAATCTCAGGCAGCAAGCATGCTTCTCTAGCTCCCCTGTGAAATACTTTCTAAATGCGCTAATAATCTGACCAACTTTGTTTTTCTGTCATACTTTTTGTTTCTATAAATACACAGCCTGTCTCCTAATTAAGTTCTTATGTGGATTGTATTAAGCCTGCGAGTTTTGGTGACTGCTAAAGTTCTCTGTGTTTTTTTCCTTTTATTTCAGGAAATACTTTTCCAAGTTATCCTCTCTGTGGTTTACATCCCTGTGTTCAGGAAGCTCAGTTTGTTGCCAGTGGCTGCTGCTCGTTTTCCTCTTGACTGGAGGAAAATGGGTTGAGTATCCAGTTGTGTGATATGAAAAAGGGAGACAGCTACCCTCCACAAAAACAGCTCTAAAAGAACAAACACCACCAACATGGTTTCAGTTAACAGATTCTCATGGAATTCTCTGTTGTCCCTCTTAGTTAGGGTGGCTATCAACTATCAAATTTGGAGACACATATCACAGCTTTCAATTCCAGCCTATGCAGTTTCAAAAGATTGGCCAAGACTGTATTTAGAGAACTTATTTTGGGACTTCTAGATTCCAATCCATTTTACTTAATGCTAAATTTATGAATTCACATATACAGATTATCAATTTGGAGTTACTAGATTCCAACCCTATTATAGCATGGATAAAATCATGTTCAATATCCTATTCTAGTACCTGACACAGTGCCCCAAAGAGGAGAAGTGAAAAAAGGGGTGGGGGTAGTAAGGTGGCATTTGATGAAAGAATAAATTACAGAATATTTGTGACCCAGGAAACTTAAGCTCTTCTAAACTCATTCTTTCATTTCTGCTTCTCCTGTCACTGAAAATTTTAGTGTTTTTTTTTTCCAAAAGCTTATTAACTATCAAGGACTAAAGGAAATCTATTTTTATAAAATCCAACTCTCTTTAAGTATCTGCTTATTCAGATCATTGGCCAATAACTGATGGAAACTGTAGCTTTCACCCATTTGGCTTTCCTGCTAGAGTCAATGTCAGCTTTGCTTCTTTTTCTGCTTTATGTTTGGTGGCCAAGAGAATATGGAACAGCAAATGGGCTAATAGATATGCTAAACACTCAAGCCATTAAAACAGTGGTGCAAATAATAATTCAGTAAAGACACTAGAAGGGTATGCACATTATTATCATAGAAATAATAGAAATAAAGGGTATTTAATTCTGTCAAGGTCCCATATGTCTCTAGTGAGTCATGAGAAGCATAAAGATTCCTAATCATATTCCATGAAGACATTATTTTACTAAAAGGTGAGATTTCTCTCCAAATCAAGGAAATGAAGAATCAACATGTTAGTTTATAACTCAATTCTTCCTTCCTTCATCTTCCCAAAGACCACCCTTTAAAGAAGTTAAAGTTTGAGAGTAAAGCAATCTGCTCTCTGATTTCTACTAGATTATTAGTAGAGTGACAAATTTTCCTGGTTTGCCTAGGACTGTCCTAGTTTTAGCACTAAAAGTTACGCATCTCAGAAACCCTATAGTCCTGTGCAAACCAAGAAAGTTGGTCACCCTAAGAAAGAGAGCATGCATAAATTTCTGCAATTCAATCCCACCAGCAAGAAAATACAGCAGTGTTGCAGGTGTCTCATCCCACCCTGATGTTTCTGGTTAGTTCAGTCTTGTATTGCTCAGCAGGCCAGGAGAGAGCACCAGGTATTTTGTAGATACTCTCATTTAAACTCCTTCTTTGGGGGAGATAGGGGTTAGAGAGAACTCTCCCTGCCATAGTGCAGCTTGCATAAGTGTCACAGGTTGGGGCAAACAAAATCCACATGAAACACTGTTCTTCTGAATCATAAATCATGATGATTCCTAAAGAGCACCATGATGTGGCATGAACTTATAATGCTTAGAAAAATCCCACCTGGCCTGAAATAGTAATGAAATGAGGCTGAACTCCCTTAGTCACCAGTGTGAGAAAGTAGCATTTGACCATAGGGATAGCACATGCAGCCCCCACCCTAAATGGGCCCCGACTCAGGTTCTATGTGACTTGGGCTTTAAGTTATACATTGATTCACTATTTGAGCTGGTAAACATCTGACCCTCAGCCCCAGCTATAAAGCTGTAGATTGTTATAGAAGCAGAGACCTTTAGAAGTGACAACCTGGGGAGATGCCTTCCTCATTGCCATTGCAAATCTACCCTCTTCTATACTCACTGTGAGTCTAAACTGGGGCTGCATCAGAACAACAAAACCAGAAATCAGTGCTTCTTCATCCCTCCAGATTAGAGATGGCTTCCTCACAGGGCACCACATTGGGGTCCAAGCCACAAACCACAGCCAGTCAAGCTGTGTGGAGCAAGCATGAGACGCTCAGATGTTTACCCTCAGAACCACCCAGCTGGCCCACAGACTGTTTTGCCTCAGTTTGCTACAGGCACATTATCTTCCATGTTTTCAAGAGAATTATGCTGAGGGGACATGGTGTTATTCCATGGAGGTTAAGCAGAGGTTTTCTACCTCGAGAATTCAATTCCAGAAGGAGAAACAGTGGCTAGCCCTCCTGCCCTCATAAGATCAAGGGCACTCAAAGTCTAGGATGGTAGCCCTGAGGGGTCCTTTAGAAACTTGAAAGGGGATGGCTAAAGTGTTTCCCTAGAAGGTATTCTGTGCTCAGTGAGTGAATTGAACATGTTTTAGAGCTTTTTGTGCATACAGAGAACTTTGTAAAATGAACTGAACTGAAAGAATTAGAAACTAAAACTGAAAGAATCAGGCAGTGCATATACTTACCTGAAGAAGTTTTTGAGTCAAACACTGGGAAGATCAAGAAATAGGCAGAGAAATAATTTGAGAGTGAGACAAGATGGAAGTCATCTATATCGACTTTGACAAAAATGACAAATTATCCTGATCTTAAATATAGGTCTCCTGGTTCCTTGGGCTTCCGGAGAACTCAATCCAAACTGGAAAAGGCTGTGGGTCCCTCTGAATGTGGCTCTGCCAGATCCTTCAGGTTTCAAGGTATTTTTCCCAAGAGACATTTGAAACTAAGAGGCAACTAAAATTATCTGGTATCCTGCCCCTGGCCTAGAAGAGAGCTTTCTCTGAGGGGATAGTCCTGCTTATGTCCTTCCTCACACAAGCAAATTGAAATAAGGTCATTCTAACTTTCTATGTAACACATGTATGTGCATATCTTCCACAAGATTCTACACTGAATTTATGCTTTTCATGAAGTTTGCCATCAAATCTTCTGCCCCAGTGTTTCCCCTGGTCCCAGACAACAAGACTTTAAAACTTTAATAAATTTTAAAAGGGAAGCGTAGGTGAGGGGAAAGAGTATCCAGCTCTAGGTTTTCTCTTGCCCTTCATTCCACCAGGATTTCCAAGCTATTGAAAAGCTCAGCCTTCTTGCTAATATGAATATGTGGGCATCCCTGTAGTAATACAGCCTTGGTCGTAATAAAAGGAGCCTGAATTCCACCCATAGTTCTGTCATTTGCCTCCCCAGGGTAGAGTTTGCAATTCATATTGCAACCTAATTTAATAAAGAAAATGTGAGTTCTGATACGCAGTTCTAGTATAGGTAACATTTTGTATATGATAGTTTCTGGTGGTGATAATGAGATGGCCGCTGCCTCCACAATATTAATTAAAGCCAACATCTATATACTGTATGTACCTGATCTGATCAACTGGATCATAAGCTGTGGTAAAACCATCACCACCACCCTTGAGGATCATGGGAAATGGAGTCTCCACTACACCTCTCACCATCAAGCTGCAAATAAGCCCTATGATGCCTGCAGGCCCATGATCCACCATGGAACTGTTGGGATTCCAACCTTTATGCCACATGTTCTCAAGTGATGCCTAATTCCAGCAAGCCCTTGTCTGATTCTAACTTCTAATACAGTTCTATCAGAGCAGGGTCATATCTGTTTTTATTCTTCTTTTCCTAAGCATAGAGTCTCTAGAAGAGAATACTCATACAGGTACTTAATAACTATATTCTGAATGAACAAATAAATTTAAAATAAAAAAGTAATGATCAATCAAATGAGTTTCTCCAGAATTATTTCAGTAAGAGATATGTGAGGAGTGATCCAGGAAAAAGTCTGGCCAGCAGAGACTTAAGTAGGCTATGTTTATCACAGAACGTGTGGTTTGGCAAATACAGTTGATTAGAAAACACTAAAATACGTGCTACTGAGAAATAAAGATGAGCTTTATAAAAAATCAAAATCAAATTAACCTAGCCCACGAACCAAGGGAGCCTCTAGCTCCAGTAACGAAGCCACAAAATAACTACAAGAATGGCAGATGGGTTGAATCTGTTCCCATAAAAGCTGTTCAACGTTTGTGGCCCCAGGCATTGGCCAGATCAATTTAGGGACATGAAAACAAAGCAATATTTTTGCCAAAGCTTTTGGATTTCCATGCCTTCTGGTTTCCATTCAAACCCTTCATAAAGGACTGCATGCTTCCTCTGCCTTTGTTGTTCCAACTTGCAGCCAGTCCAACAAAAAGAGAAACCTCCACTTCTCACCAGCTGTAACTGGGAAGCCACTGATGGGCCTGGGCCTGTGGGCAGGAGGGACAGGGCTTCTGGGTTAAACCCATGCTTCCATTGCAGCCTGGGTGGCCCGAGCCAGGGTCTGTTCCACACCTTTCTCTACTTATTGGCCTGGAAAACTGAAAGCACCATGGAGACCCTCTCCAAGGGAAGGAGTGTGATTTAATGAATCTTTGGAAAAGTATTCACTTTTCACACCTGCAAGTGGTCCTTTGGTATGTTTCTGGTGCCTTAGGACTCTCCATATTTCTTCTACTAGCAAAAAAAAGAAAAAAACACCTTCACCAGAATTTCCTTTCTTAAGGAATAAGGGATAAGAGTATTTTATTTTTTTTCTCTCCTTTTTTTATCACAAGAAAGAATTTCTATTTTGCTTTTCTGATAGAACTAAAGTTGGGACCTCTTTTTTTAGAGCATTACTCTCCCTGGTATATGGACAAATAGATTTTTTTTCAAAAATAGGCTCAATTTATGCCAATCATAAATAACATTTGCCAACATCATAATATAGGGAAGAAAGAGAAAGCACTTAATCTGGGGTCCTGGTCATTGTTTCCCAACAAGTTTCTTGGAGGATACTTTGAGACTTTGGAGGATACTTCAGATCCAAACTATGATGTCATCTGTCTCCTTGTTGATACCCAGTTTACTATGATCTGTTCTTGAGCATACAGTTACATGTTCAAGAATGTTCATTATAACACCACAATGACTCTCCTTTACAATGCACTTCCTTTAACACTTAACTTAATGCACATAAAAAGGATCTCTGGAGCTGGAGTTGTAGCTCAGTGGTAGAGCGCTTGCCTAGCTCAAGTGAGGCACTGGGTTCCATCCTCAGAACCATGTAAAAACAAATAAATAAAAAAAGGTACAACTAAAACTATATTTGTAGTAAAGAAAGAATCTCTAAAGGTTATATCTCTAGAAAATGAGATCTTGGCTAAATTCCATCTAATTCCATTTTAATTTTTAATTAGCACCTGTAGCCCTATATTTTATATTTAGATAAATGGAAGATGGAGGGTAATTTAAATTATATATGTGAAAGAAAAAGGAGGAAGAGAAGTATTATAGTCTTTTTTCATTAGCACAATAAAAATGTATGAGGTAGGTAAAGAAAATAGGTTTATCTTGTAGTTCTGGAGATTCAACTGCAAGGCACAGGCATTGCTAGGGCTCTGGGTAGAACTTCATGATAGATGGCACTTGTGAGAATGTGAAAGCATCTACTGGAGGAAGAGATCACAACTTGAACATAGGAAGCCAGTGAGGAACTGGGTTCCCACAATCCCTTCTGAGGACACGCTCCTAGTTGACAAGGCCTCACCCCCTAAAGGACTTCCACCTCCCACCACCTCACTAGGAACAAGCTCCCCACACATGAACCATTGGAGAACACACTCAAACCATATCAAGAAAGATATGATAAAGTTTGTTAGATGTGCATCTCCAGGCGTGTTCCCTCTGAGTTTCCTTTTACATATGTAGCCAGCCATAGGGTCATTAGATGTATAATGGGGAGGAGAGGGAAATACATGTACAATATTTGTGCTATAATTATTTATATTAGCTAATCAATGGATTGACTCCAACATAGGTTCTTTTACCCTAGATGATTCTCCTCATTTTGACGTTGATTCAACTTAAAATAAAAAGACTTCTCAAACCTGGTTATAAAAATTCACAGAACACTAAACTTCTAAGCAAAGGAAATTATACAAAAGCAACATGCACCACTTCAGCCTTGATTCTGAACCAGTCCTGAGACCTGCTATGTACAAAGCTTCACTCTACCACCACACCTCTCCCTCACTCAAACTCAACCTCAGCCCAACCTTGTCTCACCCAGGTGGTCCATCTTTGGCCTTTTTAGGGGAGATGTTTGGGAAAGGAGATTGCCTACTCTCAAGGCCAGAATGGAATCCTGTAGGCCACTTGTAATGGTAGCAGTTTACACAAAGCCTTCTTTGTGTAAACTTCTAGATGTTCTTCTAATGGCAGCAGTTTACACAAAGCCTTCTTGACTCACATTTCTTCCTAGAAGCAAAATTAATGTGTAAATGCCATTGCTGCACTCTTATATAGCCACAAATTGTCATTTTTCTTCTCAATTCTTGTCAATGTCATCTATCAAGGATCCTATGCCTAAGTAGTTTACTATCTGGTCAAGAAGACAATACATGCAAATACAAGAGCATCTGGAGGGAAGGAAGTAAAGCAGCAGGAATACTCCACTCTCCCAATCAGGAGAGTCATTTGTGTGGGCTGAAAAAACTAGTGATTGCTTCATGAAGGTGATGACATGGGATTTGGAGCAAGAAAGAGATGTAATGTGGCTGAAGGAGAGCATTCATTAAAAGAAATTACATGCACAGGTGTGGCATGCAAGGGGGCCAGGCAGAGAGAGGCCCATCTGGAGTCTTGAGCTGTGCTTTGATGGAAACCCAGATTCTCTGTCCTGAGACCCCACCCAAGATTCTCCATGGCTCACAGAAAACTTCCTTTATAGAGAAAATAACTTATTTGGCCCTCTTCTCACCACTGCCACCACCATAAACCAATCAAGATAAAAAATTAGGAAAAAAAATAACTTATTTCCTCATTCCTCACATCAAGCACCAGTTTTTCAATGACAATTTTTTAAATATTTTTTTTATATTCACATGCTTGGGCACTTAAAGAGATCAGATTCAATTCCCAAGTGACCCATGGCACCCTTTCATGGATCAGGATGGAAAAACAGAGCTCTTCGATTGGTCACAGCCACATGTTACCTGTCTCTAGCGAGAAGGGCCCTAAACTGCCAAGAAGTTAAGCCAAGAAAGACCAGAAAGGGTGTATTTCTCTTTCAAGGTGAGGCAGCAGGTACAAAGCAGTTCTGTCTAACATTTATAAAGCTGCTTGTGCACGAGTTGGATTGTGAGTTTGACTGGCAGCCAATTGTAAGCCAGCAGAGCTGAAAACCCGCTCTATATATCCATGCCAACATGTATGCATGGCATCATTGTGGACAAAGCTGGTAATCAAGAGCATCCTGTGTGAGCACAATTGCATCATAGAATAAATACTGGGCTCAAACACTACCATAGTCCAAGACTTTTCCAAAGAAAGCTTTCAGCATACATCATCACCAGCATTAGACAGTGCTCTATTTGTGCTGCCTGAGGGTTTCTCCTCCCCAAAGATGCAGGGAAGTCTTCTTTGATGAAATGTATTTCCAAAGATCTGGAAGTCTTGGAATAGTTTTTCCTCCATGCAGTGAATGAGCAGAGCAAACTAAAGGGATGAATCTTCAAGGACTCGTCTAATCTATCCTTAACTTGCAAAAGAAGTACTAAAATATGCCTTTCACCATTTCTCCCTCCCTCCTTCTCTCCCCACTCCCTCTATCTCTCTCTCTCTCAAAAAATACTCTTTCCTTCTCCCTTATACCTTCCAAAACTCTGTTTCACTACTTCCAAAGCATATTTTCTTTGGTAGCTGGTCATATCATGCTGCCCAGGACATGGTGGAACATTCCAGGCTCTGTACCTTTCCTATTTTCTCTGGTTACCTAAATCAAATCCATTCAAAGAACTCTTTCTCATAGAATGACTCTGGTCATTGCCATCTAATTCCTGCCCCTGAACTGCCATAACTTCAAGTAATAAGTGATATTAAGTAACAACTTTTAGAATTTCATATAATATGGTGCTTTGTGCCATTAATTATTACCTAAAAATATACTCCCTAGCTAACCCAAAACTTATAGACAACATGGACCATGTATGATTCAATTTTTATGTCCAAGTGTGCAAATATCTTTATGTTTAATCTTTAGGTTTGTGACCATTGGTTCTCCTAATCAATACAGGTACAAATTAAAAGGCAAGTTTGGAGCATCTATTGATTAAATCAGATATAACAAAAATAAGGCTTTCCAGGCAAAGAAAATGACTATCCTTTATGCATGCAATATTTTCTTGATTTCTTAAGCATCTCAAGACATATTTAATCATGAATTGCAACTAGTGTGCTTAACACCTGAAGCTTAAGCAGATCACACCATTGGCTGATATGGTGGTAGACACCAGCTGAGAAAGAATGACTCCCAGGATGGGTGGAGACTGGAGGACATCACAGGCTACTATAGGAGCAGCCAGCTAAAACATCATCTGATCTTTGTCCAGTCTAAGCCTTGCCCAGTGAGGTGTGGGGAGAAGTCCTTGATCAGGATGAGGAAGCACAGAATTACAACCTGCTTCAGTCTAAACTTATTCTTTTAAAGCTTCTACTGATGCTCCTTTTGATGACTTACTTTTTGTTTTTCATGCCATCCATGCTGGATGGTGGATCTGGTCCTTCCTTGTTTGAAGGTCCTTAAACTATAGAAACTCAATATTCACTGCTTATACTAAAATATAACTCATATACCATGAAATTCATTCATCTCCAATGTGCAGTTCAGTGATTTTAAGTATTTTCACAAAGTTTTGCAACTATTACCATTAATTCTAGAGCATTGCCATCACCCCCAAAAGAGATTCCACATTCATTAGCAGTCATACCCTATCCTCCCTTAACCTAATTCCTAAAAATCACTCAACCATTTTCTGTCTCTATGAACTTGCCCATTTTGGATATGTCACCTAAATAGAATCATGATACGTAGCCTTTGTATCTGGATTCTTCATTTAGCATCATGTTTTTTTAAAAAAAAAAAATTTATTGGTTCTTCTTAGTTACATATGACAATAGGATTTATTCTGACATAATTATAAAAGCATGGAATATAATTTGTTCTAATTTATTCCCCAGTACTTTGTCTTTCCCTCCCCATTCCCTCCCCTGTTCCCTTCCCTCTACTCTACTGATCTTTTGCTATATACTTAAAGATTTTTTTAATAGTGTGTTGTGGATATACATGATGGTGAGATTCACTGTGATATGTTCATATATGTATATAGGAAAATTAGGTCAGATTGTTAATTGCTGGGTCACACAGCACCTCTAACTTTTTGAGGATCTGTCGATCTCTTTCCTACAACAACTGAACCATTTTATACTGTCACTAGCAATATGTGCTATTATTTCTCCACATTGTCGCCAACACTTCTTATTGTCTGTCTTTACGCTTATAATCATCCTCGTGTGTAGAGTGATATCACTTTGTGGTTTCACATTGTGAATTTCCCTAATGCTGTTGAATATTTTTTATGTACTTATTGGCCATTTGTACATCTTCTTTGAAAGGATATATATTTTTCCATTTTTAATGTTCTTGAGTTGGAAAAATTATATATTTTTTTCTCAAAATTCATTTTAATTGAATACCTACAAACTAATAACTATAGTTGCTTCTTCTTACAATATAACCTGCAGCAGGTTGACTTCATGCCCTCCTCTTCAACTTAGGGACAGCTTTCATCTTGCTTGACAATACAACTTTCTCTCAGTATTTTCCCCTTTATCTATGTTTCCACCTGGCTATGATCGCTACATCTGTGTAATTAAAAGAAGTATTGCTAGCCACTTTGGGGGATGAATCTTCACTTTCTAATTTGAACTAGATTAGTTCTTACTGGAACATAAAAAAATTACTACAAATGTAAAGGCTTCAGGCAACATACATTTATTATCTCTCAGTTTGCCGAGAGGAAGAGTCTAGGCATGACACAAGAAGGTGGTAAAATTTATTTCCTCACAACCATAGAACTCAAAACTAGCAGGAGAGTCTCCACCTTAGGGAAATCCCTGTCCCTATAAGGGCTTTCACCCAACAAAGTCAGGCCCACTCATATTAATCACCCTTTTGATTATCTCAGAACCAACTGATTAAGGACCTTAGTTGTATTTCCAGGATTTCTTCACCTTTGCCATAATCTATCAGCTATAAGCAAGTCACAGTCACCACCCCCTATCTGCTCCAAAGGAGGAGATTCACAAGGGCACAGTTTATCAGGAGGTAACCTGGTATGGTTGCTATAGGCACAGTTGCTATAGGATGTTATCTGGAGTTTTCTCATAGTAAGCAAACAGAAATACCATGAGGTGCTATTTTAGGTAATGCCATTAAATTACTTTCCTAGCTGTGGCATCTCCAAAGTTATTCCTCTTTAATCATTTTTCACCCAATGACATAAATGCTGCAAAAGATCTTGAAAATCTTTTCAGTATGTAACCATTATAAATATCATAATTACTGCCTTTGATTAGACAGCAATATTTTCTGTATTTTCACAATAATGATGATGAAATGTGAAGCATGTATAGTGCTTTCTATGGTCCAGGGCTTTACTTCTATTAACTCATGTAATCACCACAATCAGTCTTAGAAATAGATATTGTTGTTGGCCCCGGCTCTAAGGGGAGCTGGAGACAGATCAGGCAGTCACATTATAGGAAGGAGAGCTGGACTCCCAGAAGGAGCCCAGCTCTAGAGAGAGTCTGGGTATCACTAGTCTCTCATCTCACATAGAACCTCAGGTGAAGATAGTTCCACTGACTCAGCATTTGCTAGGGAAACAGGTCACCAGCAGAGGGTCTCTTGGGCCTATGCAAAAACTATTCATTAATAAATACATGACAAAGAGAAGAAAGCAGTTTAAAATACTGAGAGAGCACTGTTATATCCATCTTTTATAAGCTGCTTTTATCAGAGGACAATCTCTACCACTCAAATCACCCTAAAGCATCTCCTGTTCTGAATGCATAAATATCCCAAGCATTAAATCTAGCCATCTCTAGGAAGATATTGGATGAGAGAAAGGGAGCACCCTCCAGTTGCTCCACAGCTCAAGATTCAAGCAGCGAATGTATTGCTTCTCAGTAAGGTGAGTGACTGAGGGAATTCACTGAAATTCAACATGGGACAGTGAAATAACTAGAGAGACAAAGAAATTTAGAAGCTTTGAATATAGAACAAACTAATCAGAGACATGCCAACTTTGCTGTCAGCACCACCATTTCATTACAGAGGGGAGAGTTAACACAGAAAGAGAGAAAAACACTGTGAAATAATTTGTCACAGGAGAACTTGTGGAACAGAGGGGGAGGCTGATCTTAACTGATCCAGAGATAATGGTCAAGCTAATGATTGAAAGGTGCTCAGAATCGCTCAGCGGGGGAGTGGGGAGTTGCAACAGGAACCATTTGCAAGTAGCCACGTGGCAACTTTCAGGGGCTGGAGTTCGGAAGTTCTTAAAAGGCCTTATCAGCCTGTTCCAAAAGACAGCTGTCATCAGGTCCAGAGTGTTCCTGGATCAGCACAACTGAAATAGGCATAGAGAGGATTGTGCCCAGGGCGATCCAGGGTGGGGACACCAAGGGGAGAGAGGCTCAACTTGAGTTCACTTTGTTGCTGGTGGTGGCCCATAGCCAGCTGGAGAGAGGCCAGAAACTGGTTGGACAAGAAAATGTACACTCCAGGTTTGATCCTTGGAAATCCATGTACAAGATGGTGGAATATGTGAGACTTGCAGAGGGTGAGATCCCCTCTCTAAGAGTGGAATTTGGGGAAGTTCCTAAGACCCTGACATCCAGAAGAAATCAGTATCTGCCTAGCAACAGGGAGTATGGATCTAATCTCAAATACCTCCCAACAAAGTTCCAAAGAATCAGAGCTAAACCCCAGCCACTGGAATTTCACATTTAGAATTTTGCATCAGCCACATTCTGAGAGTATATCCACCAGGTCTGTCTAGACAGAACTTCAATTATAAGTACTCCCCAGTCTCTCCTACCTTACACTGTGAAATGGGAAACAGACCCACTGCAACCAGCTTGGGTTCTAGGCCACAACAGCTGGCAGCATGGTAAGTAACAGAGGTCTCAGATTTAACAACCTTCAGCCCTTGATCCAAGGGGAACATATCCAAACCAAATGCAAAGAAGGGCACAACATCATAGGCAGTGAACATCCATCTTTGTCAACGGTTTGACCACCTCAGTGGCAGGCGGGGTGGAAAGAGAGAGAACCTTCATTTTTCATTAAGAAATTTTTCCTAATTTTTAAAAATTTTAATATTCTGTGTGAATATGTGTTTGTGTGTGTGTTCACATAATTTTTCTTTCATTATGATCTTCTTTTTCTTCACCTGTTTGTTACTTAGCCTTGTTCTAATTTTGGAGAGGTAGGATTTTATGTGCTTTTGCTTTGGCTTAAATTTTTAATTTTTTGTTTATTTCTCTCTTTGTTCTTATTACTCCTTCTTCACTTTATCCCCCCTCTTACAGACAAATTATCTTCTTCCTTCTTTGTCTCCAGTTGTTTTCATGAATTTTAGTTATTTATCACTCCCCTTCTTTATAGCCACCACCTTTATAGCCCTCTCTCCTGTTTCCCCTCTGTTCACTTTTTAAATATTTCAAAACGTCCTCTTTCCTTCCTACCTCATTCAAGTTGTTGTGGTTATTAATACAGTGGATCACATTGTTGACACCTACTATTCAGGGCAAGATCTAGTTCAAGGCTGTTTATGCTGGTGCTGATATTAAATATTGACCCTGCTTTTTCTTTTTGTTTGTAAATCAGTGTTATAGCTGTCATAGTAAACACCAGATATTTATTTTAAGGCTGCACATTGGTCACTATTTTATTGCTATTGTTCACTCTTCTTTTATCTAAGAGGAGCACAGAAGTGATTGGGACCCTACAAGTTCACAGTATAAGAATCCTATTGTTGATCTACATTCTATATTCACAATTTATCCAAGTGACAGCAAACCTTGTTCCATGACTCAACTAGCTCTCCATGGGAACTCTAATAATACTTCAGCACATAGAATAAGGAAGACAAAAACCTTAACCCAATGATCAATCCCCAAGTAGAAACATCTACTCATACAAAAAAAAAAAAAAACAGGGAGAAATTCCAATACAGTATCTCAGAGGAATCCATAGTAAGGCAGCAGCTCTCTAAGAGAGAATTAAATCACCAGTTCTATAGCAGCAAATGGAGTAGAATTGGAGGTTGAAATTAACACTTGGGTTATGCTGAGCCTACATGTTGAAGCTAAAAGATACCAACAACACAGGACTTACTTTAAAAAAAAAGATAAATATACACTTAAGGACACGTGCATAAAAGAGGAAAAAGAATCCATCTAAACTGAGATGCAAGTCACATCTCTCAAAAGATGTGAAAAAAGACAAACAATCTCCCTCCAAAATTCACAATCCCCCCAAAAAGTATCCCCCAGATATGAAAGTGAATGAAATTCCAGAGAAAGACTATGAAAAACTGATCATTAAAATGTTCAAAGAGCTAAAAGAAAATCTAAGGAATGAATTCAGAGAGCAAATATAGGAAGTGAAAGACCATTTTAAAGGAATAGAGAAAAAAGAAAAGAAATAGAGATACTGAAAAGAAACAAATCAAAACTCCTGGAAGAAAGATACAATTATTAAAATAAAAAATTCACTTGAAAATATCACTAAAATATTAGATTATGTACAAAATAGAACCTTAGGCTTTGAAGACAGGGCATATGAACTGAACACTTAAAATGTAATAAAGCAGGGGAGACCATAATCAGAATACATAAGAATTCTGGAACATCAAGAGACCAAATTTCAGAATCACTGGGATAGATGAGAGCACGGAGATACAGGTTAGTGGCATTAACTTTTCAGTGAAGTAATAGAAAAATTTTTTCCTAACTTTAGAAATCAGATGGACATCCAAATACAGAAGTCATGTAAAACCCCAAATAGACAAGGTCAAAAAAGAACTTCTCCAAGACATAATTAAAATGCCAAATGTGAAAGGTGAGGAAAAAATATTAAGAGATGTGAAAGAAAAACATTATATCACATTTAGAAGAGAATCAATAAGGCTCACTTCTGACTTTTCAACTTAAACCCTAAAATCAAGGAGGAATTGGAAGGAGATATTCCAAGCTCCTAAAGAAAACAAATGCCAGTCAATTCAATGAAGCTATCTTTCAGAATTGAAGATGAAATAAAATTTTTTCATGATAAGGATAAACTAAAAGAGTTTATGACAACTAAGCCAACACTACAAAAAAAAACTCAAAAACAAAGCCCAAAGCTCCTAAGTAGCTGAAGCTTTCTGGAAAAGCAAGTTAACTAAATAAAAATGGAATTAAGTATAACAAGCAAACCAAACTGGCAAGAAAAGCAAATATTTTTCCATGATAACGCTAAATGTAAGTGGTCTCAACTCCCCAATTAAAAGACATAGGTTGACAGAATGGATTTTAAAAAAAGAGATTCAACTATATGCTGTGCAAGAGACTCATCTCAGAAAAATACACCCATGGCCTGAAAGAAAAAGGATGGAAAAATTCATGGAATCTGAAAACAAAAAGGAGTAGCTATTTATATAACTGGCAAAGCAGGTTTTAAGCAAAAATTAATCAGAAGAGACAAAAAGGTCACTACATACTGGCAAAGAGAACAATTCAACAAGAAGACAAAACTATAGTAAATATTTATACCCCAAATGTCAGTGTATCAAATCACATAAAACAAAAACTTCTTGTTGTAAAAACCCAGAGAGATCTGAACGCTGATTACAATACCATGAACAAGTGGGTTTCATCCCAGAAATTTAAAGTTGGTTCAACACATGCAAATTAATAAATGTAATCTACCGCATAAATAGAATTAAATACAAAAATCACATTATCATTGCAATAGATGCAGAAAAGCCTTTGACAAAATGTAGCACCCATTCATGTTTAAAACACTGAAAAAACTAAGGATAGAAAGAATTTACCCCAACATTATAATGGCTATATATGACAAATCCAAAGACAACATCATGCTGAATGGAGAAAAACTGAAAGCATTTCCTCTAAAATCAAGAACAAAACAAGGAAGTCCACCCACATCATTTGTGTTCAATACAGTTCTTAAAACACTAGCCAGAGCAATCATGCCAAAGAAGGAAATTAATTTAGGAAGCCAATATATCTATGTTTGCTGATGACATGATTCTATATCTAAAAGACCCAAAAAACTCCACCAGAAGATTTCTAGAGCTGATAAACAAATTCTGCAAAGTAGTATGACATAAGACTATTCATAAACCAGTAGCTTTCCTATACCCCAATAATGAATCTGCTGAAAAAGAAATCAGGGAAAGTATTCCATTCACAATAACCTTAAAACAAAAAAGACTTGGCAATAAATCTAATCAAGAAGGTGAAAGAATTCTACAATGAAAATTATAGAACACTGAAGAAAGAAATTGAGGAAGACCTTAGAAGATGAAAAGACCTCTTATGTTCTTGGATAGGCAGAATTAATATTGTCAAAGTGGCCATATTTCCAAAAGCAATATAGATTCAACACAATCCCTATCAAAATACCAATGACATTCTTCACAGAAATAGAAAAAAAAAAGTCCTAAAATCATTGGAAACATAGGCATCCTAGAATAGCCAAAGCAATACTGAGCAAGAGGAGCAATTCTGAAGGTATCACAATACCTGATCTCAAATTATTACAGAGCTATAGTAACAAAAACATCATGGTATTAATATTAAAAAAGAAATTAAGAAAAATGGAATAGAGTAGAAGCCACAGGAAAAAAAAACACATAGATACAGTAATTTGATATTCAACAAAAGTGTCAAAAACTTATGTTGGAGAAAAGATAGACTTTTTAATAAATGGTACCTGTCAACAGATGAAAGGATAGGGAAAATGTTGTGTGTGTGTATATGTATATATATATATATATATATATATATATATATATATATATATATATATATATATATGATGGAGTTTTACCTAGTCTTAAAGAAGAATGAAATTGTAGCATTTGCTAGTCAGTGGATATAATTAGAGAACATCATGCTAAATGAAATAAGCCAGACTTAGAAAATCAAAGATTAAATGTTTTCTCTTATATGCAGAAGATAGAGCAAAGTAAGGGGGGAAAATGAGATTGGGGGCAGATCCCACAAAAATAGAGGGGAGATCAGTAGAGTAATGAGAGGGGATTGATGGGGAGAGTAGATGAATGGGAAAGGGAAGAACTGTGACATTAAACTGACTAAATTATGCTATGTATATGAATCATATGAATATGCCACTGTGAATTCCACTTTTATGTATATTCATGAAGTATCAAGTTATAAAACTAATACATAAATAAATAGAAGGAAGAAGAATGAGGCAGGGGAGCAGGAGTGGGGAGGAGGGGAGGGAAAGAGGATGTACTGGGGACTGAAATGGAGTAAATTATATTCCATGCCCAAAATGAACCCCACTGTTACCTATAACTGTAATAAAAAATATAGCTATCAGGCACTGTGCTACGCACAAATGACACAGTGAGGAAAATGCCACAATGCCTCTTCCATGGAGATGACACACCAGTGGAGGAAGAAACAAGTATGAATAAGATATCACTCAGGGTAGCCACAAGTGCTACGTGGAGAAGAAGACAAATGTGGCAGAAACTACCAGCAATTACCTCTTTTCTGGAAGGAAAAAAAAAATGCATGTGAATCAGCTGAGGGCCATAAATAGAGCTCTTGATCTTAGGAGAAGAAACACCTATGAAGTAAACCAACTAAGAAAAAAAAATGTCAGCTGGAACCTCTAAATTCCATCAGATCTTTTGTGCCCTTATGCCGCCCACAGTCCCAGCTTCTACCTTCTTCTGACTGTTTCCACTCATTAAACATCTTGCTCCTGGTCACACTTCAGTCCACATGGCTGCCAGCCCCTGAGGTGAACCCACTGATGCTTTGTTCTCACATGCTACCCATCCTGTCACCTATCCAGGAGCCCGGGTAGCTCAGTTCTGCTCATGCTCAGTTGGACCAAGCCAGATGTGTGGACTCTGGCTAACTTCATGGACACAGGGCTAAGCCTGCTGTACAGCTCACTTCTTTCCCCATGGTGGACTGGGGTGGTCCAAAGCATCCCATCAGGCAGGCCATACTTAGCACGGCCTACAGAAATAGAAAAGGTTTTCAGCCAAGAGAAGCAATCAAATAGGCTTGCCTTGAGCCAAGTCAGACAAGTTCATCCAAGTACCCCAGAATCAGAAAGAAGCACTAGCAAGAAAAAAAAACTGAGCATTAGGCTTTCTTTCATAATTCAGTGCAATTCTCTTTTCCTCTTTACTTCCACACTTCACTACAGGATCTATCCTTATTCAGACCCTTTTATCCTTGCATCTTGTTTCTGCTCCCTTGAAATAGACAACAGATATTGATATCCTAGAGTTTTACTCTCACTCTCCTCCTCTTCCTCCTCCTCCAGACTCAGCCCAACTCATCTCCTGCCCTTAGATGCCAATCCTAGGTTGGGTCAGCCCAAACACTGTCCAGAAATGGGCTTTCCAGGGTTATTACAGGGGAGTGAGATGAGAAGCAGAAAGCTGAGAAATGTCATTACAGGTGTCTTCCTTGACACCTGAACCAAGAGCCAGGCTTATGTGGGTTGTGGCTTAAAAGAGTGTGGGGAGATCAGATAGCTTTGTAAGTTTCAAACTACACATGGCAGCGCTGCCTCCCTCTTGCCTCTTCATCACAACGTTCCAGAGCACCCAAGCCCCACTCCATCTCCCAGAACCCATCCTGGGTGGGACTAAGCCCTGTGTATCAAAGAAGCACCTCATGTGATTCTGATCTGCAACCCTGTTGGGAATTACTGTGATTAAAGGGAGATGGAAAGTGATCCAGGAATGAAAACAGAAGATCCTTATTAAACTTTTTCCTGTTGCTCCTTATTAAATAAGAAGCTTTTCTTCAATTATGCAGGCTTGGATATACCATTTTAGCTCATAATATGGAGCAATTCTTCTAAATAATCCACTCGTAGAATAAAAGAAGTTCCCAGGAATCCATACCAACATTCTCACACTTTCTCAAGTGGTTTCTGTCAGCTATTTATAAGACCTTCATTTCTGCCTGGCTTTTCAAACTGAAGAGCTGTTCAAAACAAGATGATGAGGGTTGGGGTGTAGTTCAGTGGCAGAACACTGCCCCAGCATGCAGAGAGGTCCTGGGTTTCATCTCTAGCACCAGAAAAAAAAAAAGAAGAAGAAGAACTAAGCTGGTGCCAAGAGCCTCTGACCCCCAACAATAGGACAGGAGTGGAGGGCTCTGGATTTCTTCAGAATTGCTCAAACTGAAGGCCTCCTTCCTACAGAGCTCGTCAGTCCTGCTCAGGCAGGACTTTCCAAAACAGAGCAATTTCCAGAATTATAAACATGTGGGCTGTTTTGGAAAATGTGAGAATCTCTGGTCATCATCAGTTTGTAATTGTTAAAGCTTTACAAGTGAAGTTAAAAGGAACGGTTTGGGTAACAAATTTCTCAAATCAAAACAACAAGGACAAAATTATCCGAAATGTGTTACTTAACACAACCTAAATAGGACATATTCTTGGATAGAAATACTTTTTCACACTCTTTTTCTTTTCCTTCTAAAGAAGAGTCTGGCTGTTCTTTGAGAGATCAAACTCATTTTTTAAATAAGAATAATAATAATAATACAACCTGGAAGACTCTCCAAAGCAGATGCTGGGGATTAAAATGCTCCATTTGTTGCAGATAGGCCTTCATGGCACCACCACCATGAGCCCCTCACCACAGCCAACCCTGGGGGACATTGAAGGAGCCATGAAGCCTTAGGGGGCAGAAAGATGGAGCAGGACCAGTAATGAGGTCACTTCACACCTGAGTGAGCCTCCTATAAGGACTACTTACCTCCTACACTTATTTCTTCCCTGTCCACCCACCTGGGTCCCTGCAATTGTCAGAATGCAGCCATTTTACAGCAGACTTTTCTATTCTTAATGCACTTCAAAATTTTCCTGCCCAACAAATATCTGGTTTGTGGATCATTGTGCCCCAGACATATCCATTTGCATTTTTCCATGATGATTCGCATTTTGTCCCTGCCTTTCCCATTTTCCTAATTCCTTTAGGTTATTTCTTTGCTTTTGCTGGTGTTTGTCACATTTCTCCATTCAGAATCATCTGTGAATTTCATTTTCAAGCCCTTTCTCGCTCCCTGAGGCCATTAATAAAGACAAGTCTGAGTGAGAGGGGAAGAAAGGCCAGCTTCCCAGCACACCCAGGAGACCACCTCCAGAGCCAGCCCAGTGTCCTGAAGGCTGTTTACTTCCACCCAGAATATTTTTCCATTCACATGACAGAATGAGCCGCCAAGATGATCTGCCTTCATTTATGCCACATCTCAGGACCCTTTATAATCTGCCAAATTTCAAAATTCGTGTATGGAGTATCTGTTCCTGTCAGTTTTTATGCAAGGTGACAGACAAAAGAAAGGGATCTGCCTTTGCCTCAAGAGCCACACAGGACACGTCTTCAATTTAGTATGTATAATGTGGATACACGATCCTCCCTCTCCCTACCCTTTGGGCTATTACTTTCCATTCCACACCCCCAAATTATTGAGAGGGTTCCCTTTTCCCTTCTGTTCATTGTGATACAGGACAATCAATCTTCCCTTCAAAACAGTCGTCAGGGATTCAAAGCCATTCAGTCCTTCCAAAATTGCCTGGAAATTGGTTTGCAATGTTATCCTCTGTCACTGAGCCCCTAAACTCTCATTTGGTGCAGATTGGTTTCTGCTGATCAAGGTATAGCTTTGCCAACTGGCAAAGCCTAATTCCATGTAGGTCTTGGAAAGCAGGGAAGGGGTTGAAATCAGGGCATTCAAGAAATGCAAATTAGGTTTTAAATTGATGTTTGAGGATGAAGAATCGTAAAGCTCTTCTTTACCTGAACCAGCTTCAGATACTAACTAGTCCTGTGGGCTTGGCCAATTGCTTAGCCTGCCTCAGCCTCCATCTTAGCATGAGATTTGAACTAGACTGTATCTAAGGCCACTTTGAAGAACTGCATAGAGAACAGAAATTCCTGTGTCCCACCCAACATGTGCTCACTGCAGAGGAATGAAGCAGAGCTACAGTCCTTAAGAATTGTGGAGCTCCCTTTAAGATCTTAAAGGTCTGTTCAATTTGGTTTCCCCCTGGCTTTTTTAAAATTTTATTTTCATAGCAACATAAAGATGGATTCAAAGTCAGCCCCAACCCAAACATACAGTTTGTCTTTGAGTTTTACACATCAGCTTTTTAAAGGACTTGCTCATGAAGCTCCAACACTTTTCTTTGGGGTCTATTCCATGGCCCAATTCTAAGCACTTCATTCAGGTGCTCATAAGTGACACAAAATGTCACCTCTCAAAGAACCTTCATTAATTCAAAGAGAAAGAAGGACTTCTTTAGGGTGGAATTTTATTCACTTATTCTTGAATTATTGAGCATGACTAAGTGCACAGTGATCTACTTCAGGTATACAAAGACGAGTACCTACCCTCAAGGAGTTTATGACTTAACAGAAGAGTCAAATAATTGAACAGACAACCATTAACATATTTAAAAGAGTTGTTCCTGAGAGTTCAAGATGGGATGCCACATAATTTATTGCTACAAAACCGGACTTTTTTTATTAAAGAGGTACAACATTCATTAATATGCCTGTCAAAATGCATAAACCAAGTCCACTCCATGCAAACTAGCATCTAAAGCCATCCTAGATAAAGAGATAGTCTGGTTAATAAGTCCCTTTATATCATCATCGAGATTGGGCCACATATTATTCAGGCCCAAAGAATTAGGTGATACCTGACACAAGTCAGCAGCAGTTTGCATTCTTTTTTCAAATGATTGGTGATTTTTTTCAATAAACCCTGATATTCATCTCTGTTTTTCTTTCTTTTTTTTTTTTTAAATAAGTGACTCTCCAGTAGAAGTGGTTATTATCAGATTATTAACATAATAAAAGCACTAGCTTTCCAGGTGTCTACTCTGAGAAAGTAAGCTCAGTCCTTTGGAGACTTCTACTTCTGAGAATCTATTGATCTCTCTTTTTGTATCTTCAGTGCACTTCACTGTAAAGTCCTTGAAATAATGTCCATGGAGCTGATTCCAGAGTACTGGATTATGGGTGAGATTGTTTTGTAATAAACTTCTCCCTCTTCTACATCTTCCACTGTGGTTCCACATCATACTGAATTTAATTGGCCCTTCATGATGTTTACGAATTTCCAGTGCAGAAGTCTACTCTTCTGCACCATTAGCCCCAGTCCAAGTTGTTTTTCTCTTTTTAACCAAGAAGATTAAGAATATTAAAAAAAAAAAAAAAAAAACAGTTTGCCCTACGTTCAGTTGTAATCAAGATACTTTCTTTTCCACATGTTGTTGCTAAAGATGTTAGATCTCTTCACTCTAACACTCCAGATATATTATAAAACTTCTAACACTCCCTGGAATTTTTTCTCCAAAATAACTCCAGACGTGAAGACCTGAGTGGGTTAAATAAGGTCGCCTATCTACCAAGCTAACATCTCCACGTAAGAGTCACCTTCATCTTCTCTCCAGAGATATAACCAGACCTTCAGAGTATAACAGAGCTCTGTGGCCCATGACTTACATTCTTCCACAGTTACATCATCCCCAACACATGTCCTCCATGTGGTAAGAAAATTCACAGCAGGAGTCTCATTCTGGTTCTCCATTTATTATTCTAAGTAACAAATTTAAAAACCAAATTGCCCTATTTCTTATTTGTCAAAACACACAACCTAAAGAATCATATATGTACCTAATTAGAACGCATCTTCTGCCATGAATAACTGGTAAAAAAAAAGAAGAAGATTAAAGTTTAGAAAATATTATTTAAAAATGGGCAAAGAATATGAACAGGAAATCTAAAAAGCAACATAAATAGCCAACAAATATAAGAAAATATTATTTTATACCCATCAGATTGGAAAAAATTTTTAAAGTCTTACAACACACATTCTGGCAAGGATGTGGGAAAACAAGATGTCATATAGTGCTAGTGAAAGTTTAAATATCTACACATAGTTTGAAGAGCAGTTTTATATTATCTGGAAAGTTGAAATAAAACATACCCTGCCACCAAGTAATGTTGCTTCCAGGTAACTACTCATTCTCACACATGTGCATAAGCAGAGTTCCCCACAGTTGGTCATTGTGATGGTATTTATAATAGTAAGATGTTGAAAATTATCTCAATACCACTAATAGGAATAGATAAGCCATGATATATTCATACAATAGAATACTAAGTCACTATTAAAGTGAATTCATGAATAATTCCATAGGTAGTGATGTGAATGAATCTGGAAATTTTAAAGTTGGACAATGAGGAAATTCCCAGTATTATATTTATATACTTTTTAAAACTCAAAAAAAGAAAAAAACACTGCTACATCGATGTTCATAGCAGCACAATTCACAATAGCAAGACTGTGGAACCAACCTAGATGCCCTTCAATAGACGAATGGATAAAAAAAAATGTGGCAGTTATACACAATGGAGTATTACTCTGCATTAAAAAATGACAAAATCATAGAATTTGCAGGGAAATGGATGGAATTAGAACAGATTATGCTAAGTGAAGCTAGCCAATCCCTAAAAAACAAATGCCAAATGTTTTCTTTTATATAAGGAGAGTAACTAAGAACAGAGTTGGGAGGAAGAGCATGAGAAGAAGATTAACATTAAACAGGGGTGAGAGGTGGGAGGGAAAAGGAAAGAGAAGGGAAATTGCATGGAAATGGAAGGAGACCCTCAGGGTTATACAAAATTACATACAAGAGGAAGTGAGGGGAAAGGGCAAAAAAAAAAAAACAAGGGGGAGAAATGAATTACAGTAGATGGGGCAGAGAGAGAAAATTGGAGGGGAGGGGATGGGGGATAGTAGAGGATAGGAAAGGCAGCAGAATACAACAGACACTAGTATAGCAATATGTAAAACAGTGGATGTGTAACCGATGTGATGCTGCAATCTGTATACGGGGTAAAAATGGGAGTTCATAACCCACTTGAATCAAAGTGTGAAATATGATTTGTCAAGAACTATGTAATGTTTTGAACAACCAACAATAAAAATTAAAGAAAAGAAAAAAAATACTGCATAATGAGAATATATCTATATTCCACACACAAAAAGAATAAACACTAAATTTTAAATAGTAGTTATTGTGGGGGGGGGGGCTTAAAATGGGAGCTATTTTTATCTATTACATTTTATTTCTTTTTAAAGAAAAGATGTGCATCAAATATAGTAAAATAATAATATCCTTAAATCTGGATGGTAGATACATGAATATAGGTGATCTTTTATTTCTGTGTGTAATTAATATTTTCCTAAATAAACCAAAAGATGCTAAAAAGAAAAGAAAACCTGGTAAGTTTTATGGAAGAAATCGACAGGTAATTAATGAACAGAAGAGCAGCGTAGACATTGGTGGTGAAGTATTATAGCTGCAAGCATGTAAGCAGACATCTAATCTCATTCTTCATTTGACATATGTGAGAATCCAGACTTAGCAAAATTAAGTGACTGCATGCAAGTATCCAGAACAAGAGCCCAGGCCTCTTAATTGCAGTCCAGGACTTTTTCCCACCATGCCTCAGGTTCACATCATTACTGTCTTCATTAGAAAAAGATTCCAAAGAATTACTGGCATCAAGTATAGAATGGAGAACTCAGTAATGGGACCATCCTTGACAATGCAGGAGCCATTCCCAGAAGATTCTCTCAAGGCAAAAAGTAACATTTATAAACTCTGTGAACAAAGTATATAGCAGCTAATTTATTTCATGGCTTCCCTCTAACTCATAATAACTTCTGTCCATTTGGAGTAAACACCATGAAAGACAAATAAATATCCCAAGGAATAGTTGAATGGAGAGACAAGAACCCTGCTGATTACCTGGTTGGTAAAAGGCCTCCCACTAGTTTTTCTCAAGTCAAGGTGTCTTCACTATGTCAAACAGCCAACACCTGTTCTGAAACTATCATACATACTGATCTCAGGAGTCACCAGCAGATGCCTGATGCAGACAATTCACTGGCAGAATCTGAAGAGAGTAAACTTCCCTGTTTATTCTTGTCATCTTCCCCCCTATCCACCTTAACCATGGCTTCATTGATCCTCACAAAATCCTCTGGGGTAGATGATAAAATTATCATCATTTTTAAAGAGAAGGAGTCATAAGCAGATTCCAAGTCATAAGACAGACTCAGGAACATTTTCCAAGGTCACACATTTAATAAAGTCATGGAAAAGAATCCAAACCTAGGCAATTTGGTTTCCAAGGCTGAACCATCATACAATATACCAAATTCAAAAATGTATCCTTTGACTGCTACTTGGTGTTAGAAAAGAATTTTTTAAAAATGGAGATAATAAGCCATTAGGCAATAACTTCTGATTCAACTACTATTTAAATTTAGTGTTTATTCTTTTTGTGTGGATTTTTATACTTAAATACATATATATATATTCTCATTATGTAGTAGTTTTTTTTTTTCTTTTTGAGTTTTAAAAAGTATATAAAAGCAGTTGTAATAGCTAGGAGGAGAGATGGACAGGAATAGCAATGTTGTTTAAGCCCCAGAGTCTCTGCCCACAGGTATAGCATCAAAAGGACTCCCTGTCCTACTTTATGGTGATTTGATATTTGAGACAAGCGGGGGGTGGGGGGCAAGACTATTTTTTCTCACACATTTCCTCATTATTTAATAAAAGATAAGTCTCATCCTCAAACATTTGTTAAGTGAAACAAAAATCATGTGATCTATGAACAAGGAACGTGTGCTGATCTTACTGAAAATTAAGGAAGCAAGTGTGTGTTCAAACTGTAACCAAAAGAAGATCTTTCTGATCCAACCCAAAAGAAGAGCACAGGTACTCATATCTGAGATTTCCCTTGATGGAATTTAAGCCTCACATCTGCTGGGAAAGTTCAATTAAGTTTCTATTCAGAAGGTCAACTTTTCAACCATTGTTTTATATCATGAGACCTTAGGAAATCCCATCCCGTCTTTGCCTTTCAATCTCAAAGAGAACTAAGAAATGGGTAATGTATTTCAGAAGTCATGTGGGCCCATACCAATAAATATTAAAAGGCTGGTTTTCTGAGTGAATCAGAGACAAATGATACATAGGCATATGTATTCCTGGCTTGATTGAGATTTAAGCTTTCTCTGCTGTACCCTAGAAATTTTACAGCTGGTATATTTGTACCCCATCGGGAATTTATGGCTTAAGAATTTCCAAAGGTTTCCCATGACCCATTTTTACACAAATGTCTTTGTCCTTCATGGAAGGCATGGATCCTTGAAGTTGGTCAGTGATCTCAGCAGCCAGGTCTCTAAGGAAATTCCAAGTTACCCACAAGCATTTCAAGAGTCCTGAAAATTCTCTAATGAACTAACCCAAACCCACAAGGGCACAGTTTTAACAGGGCCAGATTGGCCCATAAGGTGTGGAGGTATTTATTCCACTGGGCCCCTGTGTTTGCTGGGAACTTCATGAAGTTTGGGGATCCTTTTATGGTGCTCAGTAGCTCTCTGAGGAAGAACTGGGTTTGTCTGATGCCTTCCCATCCTCCCAAGCACCCCTCCCTCTGCCTCCAAAAGTCTGTTTGATTGCTGTTTCAGAGCACACATTAGGCAGCAAAACCAACAAGAATCTCTCAGATCTTCTACCACAACTTCTGTCCTCCCTAGCCCCATCCTGAGTGCAGAACTTTGGAGGAGGGCACCCTTGGGGGAGGACAGAGAGGGACAAGCTGCCCTTGCTGTTGGCTTCACCTCTAACCACAAGAAAAATTTCCACTGATTCCATTATTTCTGGGAAGAAGCCACAATATAGGAAGACAGACTTTCTGTTGAGAGAAGAGAGATGTAGTGTGGTGAGTGAGCAAAAAAGGGAGAAAAGGAAAGGAGAGTGAGCCAGAAAGTTAAAAGAGAGAAAAAAAAGAGAGGCAGAGAGAGAGAGAAGGAATAGCAATGTTAATGGGCAATGTTAATAGCTATCTGTTAATGGGCAGGGAAAACCTGTCTGGGCAGGTCTCTGAATAGTGAAGTACAGGATGGAGGTTTATTTGCAAATTTATAAATGAATCATGTTTGGTCAATGTGTATGGACTTAACTACACTATGATAGAAATTTCCTTTTGAGTCTAATTAAAGTAACTTCAATATTCATGAGGGAGAAGGTTTGTAAGACCTCACAGTTGTTTGATTCATTATTAAATAAAATCTGAAAGTTTTTTTTTCCAGATAGCCCCATGATGCCATTCCCACCCTGAAAAATAATAAATTATCAGACATGTAAATACCTTGTCTTGTAGGTACCAGATGAACTGTGGGTTCTCTTCTGATTAAATGATACAACTTCATGGCATTCTATTTTATTTCTAAAAATAATGGAGTGCCAAGGAGTCAGGATTATTGATAACAGGGGTAATTTGTAATCCCATCTGATTCTATTTATCAAAAGTCACCATTTGCACACTTTGCTACTTAGATAGTTAATTATTTCCAGTGCACCTCAGAAAAGATTGAAACTTTTATGCTGCTATGACCTAAGCCCAGCAGCAAACCAAGCAGGCCCTCCTAGACATTCCTAGCACAAATGTTACTGTTGTTTGGACATGGACATAGTAAGACACTTCCCTCATCCCAACATAACTAAAACACACAGGAAGTAATGCCATCCTGAGAGTTAAACTTTAAAATGCAAACATAATGGATCAGAACAGATATGAGTAATATTCTGAGACCCTTAAGAGATGGCATAGGGAAGAGGAGACACCAGTGGAGGAAGCATTTCCACAGACAAGAGAGGAAGACAGTGTATACAATGACATCAGAAAGAGAAGGATATGAAGTAGACAGAGCAGGTAAGGGTACAGGGAGTGGCTCCTTTCTGCCCTTAAAAAGTGAAAAATGTCTTCACATCATGCATCATCACAGTCCTTCATAGGCTGAACATCTATGGATCTTCTCAATATGCATCCCATCCTGGTTGTGGACACTGCTGGAAGAACTTTGGTCAGTAAGACAAATTCATATTCTCTCTCTCTCTCTCTCTCTCTCTCTCTCTCTCTCTCTACTGGGGATTGAACCCAGGAGTACTTAACAACTGTCATATCCCCATCCCTTTTTAGTATTTTATTTAGAGACAGGGTCTCACTGAGTTGCTTAGGGCCCTGCTAAGTTGCTGAGGCTGGCTTTGAACTTGTGATCCTCCTGCCTCAGTCTCCCAAGTCACTGGGATTACAGGCATGTGACATCGCACTCAACTTCTCGTTCACTTTTAAAGATCCATTTTTAACAACTGATCCCTTACCTACCTGTAAGATCTCCATTGTGATAACTTCCCTGAGTTTTTTACAGATTTTAAATTTAATGAAAATAATCATAATAAAGTAGCAAATAAGGCTTTGAGAATGTGAATCAGTGCCAATTTTAGAATGTATTATTATTCCATAAGATTGTCACTTAACATTTGACAAATTCTTTTGCTATTTAATCAGAGACTGTGTCTTATGTCCTTTGGGAATCCCATTAATCAGTATTTCCTAATTTACTCATAGGCCAGACCAAGTTTGGGTTTAAAAAAAAAAAAGGAAGGGGGTAGGGAAGAAAGAGTTTGGCACTTATTTCTACCTAGGGGAGCTAGGACCAAGCTTGAGGAATCCTGATAAATTAAATCAACAAGAGGTGCCAGTGCCAGTTCAGTGGGCCAGGGGAATTTTTTTAAATATAACTAGTGCCCATCACCTTTTATCTTGGGTCAGTAGACATGTTTGCCCCACTGACAGCTTGTTTAATCATTTACTCTGTTCACTGGAATGTCAGAGAATTCTCTGGGAGGATGAACTTAAAATTCGATTTAAATAAAAAAGAAATGAGAGGGAAGATATAGTTTCACAATTTATTGAAAACTCATATTCTGTTGGTAAATGGTATCTTCCTGTGACAATTGAGGACCCACGGGCTCTACCCTCATCCCTCTATTCCCCTGTTTTAGTCAGGTTTTGCATTACTGAGACTAAAATACCTGACAAGAACAACTTAGAGGAGGAAAAGTTTATTTGGAGCTCACAGTTTCAGAGTTCTCAGTCTGTAGATGTCTGAGTCTATTGCTCTAGGCCCAGCACATCACCGGCAAAGAGCCCAGCAAAGGAAAACTGCTCATCTCGTGGTGAGGTCAAGAAGCAGAGTCAGAAAGGAGGAAGGGGCTGTGGGACAGATGCAACCTTCTAGGACATGCCCCTAGTGACCCTCTTCCTTCAACCATGCCCCACCTGCTCATTCAAACTAGGATGGCCACAGCTCTTACATGTGATCAGTTACCTCCAAATATTCCTGCAGAAAAACAGGAGCTTTGGGGGGATACCTCATATCCACCATCATCACATTCCCTGTCTTCGAGAGGTCAACCACCAAATATCATAAAGCCATGGGTCCCAGGTGTGCCTCTCACGAAAGGTCATGTTTCTGCACTAGGAAACACCAGAATGTAAACTCCAGAAACATCTGCCATGTTTACCAGTGCATCTCCAGCACCTGTCAGTAACCCATAGTTTGTATTCAATAAATATTTACTAAATGAATGAGTGGCCATTTCCAGTTGTCCATCACCAAGTCTGTTCACCAAACACTTATAGACTCAAATTTAGAATCTGCTCCCCTTAATCCCCTAACACTTTATTACAAGAACTGAAAATTTGAAACTTGCAATCAGCTTTTTGTCTTCTTCTCTGGGTCATATATTGGTTCCTACCAACTTCTCCTTCAATGTATCTGATTATCTCTTTTGTCCCCCTGCCAATAGCCAAGGCCACCATTTATACCTCAAGTTATTAATATAATATTGTTTCTTTTTCCAATTTTCTATTTTCTCTCTATTCCATACCTCCAGCACACTGGTAATGATCTAAAATGCTGAATTCATGGCGGAGTTTCCTTACATCTAGACTACAATGTTTTCACGTTTGTGTTAAGACCAGGCACAGAGATAGGAATGTACAAAGGAGCAAACAAAGAGTGACCCTCTGCCAATAATACTTTTGAGATCCTGGGAAAATTTGCCTCGTAATGCTGTATCTCTGTTGTCTCATCTGTAGAATTTGAGACTTGAAATAGATGGTTTTCAAAGATATGTCCAAACTAAAATACCACAACTTCCTATATTAATTTTACATTTCTAGTCCACTGATACTATATGTCCACTTTTATCCCAGACAGGTGAGTCAGCTTCCACTCTAATAAAGCCTTCTCTTCTGTCCCCAGAAGACTCAATGACAGCACTTAATTTCAGCTCATCCTGCATTTTTTTTTCCACATGATACATCATGCCCTGCCTCCTTATCAGTCCAAATTCTGTGCTTCCTTCAAGGTCTAGTTCAAGTCTAGTTCAACTTCCATGCAACCTTCCCTCACTCGTTTTAGTCAGATTTTTCATGACTGTGACTAAAGGATCCAACCAGAACAACTCTAGAGGAGAATATGTTTACTTGGTGCTCACAGTGTCAGAGGTCTCAGTCCATAGACAGCAGGCTCCATTCCTCAGGGCTCAAGGTAAGGCAGGACATCATGGCAGAAGAGTGTGGCAGAGGAAAACAGCTCAGTGGTGATCAGGAAGCAGAGAGAGAGAGAGAGAGTATCTATGCTCTGGATACAAAATATGTACCCCATGGCCACGCCCGCACTGGCCCACTTCCTCCAGTTACACCCCAACTGCCTCCAGTTACCACTTAGTTAATTCCACTAGGAATTAATTCACTGATTAGGTTAAGGTTATAACCCAGTTGTTCTTCCTCCAAACCTTCTTGCATTGTCTCACACGAGAGCTTTTGGGGGTTACCACATCCAAACCATAACACTCATCCACACTGGCAGCCCTTTTTCCACGTCCCTGTAGCAAAGTACCATATGATCTCTCCAAGAAAGACCACTTCTAGAGAAAAAGCCACTGCAGGGAAGAAACAAAGAATCTCAGAAGGAAGGGAGTGGTACCCCGCTCTCAACCTTTAAAGTCATGTGCCTAAATTAAACATTTAAAGCCAATTCTTACTTAACTAGGTTTTAGGTTTACATGTATAAATGATATATGGAGAAAAATTTATCCTCCTGGTAATTAATATAGTATTCATTATTTTCCTTTTTAAAAATAGTATATGTTACAAGAAATAAAGGGGATTCTTAGGGGACTAAGGATGTAGCTCAGTGCTACAGCGTTTGCTTAGCATTCACAAAATGCTACTACTTAATCCCTACTACTACAAAAAAAAAAAGGTGGAAAGGACATTTCCAATGTATGAATCCCCTGAGAATATGTTTAAGTAACAATAGGTGGATTCTCAATGCCCTTGAAGGAGGGTACTTCCTAGTGTTCATTTTACTGTGGAATATTCTATAGTAACAAGATATTGCACGGGACTTTTCCTATTGTCTAGAATTTTTGACAAGGCTCCAAGCTGAGAACAATAGAGGAAAAGTAGCCTCACATTCCAAGCTGACTTGCTGAACACACCCAGGACTTATTAAAACATAACCACACTGACCTTGTGATTTTCAGCCCCAATGTACCTGCAGCCTATTGAAAAGAAGTTTAGAAGCATAATTGAACACAGAAACTGGGGCCTAGTTCTAACAGAATTACAAGTATGTAATCCTTTGGGGGAAAAAATATTATATTCAGGTTAGAATGTCTCTGATTAGCTTTGGTCTGAATGGATGGCACAGAGTTTAAGACCATGTCCTTGGAACTACATGGCCTGGGTTCAAATCATTGCTCTGCCTTTTACCAGCCAGGGAACCTCAGGAAAGCTACCTCATCTTTGTGATTCTGTTTTCTCATCCTTAAAAATGCAGATAATAACAGTATCTATTTCATAAGGTTTTGGAGAATTAACGAAGTGTTGCTTATACTGTGCTTCACACAGAGCCTGTCCGTTAGTCAGTGAATATGAGTTATTGTTATGTACCAGACATTCAGCCAGCCAGCAGCAGAAACTGAACTCAAGAAGGCATTTGCTTCTCCATCTAGAACACAAATATTTATTCTTTATATGAAAAATTATTTCCCTGTTTCAAATGAAATTTTTCTTCCCAAGTAAACAACCATAAATCTCAAGTACACATCTGGATTGCAGTGGCTCACAGGGAGATCCATGCAAGGATGATGAAAAACCAGTTTTGCGGTTTCCCCTAAAACTCTGTTGCTGGTAGAGGGGCCCCCTAGTGGGAGAATCATCCATACAGTTTTACATCTTTCCCTGATTCCATCAATGAGCAAAGTTTCTTTTTTTCCCTTCTATTTCTTTATGATTATTGTCTAGAGTTGTTTTTTAAAAGCGTGCGCACACGTGTGCGCACGAGCGCACACACACACACACACACACACACACAATAAATTTTTAAAAACCCAGAAGACACAGGTAGTAGTGTGAAGAGTCACATAGGTAAACCATGTCAGGAACTGTGGGAATCACACCTTATTCTTGGGAAGGTTGTTGCTTCTGTGAACAAAGATGACTCTGCTCTTAAGGATGACATCACAGAGTGCCTTCCCAGTTAAGCACTGAGCTTAACTTCTCAGTTAAGCACATACATTTCTATTTTTCCATGTTACCTATAACTTTCCACGTTAGCAATGCCACATTTTGCCTGTGTTAGAGACCCTTCCTCTGGCTGTGTGAAAAACACAGACCTTCTCTCTTTTCTAACTTGACCTATCTTGCCACAGATGGCTACTCTGACCTTGGATGTCTTACAGCCATACTCAAATCAACTGAGCTAATTGTCTTACACACTCTTAGGAATGATGCAGAGGCTCCACCTCTAGGACAACAACACCCTATTTCTAAAAAGGCCTGTGGAAAATTTACAGGGTCATGGTCATATTATTTACATGCAAATGGGAAAAGAAAATCCTTTCCAGCAGGCCACATTCCAGATACAAACACCAGAAGAGGTTATAAATACACAAGAGGGATACACAGTCTGTTAGTATTATCTGATGCCTAGGAAGGCGAGCCAACTGCTTTCATGGTAACAAAGGATTTGAGCAAAATCCTATGACCTTTGGCAGTTGATGTTTTCCTTATGTTAATTTTATAGACAGCAAATTTTGCCTAAATGTTTAAACCAAGCATAATATAAAGTAGATGTATTTTTGAGAGCTCCACTTGTGATCACTTTTCTGTGCTGCACTTAGAGC
Source organism: Marmota flaviventris (assembly GCF_047511675.1). Taxonomy (NCBI): domain Eukaryota; kingdom Metazoa; phylum Chordata; class Mammalia; order Rodentia; family Sciuridae; genus Marmota; species Marmota flaviventris. The sequence continues at coordinate 87,730,913 of NC_092499.1, read as the reverse complement.
ATCAGGAAGCAGCAGACTGGTCCCCAGGGTTCCTCAAAAGCATTTGCTGACCTCCTTGTCAATAGGAAGTTACCAGTAAACATTCAACCCACTACCTCCTCCAAGTTCAAGTTCACTGTGAAGTTTGGATCTGATAATTTTAGAGCAAAGTTCAAAATCAGTCCATCATCATCTTTCATTTCTAGTTAAAAGTTAACAGGTTTTTGTTTGTTTAATTTTATTTGGCTTGCAGATTCAGATTCCCGAGGTTTATTAGTCGCAAGGAATGGAAAACTTGATCTCCTATCACCTGAGTACTCTGAAAAGAAAAACACCTGAGTTGCTGTAGGAGGAGAAAAGTTGATCCACAGCGCCATCTCCTGTTCAGTCTGGTGTGTTGCACAAGCATGTTAGACACTAAGCCCTTGCTGAAAGCAAATTTCAGGCCATATCACACCATCAGTGGTTTTGGTAAATTATACCTAAAATATGAAAGTGTGAGTGTAGCCTTTGAGAAATCCTGAGGACATTGATTGGTGAAAAATATTAAAACCCACCAGTGTGGTGTAAACCCAGTTGCACTAAAATCTAGCAAGAACTTCAGGTGTTAAAAAGGGAAAAAACTTTTATAACAATGTGAGAAAACATCCAGTAGAATACTATTAGGAGAGTAAAAGTCGAGTATATATTAGAGTTACAAGAATATAAAAATAAGGGAATGTGGAAAACAGAGGGATGTATGAAGATGGCAACCGATATAATTGGTTTGTTTTTCTGATGTCACAAATTGTCCATGTGACAAGTGAGGCTAGATAAGCAATCAATAAGTTGTTGGTTGTATGAAATTATACTAGATACAAAAAAGGGATTGACCCCAACTTTCCCAAGTCTCACTTCTCTTTGATGTAGTTTACCCACAGGAAACATTCTCCCAAATAGAAACAGTATAACAAACTGACTTGATCACAATCTACCCACCCACCTTTTCTTTCCTGCATGAAAAGCAAAGCACGTGGCTTCTGATCTGAGCTCTTATAAGAATTCAATCTAGTTTCATTCATGCACAAGATTTTACCTGCCAGTCACATAGTCCCTGCAACAATCATTTCCAAACTTTATTTATATAGGATCTCTTAGAGGGCTTTTTAAAAACAAATTTCCAGGCCTCAGTCCCAGTCTACTACAGCAGAATCCTAGGGATGAAATCCAACAAATTGCTCTCCTAAGTTATTCTGATTGCAACCAGCCTGTGAGCTGGCCGCAGGACCACAGCTGTATCTTATTGAAACAGGATGACAGACTCAATCAAATCCTTGCCTTGCTGGTCAGTCTACATGCTTACAGGAGATGTGGCTTCAACTCCAGGTCATTAAAGGCAAACATTCTTTATTACAAAGTTTGTTTACACTTAATACATTTTCTTTGGGTACACCATTTTCAATTGAGAAAATAACCCAAGTTATATATAATTTGTATAGAAAGCATGGCTTTTCGTATGAGTTAGGAAAGTCAGGATCATTTTAATTTTGAAAAAAAAATGTCTTGGATAATGGGGAGTGGAGTACACACAGTTGCACATGGAAGGAACCCTTGGTAGGCCAAAGGATGTTCTTGGGTGACTCAGGAACATTAAACGTGGCAGTGGGGTAGCAAGACTGAAAGATGGAAATTTAATTAAATGCATTTACAGTGAGTTTGGATGTGAATTAATAAAGCTAAAACTACGAATTGAAAGGAGGTGATCCAAGAATCCCATTTTCAGAAAGAGGATTCCTACATTCCTTAGTGATCACTAGTCCATCCCCACCCTTTGTCTATTCCCACTCTTATATCCCTCCTCAGGACCCACATACCATGGTATCAGAGCAGACTCTGTAATGTGTTTTCTGACCCTCTGTGCAACAGACTCCAATGTCCCCATGGGCAGATGGCACCCTAAACTTCCCATGTCCTGATTCATCTAGAATAGGACTTTGTCCATAATGAAAACTGACAATCCCTTTCTCCTCCATTTAAGGATTTTGCCTTTTGTTGTTTGAAATGTGGTACCCTCAAGTGAATGAAACAGTTGTTGGATTTTGTATCCAGTTTTGTGCAGCAACTTTAGGTGTGTGTTTTTGTGTGCTTGTGGGAGGTGTTTAGATAACAAGAGCCCTGTGAGGTTCCCAGAGAGGGAGTGAAGCAAAAGATAAAGTGGAAAGTACAAATTATGGCCTCCTGAAAGCCAAGTGCTCTGACCAAGAAGTTTCAAATGTTAGACGAGCTACTAGATAGACAGATAATGCATTTTTCTGCTATTGATGCTGAATAATATTTATACCTACTTCCATGCACAGAAAAGCCATGCTTCCTTCCAATGTTAACAGTAAAAATACAGTTGAAAAATGACCATAATTATTCTTCTCATTGAAATGATGCCAATGTAAAACCAAATATAAAGATGAAGTTAGTCAAAACCCACGCCAAATTAAATACTCAGAAAAAAAAATCTCATTTTGTAGTTTTTGCCTGGCCTAACAGAGTTGCAAAGGAATGGTCCAAATAATTCTCTGTTTTCTCATAAATGGTGCAGGTAGAGCCCAAAATGAATACTTTTACAGATTTTCTAAATATTGCTTCAAATACAATTTACTCTGGATTTTCATTTTAGGCCCTAGTGTTTGTAACTTTTCTTTATGTGTTTTTTCCAGTAGGTTGTCCTTGAAAAATTAGTAGGGACTATGTCTCCTTTTAAAAATTGTTTATTCTGATTGTTTATTTGAACATAGAAAAGTGTGCAAATCATAAACGTTAAGTCAATGAATTTTCACAAACTGAACACAACTTTGTAATTAGAACTCAGATTAAGAAATGGAACTTTCTAGCACCTCAAAGCCCATTTCATACTTCCTTTCAGTCATTGCTCACCTTGCAAGAGTAACCTCTATGCTGACTTGCAGGTGCAAGGTTTAAGTCAGTTCAGTTGGTTATCGCTTCCTAACAACAAACCCTAGAGCCTCAGTGTTTCATGGTCACCCATCCCTGGTAGCTGTATAGGCAATTCTGCTCATCTTGGCTGGGCTCCCTCCCTTGTCTAAGGGTGGGGGCAGTGCTCCTGTAGTATGCTGGCCAGAGCTTGGGAATGGGTGGCAGAGGATAAGAGAACAGAAAGAAGCTTGCAAGCCTCCTGTTTTCTCAAGAGACTGACAGCAGGATTAGATTGGAGCTAGTAAAGTGAGCCACACAAGTATAGAGTCAGCTTTTGTCTTTACCAAAAACTTTTCTATTTTGTTCAATGTGGAATTTGACATTAATTTTAATTTTTGAAAACATTACATTAGAATATTATTTTTCTTGATTACTGAGGTTTTGGGTACTTCTTAAATTTCTGTGACTGAGTAAGTGTCTTTGCCCTCCCTGTAGTCCTGGTCTTACTGGAGACAGATACTCCCAACCACAGTCACATGGCAAAGAGCATGGATTTCAGAAAGATAATCAGAGTTATTCATGTAATGGATTTATCCCAATTAATTTTGGCCATTTTTGTATCACTTCTGGACTCTAACTCTCCTAGTTTATCTGATCACCACCCCCAATATTCCCTTGGCTATTCTTGGCTTCGCTTTTCTAAGTGATTTTTAGTAGTTAGTCAATTTCCACAAAAGAAAAAGCCTGCTGGATTTTTTTACTGGGTTTGTTTTAAATTATAGACTACTCTGGGGAGTAGTCTATAATATGATATGCCTCCATGTCTTAAATTTTTCTCTGTGTCTCACACGTTTGTACTTCTATTTTAATAAGATAGGTGGATAATAAATATATCAAATAATTGGTCAATAAATGCACTGTTAGCACGAGGCTTCATCCTGAATATTTTTCAGCCAGGCTGCACATCTCAGAGGCACCTGTACTCATTCTTCTCTGCCATCTCTTCAGACCTTGCATGGGCTCTTCCCTCAAGTGGGTAGAATTCCCTTCCTGCCCTCTGTCCCTCCTACCTGACAAAACCTAATCTTCCGTGACAGACTCACTTCAAATGTCTTTGTCCTGAAGAAGTAGCAAATCCTCTTTGTGGTCTCCACTGCATTCTCTCCCCTGATGTTTAGTCTCCACTTTGTACTGTGATGAGCTGCTCAGATACCCATAAACTGGGGGGTGCTGATTACAGCCAGCCCGGCAATAAGTAGACTTGTGTTAGGTAAATGAAAACAACCTCCTTTTTTTATTGAACTATTTGGTTTAAGTGGTTTGCTTTAATTTGTGGAACTTCACTTGGATTTAACTTCAGTCAAAGGAAAAAAGTGTAATGTCCCCCTTTAACAAACCAGTACATGCCAATCTAATTTGTTTTCGCTATTCATTTTTATTTGAAAATATTCATTGACATTCAGCCCCTTGACAATAAGGACATACATTGGTGTGATTCACGTGACAGTTTCTAAGTAAGTTTAGGAAAAAAAAAAAAATCAACAGCCTTTTCTCAGCTACAAGAGTTCATGAAAAAGCCTGTGTCCTTTCAGCCTCTAGATGGCAGTGTCGCTACCACTGTAATCAGCCTAACCAAGCTGGTGCTGTCACTCAGGAAGTGGGGGAGACAATCTAGACCATGCTGTGAACCTTAACTAGCTGTTGGCAGAAAAATGAAGACCAAAACTCAGCCCAGAAGAAAATGGAATTATGGGGAAAACAACATGTGGAAAATGGTAAGGAATGCTATTTGACATTATTTCGATGAAAGTTTAGCAAGAAGCTGAATTAACAGGCCACAAAATCAGTGAGAAAAGATTTGCAGAAGCAGAGACTGGCCAGACAGTGTTGAGAAGGAAAGGAGTCTCCTGTCTACCCTGAACAGCTGGAGCCCAGCCCCTCAGGTGGAATGGGAGGAGGTGTGGGCTGGCAGGAGAACTGAGCCCTTGGTAACTGTGTTCTTGAGTTCTGCTGTAGGGAGCAAGATGTGGAGGCTTCAGACAATATTGACTGGGGCTCCATTCCACTGCTTTTGGTTGGAACTGCTGTCAACTCCAAAGTTATATGGGACCTTACTCAAGTTTTGCTCTGCATTTGAGAGGAAGAAAGCAGAGGACATCTATTTCTATATGTGCTATACAAGAAAATTGGATTTTTTTCATTGAATTCTCACAACAACTTCACAAATTAGGTAATATAGTCTCATTTTATAGATAAGAAACCTGAGGCTTAGAATGAGGCTTATTCATGGCCAAAAAGAGAGGAGGGATTAAAACCCAGCGCTATTGCCATGACCCCAGGCTGAATCCCAAGGAATCCCACCATCTCCTGGGAATAAATAATTCATGCTTTTTCTTCCTAGAGTTGCTATGGAATGGGAAGAGAATGTGCTCATGGACACCTCCCACTCAGTGTCTGGAGCACAGTCCACACTCAGTAGTGAGCACTCAGTATAAGAGGAAAGAGGTCCCTTCTCACCGATTTTCTCTGGACTCTCAGAAATGATACAGAGCTTAAGAATGGGCCTTGCTCTTTTGTTTACCAGGTAAGTGACATCCTCCCACCCAAAGAGGAACCTTTTAGGAGTCCTGGTGGGAGGAAGCAGACCAGGTGGTAGGGGACCCTGAATAACCTGCCTCAGAGATCTCTAATCCAAGACTGGTTAGTTTTCCTTTCTGGGTGGGAAGAGGAGGCAAATCTTTCTAGTTACAATTCCGAGTTGGATAAAGGGATTTCCAGGCTCAAAGTGTAAATCAGGGTGGAATTTATTTCCGCAGAGAGCTGAGGTGACTCCTATAAAGCAAATCCATGAGTTTCCTGGGCCCATCCCCAACAAGTCACTCATGGGCCCTGAAGAAACTGATTGATTAATAAACCTTAAGGAGGCTGCAGGTCAAGAGCATCAGTGTTCTCCTATCAGGACTGGCTTTATTTTTAATGTCACAAATAAATTGTTTCAAGCTCAGATAGGGAAACTGAGGCTGAGAGGCAGCCAGGGAAAAAGTAATTCCATAACTAAGAGCACCAAGCTCTCTGGGCCTGAGGATACAGAAAACCTGTCCTTGTTACAACACAAGATCCACTAAGAAGCTTGCAGTAGCATTTTAATTTTGTGGTTAAAAAAAAAACTGAGTAATTAAGTCACTTGCCTATTTTTCATTTTCTGCTAGCAACTCCACAAAAACTACTAAGAACAAAGACTCTAGGGCCTAGGCCAAGCTACTAGATTCAGAAGATGCTGCAGTGGTTTTGAGATTCTAATCACCACAGATGACAGTTCATGTGAACAGAATCAGCTTCTTTATTTCCCTCCCTGAGGAAGCAAAAGTCTTAAAACAGACTAAAATGGAGAATAACAGCAAAGTTTTTAAAAGAGCTAATATGAACTCCTAGCTTCTCCTCTGACAACCTCACCACCACCACTGACATCAGCCCCTAGGCCTAGGAAAGGAAGGAAATAAGAAGAACTTCCCACAAAGCCCCTGAGGAGAGGTGAGGGTGGCAGGCTCCCCCCCAGCTGGGGTTCCTTCTGCAGCAGATCTCAGGGCATGTCTGCCAGTCAGTCATGGGGAGAAAGGAAATACCCCGCGGGCAGGGCACAGTCAGGAGGGAGGGTCAGAAGCCAATTCTCGGCTTCCTGCAGAGTTAAGTTTTGTAATGACGCAGATTGGTTGAGTTTCCACTAACCCAGCACAGTATGAAGATGGTAGCTGGGACTTGGGAGGACTTGTCAGTCCCAGGAGGACATTTGGAGGAGAGGAAAGAAGAATCTTCTGGGTTTCAACCCCAATCTCTTACTTTGTGGCCTTGGATGAGATATATCCTAGTTCTGAGCCTCAGTTTCTTATTAGTAAAATGGGGATATCATTACCTAATTCATAAAGTTATGAGAATTAAGTGAAAGAAAAGTCTTCAAGATCCTTGCAAAGAATAGGTGATTAATAAATGGGAATGAGTGTGAAACCACCTTCCTGGAATGAGGGGCCAGTGGCTGCCTGTGAAATAGCAGGGTACTTCCGAAAATGCCTGGCTTCAAGCAATACCTATTCTAGCAGGGAGCACCCCCAGAGATGTGAACTCAATGGTGCCAAGAAGCACATGGAGCCACAGAGAAGGATGCCTTCCCCACCACTGGCATGCAGACAACCATAAAAAGAGACTTCTCTGTCACTGGCAGCCACCAAGGAAATTAGGGGTACAATGATAAGAAAATCATGTTCAATTATAAAATATATCCCATTTTGTAGCCCTTTGTATCTGTCTTCTATTGCTGCTAGAGCAAATTGCCATAATAGATTAATTGTCTTTTAGTCCTGTGGGCTACAAGCCCCTTGGGCCCCATAGGACTGAAGTCCAGGTGTCAGCAGGGCTGTGTTCCTTAGTGGAGCCTCTAGTGGAAAATCCATTGCTCTGCTTATTCAGGTGCTGGCAGTTCCATGGGACTGAAGGACTGAGGTCCCTGTTTCCTTGCTGGCTGCTAGCTAGAGCCACCACTAGTTCCTAGACAACCCTGGTCCTTGCATGGAACCCCCTGTATTTCTGCAACAGGTCATCAAACCTTCCTCTTACCACCATCTTTTTGACCCTTCTTCCATTATCACATTTCTCTCTCTAACTACAACCAAGGAAGTTTGTCTGCTTTTACAAATTAGACTGAGCCTACCCAGCTAACCCAGGATGATCTCCCATCTCAAAATCCTCAAGGTTAATCACACTGGCAAAATCCCTGTTACCTTGTAAGGTGCTGTGGTTTTGATATGAGGTGTTCCTCACAGTTCCTGTTAATGCAAGAATATTCAGAGGAGAAATGCTTGGATTGTGAAAGCTGTAACCTGATCAGTCCATCGTAGTTTAAATGGGCTTGATTGGGTGGTGTGGGACCTGACTAGAACAGGTAGATCACTGGGGGCATGGCCTGGAAGGGTTCATCTTCCCTGGGGCCCCTTCCCCCTCTCTCTATCTGCTTCCTGGATGCTGTGAGAGGAACAGCTTCCCTCTGCCCTGCCCTTCCTATATGATGTGCTGCCTCACCTTGGGTCCAGATCCATAGAGTCAGCCATCTACAGGTTGAGACTTCTGAAACCATGAGCCCAAAATGAACCTACCATCATCTAAGTTATCATTTTCAGGTATTTTGGTCACAATGACGCAAAGCTGACTAAAACACGAGGTAGTACATTCACAGGTTCTGAGAATTAGGATGCATATGTCTTTGGGAGGTCATTTTTCTGTCTACCACATCATTGTACATTCAAATATTTATTTAGTACCTTTACATGCCAGGTACAGTGCTAGATGCTGACATAAGATGTCAGTACCAGTAGTATGGGGCGGGGTAAGAAGACTGGGGTAGGGGTGCCACACACTGGGACTTCTGACTTGGAGTTCTTTTGTAGTACTCTAGGGGTTCCACTTACATGAAATCGGATGCAGATTGTAACATGCCCCACCTCCTAACACCCAGGAATCCCCGCCTCCTCACTGACTTATGCTGGTCTGGAATTGCTGGAGGTCTCTAGATAAGGTCATTCCAGTTTTCTGGGAAGTAGGAACTAAGCTTACTGGGGAACTAAGACAAGGATCATGCTAGATTCAGGTCCAGACTTAACAGAAAAAATAAGAACAGGTGGGATCTGCGGCATCCAGAGAGCCCCCTGGGAATAGTGCTGCTCCTGCCCTTTACCCTTTTCCCTCAGAGAACAGGAGAGGGAAATGCCCAAGTCCTCTCAGGCCACTTATAACTACATGTCATAAAAGAGAGATGGGGAAAGACATTTAAAAAGGTTGGTTTCTCACTAACTGAAGCCCCTTCCGGTGGAGGCTCCCTGGCCTATATTTTGCAGCTCCAGGGCTCATGGGAGCCACCAGCTTGCTTCTTTTTTCTTTCTTTTTTTTTTTTCTCAACCACAAGGATGGTGAGTCAGCACAGTGGTTAGTTCTCTGCTGAGAGGCCTCAGCCCTCAGCGGAGCTCTAGGTGGGGCAGCCTCCAGCCCAGCCAGGCCCAGGGTCCTGCCCTGACATTCCATGCAGTCCTGGGCCTCCAAGATTGGCTGGCACCCTACACTAAGCAGCTACTTATCTTGCTGAATACAGTGCTACCAAAGCCATGGCAGGAGAGGTGAAGGATAAATAAGAAAAGGAGTCATCAGCCCAGTCTGACAAGCACCAGTTAGCATTTGGTCAACAGCAACTTGGGCTCTTTGCTCAGGTCAAACTTGAAATCCGAGGGAATTGGCAAGGTGCTATCCCTTCCTCTGGTCTGGAATCTATATCTAGAAGCCAAGCCCTGACTCCTGAGATCCAGGTAAAGTCCACATCCCAGCATCAGATTCTGCCCTGACAGACTTCAGAGTCCCTTGCAGCTTCCAGGAAGGGTATTCAGTACCCTCTTGGTTAAAAGTATTCTCACTACAAACACCAGAACGCCAGCTATGTTGTCACTTCTGCTCCTACCACATAAAACTGGCTGGCAAAGAAAGCTTTTAGGGAGTGATTTCCCCCAAAATATGTAGCATTTTAAAAAACCTCTCCTATACCCTTCTTCAGAGTTAAATTGCTAACAGCAGTCCTGAGTGACACCTAACAAGTCGGCAATAAAAAGGAAACTCATCAGCAATTATAAGCTCTAACTAACAGCATGTGGCTTGGAAAACAAGTCTTCCTTTAAATCCACACCCCATCTCTGGATTATCTTGTCTAGAGGTCTTACAGGGTATGCCTCAGTGTTCTGTTAAGGACACTGGCTTCCAGATATGGAAACAGGGGGTTTTCCTCTCTAATCTTTCCCTAATACACACCATTACAATGATTAGGACTCTAACACATTATGAAATATGTCTCTAATCACATGCAAACTTTGGCTTTAGTGATGGAAGACTACAGAGAATCATGGTGGTGGTGGTAGTGGTGATGATGATGATGATAATGATAAGGAAAGTACAAGATTATTTGACTCTCTTCAGCCTCAGATTGTTGATTACAGGTAGATGTGGCTACTAATCACAAAATTACATAATTTCCCTTTTATTCCTAATGTATGTTCATAAAACTTCCTGGAAAGGACTTTATTCCTCCTTCAAATGTCCAACACACAGTCTTCTTTACATTTTCCTACCAAGCTCCTAGGATTCAGCCCACTGAATTCACATTCAACCCTAGAAACAAGGTATAAGCTATTACTTCAAAGGAATTGCAATCCCCCAACTCAGAAAGTGTTCCCCTTTTGCACCCCTTCAAAACTGTCTATATCATTTTAATCGCCCAACTTTTGGGAAGTAGGAGCAAACTCTATATTTCTTTTCACTGGGATTAGCCCAGATCGTAGACCCTGTCTTTTTCCTAGGCATATGGCTGAGTCACTCTGAGCACAGAAAATCGATAGCACAAATGATCACAGGTTGTAGAACCTCAGCTCAGGAGAGAGATCACTGGTCGAGAAAGCTTGTGATATGCACTGTCCAGAAATCACAGAACACGTAGCCCTACTCAGTATTAATAATGAGTGTAAGACAGCTCTTACAGAGTAAGGGGAAAGTTCTATGTTCTGCTATGGAGATACAGAAACACATAAAATATTTCATTAATCAGAATTATAATGAGACAGAACCAGGGTGGCTTTAAAATGGATATCCCTGTTGAGATAAGATCCTCTCAGGCAGGCAGGCAGGTGGATTTAGGCAGTGCTATCACCAGGGGAGCCTCATGTGCTTCTGGAAGACAAGGCTCCTGAAATAGAGAATCCAGGAACTTTCTTAACTGTCACACTAACTTTTAGGAACCCTTAGTATGGATGTCTGGTCATGTCTCAGGATTGGCCTAAATTCCACATGTGTCCTTAGAATGAGCTCTGCTCCAGCCCACTACCCTTCTCACTGTTCCTCCAACACCCCAAGTTTGTGCCTCCTTCAGAAGCCATGCCTGATGTCCCTTTGTCTGGAACATTCTTCCCTAGCTTCTTGGTATCTGGGCCCCTCTTGCTGCTTAGGCCTTCCTTCCTTTCTTGTTTTCTTATCACTGACATTTTCATAGATGGTTTTGTTTACTGTTTATTGTCTTATGTCACTTTATACAAGTGTGAGCTCCATGGAAATAGAGTCCTTGTCAACCTTGTTCACTGCTGTGTTCCCAGGGCTCAGATGCTGCCTGGCACAAGCTGGCAGTCAATAAACACTTGTTGAAGGAACCTGGGAAGACACATTCCAATGTCTATGTTGGATGGGCTGGGAATCCCCATATAGGATCAGACCTGAGGGAGAGATTAAAATAAATGGCTTCTGGAGGTAATCCCAAGAAGATGTGAATTCTGGTGGAGAAGGCAGGATCGGGCAGCTGGGCTCAAGTGTCTGGCAGAAAGGTTATTCAAGGTCAAGCTGTGTTACATCATTCCCATCTCCACCTGGGGAAGAAGAGAGCTAAAGTGAAATTAGGCCCCTGAAAGCCTGTGACAGAAATCTTGGGGACAGATCTTCTATCCAGAGGGCTTCCATGAAGACCCATCTCTGGGAACCACAACACCAGATGCTAAACTCCTACATTTCCAGAAAACCTTGCCCCAAGAGTGAGCTTTAGGGAGTACAGTACAGTGAGCCAGAAAATCGGCCTGGATCTCATCACTGCTGCATAGTGAGCTGTAAAGTGAACTAGAAACAAAGGGAGAGAGGTTTATTTTTTATCTTAGGTGTGTCAGATATATCTACACACACACACACACAAACACACACACACACACACGTCTCTGTGTATATATATATGTCTATCTATGTATATACACAATGTACAGTATGATTTTTTTTATATTTATATACATAGTGAAATAATTACCACAATCAAGTCAATTAACACATCCATCATATCACAGTCATCTCTTTTCTTGTGACAGAGGTGCCTAAAATCTACTCTTTTAGCACATTTTCATTACATAATACCATATTATTAACCATAGACCTCATGCTGTACATCAGATCTCTAGACTTATTCATCCTATAGAGCTTCAACTTTGTACCTTTGACCTACATCTCCTTATCGTTTCTCTGGTATCCACCATCCTACTTCCCAAGTTTTGACTCTTTTTTAGATTCCATATATATAAGAGAAATCATACAGTTTTTTTTCCCCAATGTATGGCTTATTTCACTTAGCAATTCCTACACGTTGACCGATGTTGTCGAGAATGGTAGGATTTTCTTCTTTTAAGGCTGAATAATATTCCATTGTGTGTAGAATTGGATCACATTTTCTTTATCCCATCATCCATCAGTGGGCACTTAGGTTGTTTCTAAACCTTGGATCTTGTGAACAATGCTGTTTTAGAGGCTTAGGAAAGTGATCCCTTCCTAACATCAACAAGCCCTTATGCCTTATCCTAAGTCATGGAGTGGGAGACACATGAAAAAGAAGGAAAGACAAAATGCCCTCTTTTTGGATCTAAGGAGTAGGTTAGATTAAATTCTTCCCCCTGCCCCATGATAGTTGTCAGAGCTATAGCCCCTGCAGGCATGCCTTGCAAGAAATATTTTATAATTCATGTTTTCCAGATGAAACACTAAAGACTCAAATTGTAATTGGTGAGTAGTAGATAATGTGGTTGTCTGAGTGCCAAATTGCCATCCCAACTCAACCTCCTCCCTGTGTCAGAGACCTGAGTCTTAAAGGTATGGAGTGGGCTGTGCTGGGGGGTGGGGGAGGCTGACCTCTTCTCCTACTCATGTAAGATAGTCTTAGTTGGATGAAGCCAGTTAGTTCCACCTGAGAGTGAGTTTGGGCTCAGTGGTTTTACAAAGCACCCTGGTGATTCTAAGGCACAGCCAGGGCTGGGGATCACTAACTACTCATGACAATTTCCATTGTTAACAGCATGGAAGGAGAGTGTTCCTGGGGCTTCTGAGAAAGCTGAATTTCTTCTTTCTATTTTCTATTTTTCTTTTAAAAAATAGATATATTGTGTTGATAAAACAGTCTATGCTGCCCCTGGATGGGATGCCTGGAACCATGGGCCCTATTTTGAGAACAAAAGCCACTAAGGTTTGCGGAGAAAAAGAAGGGAAAAGACATGGATACTTAACATGTTACTGAGCAACTGAATTACCCGACCCCAGAACTGCCTTCTCCCTGGCCTTGCTGTTAAGTGAATCACTGAAGGTTGATTTAGCCGTTACTTGAAGCTGAGAGCATCCTAAGTGACATGGTTATATAGAAAGTGGCTGAGCTGAAGTCAAGCCAAGACCAGTTCTAAGGGAAAAAACTAGTGGAAGCTAAGAGTGAGGAGAAGCCAACCGATAATTGGGCGGTTATTTGAATGGGACCTTCAGGTTTCTGGACAGTTTTCAACTATTAAAAGGTAATTTGTTAGGGTTTTGATATATTATCTTGAATTCCTTTCTTTGCTTTTTCTATTCATCAGGACCCCTTCCTGAAAATAAAGAAGATTATCTAGATAGTTAATTGCCAGGTTTAAAATACAATTGGAGAGGAAGACCAGGTTTGAAGTTTGGGTAGTTATTAATATTCATAGCAAATCTAAGGTTTCTGGATTGTCTTGGATTTCAGTAAAATTCTAGTAAATTTGCTCATTTAGACAATAACCTCAGTGATTAATGGGTCCAATCACTTTTTCAACTGGATTGAATCTTCAGTCTAGTAATTTTCCACATAGGGTCCTCTGAAAGAAACAATAGAAGAAAGATTTCTTTATAATTTGATCATTATGAAATAGTCAAATCTCCAGAGAAAAGCAGTCACCTGAAATATTAGTGCTTTTTGAAAGATTCTTATACCATACATATCTCCATATGTAAACAGTTTAAGGATGTGGATTCCATATTTTTTTTAACTCTCATGCAAAATTGAAGTGGCTCAAAGTGTTAGCATCACCATCTAGAAGCTTCCTGAAGGTGGCGCTCAATGGTGAGACTGAGCATCTGAACCAGCAATTTCAGCATCTGGAAAAAGTCAAGTCCAGCCTTTTCTTCTTGACAGAGTTAATTACCTTAAGTTAACGTACAGTGAAAGACTTCATGGCACAAAAAAGAATAACCAAATTATAAAAGGTATAATTTAAAGGCTTTGTCAAGAGCTGTGATGATCACACCCTAGAAGATATAAATGTTCTGAAGTGGTACTGATGCTCTGCGCTGGGAGTGTCTGAAGGAGGAACAATGCCTGCATTAGTGTTCAGGCTCTGGAGAGGAAAAAGCTTTTTGGTCTGCAATTACTAGTCTGCTAGTCTCATTTTAGAACACATCTACTTGATGCTTGCTATTTTTTTTTTCCACCACGCTTTTCTCCCTCTTATTTCACGTGTACATTCACATGACTAAAATATGCTTTGCTGGGTGGTGAAGCTGCTGCCTGATAGCAAGGCTCAGATCCTCACTTTGCAGCAGCATCCCCTTACCTTACACTGGGTCGGTGGAGCCCCAAAGTGCAAAACATGCCCATCTAGACCACTCCAAAGGCCATCCAGTTTGGATTTTCTGCCCTACTTCCTGAACCTGTCTCTTTATGTGCATCTCACTCATTTTCTTGGATTTGCTTCATGAAGAAAGAGTACCTTCCAGAACAGGAGCTGCTAGCACTTTGTCTTCTATCATCTTGGTAGCAGCTGGCCTCCTTCTCTCAGTTTGATGTCACCTCCAATCCCAAGCCCCACTACTTTACCACCTTGAGCTAAGATGGGCATGGAATGAATCTCCCCTGGCATATCCTCCTGCTTTTAGAGGGTCTCAGACCCTAAGCTAAAGTTGCTCTGGTTCTTGGCTTGATTCCCTGAAGATCATGTTAAATTCTACCAAGGAGAGCTCTTTTGAAGAATAAATTAAAGTTTGCCTTACATACTTGGAGCACCCCATCCCAGGTTTGAGAAGAAACTTCTGATTATCATACTGTAAAAGAGCAGGTCAGAGAGGCATTTTTATTTTAACAAAAGCATTTCTTTCCCAGGCACAGTGGCTCATGCCTGTAATCCCAGTGATTCAGGAGACTGAGGCAGGAAGATGGAAATTTAAAACCAGCTTCAGCAACTTAGTGAAACCCTGTCTCAATATTAAAATTAAAAAGGACTGGGGATATGGCTCAGTGGCTAAGTGCCCCAGGGTTCAAACCCTGGATGAGGAGGAGGAGGTCAAAAATATGTTTTCTTTTGTTAGAACTACCTCTTTCTTCACTCCCAACTCTTTCACTATTCTATTCCTCCATCTCTAATATCCTGTCTTTTGGTATTCTAAATTCTAAAGAAAGCTCTCTGCAATGTCCTTTCCTCTCTGCAGTTTAAAAGAGAATGTGTTTACCTAAAAGGAAGAAACAGATGCTGGCCCCAGGAAGTCCTGGCTCCTTTTGGTATGATAAGGAGGTAACAGGGACTCTAAAAAGAGGTGAAACCTATAAAATTTCCCTCTTTTTTTCCCCAGTGTGCCCATTCCCCCTTTAAAAAGATTTTCTCACCCCAGAGACTTCCTAAGATGGAATTTTTCAAACAAAAAGTTTCTTCCTTCAAAGCTGACTTTGAATAAAACCTATTTTCCTACCAATGTGACTCAGACTATTTCTGAAGCAGGAAGTGGTATAGCCTAATCTCCTCACCAGAGCAGTATTGGAGCCACCAGGTAAGATTGTCAAAGACCTTCAACTAGGCTGATCTATAAATGCAAAAAGGCAGCAAAGATGAAGACTGATAGAATTGGATTCCCAGTAAACATTGGCCAAACTCACACCTTCCATGGCTTCTAGAGCAACAGCTTCCTGCAGGAAGGAGGAGGATCTTTGTTTTCATTCCATCTCTGTGGCCTGACAGCCTGGCCTGATGTTATGGTTTAGATGTGAGATGTCCTCCTAAAGCTCATGTATGAAATGATGCAAGAAAGTTTAGAGGCAAAATGATTGGGTTATAAGAGCCTTAACCTAATCAGTACATTGAACCCTGATAGGGATTAACTGGGTGGTAACTGTAGGCATTCAGGGTGTGGTTAGAGGAGCTGGGTCACTGGGGGCATGCCTTTGGGGTTTATATTTTGTCTGTGGTGAGGACAGTCTCTCTCTTTCTGCTTCAGGTTCCAAGTGCTGAGCTGCTTTCTCCTGCCACACCCAGTGCGTCTGCCAAAATGTTCTGCCTCACCTGAGGCCCAGAGCAACGGAGTTGATCATCTATGGACTAAGACCTCCCAAACTGCAGACCCCCACATAAACTTGTCCTCCTCTAATTGTTCTTGTTAGGTCTTTTGGTTACAGCAGGGAAAAGCTGACTAAAACCCCTACTTCCTACCACCTACCTTCTAGAGGCTTACTTACCTCAGAGTCAGTCATCCATAAACTGGGCCCACTGTGCTGACCCCACATGCTTTCTTTTAAAAAGCAATTTACCTGCACCCCTGCCTGGCCTAAGTCAATAGACTATGTTGCATAAAAACTTTTAGGAGAAATTCAGGAGAAAGGCTCATCCCTGCCAAAATGAAGAATTCAAGTTACACTGAAGTAGGGGCTTCTATGATCCTTACACAGGATCAGATTCCAGAACTCAAGGAGATTTGATAGCTAGAACCAGTTAGCATGGGCCAAAGTAACTCACAGTTGCCTTGGATCTTTAGCATGTCAACTCTCCCCTCCATGGGGTAACACCATGCACAGAAGGACCTGAGAGTCTGATGCAATCCTGCTGTCAGTCAAAAGTCAAGAGGTAGTCCTGGTGGGACTCTATAGAAACTTCCCTGATGTTAGGGGATAGACACATGAGAATGGTGGGAACACAAAGTTAAGAGAACAATGACATAAAATAGACCCACAGTGCTGACCCCCTCAGGCTTTCTTTGCCAAAAAGCGATTTGCCTGCAGACCTGCCTGGCCTAAATGGACAGGATATATCACATTCCTCAACAAACTACCTGTTTTCTGCCAGGAAATGCAGGCAGGAAATAACATTTACAAGAGGAACCCAAGTTACTTTGAAAGGAGAGATATTTGTGACCCTTTTCACAGACCGGATTCCAGAAGATAAGGATAAGTCCTCCCCACCATAAAACTTGTAAAAATAGTTAAGAATCCAATTAGACCCAGTCAGCATGGGCCAAGGTGACATAGAGTTGTCATTGGCAACAGGGACTTGAAAGTGTGATGTTACCCTGCTGTCAGTCAGAAGTCATGAGGTTGACCTGGGCAGGACTCTCTGGGATCCCCAATAAAACTGGATTGCAGGAGAGACACATTGTCTCCCTATTCTCTAAGAGGACTCACTCTCTCCCTTGAGAGTGTCCCCTTTCCCTTTTCCTTTCCTTTCAATAAACTCATTCGTGTTACTCTGAGTGACATCTGAAATCTTTCTGACATGATTGCAAGAATCAGGGTCTGAAAAGGGGATCTTTGTGCTGCCTCAGTTTCCCAGAAAGCTCTGTAACACTGGGACCCCCAATAAAACTAGAAGGCACCCAGCAGCTCAGGAGACTGAAGCAGGAGGATCACAAACAAGTTCAAAGCCAGCCTCAGCAACATAGCAAGGCCCTAAGCAATTTAGTGAGATCTTGTCGCAAAATAAAAAAATAAAAATAAAAATGGGCTGGGGGTGTGGCTCAGTGGTTAAGTGGTTCAAAGCCTGGTACCAAAAAATAAAATAAAATAAGGAAGGCAGGAGGGCATGCCATCCTTCCCTCTGAGAAGACCCACTCCCTCACTTGAGAATGTCCCCTTTTATCATTTTACTAGGTCTTTTAATTCATGCCTGCTACTCAGAGCCACATGTCTGAAATCTTCTGGGGTGATCGCAAGAACTAGTAACCGAAGACTTCTGCAGCTGTCTCGACCTCACCGTGGGTCCTTGCTCTATAATACTCCCAGGGTTGCTCCTAGAGGGAAGTTGTTCAAAAAGAGAGAAAACAAAAGGTAGATTTGTGGGAAGTGGTAAGCCTCAAAGTGGGGCTGAGAAGCCAAAATGGCTTTGGTTAAGGAGCTCATTTTCCCACCTGAGGTGTTTCTCAATCTTTTAATCCACATGTACGTTTCACATTAGATAGATGCTTACAATCCCCAAGCTCTCTTCTTTTTGACCAATACTTGTGACCCAGACTACCTACAGGTCACTGAAAGACTTCTGTTGAACACAGTGATCCACACCTTTATTCTTACCTGATACACCCTTTGAAAGAGGC
Source organism: Marmota flaviventris (assembly GCF_047511675.1). Classification (NCBI taxonomy): domain Eukaryota; kingdom Metazoa; phylum Chordata; class Mammalia; order Rodentia; family Sciuridae; genus Marmota; species Marmota flaviventris. Next base: position 87,712,859 of record NC_092499.1, on the reverse strand, counting down.
CAGCTCACAGTCTCCCACTCAAAGCAATCTCACACAAGAGGGACAGCTAGCATACTTCATACCTGCTGCTATGACATGGGATATGTAATCGTTTTCATTCTTTTTCCATTTGAAACTTCCTGTTTCTCCCAAACTTTGTCCATAGTCAGGAGGTAAGCAAGGAATAGAAAACCCACAACTCAAAGAGCAGTCCAGCTGTGCCCAAAAATTACCATCATGGATGCCCAATAATGAGCTGGGCATCACTAGCTGCATTTCTCTGGATTCTTACTTATGCAAGTATTAACATCTTTGTTCATCCCAAATGTTCATGAGTTTATTGGGTCCATACACTCTAGTGTTGCTTGACTCCCTGACAACAAATGACTGGAACAGTTGATTCCGCTGGGTTCTTCATGTAAGCAGTGCTTCACATGGTATCCCAGGTTGGCTTCACAACACCACCAGAGGGCAGTACTGTTAGCATTCCCATCTTACAGATGAGAATACTGAAGTGCAAAGAAGGTAAACAACTTCCCAGGTCAACAAGTAACATACTAACTTATTCACTGAGTACCCCAGGAACACCAGTGAAAGACCAATTTCATTCCAAAATCAACAAGCAAAAAAAAAAAAAAAAAAAAAAAGTCAGAACTAGGGCTGGGAATGGAACTCCGTAGTAGAGCACTTGCCTAGCATGTGCAAGGCCCTGGGTTCAATTCCCAGAACCACACAAAAGAATCATAAATAATGTTTGTTGAGCTCCACATATCAAGCCCTGTTCCAAATGCTACACAAGCTTTCTGGTCTTTAATCCTCCTATCAGTTGTTGCAGAAATCACATCAGAAGCACAGCCCCATCAAGGAGAGTAAACACATTTTTAAAGGGCCTCTCTTTTGACCCTCTCCTCTACTGCCTTGTTCTACCACTGATGTCTCAAATCATACTGAGCAGACCTAACTTTCTCACTGCTTCCTCCAGTGACCTCTCATCCAAGTCCCCACAACCTCAATGTCTAGGTAACAAATATTCTCTACACTCCAATCCAGAATCTGCAGCCATGACACTGGGATTTATTAATCCCATTTAGAGATGGAGAAACCAAGGCTCAGATAACTTGTGCATGTTCATTCAGCTTAAGGGGGAAGAAGTCATGGTTATGGGAGGGAGCTATCAACCCCATGTCTGACACCAGAGCAAACAAGGGAGGTTAGGGCATCACAAGAAAAGGACAGCTGTGTGAAGAAATATATTTAAGATCCCTAGATACATGTGTAAAGTGGGAGCACAGGGCACTGATCCGGGAGTAGGGGACCATGACCTTTGGGTATTAAAGGAATTTGTATGATGGAGAAAATACTTCTGTCCTCTCAGGTTCAGTCTGAGGGACTATCCTTAACTGACAAAAGACAGATTCACAAAAGGGAAAAAAAAAACAAACAGTTTATTTACTCATGCAACTGAAGATACTCAGTGAAGATTAACTTGCCAGACAGAGATAAAGGATTTATATACAAGCCTAACAGAAGGTATAGAAGTTGCTATCAGGCCGGGCGTAGTGATGCATGACTGTAATCCCATTGGCTCAGGAGGCTGAGGCAGATGGATTATGGGTTCAAAGCCAGCTTCAGCAACTTAGCAAGGCCCTAAGCAACCTAGCAAGATCCCGTCTCAAAAAAAAGTGTCAGGCGGCGGGGGGCAGGGAATGTGTTTTGGTGGTTAAGCATACCTGGGTTCAATTCCTGCTACCAAAAGGAAAAAAAAAAAAAAAAAAAGGTGTTATCAGGCTTTCCAGTGCTGATGGGAATGGTCAGTCTGTCTCACTGGCAGCTAGTTGAAGGGGACCTGCAAGAAGCTAATGACAGTATATTTTCCCAGAAGCTCTGCTTTACCCAGATAAGGGAAGTTCAGATAATATTTCTTTATTCGTCTTCTTTAGTTCAAATATTTTTACTTGAAAACCATCTTTAAACCAACTCTGAGGGCCCAAGTGGTCCCACAAAACCAGCTAAAATGTGCTTTTCCTGTGAGCCAAAGCTTTTAAAGCAGAGTTTTTATGTGATTAGTTCTTCTTATTACCAAGACCTTTGGCCAAAATATTTTAAAATAAGTTACTTCGTGTTACTGATGCAGGAGCACTATCCCCATTGTGTGGACAAGGAAACTGAGACAACAAAGCTAGACGGTATACTTAGGACCATGGATTGTTAGTGACAAACCAAAAACTTGCTTTTCTAACTGTGCCACCAAACTCTATCCCTAATGACCCAATGTTTGACCAGAAGAAAATTGTCATTTAGGACACATTTTCCCTGTGCTAAAATACCAAAAGCCCCCTGAGCTCTGCTTGCACCCACCCTTCACATGCAGGGCTCACTTGAACTGCGTTGCCTCTGTGCATTCTCTTCCACACTTGGGTAGGAACATTTCTTCCACTCTCCGTTTCTTCCATGCTTCTAGGTAAAAATATTTATTTACATAGCAAGAAAGAAAATTTAGAGTCCAGTTGGCTTCTTTACCCAATGTTTCTCTGAATTGCCTATTGTACATTTCTCATCCGGGTCACAGCAAAAAATAATTAATCTTCGGTAAAGTGAGTAACTCAGTTTCAGCATGTCTGAGACATTTCATTGAAGATATATTTCAATCTGGAGTCTGGGCTTCTTGGTGATACCCTGTAACCCTATAAGGCTGCATAAAAACCCTTTGAAGAATTCTAAGAATCTTCTCAGAGGAAAGGGTGGCATGGGACCTCTAGTTACTCTCTCTGGGATTCTTTGAGCTAAGTTTTTATGTTGAATGAAGCCAATAAAAATGATAAAGGGAGGGGAGGGAAGGGAGAAGTGGCAATCAAGGGAAGGAAGAATCAGATGTGCACACCTTGTTAGCTAAATCTGTCATTACTTCTGGGGATAGTGGGCTCCTTCTTCATACATGGCTATGACCCCAGCCCAGCACAATAGATATATTTTGATATAATAAATATGTCTTTGATAACTCAAAGATATCACTAAGCAGGAAATGATGAAATGGGGAGGAAGGAATATACAGGGAAGGCAACATTGGGAGGCATCCTAAGTCCCGGGAAACAGAAATGAGGCGATGATCCAGGATTCATGGTACAAGAAGGGTCAGAATGGCAGCCACATAGACCTGCTGTAGAAGCCAAGATGTAAAAAAACACCAGATTTAGGGTGGAATCCTCTTCCCCCTCTAGATTAAGGAACTTGGGCACATTACAGAACCTTCCTGAACCCATTTATCCTCTGTAAAATGAGGCTTATAACAACATCTGCCTCCCAGAGTACCCACAGGAATGATGGGATAAGCCTTATAGAAGCATTTAACCCTGTACCTGACTCCTACAAGGTACCCAATAAATGTTACTTGTTAATAATTAAAAATTCAAGATTGTCCCTGATTCCTAAAAGTCTGTTGCCTCAATGAACCTCCTTTCATAGTGTGTGTGTGTGTGTGTGTGTGTGTGTGTGTATATGAATGACAGTGGAATGCATTACAATTCTTATTACACATATAGAGCATAATTTTTCATATCTCTGGTTGTATACAAAGTATATTCACACCAATTTCATAGTTTTTTTATTATCTCTAGAAATGCTATTTGCAAAGTAGCCATATTTGTAAATCTTTGTTCACCATCTCACAAAAGAAAACCATTTCCACACTCAGTTTATTAGTTCTTCCTAAACAAAGCAAACTTCTCAGCCAAAATTTTGTACATCAAAAGCTTGCTTTCTTTATTGTTTAACTAAGTATTTTGTTTCTTATTCTCTGGGAAATGTTTTCCTTGGTTTGCTCTTCCTGGGGGCCAGTGGCAGGGCATCATGGTTTCCATCTCACTAAGCACATAATGGGGCATCCTGGGGAGATAATGGATTCTGGAGAGCAAGGGGCCATTTATTCGAGAGAGCCTGGAGTCTCTGGGTAAAGGGTGACAGTGCAGAAACCTCACTAATGCACTCTTTCCATTACCCTTCTCAATTTTTCCTGTCTCCCACTATTACCTTCAATTAAGCTTTGCTCTTTAAAACCTTTCATCTGCCCCTGGGGTCATTAGCTTTCATCTGGCATAGCAGTCAGCAACCAGAGTTGGCCTGGTACTTCTCAAAAATCTCAAGGTTTGAGGCCATACTATTTTTTAGAAAACTTCTAAATAGGATTCTTTTTCTTGAATGTTTTCAGCTTTGACAGGAGCCATTCAAACGTAGATCCTGAAGAACTGACATATCAGAAGAAGTAAAAATGGTCACTAGCTTCATATGTTTTCTGTTCTCTGGTGGTGGGTAGTGGGAAATCCAGAGTTGAGGTTGACCAGTAAACCGATTCGTTTGGCAACTGAATTGGTAGGTGTTTAAATGTTAAATATTGGTAAGTGTTTAAATTTTATTTAGTATGTCATTTTAATTCATTTTGTCTTCTTCCAGGCTACTTCAATAGCTCTTTCACCAGCCAAACTAGAAAATGAGTTAACTGGGGCAGGGGTAGAACTGATAGAACAACTACCCTATGACACTCAGAGATACTCACTGAAGAACATTTGTCTTTTAAAACTTTAAAATATATTCCATTTTCTAACAAATACTTTTTTCTACTTCCCCAAACTCCCACTTGTACCCCCTAAAAAGGATTTAAGTCTTGGTCTTTAGTCTCCATATAATTTTAATGTAACTGCTCTTGTAATAGAATTGTACTGCCACCAGATGGCACCAAAAATCACATTTCTATTAGTTCACTGCGGTTAGACACCTTTCTAGGCAGTAAGAATCCAGGGGTAGAGAAAGAAGCTGGACGGCTACTAAGATACTCCAGTGATTGTCTTCCCAAAGAGACAAAGCATTGAAACTAGAAACTGATAAGAAAAATTCTGAAAATAATACAAATACATAGATATTAAACAATTTACTCCTGAATGACCAATGAACCAAAGAAGAAATTAGGAAGCAAATTTTAAAAATTTCTTAAAATAAATGCAAATGGAAGCACAATATACCAAACCTATTATTATATCTCAAGAAACTAGAAAAACAAGAAAAAACAAAAACCCTTAGTAGAGGGGGGAAAGACAGCATAGATCAGAGCAGAAATAAATGAAAGAGGGACAAAAATATAATACAAAAAGATCAAAAAAAAAAAAAAGAGCTGGTTCTTTGAAAATTTTTTAAAAACTGACAAAAATAAACTAAGAAATAGTCTAATCAAATAGTCAAATAAAATCAGAAATGAAAATGGATAGATTACAACTCACAGAAATACAAAGGATCATTAGATATTATTATGAACAACTATATCCCAATAAATTTGATAACCTAGGAGAAATGAACAAATTCCTGAATACATATGCTTCACCAAGATAGAATATTAAAGAGATAGAGTGCCCAAACAGAACAATAATGATAATGAGATTGAATAACAAAAATTTTCCCATCAAATTAAGAATGAATAGAGGGGATGGATTCAAACTAAAAGCTTCTTCTCAGCAAAAGAAACAATCAATGAGGTAAAGAAAAACCCTACATTTTGGGAGCAAATTTTTGCCACACACACACACATCAGATAGAGTACTAATCTCTGGAATATATAAAGAACTAAAAAAATTTAACACCAAAAAATCAAACAATCCAATCAATAAATGGGCCAATGAGCTGAACAGACACATCTCAGAAGAAGATATATAATTGATTAATAAGTATATTAAAAAATGTTCAACATCTCTAGTAATTAGAGAAATGCAAATCAAAACTACTCTAAGATTTCATCTCACTCCATCAGAATGGCAGTTATCAAGAATACAAGCAACAATAAGTGTTGGTGAGAATGTGGGGGGAAAGGCACACTCACACATTGCTGATGGAATGCAAATTGGTGTAACCAGTCTGCAAAGCAGTATGGAAATTCCTTAGAAAACTTGGAATGGAACCACCATTTGACCCAGCTATCCCACTCCTTGGTCTAAACCCAAAGGACTTAAAATCAACCTACTATGGTGACATAGCAACATCAATGTCCATAGCAGTGACATTCCTCACAGAATTCACAATAGCTAAACTGTGGAACCAACATAGATGCCCTTCAATAGATGAATGGATAAAGAAACTGTGGTACACATACACAATGGAATATTACTCAGTATTAAAAGAGAATAAAATTATAGCATTCACAGGTAAATGGATGGAGTTGGAGGATATCATGCTAAGCAAAGTAAGCAAATCCCAAAAAACCAAAGGCCAAATGTCTCTCTGAGAAGTGGATGCTGATCCATAATTCGGGGTGGGGACAATGGGAAGAATGAAGGAACTTTGATCTGGCAAAGGTAAGGGAGGGGAGGGGAGGGGGCATGAGGGCAGGAAACATGGTGGAATGAGATGGACATCATTACCTTAGGTACATGTATGACTGTACATATGGTGCAATACTATATCATGTACAACCAGAAAAAATGAAAAATTGTGCTGCATTTGTGTACAATGAATCAAAATGCATTCTGCTATCATATATACCTAATTATAATAAATAAATAATTTTTTAAAAATAAAATAAAAGAATATCCCAAGATCAGATAACTTCACTGCTGACAAGCATTTAAAGAAGAATACAAATTCTTCTTAAATTATTAAAAAAATAGAATATGAGGGAATTCTAAAATTCTATGTGGCTAGTATTACCCTGATACCCAAACCAGACAAAAACACAATTAAAAAAAGAAAGCATCATGCCAACATTGTCAATGAATATAGATGCAAAAATCCTTCATGAAATACTATCATAGTGGATACAGTACCATATTTTTAAAAATTTTTTTGTAGTTGTAGATAGACAGCATGTCTTTATTTTATTTGTTTATTTTTATGTGGTGCTGAGGATCGAGCCCAGTGCCTCACATGTGCAAGGCAAGTGCTTTGCCACTGAACTACAGCTCAAGCCCCCAGTAGCATATTAAAAACATTATTCACCATGATCCAGCAGGATTTATCCAAAGGATGGAAGGATTGGTTAAACATATGCAAATCATTAAGGACAATACACCACATTAACAAAATGAAGCACAAAAACCATATGATCAACTCAATAGATGTGGAAAAGTCTTCTGATAAAGTTCAACAGCTCTTCATGATAAAAACATTGGACAAATGAGATATAGAAGAAACATACTTCAACACAATGAAGATTATATACAACAAGGCAATGGTTAACTTTACAATAAATGGAAAAAAACTGAATGTTTTCTCCCAAAGATCTGAAAGAAGACAAAGATGCTTACTTTTACCACTTTCACTCAACATAATACTTATTGGCAGTTCTTGAAAACCAATTTGGTAAGAGAAGGAAAGGACATCAAAATTGGAAAGAAGGATGTAAAATATCATTGTTTACAGATGCCAATGTTTTATATAAAAAAACAAAAATTATTAGAACTAATAAATTCAGCAAAGTTTCAGTATATAAAATAAACATACAAAAATCAGCAGTGTTGCTATACTGTATTTCACTACATAAACACCACCACTACATTAACATCTATTCAAAAGTATTCTGTGCATCCTAATCTTGTAGTAAAGAGAGTTTAGTAATCAATAATTTTAAAGTAATACCAGTACATTAATTTTAAAAAGCTTCATATAGTTTTCACACCCCACTTTTTTGCAAAAGAAAAATTGACATATAATCTGTGATGATTATTCAGTGAAATATGATATACCAATAGACATTTTTGAAAAAGAAATCAAGAAAACAATCTCATTTACAATAGCTACAAAAAATGCCTAGATATAAATTTAACCAAAGAATTGAATAATCTCTACAATGATAACTATAGAATATTGATGAAAGAAATGGAAAAGGACAAAAAGAAATGGAAAATCATCCATGTTCATGGATTATAAGAATAAATACTTTAAAAATGTCTATACTACTCAAAGAAATCTACAGATTCATATTGTCCTTATCAAAAAAAAATCAGTGACATTCCTCACAGAATTAGAAAAAGTGATTCTAAAGTTCACAGGGATACATACAGACGCGCGCGCGCACACACACACACACACACACACAAACCAGAATAGCCAAAGGCATATTGAGCAATAAGAATAAAGCAGAAGGCATTGCATTATCTAACTTCAAAGCATATTACAAAGCTATGGTAATTAAAATAACATGGTGTTGGAATAAAAACAGACTCAGACCAATGAAACAGAATTGACATCCAAGTAAGACTACATATCTATAATCAGTTGAGCTTTGATAAAGGAGCTAATGGTATGAATTAGAGAAAGGACAGTCTTCAATAAATGGTGCTGGGGAAAAAAAGTGGATATTCATGTGCAGAAAAATGAAACTAGACCCTTATTTCTCACTATAAAACATCAATTCAAGCCAGGCACAGTGGCATATGCCTGTACCCTGACTTGAGAGATTGAGGCAGAAGGATCACAAGTTCAAGGCCAACCTGGGCAACTCAGCAAGACCTTCTCTTACAATAAAAAATAAAAAGGACTGGGGATGTAACTCAGTGGTAAAGTGTCCCTGGGTTTAATCCTCAAATCCAAAAATATAAAATAAATCCACTCAAATGGATTAAAGATCTAAATAAAAGACCCCAAACTATAAAAGTACTAGAAGAAAATATAGAAAAAATACTTCAGAACATTAGAATGTGCAACAGTTTGTTTTTTTTTTTTTTTTTAAGATCCCAAAAGCAAAGGAAATAAAATTCAAAATAGATGGGATTTCATCCAACTAAAATGTTTTTGCACAGAAACAATAACAGAGTGAAGAGACAAACTACAAGATGGGACAAAATTTTTGCAAACCATATACCTGACAACAGTTTACTAAAGAGAACATATAGGAATTCAACTCAATAGCAAAAATCAACATCATCATCATCATCCAATATAAAAATGAACAATAAATCTAAATAGGCTTTCTTTCCAAAGAGGAGATACATACTGCCAACAAGTACATGAAAAAATGTTCCATATCACTAATCATTAGAGAAATGCAAATATCACCTTGATTGAGTAAGAATGGATATTATTAAAAAGATAAAAAGATTAAGTGCTACTAAGGATGTAGAGAAAAGGGAACTCTTGAGCTTTGTTGGTATGGATGTAAAATGACAGTATCAGTGTCAAAGAGACAGCTGCCTGGCCATGTTTACTACAGCACTGGTCATAAAAGCCAGGAAATGTAAATGACCTAAATGTCCATCAACAGATGAATGGTTAAAGAAAATGTGGCACATATACACAATGGAATACTAGTCAGCCATAGCAAAATGTTAACATCCTGTCATTTGTGACAACATGTTAACTGAAATAAGCCAGGCACAGAAAGACAAGCACCCATGTTCTCACGCAGACATGGTGCTAAAAATGTTGAACTCATAGAAGTTAGAGTAAAATGATGGTTACCAATGGATGGGGAAAGATTGATCAGTGGGTACTAGGTGATAGTGAGATAAGAAAAGAAGTTCTGGTGTTCTACTGCACAGTTAGGTGACTGCAAAGATGATAATATACTGCTTTTTTAAAAAGCTAGGAAAAGGATTTTGAATGTTTTTACTATACAGAAATGATAAATATTTGAGGAGATAGATAGGTTTACCCTGAATTGAGCATTACACAATTTATATACATATATTGAAACACCACATTTACCCCACAAATATGTACCATTTTCACCTATGGGTTAAAATTTACTTAAAAACAATTTTAATTGGAAAACTGAATTTTTGGCTAAATCCCACCCTCAGCTTATTTTTTTTTTAATAAAAATATATAGTACTCCAAAGGGGGGAAAAAAAAACAGAGATCAACAGAAAATACAGAATCCCAATCACTCAAAAAGCTCCAAGATGAACAGGAAGACAGATGTTAATCAAAATATAATAAACAGTTAAATTACAGAGCTGGTAAGAAGCGACCAGAGACTAACACTGGGAGTGGGCAGAGACTGCAAAGCTCACCATGCACTGTATGGCCTTCCCCAGATTCTCCAGCCACCTTGCAGTTAGGTGATTCCTTGTGACTAGTTCAGGTCTGCCGCGTCCGGCCAACGGAGCCGAGTCCGGCGAGGGACGTCGGGGTTAAAAATACACAGGACACCAAGGTTCTTCATCCAGGAGGGGGCATGTGCGCCCGCTCGCGCTTTATTGCCCGATTTGTTCCCCTTATATATCTTTTTAACAGCTGCGGGAAATTACTCAAAAGTGAGGAGGAAAGAGTAATAACTGCGTCCTTGGGTTACCGTCACGTCACCGTCCCCTATCAGGAGGCTCGAACAGGTCAAGATGTTCCCGAGACACATATGTGCGAGGCAGATAAACAGGGAACCGCAAGCCTGCGTCATGGCCTTGTGAGCTGGCCACATTGACATGCATAACAAAGAACTGGGGGTTGAGTCCCCAGGGGCCAGGGCGGGCCTGCTATCAGCAAGTCCCCCATTTTTGTTTTTTGCATGTCAATGGGAATCAAGTAGCCCCTGTCTTAGGTCGTCCACCGCCCTTGCATTGTTTACCCATCTCTGGGGAGGCCCCATTCCCCTGGCTTAGGTTGCAGTGCAAGCGTGGAAGTTGCCCGTCACTGGGTACTACAAGATCAGCTCTTGTCCTACGTAAACGGACACTTTTCAGTAAGGATGTCATGGCCAGCAGGACACAACTGCAGATCCCAGTCATCATCTTTGCCAGTGGGATAGCTATGACCAGGGAGCTTTCTGAACGTAAGGGTCTGGGATGACGGCACCAAGTCGGCAGGGTAATTAGGGACCTGGGCAAAAGCAGGCATACATAGGAGGGCTCGGGTATTGGCTCCTGTCCAGTTACATCTCATCTCCGGATGGGTCGTAAGTACACCTCGTGGGCGGAGTCGTCCATCTCCAGGCGTTGGTAGTGAACCTGTATTGGCTTGGAGGTTAAAATGTTAATCTGGTCCTTAATGAATTGAGTTATCCTATTTGCAACACAAGGTCCCTAATAGTGCCAGATAGGGTCTGCACATCTATAAGCTGCTGAGATAGACGGCGATAAGAATGTATAGCCGTACCCAGTCCAGTTGTAGAACACAAATGATATAAATAAATCTCTAACATGTTTTTTCTTTTGAGCCTAAAATTACCATACAACTTTAGAACACCAGCTTGATACAATGTTCTTTTGAAGCTTCTACCTTACAGACTTGTATACCTGGAAGATATGAACACATTAACAGCACCATAATTACATTGATGATTTTTATTAACCAAGGTTAGCTTTCTAAATAAACAACATTACAATATTGAAAAATAACAGCTGTTGTTTAACCATAGTTGTATAATTTTTAATTCCTTCAAGATTACTTGCTCAAAAAACTTACATATGTAACCAACATACACAGACCTTCTTTATCACTTGCTTAAACCCTCTTATTTACTTAATCACATAGACTCTCTTATCCAGAAACACATTTTCCCTCTATTAAATCCATACCTAGAACCTTCTAATTTCTCTTTCCCATCTGTTAATTCCTTCTTTATTCACACTTTGAACCAATCCGTGTAAATTTCTAAATTTAGGCAAATTATTCCATTTCAATAAGAGATATTTTGTTATTTGCACAATTAATTACATCTGTTTACTATTTCATGAAAACATGAACAATGTTTAAGTGTATAGAATTATATTGTTGTAGGGACACACAAGGCAAGGCACCTAAGATAGCACTGAAGGTAGGGAAACAGTCTTATTTGGTTGCAGATTCAGAGGACATAGCCTCTGCCATAATCAATTAACCCCCTGAACCCCAAGTTTAGGTAGTTTCAGAATTTTGCACCCAGCATGTAAGGGGAGGGGCTCAGAAGTTCACAGTCTGCAGAAGTTCACAAAAAGCAGGTTTTTTTCTTTTTTTTCTCTGTTCTGGGCAAGTTAACCCTTCAAGGACACCTGGGAAGGGGTGAGCTTTTTCTTCCCTTTCTTTCCTCCCCCTGCCAGCTGTTACCATGGAGCCCAGTTGGTAACTTCCTTATCTTAGAAATGTAGTCAGCACTATGAAGCCCAGCTCAAGGCCAGAGGCCTTGTTTACATATTTTTGTGAAAAATTAGTAAGGAGGTGTCTAGCTTTTGGAGTGCTGATTTTTTCCAGACAGTAGCCAAGTAAAACAGGGCAACACGAAAATAGGAAGTTTATCTACATTAAACTTTTTTGTAGGGATTTTTTTTTTTTCCTGATAGTCCTAACACCAGCCATGGTGAATATTTCTGGAGAAGGCCAGTTAAGACTTTTCTGTGGGCCTGGGTAGGGAGGGGGAAGACGGGAATGAATATCCTAAAAAGCCTATAAGGGACTTTAATCCTTAGTAACCTGTTTTCAGTGATGACAAAGCAACTATAAAGGCCTTTTTTTTTTTTTTAAGAGAGAGAGAGAGAATTTTTAATATTTATTTTTTAGTTTTTGGCGGACACAACAGCCCTGTGAAGCTGTTGCCAAATTAAATCCCAATCATTGTTATTGAGAAAGCCTCCTGTCAGAAACCAAGGACAAGCCTGGGCTATAACTTCAAAGAATTTGGTTGCAGTCTTAGTTTTTATTACCCATGGTACGTACCCTGTCTCTTTAAATTACCTTTAAACCAATCCTCCCCCTTCTACCTTTTAGAAGGTGAGCCCCGTCCGCTTACCCCTACTTTCCGGATCTCGGTGGAACCTCCAGATGCCCATCCAGCTAACGGAGCCGAGTCCGGCGAGGGACGTCGGGGTTAAAAATACACAGGACACCAAGGTTCTTCATCCCTGTCTCTTTAAATTACCTTTAAACCAATCCTCCCCCTTCTACCTTTTAGAAGGTGAGCCCCGTCCGCTTACGCCTACTTTCCGGATCTCGGTGGGACCTCCAGATGCCGCGTCCGGCCAACGGAGCCGAGTCCGGCGAGGGACGTCGGGGTTAAAAATACACAGGACACCAAGGTTCTTCATCCAGGAGGGGGCATGTGCGCCCGCTCGCGCTTTATTGCCCGATTTGTTCCCCTTATATATCTTTTTAACAGCTGCGGGAAATTACTCAAAAGTGAGGAGGAAAGAGTAATAACTGCGTCCTTGGGTTACCGTCACGTCACCGTCCCCTATCAGGAGGCTCGAACAGGTCAAGATGTTCCCGAGACACATATGTGCGAGGCAGATAAACAGGGAACCGCAAGCCTGCGTCATGGCCTTGTGAGCTGGCCACATTGACATGCATAACAAAGAACTGGGGGTTGAGTCCCCAGGGGCCAGGGCGGGCCTGCTATCAGCACAGGTCCAAGGGATGTGAGTGAAAATCACATGGGACACTTTAGAGCCCAGCAGAGAAAGGTCAGTACAATTTCTCCATGCTTCTCTCTTCCTTTGCCTTGGTAGCTGTTGACATGACAGGTGACAGCCTCTGTCCGGCTGAATCCCTGAGTAAGTAACTCTGTGGATGGCAGCCATCACCAGCCCCCATGCTACTGACCTCAAACCTCCACAACTCACATTGGATAGGTAGCATAAACCTTTATTGATTAAGCCACAGAGATTTGGGGTTAATTTGTTTTTGTAGCATAACCTAAGAAGCATGTAGATCTGACTAAGAGTTAACTTTCTGGTTGCAGAGATGCTCTTTCCTCTAAGGAAGGGGTCCTTTGCTGCAGCAGCCCCAGAAGAGCTAGAGAAAACAAAAGCAATTATACTGCCACCTCCTCTCCTCATGAGTCCAGTGGGAGAAAGGAGTGACTTCCTAAGCAAAGAGACTGGGTAAGGTGGCAGTTTCTTACCTTGCCAAACAGGACACTGAGCATACAAACAGACCCAAAGGGTCTGATTTTTCCAGCAGACTCAGGTTCTGGACAGGACAAAGCAGGACTCAGGGGAGCTGGCCTTAGCAGGAGTAGCTCAGACTCAGAAACTGTTGTCTCAGGCTCCACAGAGAAGACCAGGGGGCCTGTCTACAGCAACCACAAACACTGTGGAAAGAGAATAGTCAGGTAACTAGTGGTTGGGTTAACCAGGTGACCAGTAACCCCACAATTAATTTTTTTTTTAAAAAAAGAACATCTTTTGTTGATATATTTTCAAACTCAGAGGGGAGGGGAATTGGAAGAATAATAGAAAGAACTTCCATCTACACTTCACCCAGATTCACTAGTTCACTTCAAAAGGATGACTAAAAAGCAGTTGATTTCATATCCAACATAGCTTAAGTGTCTAACTCAAACTTCATTATTAAAGTTTCAAAAATCAGCTTTATATATAAGATTGCAAAATATCATGAAGGTACCTTGCTGTGGTTTATAGATACTCGGTGTCTCCCAAAAGTTCATATGTGAGACAATGCAAAAACATTCAGAGGTCAAATGATTGGGTTATGAGAGCCTTAACCCAATCATTAATAAATCCCTGGTGGGGATTAACTGAGTGGTAACTGAAGGTATCTAGGGTAGGGCTGGAGGAGCGGGAAACTGAGCACATGCCTTTGGGTTACATATTTTGTCCTTGGTGAGTGAAGTCTCTCTCTACTTCCTGATCATTTCCTGAGCCACTTTTCTCCACCACACTCTTTCCGCCATGATGTTCTGCCTCACCTCAAGCCCTAAGGAATGGAGCTGTCTATATGTAGATTGACACCTCTGAACCCATGATCCCCCAAATAAACATTCTCTGCTCCAAAATTGTTCTTGTTGGTCTTTTAGTCATAGCAGTGAAAAAGCTGACTAAAACAGACCTTAACATATAGGTATTTTAAATCCACAAATAAAAGTAATACTCCTTAGAAAAATAGACAAAGGTTATAAGTAGCCAGTTGAAAAAAAAAGTAGAATTGATAAATAAAACTATAAAAATTCACTATAAATTGAAACCCGATCTTTCACCTACTGGATTGGCACTAGTTGGCATGAATGATTGTACTGGTGTTGGAGATGGTGTGAGGAAATGGGCATTCTCATAGATTAGAGCTGGTTCTGGAAAGGGGTGTCCCCTCATAAGTTTATTTGGCAATTAATATCAAAGGCTTCAAAAAAATGCACCTGCCATTTAGCACAGCAATTTTAATTAAAGGAAATTTTCTGGGGAAAAATTGACCAATAAGTACCTCTGACTCTCCTCTGAGAAGAAGATATTCATCACAACATTATCCTAGAAAGTGTCAAAAAGGAGGACTTGGTGTCACCTCCCTGGCATTTACTTGCCGCCGTAGGCACTGTGCACATTAATTCATCTCAGCCTCACAATGGATCAGTCCTACAATTACCGTTGTGTCTCACAGATGATGAAACTGAGGTACCCAGAGCTTCTCTAACTTAACTGAGGTCATAAAACTCATAAGTGAGGAGCTAGCATCAGTACCCAGGCGTCTGGCTGTGAAGTCTGCCCTCCTAGACTGTACCACACAGCCTCTCAGATGGTGTGCAAGCCTCTCTCCGCAGCCATTAAACTGAAAAAAGAGACTTGTATTCACTGTCTTAAAAATATTCATAATATATAAATGAGAAAAGTATGTTATAAAATATTAACTTCTGAGTGAAACCATTTGCTAAAAGGAATTATTTATATGCACGTAGAAATGTACAAAATATATTCTTCAAAAGATCAGCAATATTGACATTGAGGGATTTTTACTTCTTTTGCTTCTCTTTATCATCTAAATTTTCTGCAAAGATCATGTAATTCTTATAAAATTTTGAGTGACTTCTTCTATCACTCAATCCTGCTTTCACCTCTGCCCTTTACAGATGGTGCCAGGGACACTTGTGAACTAACATCCTGCCTATCAAACCTCATCTCACATTTTGCTTCCCAGAGATCCAATCTGTGAAGGTTGGTTCCAGGAAGGAAGTGAGGTCTCAGAGCCAGCTCACTTACCACCTGGCTGTCAGTGAAGACCTCATCACTGGAAGAAGCTGGTCCAGTTATTAAGACTTCCCATGGTGAATTAGGATAGTCCACAGATGAAAGGGAATACAGTAGCCTGTGTTACGTATTTGGTATTTTTAAAATATGGGGAAAAAATAAATAAAAAGTATGGAGGTGATGAGTAATCCTAAGGGCAATGAGACAAGATGCCTGCTGCTCTACTCCATTACACCTCCAAAAAACACAGAGCTCAATAAAAAAGCTGACAGCAACTGACAGTAAAGGTTCTTCACAGAGGCAAGGACGAGTCTTTATTTACCTGAAGAGAAAGGGTAGGGAAAGTTGATACACAAGCATAAACATGGCTCAGACTCCAATAAAAGTTAAAACTCTCAATCAATCCTAGACTTGTTTTCAATGATCTTGACAACATTAAGGAGTAGTGATCAGGTATTCTATAGGGTGCCCCTATTTTAAAATTTGTCTGATATTTTTCTTGTGATAAGACTAGAGTTTTGAGGCTTCTTTGGTTTTTTTTTTTTTTTTTTTTTAGTCTTGTTCTTGATCATTCAGAGGATAAATTTTGAAAATTGTCCCACTTACTGACTGAAGAGAAAATTCTTTTTGGTCTGTGGAAACCCTGCCTCTTGCCACTTCAGTGGGTGAGCTAATATTCAAATTCAGAGTCAAATATAGTAAAAGAAAGTCTTGGAATATTTGCTTTAAATTAAAAAAAAAGGCCTACACTCTTTGCACAGTGGAACCTATAATGAAACAACTATTGTCATTTGCTCTGACTTAATTAACATCTATTTGAAAGTTAATGCTTTGCTCAGTTCCATGTGCACATAATTCATATTTCAGTTCAATAAAATGATTTTCAAATTACTTTATAATTATGGCATTTTATTAAAATAATAAAGAGCAATTAGTTTTTATGAAGGTAATTGGCAATAAAACATGACTTGTGATGGAGATTTTGTTTTCAGTTTTATTTTTCTTTCAACACAAAAGTAGAGGTAGATGATAGAGAAGGAAACAGGGCACACCTTATTGACTAACAGTAGAAAAGTTGATATACATTTCTGGCGATTTTTTCATTTATAAATAAATGAATGAATTTATTTATAAAAGATGAATAAATTAAAATTTTTTGAGAAAACAAAGATAGTTTACTATTTCAAAACATCTGAGCTTTCTTTATGTTGAGGTATAACTTTATACACAGTAAAATATACAAATCATGATAAATTTGGTAAGTTTTAAGAATTGTTCATCCATACATCCTATATCTAGAACAAAACAAGAAACATTTCCATCATTCCATAAAATTTGCTTGTGTCCCTTTCCACTGAATTCAGCCTTCCTACTCCCCAAAGTGACCATTTTTTTATTTCCATCACGAAGAATTTGTCTTGCTTATTCTTGACTTCATATACATGTAATCATATGGTTTATAAGATTTTCCATCTAATTTTTTTCATTTAACATAATATTTTGATTTTACTATCTGTAATAGCAGTTCAGTGCCCAGCTCAAGAGAGCATTCATAGTTCCGGTGGACTCCGTGCCAGGCAGGCCTTGCTGTGGGGTTCCACTCATCCTGGACAGCACTCTTTAGGAAAGACACTTAAAACCTACAGCATCTCCATGAAGGAAGTTCTGGAAGCCATTTAAGACAGGCGAACATCAGAGAGGACAGGCCTGCAAAACAGACTTTGTTGAGAAAGAAAAGATAAAAGGGGACAAGAAAAATGGTCCTACAGTATTAGAAGGCTGTCATCTGAAAGAGGAAATAGATTTGCTGGGTGTCGTTCCAGAATTAGAATCTGTGGGTGGAAATTACTGGGAGGCAGTTTTTTAGCTCTCTATAAAGAGGAACATCTTTCAATAACAGGTCATGGGGTCCCCTTGAATGTTAGCTGAGTTTCTCATTACAGGACTTGCTCAAGAGGCTAATGGCTGTTTGCTGTAGATGCTGTTAAAGGAAATCCTCCATTAGGTGAGAGAGGACATCTTCCCATAACGTGTGGCTTTTATTTTAGACAAAACTGGGCTTTATCTCCATGTTACACTAGTTGGCCAGTGTGGGGTTTTATATATTTTACATCAATGAGAAGGTTATATCAGTTTTATTCCAAATGCCTTAGATTCTGCTATGACCACAAAACTTCGTAAGCCAAGTCTGAATATGTGGGACTCAGGATAGATCTTCAGTCTTTTTGCTGTCGATGTATATGTGTGGCAGGGTGTGCATGGTGTGTGTGTGTGTGTGTGTGGTGTTTTTGTTTTTCCTGAACTGGGGATTGAACCCAGAACGTTCTATCAGTGAGCTACATCCCCAGCCCTTTTTGTTTTAGGACAGTCCCTCACTAAATTGCCAAGGCTGGCCTAGAACTTGCAATCCTCCTGTGATCTGAGTTACTGGGATTATAGGTGCATGCCACCACACATGGCCTCTGGAGTTTTTATTTTTTAAAACAGTCTTTACAAGAAAAAAATCCTTCCCTTGTCTTGTCCCCCAAGGTCCTACTGAACACTCACAGGCAATGTGAATTCTTTGTCCTTAACAAACATAAACACTGCAAATGCTCCTAAATGTTTTGTCCCTCTTGAAGGTCCAGCTCACACTTAAAATTAGAAATCAGAGCTCTGCAAATATTTTGCAAGTTACCCTAAGTGCATTAGATAAATACAAAAGAGGAAGTAATGAGGGGAAATGTTTATGAGAAGGTAACTGTCCTTCAGGTAGCTAGAAAGCCTTCTTTAATCTGTTTGTGGCATCTGCACCCACCCTTCCTCCCCCATCTCTCGGTTCACTGCCATTGAGACTAGATCCAGTCACCTTCTTGAGGTAGTTCAGTGCAGGCTCAACCAAAGCAATTGTCCTCAGAAGAAAAAAGGAAATAAGAATTAAGAAAAGAGGAAATAAGTTGGTCATCTTCCAGCAGATCCCAAGTTGACTTCTTACCAGCTTCCACAGATTCCCATTTTAACAAACATCTTCAGTGCCCACATACAGCTTATCCTTTGCTTTTTCCCTCTTCCAGCTGCTTTTTAGCTCCAGTCTTTCAGAAAATATATTTTAGATTTTTATGCTATGCCTAGAGCTTCCCCTCCTTTATTTCAAAACCACCATCTCTGAGAAGCCTGCCAATGAATCTCACTCTTTTGCTTTACTCTCTGACTCCACCTCTCACACATTGTAAACAGTTTAGTTCCCTTGCATAAGGGATAAAATGAGGGCATACCAATGTGACCTCATTTGTATTCAGAGGACCCATATAATGTTCCAAAAGGAAACCTATTTTTTTTTTTTTTACAATTGTTCAGCAACATGATCCTTGGGGTGAGAACAGAAAGGCCCCGGCTTTGCAGCCCGAAATTGTTCACTGAGAGAATGTACATCCAGTGGCTCATTCCAAGGAGACTGGAAATGGTGACTGTCTCTGCCAAGAAAATCTGATGAGGCTATGGATCCTTCCACCCACAATATCTGCCTAAAGCTTTACCCAAGCCACACCCCTTCAGGAGAATTAATGGGGCCTAAAAATCGAAATAAGCATGGGGATGGGCATGCAAATTAGCTGCAAGAAAGTTGAATCTCCAGAGCCGACTCTGCTGTCAGACTCCATCTACCCAGTCCATTCACCCAGAGAGATGAAGAGGCATTCATCCAAACCTCACTGTTAATGAGGGGCAGAGCTAGGACAGGAAACCCACGTTTCCTAATTTGTGATTAACTTACCTTATGCAAGGGAACTAAACTGGATAAATAAAGGTTATTATATCAGTGGGAAACTAGTCTAATATACAAAGAACTGGAATGGATTTGAC
Source organism: Marmota flaviventris (assembly GCF_047511675.1). Classification (NCBI taxonomy): domain Eukaryota; kingdom Metazoa; phylum Chordata; class Mammalia; order Rodentia; family Sciuridae; genus Marmota; species Marmota flaviventris. The sequence continues at coordinate 87,693,183 of NC_092499.1, read as the reverse complement.
AGGTTACTACCTGTCTGATATTGACGACAAGCCTCTGTTTCTCATCTTTGAAATAGAAGGTTAATGCTTACCTCATAGCAGGCCATGCAGATGGCCTGCTGCTTATTGAATTTCACCATATCAAGATTTCCTTCTCTTTTATTACAGCCACCTGCTGGCATTCATTTCAGGGTTAATGTCTCCTGAAAACACACCAAAACTATCTCAAACATTGAAATATGATATTCAGCTGTCTATATGCAACATTTAAATCCTACTGTTTAAAGTGGATATTTTTAATGTTACTTTTTTACATTATCTGGTCCAGAGTCAAAGAAAGAAGACTTTTTTTGAAGTGTTTTATAATTTTTAACTGCTATTTTAAACATCTGGGGCTTGATTTTCACCTTATATTGCTTTTTAAGTTTTCCTATCAGAGGGTATCAAACACAGTGGCACATGGGCTAAAGTAACAAACATGAAAAAATATTCTGATTGATACTAGACAGGATCTTCTCCCTGAGGATCTCTCACTCAAATTTCCAAACATACTTGTAGAGCATAAGGTCACACTAGGGTTGGAAGGGAAAGAGAGAGAGAACAAAAGAGAGAGCTTTGATTGTAGGAGGTGAAAAATAGTGGGAGTCAGAGAGATCTTGAGTTGTCATTCTTTGGGTTAGGTAGATGGGGCCAGAGCCTAGCCTGGGTTTAGGGACATTCCCACTGGTTCCCCGGCTGGGCAGTGACTCAGAGAGGCAGGAGGCATGGAGGAGGTGAGGCCATTAGCTTATGATTTAATATGCCATCAGGCAAGGCCAAGTAGGTGGGCCTGCTGTTCCCACACCCCCTCCTCAATAAGCACAGAACATACACCCCAATCTGTAGCCAGCCCTTTCAGGACTTCCCCCTTCAAAGCTGCTTTAGCGCACTTTGTAACCTAATTTCACTTCTAAAAACATGTTGTGGGGGAGGAAACACCCAGAAGAATCTGCCCTAGCTCTGTGTCACCACCCTTTCCACTCCAGATGGTTCTAGTTGCAAAAGTTTACATTCTGGACTATCAAATATGTCAAGTTCTGCCTGGAAAGGCTGCTGTGCTCCGTATCCCTCCCGCCCCTCGCCCTGCTAATTTACTTTATCTTGGCACCTGATGTGCATTTATTGCCCTTTAATCCTGACCCTAAGAAGCACATATTTATTCTGATTTCAGGGAGGAAAACAGAGCCTTTAGGGAGATTACTCTCTCAGTGCAGAAATAGGATTCTAACCAGGTTTGTCTCCAAGATATTGCCAATTCTATAACATTTTCTCCATAACTTGAGTGCAATTTAAATGAATTTTTTATTTTCTCTTTTAGGAAAATAAACATGCCCTGGATTTATTTTTAATGCAATAGAATGGCATTCTTTGTTGTCTATGAAAAACCTCTTGCCGTCTTCCTTTTTACTAACATACAACTTCTAATTTCTTACTAAAATCTATTGCCATCTTCCTTCTTGTTGTTCCACATAGTTCATGTCTTTCAGAGAAGCTGATCACACCATCAGGTTCAGGACAGAACAGACTGGCCTAAGAATAATCTCATTCCTCTAGGTAGGGATTGGTTCAGAAACATGTATGTGAGCCAATTCTAGCCAATAATATTAGGGGAGAGATTTGGTGGGGTCTTCTGAAAACTTCCTTGCTTTTTTAGGAAAGAATCATGAGTATTGACTCTTTCTGAATGTGAACAAGGAAGCAAGTAGCCATCATTGCTACTGGCAGCCATTCAGTCACAGAAGAGGATGTAGGCTTAGGATGAAGCAAATACTGGGAATGTCACAGAAGAGAGACAAGAACAATGAGCTACCACCTAATGACATCAGTAAGGCTTTGGATCAACCAAACCTGAAAGCAGTCCCACACCTCTGTATTTCCCACCTGATAAGTGAATAAATTTCATATGTTAACAGATCTGCTTTAGGTCTTCTGTTCTATTACAGCTGAGGGCATCTTTAACTGATTCTGGAGTTCATCATATTTCCTGCATCTGCAAAATTATGCAATCATCATCACATCTTGAATTATGGTCTACAAGCACCACACAACCCTCAATCAACAACCAAAATGCAAGTTTTGATTGTGGTGAGTTCTGTGAGGTGCATTAAAGATAGTCACACGTTCTGTGGCATTGGGAGACCCTTAAGAGCTGGTGTCTAGTTCCCTTTCTCTTGAGACAAAGCTGCCTCTGTGACTTATTTTGACCAATGAAATGCAATGGAAGTGACACTGGGGAATTTTTGAGGCTGGGCTTTAAAAGATTTTTCAGATTCCACAAGTGGTTTGGACTCTTATGGAATTAAGTCACCACATAAGATACCCATCCACCCTATGGCTACCAGGCTGTGAGGAAACCCAAGTTAACCATGATGAGAGAGTCAGTCAGTCCCTGAGGAATAGCGGCAAGGTGCCAGACATGTGAGGAAACCTCAAATGCAGCTAAGCAGGGGCTTGGTGGTAGAGTATTCTCTAGCTTGCACAAGGCCCAGGGTGCAATCACAAGCTCAGCAAAAAATAAATAAATAAATAAACAGACCAGAGAACATCACCAGAAGCCAAATAGAGCTAAAGAACGTGGAGTGGAGCCCTACTCAAATGCAATTCTCCCAAATAAAATGGTTGTTTTAGACCATTAAATTTTATGGTGGTTATATGGCAATCTATAACTGAAACTGAAGGAAAAGATGGAAACTCCTTTTCAAAAGCCTTAATAAAAGGAACAAAGTGCTTTCTGCTGAATGCTTATCTAAATGCAGACTTTGTTACTTAGGACACTTAATCCTAGTTTTAATTAAAAGATGTCACCATATAATAAGCTGCCTATTCACAGCATATGTCTGTGAGGGTGATATTGCTGTGCCCCATTCCTTCCTGTTTTCCCCTACCTCAATTAAACAGATCTCAGGTTCTTATCACAGTTTCAAAAAACTAAACAAAGTGTATGAGAGGGTAATACCTGACCCAGGAGAGCCAACTTTCTTGGTCTCATGAACATCGTCCACCTACACACATGCACCCAACTAGTCCCTCTCACTTTGCTTGGCTTAGCAGGACTGCAACATTTGTTCAAACATTTGTCCCATTAAAAATCAGCCGAATTTGAATTAACCACTAGCTCCTTTTAAGCTGAGTGGATATTTTGGGCTAAATTTATTTTAACTAGGGATTTATGACAGGAAAGGAATAGTTCTAATTAAATAAGTATTAGCCTCAAACAGTGTGAATAATGACCCCTTGGAAGTGTCCCAGTCCCCTAATAGCTAATTAACAGCTCATAACTGGGCTCCCTTTGTGTCCCAAGGCAAGTGTGAAAAGGAGGCCTTGACTGATTAATGAGATGAGCTCAAACAGGATTAAAAATGAAAATTGGCTTTATGGACTCCAGGCCTGCAAATCCACTCCACGTGAGAAGAAGAGATTATTTTCAAGGCATCCTGGGCAATGGCCGTGGAGCAAGCAGCGTTCAGCCAAAGGCATTGATCTGTTAAAGCCCCCCTGGAGACCCCTTTCTCAGAGGACAAGACAGCCAGCAGCGAAGGAAATGGCCTCCTGTAGTCAGGAGGTCTACAGGGTCTGAGACGGAAGCCTGGCAGCCTTCATACAGATGAACTCCTCCTTTGTCATGTAGGTATTTCAGACAAATATTAAGCAGACAGACAGCAGATTAGGAATCAATATATACCAATTTCTATCTCCTCAATTCCATATGAAAAGGTATTGGAAGCCCTTCTCATCTCCCTCAGTCAGAGGCTGGAGGTGGCTCCTCAGGATGAAAGGAGACTGCTCAGCTTTCCTGAGGCAATTGTAAACCTGTGCAGTGCCGCCTCCCACACATGCTTTCTCTGCCACTTACCAGAAAGTGCATTTTCAATAGAGAGTTGTGGACTCTGGAAAAATGCTGCATTCTCTATCAGAAGCCCCTCTCTGCTGGAGCTAACCACATCCCTTTTATGTAGCTTCTAGTTTAGTCTTACTGGCTAAGCCCAGGAGGGACCCTACTTTTAGCCCTTACTCCTCCCTCTTCCCAGGAAACTTTAAAATACTGCAAAGTGCCAACATTTACTTGCCCAGTAGAATTTCATTCAGCACATGGAACTTTCTTTCAATCATGATGGAGAACAGAGGGGGTGCACATAATCAGCACCCAGACCACTCCTACCCCCATTTGAACTGAGATGGCATTCTAAGGGTAAGCCAGAATGAGGTCATATCATAGCGCTGCTGACATGGTTGGCCTGAAAACAGCAGATTAAATGGTGAGTGGAGGGGGAAAAACTCTTTTACTGAGCTTGTAAGTGATATTTATGATCTGCCATCATCTGGAATAGGGATGCTTTCTATTAACCAAGTAGATTGCCACCGTTCAACAATTTAGGACGATATCGAATTGAACTGAATCTTTATGTAATGATCTAAAAAAGTTATTTGAGGCTCTGTAAGTGTTTTCAATTCTTCAGGACAAACCTTATTGAAAAGAAAATTTAAAGCTAATAAATCAAAAGATCACAAAGTGGGGATGCCTTTCCTGCATCCCAGAAGATTTCTAACCTGCCAATCTCTTTGACTGCCTTCTTATTATCTGACTGAACAAGGAGAGAACCCAGCAAGGTTCCACAACCCATTATTTCTCTTTTCCCCAAGAATATCTCGTCTGATCCATGCCACTTCCTTTCTTCCACTGGGATGGAAAAAATGGATCAGAAACCAAGAACCATCAGACTTTGTACTGCACCAGATGAAAAGCCCACATCTTTAAAAAAAAAAAAAAATGTGTATGGAACACACCTGGTCTTTATTGAATCCTTGCAAGGTTTAATGCTAACCTACTTGGTTTACTGCCAAGAAAGGTGTTAACTCCCTAAGGGTGATGGAGCTGCACAAGTTATCAGTTAATTAACACTTCCTGGAGGTGAACAGAATGGGCTGGAAAGAAGCTCATTTTCTTCCAAAACTGTGAGTTAGGACTGACACTTCAAATTGTCAACAGTGATTTAGGGGATGAGAAAGTGTCTTTAGTTATTTTAATCAGCAGGATGTTCTGAGCACTCTTTGGTACAGAACTTTGCAAAAGCTTCTGCAGAAAGATAAAAAACTAACCATTGTGTTTGCCCTCAGGAAGCTGATCTGTTCAGGGAGAAGGTTAGGACCAGCAAAGATTATGCTATGAAGGCTACAGGTACACATAAAACTTGATATGAAATTAGCATTGTATGTCCATGGTACAAGAATGATTAAAAAGGTGGCTGTTTTTAAAATGTTAGCCCAAGGAGGAGGACATTTTAAAACAGTAAATTGGAAGAAGTGGTAATCAGCGACTAGCAGCAGAGAAGGGCAACAGTAGAATCCATGCAAGAACTCACCAGAAAGTTGGTAGATTTTAAGAGACCCATGGTTTTATAGGACAAGATTATAGAGATAAAATTACAGTATTTGAAGTTATGGAAGTAATAAGGAGAAGAATGAAATCAATAACATTATTATAAAATATTGGAAAAGGCCTGGGGTGTGGGGATATTGTGAGATTGATCTAAATCCTCACCTTTCAAATGAAATCGAGAAAGAAATCCATCAGCACATCATTTTATTATAGAGGTAACAGGCAGAACAGCTGCTAATGGCTGTCTGCCTTTAGAAGAAAGGGTCTAGGAGAAGGGAAGAGTCAGGCAAATCATTGTCATTGGATTTTCCCAGGCTGACTGATGTTGTACCAAAGGTATTCACTGCCCTGATGAACTTTTCAGGGACGGTGGCAGCCCCTGACATGCCAGGTGCCTTTAAAACACATTATATGTTTTGCTGTTGCTATGATGACCTCCTAGGTATTATGCTATGGCTGGAAAAATATAGTAGCTCCTCCAAAGTACAGTTCTTAAAGAAGCTTTGAGTATTCTCTGAACACTCTTCTTGCTAAACAATTTCCCATATAGGGTACTTCATGACTGACACCATGTTTTCTACCTTCAGTCATTCTTAAGAGCTATGGGTTATAGCCAGATAGTTGGGCACTTTCAGTTAGAAAAAAATCAGTAGCATTTCTGAGGGCTTTGAAAATATTAGCATTAAAATGCTGAATCCAAAAGGAACCAGCATTTTTCATTTTCCCAAAGTCCACAAAAAGTGGATTGGGTTTCTAATTATTTTTTCATCTCCCTACTATATCATATCCATAAATGATATAATTCTAAGACTTAAAGGTTTATTTTAAGGGTCATCTTGTCTGGTTTCCTCATTGTACAGAGGAGCAAACTGGGACTCAGGTCTCCGTAACTTGCCCCAGGGCATGAATAAATTAGTAAGCCTGTCCTCCTTCAGGGGCTTCTGATGTCTATAATTCTCTTCCCCTGACTTTTTCTACCGGTTCCCCTCTAACCCTATGAAATCCTAGGTAGAAAGTTCTGAAGAACACTAAGAAAAAAAATTACCTTTACCACAATAAAGAGGTGAGTCATGTACCAAAATTCCTTTGCCACCCATCATTTCTTAGGCACTCCATCTTAAAGCATCATTTTTATTCTTTGAAGGAAAAACAGCCTTAAGGGTTGGATATTCTTAATTCAGTAAATGTGGGAAGGGGGAGGTGAAAAAGGAACTCTCCAAGGATAATCGCATGAGAACAAAAGCTTATCTAAATTATGCAATTTGTTATAATTATGCTATAAAATTGCTCTTCAGCTGGGGTGTCAATGGAGAGCATTACAGTTTTTAAATAGTTCTGTTCTTGATGGGAATTCACAAACACCTCAGACGTTCATGTGCGTGCATACATACTTCAGGAAACCATAGAGCTATAAGCATTCACCCAAAATTCTGCGATCCTTTCCCCACAACTAAAATAATAATAAATCTAAAAATAGTGATAATAATAGTGGTAAAAAACAAAACTAAAATCCTCTCTATACATACATGCAGGCATTGCCCTTATGGCAGGACCCTTAAGGAAAAAGAACCATATGTCTAAATTCAACACATCTGAAGATGACCAGGGCTTCCCAAAGCTGTTTGAATGAATTTGCCCTGGGCTGTCTGTCCACATGCAGAGGAAGCTTACTGTAAGGAACAGATAGTTGAGTATGTTCCAAAAGTGAATGGGAAACAAGTTAGAAACAAAGATCAAAGCACAAGAAAGTGCAAGGTATTGAAGTTATCTAAGTAGCTGTCCCTCTGAGCACAGCACTATGCGGGGCATTTTTGGAAGTACCGGAAAGCAAAAGCATTTCATATTTATAGAATTGAGGAAGCCAATGGCTTTAGTTACTGTCTCGTGCCATCCCTATAATAAGAGAGGCATGATTTACAAAGATGCTATTTTTATTGGTTGTTCTGAGTTTTAAGTTCCCACTCTAAAATCTCTCATTTTTCTCTTCTTTGACTGAATCAACTCTTTTTTGTTGTTAATGTTTTTGTTCTTATATATAAAAGGTTCCCAACCAAGCCTCACAATTTTTAAAAACTAGTAATATCTTCACCCCCAAGACCAATCACATCAGAATCTCGACATCTGGGTATTTGTCTTTAGAAACAGTACTTAGATGTTTCTAATGTGCAGTAGTTAGTGAGAACTGCTGCCATATAAATAAAACAAGACCAGTTCATAGAAACCTTAGCAAAAAATCAATTCGGCCCATTAATTTAGCCAAAAGTTCTCCAAATAGGCCCTGTGTTAAATGAAACCAATGGTGCCTATTCCAAGACCTGTAGATGTCAGTAGATGACTTAGAGAGTCCATAGAAAATTCCAGAACTTGGTTACTTCAATTCTGAAACCATTTTTTCTTTAAATGGACAATGCCTGGTACTAATTTAGTACTATCTGTGGCAAGTACGCAATTTCTGTATGGTTTATAAGAGACTCTCTTGCCAAAATCTTTTCCCAGAGACCATTCTGAGGACATTAAAGAAAAACAAACTCAATTTCTCCTGTACTCTCACAACACAATACAGAAGACTTCCACAACCCCAAAATGTGTCAGAATTCCTCCCCACCAGCAATCAATTCTGTAGCAGACACCAGCTGGGTGCCCTCTAACTCAGTTCAATTTTAACACCAACTACCCGGAGATAGTCAGGTCCTCAAGTCAAGATTCAGTCCTTGAGAGTACCACCCTTTAAAGACCAGCAAGAGTCCAGGATTCCAGGACCTCTGACCACCCACTTACAAGTTAATTGAGCCCAATGGAGGGATCATTGGAGTTCCTACCACCCAAAGAACTCTAGCAAGTTAACTGTGCTGAAAGGAAGGGTAAGCCCCTGGCTCACAGAACTTAGCCAAACACTTATTTAAGCTAACCAGTTTATTGGAAAGGATAGTGAAAGGATACAAATAAATAGCCAGATGAAAAGATACCTAGGGTGAAGTCCTGGAAGGGTTCCAAGTGCAGGAGTTTTCATCCCCTTGGGGAGTTAGGGTACACCAAACCTCTTCCTAGAGAGAAAATTTAAGTATTGCCTAATGCCATGGTTATTGCAAAAAAGAATGGGGAATATTTTCAGAGAATAGGTAATTTGTTATGATATCCTACATTCAAATTATACTTTTCCAAAGTGTGTTTATTGTACTATAGTTTTTAAAATCAACTTATGAAATAGACGGTATTTTTTTTTTATTTATATTGAAATATACAGACTAGTGAATGTCTTGTTCAGTTTCTACATCATTATAAGTCCAACTGTGTCACTGCAGTGAATGTTCTTTTGACCTTTTTGATCCAGGACTGTTCTGTGCACAGTTAAGCACTCAGGTGTGTCTGCCCTTAATCAGCACACGAGACGTGAAAGCTCTTTTCAGCTAGGGGCTAATGCTGAGCCCAGAAATGTTACTTGCAAATAGATGAAACAGAGAGTGCTGTTTCTGAACGGCTTCCAGGGAAGGGATGTTAAGTCAAACTTAATTTTCATGTTTTGAGTTTTGTTTTGTGTCTTGTCAACATCATCAGGTGAGACATTCTGTACTGCAGAAGAAGCTGGGGGTAGAAGAGGAGAAAGGAGGAGGAAAGGGAGACTGACAGTCCCAGAATAGAACATTCTAATTAAAAGCTGTAAAGTAAGAACTTCACAGTGCTTTTAGGGGAGAATAGAGTTCCTTGAAAAGAGATATAAATTGGAAAAATCAGAGAAAAACAATAGATATTGGTGTAAGGAGTTGATTCTACAAGTAGTTTCACCTGGGCCATTTGTAGAAATGCCAATCACTTCAAATAAATGTTGGAGCCATCTCCCCTTGACTCAAATTTCACGAAAAAGATAATGCAAGGAAAAGAAAGAGATCACGGATGCTACCAACTATCGACAAAGACCAACAGCATGGTCACTTGGACTTTCAAAGAACTTATTAACAAATTCGAGAAGATAAAAAAGTATATATAAGACAGAACAATTTAAGCCAACAAGTAATCAAGTGCACTGTTATATAAGTTGGACCAAAGTTCTCCCATAGGGATTTCATATGCCTCCAAGGGAGGGGTGACACTGAGATTGTCACCTGGACCATGTGTCACACAGTCATGTGTTTTAAAAAAAGATGAATTTAAGCCACGAGGAAGAGTTTATAGTGACTGTTCTACTTTCCAATAATTGTGACGTGCTGGCTTATTTGTCCCCATCTGAATGAATTTATTAACTAGTTAAAAAAAACCAGATAATATAGCTCCAACAAAATAGACAAATGTCATGCAAATTTTTGTAAATTATTTATGGATTGAAAATAGTTCTGATAAGTTAAATACAAATTAGTGATAAGAAAATGGTGCAGCTGACATTTCTATCTCTCCTGATATAAATTTGTCATCAGCTTTAATATGAGACAAACAAGAGGATATTCACAGATCTGGGAGGACATCAACAAATGTTTAAAATTATTAAAAATGAAAAACTTTTGAAATACAGCTTTGGATCTGTCAACTAGTAGTAACCGTGTGCCTTGTCCCTAAGTAAGTGTTTTTCCTTGAGGTATAAGCTAATAACATGCAGACATCATAATTAGCATGATATTTTTAAAATGTGTATTTCCTTTATATCTCACCTTTTAAATTTCCCCTCATTTCTACATAATTTTTTGGAGCAGTCATAGATAGATACTTTAAATAATGTATATATGCTGAAAATTCTCTACTGATAAGGATATGTGATCAGAGTTCATTGGTTTGACAGTAAAACAGCAAAAATTCAGAGGTAGATAAATCAGTGGAAGCCAAGATCAGGGAGAGTTCTGTAGAATTTGAATCTAGAACATGGAGGTGCATGGAGACAATGAGTCCAAATGTAAGGGGAAAACTGTCAGTGAAGAATGCTAGATAGCAGATCTGACTACTCAGAGGGCTGGCATTGGGGAAAAACAAAGGCATAAGAGTTCAGATTGGGACACACTGGCCTCCAGAAAACAGGAAGCCTGCTAGACTTACTCTTCCAATCTCACTCCAGTTCTGTTGGTGCATAACCTCAATTGTCTCCTTTGAGATGAGACCACTACCCTATATCTTGGTTGACTTTTTCAGATGCCTGCTAGATATCTTCTCATATCTCCCTAAATTCCACATGTTCAAAAATATTTCATCATCCCAAAGAACCTCCTTACCAAATCTCCATCTTCAAGTATCCCTTTGCATTTTAACCAAGTAAGGGATTCATTAGACTGAAATCTATTTATTTTTCCATTGGCTACATTTTTTTTTCCTTTTTAATTAGTTAAAAGAAACTTGTTCAATAAATATTTATTGAGCACCTACCACGTGCCAGGCACTGATACAATGGTTCTCAGAATACATCAGTAGAAACACACACACACACACACACACACACACACACACACAAAGCAATCCCTGATATAGAGGAACAAGAACATCTAAATTTACAATAAATAGATAAACCTAAAGGTAAAACAAAATGCTAAATCTACCAATTAACTGATCTTTGAGAAAGTTTTGTTTGAGATATTTGGAAACAACGTCTTACTTTGCAGAGGCAATATTCTGTTTTGTAGAGTCTAACAGATTAGAACTCAAATCTCAACTCAGTCACTGATCAGGCAAATTCCCTGGAAACTGTTTCCTCACCTGCATATTAGACATAAAAATAGCAAACTGGGATGTTATATCTTTCTAAAAAAATAAAATGTGCCAGTGCTTTACATATAGTTGGCACTCAAGGTTAATTTCTTTTTCTTTAGTGAATTGCTCATGTTGTCTTCACTGAGAAATGATATGTGTGCACGGATGAAATACAAATAAGTTAAATTGAAAGTGTACCTTGGAATGGAAGGGCTGAGGGGAAAAGCCCTACCCAGGCACACCTACCTCACCAATTTCTCAACTTCCCAATCAGAATTCACTTTTCCTGGACCCACAATTTTTTTTAAAGACCACAGAGATTTGTACTGTGGAGACTTCTGTATCTCCATGTCCACACTCCTTGAAGGGAGCATCTTGTCAAGCTTCATGATCCTTTCAGCAGCCATCCTGGTTGAACCATAAATATTGGCCTTATTGAGTTCAAGTAACAACTGAACACATTAGTGAAATATCCTGATTCTTGTGCCCGAGGAGGATATTTTACATGACAGGAGGATAAGCTGTGGGATAGATCCTGCATGATTCATCTTGAGCTGCCATAACAAAATGCTGCGAACCAGGTAGTTTAAACAACAGAAAGTTACAGTCTTCATTTTGGAAACTGGGAAGGCCAAGATCAAAGTATCATCAAAGTCTTACATGAGGCCTCTGTTTTTGGCTTGCAGACAGCCACCTTCTCACTGGATCCTTACACGGCCCTTCCTCTGTGTGTATGGAGAGAGGGTGTCTTATTCTCTTCTTAGAAGGAAAGCAGTTCTATTGGAGTGGGGCTCCCCTTTTATGGCCTAATTTGAACTCAATTACCTTCTTAAAGGCTCTATCTTCAAATACAGTCACCTTGGATGTTAGGGCTTCAACATGCGTTTGAAGGGAACATAATTCAGTCCTTAACAGATCCCTAACTTTATTTTTGTCTATGAAGAGAATTTTCAATTAAAGAGAGAAAGAGATGTGTTATCATCCTTGATCTCATAACAGTCACATCTATCTTCATCTATCAAGACTGGAAGTCAGAGATAAAATAAAGAGAGAAGCAGGAAAGAATGAGAAGTCCTCTGAGTGAACTAACATGGAGGTGGCTTCACCAGGGTAGAACAAACATTGCCCAGAGAACTGGCACCCCAGAATTTAATGTCAGCCAGACCACTGACTCATGATGTGCTAATCTCAGGCAGCACATCTAAACTCTCCTAATTTCCTAGTTGGTAAAATGAGGTTAAGACTTCCTGCTGGAAAAAGAAAAAATAATGATTTGAAAGTAAACATGGTAGCATTTTCCATCTTAAATAATCTCCCTTCCCCTTATTAACGTTTTCACACTCACTATCTTTAAAAATGTTTTTGAGTTGGTGATTTTTACATTATATAATGCTTGGTAAGGGTTTCTTTCTCTGCTCTACAATGTCTAGCATGTAAGTTGAAATTCTTACTCTAGTCCTCAGATCAACTGAGAAGCTTCATCCCTGACTTCTTGCCAAATCGAGAAATAAAATACTGTTCCCTGTGCCTTTCTCCTGCTTGAACCTCATCTATCTGGAAAATTCCTTTCTGGGCCTATCCTCTACCCCCAACAAAAGCACAAATTCACAGGCAGCGTTTTTTTTTTTTTTTAACAAAACAGATGTGGCCCACTTATTTAACGAAGCTCAACTACTCCATTCTGGTTCTTGGATGTAATTTTAGTTAAATTTGCAATAGTGAACCAAGGTTAAAAACACAATGAGAGAGCCGATAGACCTATTCACCAAGATTTCTCCCTCCCTACCTGCCTTTTGGATACATTGTGAATTTGCATGTCCTAGTCATTTTGAGATTGAATCTGATCAAGAGACTAGTTCTAGCCAACAAGTAGGAACTGAATAGGGACAGTCCTGGTTTAGTATTTAATTGTTAGACCATTCAAAAAATTTTTTTTCAAGAGGAAATAAATTCTTAAGTTCAGGTAAAACATATATTTTCATAACTTAGTTGTTGGGATCCAAATTTAAACTGCTGAAAAGGCTGCATAATTTCAGAGTCCTTATTCCAGACCTGTGCTCTACTCTCCAATATGCTCACAATTAGTCACATGTGCTACTGAGCATCTGAAGTGTAGCTAGTGCAACTGAGGAACTGAATTTTTAATTTTATCTGAGTCTAATTAATTCAACATTCAAATTAATGTCAAAGGTTGCATTAATAATACTTATATTCATTATATATAGAAATACTTTTAATATATTGGTCTAAATAAAATATCCTCATGAAATTAATTAGACCTGTTTCTTCTTTTCAATGTGGTTACTAGAAAATAATTTAAATTTATGTATGTATATTTCTACTGAGTGGTGCTGGTCTAGAACCTAACCCTCAGGGTTGCAATTCTTTGGTACCAGGTGTTGAACCCAGAGGTGCTTAACCACTGAGCCACATTCCTAGACCCCAGATCTTTTTACTTTACTTTATTTTATTTTATTTTGAGACAGGGTCTTGCTATGTTGCTCAGGGCCTTCCTAAATTGCTGAGGCTGGTTTTGAACTTGTGATCCTCCTGCCTTGGCCTCCCGAGCTCCTGGGATTACATGCGATTCTTAATTCAAGTTCTGTATCTACCTACCAGTCCCATGTAGATGCATGCTGTCAACAATCTTTAGTTTCTAGAGTAATTTCCCTTTATGGCCCAAGAAATCCCTACTTAGCTAACAGTTGAAGGAAGTGTTTCCTGGCCTCATTAAGTCCTGATGAACTCCTTAGGAATCCTACTGTGTTGTTCTCTTCTCGAAGGCTGGCTCTCTCAGTCCTGCTTGTCAGGTCTTCTCCAGCTCTTCCTCCTTGGTGTGTTGCATCCTGGTTTCCCGTTTCTCCATCTCTGTCACGTTTTACAGCTCTATCCTCATGGACAGGATTTGTATTTGCATGCAGACTCCATCCCTCTGAGACATCTCCAAAGCATTTCCTATAAACAAAAAAATCACTAAGACATCCCCCTATGTTTATTGTAAGGAGAATAAGAATGCACAGTAACGCAGGAAGCACAGTGCTTTTCAATTCACCATTGAGTTTTAGGGAAGGGGAGCATTTATTCTCACCTCCTAAGAAGAGACTTGACTTAATCTATTGCTTTACTTGAGCGCTTCACTGAAAGTACGTTTCTCCTGGACATATTTTCTTGTTAGAATGGGTGGTTGCCTTCTGTTGGACAACCATGACATTCAGTGGCATCCCTCTGAGATCTGACGACAGATTTTTCCTTAGCCTTCACATTCTCTTGTTTTTTGCAGTGAGGGTTTAAAGGATCTTGGATGGTTTAAAGCCTGGTTACGAAAACAAGTGTGCAGGATCTCCCAGAGCCTTGGAAGGAGCAAGCATGACGAAGGCTTACACTCCTTTCTTCACCCTCCTTTGCATTAGATATTTATCTGGCCTTTGGTGCTGTCCCTCTGAATGTCAAATCGCTGACCCAGTCTCATACTCTTAAAAGGCAGGTAAAAGGTCCTCCTCTGTGGCCTATGGCCTACCAAAGGCCACTGACAGTGCAGCAAGATATCATTTTCAAAGCCTGCAAAGATCAAACAACTCTACAGTTGCTCAGACAGCCGCAGAAAAACTCCACCCCCTCCCCAAGCTAACTTCCTGACCCCAAAACCCAGAGTCTAATCACTGAGCCAATAGTTTAAAGTTTGGGGTTTTGACAGCTACAGAAAGCCAGGTTGCAACAAAGTGGCTTACAAACCAGGGTAGAAGGGGCTGCATGAGAAGTTCTGCAGGTTTACTCACTTACTGTCAATCGCTGGTTTCTTCTAATCCACTTGAGCTGCTTTGGACACATTTACAGTTTGAGTAACTTGTTCCAACCTTTGAAGCTAATTAATCCCAGAGATGAAAGGCAAGTGTGTTCCATAAACCAATCAGCAGGACAGAACCCAAGCGTACTTCGCACGGTCTCTGTTCCAACTGGCGAGGTCTGGAACACCAGCTGAATACAGACCCAGCTAGATTTCAAGCTTCTGACCCCCAGCTCCATGATCTGACCTCATACTTATTTAAAACACCCAAACTTGGAGACTAGAGCTGTCCCAGCATGCAGTGAGTTCCTGGACTAGACTGCCTGAGCCTTGAGCATTGCACATCAGTGCAAGTTTCACTCAAGCCAAGGGTCCCTCACTGTTCTGCAGAGGAATGTGGAAATGCAGGTCATTGAACAGTGAAAGGAAGTTTTATCCTTACTTTAAGTGTGTTCAAGAGTGTAGACTGCTATGTTTTTTGCATGTATGAGTAGGTAGCCACTCATACATACGATTTCAGGATCCAGAGCATACTGTCCACCTACACTACCTTCCATTCATGAATCACCAAAGCCTACAATTCACCCTTACCGTCATTTGGAGTAAGGGTAAGAATATCTCCAGAAGGGATACTACATGAAAGCTTATTAATTAGTTATAATTCTAAAGTATCTTCTGTATAATGAAGCAAATTCATTTTATCAAACAATTTCTGAGATTTATTTTGAGAGAAGAAAGAACAGATATTTAAGCTACCTGAGGAGATATTTTAGAGAAAGAAAATGGCATTCCCCTCACATTTCTGTATTAGGCCAGCTCTAGGTGGAAGTGGGAATCAGAGAGGTAGGGTGAAAGAGGAGCAAGGGAATTGGGCAGGACTGGAGGATTCCAAGTTCATTCTTGTCTACCCAGTTGCCCTTCACTTTAGACTGCTTATTGTTGGAACAAAGGGGCCAGACTGGCAGGGTTATCTTTGTCACCTGGAGGGGAAGGAGGTGTGGTTTTATCTTAACTCCGCTTCCTTTGCTACTTGGGTGTAGCTCCTACAAGCATTAACTTGCCCTGTTTGTTGGAGCTGAGTAGTTGCTATCTGAACCCAGGTACTTCAGCAGAGAGAAGAAGAAGAAGAAAAAAAAAGCATACCTTTGAAGGGAAGGTGGGTGAAAAAGAAAGCCACATTAAAAAGCTAACCAGTGTTAAATTTGGGCTTGCTCCCATTTGTAAGAAGTTTAAAAATACCCTGGGCCCTTTTCTGCTTTTGCATTTTTTTAATTTAGCAGCTTGTCCCCATTTCCAACAGTCCCATGTAAAGACACTTCTTTGGACTGCTTTTACCCCTACCAAGAGCTTTTCTATCCATTCTCTGAAAAGATTCAGTGGCTCTGGAAACTCCCAGGAGAAACTTGAAGACTGGCCCCAGCTAGGGAAGAAGATCTGAATTCAAGTGTGACAAACAAACACGAAGAACTATTCATCCTGCCCCACCCACCGTGGCACACACCCCAATCAAACCAACCTAAACCCACACTCCAGGGGTGTGTCCCCCAGGAGCTGCCTATTCAAAGATAAGTTGATCTCATTGTTGTTGTGAGAGAACCTGGAGTGTACTTGTTTTGTTATGGGTTGGGGGTGTAAAACAATTGAGCAGGCTATGGAGGCACAGGGCTCTTCATAGGAAATAAAATCTTTTCTGTGTCTTATAGGGTTGCACTATTAAATACTGTGCTCAAAATGGGAAAAGACAACAGTAAAGAATGGCTAAATATAATATGGCATAACTGTAAATTTCAGTTGCAAAAAAAAGAATGAGGAAGCTCTCTGGCCATTGATATGGAACAATGACCAAGAGATACTAAGTGACAAAAAGCAAAGTACAGAACCGTGTGGATAGGCTACTAGTGCGGGATAAAATATCCCCCACCCTTTTACAGATGCATGCATCATCAGCAATACCATTGTCACCATCATTAGCATTAGCAGCAGCAGCATTGTCCAAAGCCCACAAGACAGGTGTGTTTTATAATGTCTCCCAGTGCCCCAGAATGTTCCAGCCCTAGATCCCATCGTGGGTCATCTTTCCAATGATGGCCTTCATTGGCTTTCTTCCCTACCCTCTCTCTTCATTCTCCTTTCAGAATGTTGCCGTTAGGGAGGAAAAATGGATGCCTGGGGGAACAGGCATGCAAAAGGAATGTTTCACTGCTTCTGTTTTTGCACTCTTCATTTTGAAATGTGAGTGGATTGTCTGTTGAGGAAACAATAATAATACAATTTACATTTTTTTTAGGTATGGAGGTTAAATCCGTTGTGGAATAACAAGCTTATTTCTGATAGTACAGATCCTACCAGTGACAAACCTGGCCAATCCAGCCAGAAACCATTCCCTAGGCAGCCCAATAGCCTAATGTCTATGGGTCCAACCTGAAGATTATCCTCAGAAGGATGTGGCACCTCTGAAGCACTCTCCTTTCCAACCCTGAACCTGTCAAGTAGAGGCTCACATCAAACCATTTTTACCAGGCTGTCAACACCCCATAGCACAAATCTCATGTTTACTGGAGTTGGATTTCCCAGGTTGTCCATTGAGAACTTTCTGGGAAGAGATTTTGGATAAGGGGCTAATACCTTAAGCATACTGGGAAGCTCATCAGATTCTGGATAATTCAAAATCCAACAAAATGTAATATTGATTTGTATAAACTGTAAATTTAAGGCATGCTCCATGCAGATCACTTTTTTTTAAAAAAGGAGAAAAAATAATTTTAAAAAAGCAGGAGGTTAAAATTGTGTTATTCAAAGAAATCACAGTGTTTTAGCGTGTATATATTCGGTATACTAGCATAAAAATATATCTGTCATTTCATTTTCTGAAATGTTGAAGGATGATCTGGCTGATGGCCAGAATGCAATGAGAGACTCAAACATTAGGGAGGAGACCAACCAAAATCTCAGAAGCTAAATACTAAGAAATGGAGATGAATCACAAAGTACTACTACTACTAATTGAATAGATGCCATCTATTGAGTGCTGGTTATGTGCCAGGCACTGTCTCGACTGCATTTTTTATTAAAAAAAAATGAAACTCAGTCAACATTGAATGATACTGAAAAGAACATCCCCCAAGAAAAGGAAAATGACAGCCCCCAAGGGGAAAAGAAGGTCAATGAGACGAGGGGAGGAGGGGAAGGCAAACAATAGGCTCTGGGCTCTCTATCTAGTCTTCCAACCTCTCCCAGTAACACTGAGTCCTGGAGGGGAAGGAAAACACATGGGTTCTGGGTTCTGAATTTTTATCCCAGTAATAATGAGCTTCAAGCTTTTATAGCTGTTTCGCTGAGTTAGATCTTTAACCTGCACAACTAGTTTCCTGACTACCTACCCAGCATGTCCCAAGTCTCGAATGATTAAGTCATACTAAACATTCTGCTATGATTAACTCTCATTAAGACCTAGGAAAAGCAGACCCCTCTTGTAACTAGTCACCATTTCTCCCCTGAAAATGTGCCATGTGCCCTTCCACCTCTGTTTAATAAAGATGGTTTGCTGATCCGTTTGAGGTATGCTCCTGTTTCCATTATTTTTGCTTACAAACAGTTACAAAGAATAGCACAGTAAACACCCAGCTATCATGAACTCATTGTCACTCTAATTTCATTGATGACCCTTATCCACTGCCATATTTCCCTCCTACTTGGCATTACTCTAAAGAAAATCATAGACATTACATAGCATTTCATCCATAAAGATTTCACTATGAACTTTTAAGGTGTAAAGATTCAGTTTTTAAACCCAATCACCATATTAGAGTTATACTTCAAAAAAGTTAATAGTAATTCTTTGAAATCATAAGACCTTGTTCACAATTATGGGGTGAACCAGGTAAATTTGAATACTAACTGGATGTGAAGCCAGTTTTTAATTTTAGATTTGATTTGTTCAAATAGGGATCTAAACAAGGTACATTTGCATTTGGTTGATATTTCTCCTGAGTTTTCTTTTTTTAATCTATGCTTTTTTCTTGAAAATTATTTGTAAAATAATCTGGGTTTTAGTCCTGTAGAAGTTCTCACCTTATGAATTTGACCAACTGCATTCTCCAAGTTTCATTATATACATTTCTCTGTTTGCTCAACTTTCTGTGTAAACTGATATCAGCTCCAGGAGCTTTGTTTGATTCAAATTTAATCCCTTTTTACAATAATACTCTATGTTGTGTACCTCCAGGAGGAAACACTCAATATATGGCTGTCTCTCTTTTAGTGACATTAGCAGCCTCTGATGGTTATTACCTAGATCCTTTACTACAATTAGCAGTTTTAAGATTGTGCTATTCCAATTCTGCCATTCTTCTTTATTTATTAGCTGGAAAACTCCTATATAGAAAAAAATCTCATTAATGTTTGATATCCTGAGATACTTTTCCTTTCTACTTATGAGTGATCCAGGACAAGGAGTTGGCACCACCATCCTCCAAGTGTGACCAAGTAGCTTTTTCTTCTTAGTACCATTATGAATTCATAGATATTAACATATCTGGTGTATTTTAATTCATCATAATTTTTAATTTTTCTCATGCTCAAACTCCTCTATTTTTGGCCAACAGGAGCCTCTTCAAGCTGGTTCCTGAGAAATTTTGACACGACCACAATAGTCTTCAATAACTTCCTGTATTCTGGTATAACTACATATCCAGATTGCCCTTGTACTTTGTCTGCCCTCATACCTTTTCCCCAAGATCTCTATTTCCTTTTACTAGAAAATGCTATTTAGAATCCGCAATCTGGACACTAGGGGTGCTTATTGGTGCCAGATTGACCTTTGTATGAACAGAACCAGGAAAGAAATCTTTTTTTAAAAAGTACATCACAGGTTTGATATTCATACTTCTAGTTAAACTTTAGCAAAACAGGGTTTGCTTCTGTGATTTTGTATCCTTTTTTAATATGGAAGATTTTGGTTTTTAATTTCTTTAACATAATCTTGTCTTTGCTTTACAGGACAATATATGTAACCATACAAACATTATAATAATAAAGAAGTTTATCATCGAGGTTTTTGTTTATTTTTATTGCTACTATTATCTGGATATCAGCAGTTCTTTTTATCTTTACAGTTTACCACATTAGGGATGTATAGTCACATGACTGTGTTTTAAATCACTTTTTTTTTTAATTTTAGGAATTGTTTCTTTGATTTTGACTTAATGTTTAAATTACAAAGATATTCACATTGCACCAATGTTAGATCTTCTAAACAAAGAACATTCAAAAAAGTGTGACTTCTATCTCTTATTATCTCTACTCTTCCTCCTCCTTACCCCTTTAGGTAATTATTTAATTTATTTGATGATTCCTTAAATATAATCCAGTGCACACATATATTCCTATCACCCTTCCTTAGGTAAATGTTAGAATACTATGTACACATCTCTGTTTTAATTTTCACTACACATTTTACTATGTAGATCATTCCATGGCATTGTATAGAGATATTCATCTTATTCATATCCTCCCGCATAGATCTTTCCCCAGTCTATTGAGCCAGTTACCAATCTCGCAATTATGAACAATACTGCAATGTGTAGTCATGTATAAAATTTTCTTTTTTTTAATCTTTACATCATTTTTAGGATATATTCCTAGGATTTGGATTACTGGATCAAAAGGCAGATGCATATATAATTTTTCTAGATATGTCAAACTCTTATGCACAGATTTGCATCATTTTACACTCCTACTAGCAATGTATATACTACACTTGATCTTAGCCAAAAGGCCGAGAAGCGATTTTACTAGCAATGTATGAAAGTGCCTATTTCTCTGTGCCTCACCAAGAAAATATGTTGCCGATCTTTTAGATTTTTGCCAATCCAATAGGTGAAAAAAATCCTATCTCGGTGAGTTTTAATGCGTATTTCTGTTATGATAGGTAAGGTAGAGCATCTTTTCATATGCTTAAGAGCCTTTTTCATTTCTTCTTTTGTGAAGCACCTGCTCAGATTTCCAGTCCATTTTTCATAGGTGTGTTTGAGGGTTGTTTTCTGTTTTTAGAAGTCCTTTATTTTTATGGCAATTTCCTCTTTGTGATATAAGTTGTAAATATCTCTTTCCAGTTCTTATAACCTTTTTAAATACATATTTTAATATCCTCAGGTAGAGAAAATAAAGCATGAAAGATTTAAGGAAGCTCCCAAGGCCCTGAAAAAGGCTAACCACATTTCACCAATCAGAAAGCATAGGTAGGATAAGGGGTCTATCTGCAGATCCTGGTTCTCCAGGTCAGGGTTGGATAGCAACACATCTAGACTGGGTGTCAGAGTCTAGGATCTGCCTGGATAATCTCAGGTATGTCACCCCCATCAGTGCTAGGTGTCTTTTGTTTCCATGTCTATAAAACACATAGCATAACATCCTGTCTGCATTTCTACCGAGTTCATGTATTCTAACAACGTTTCTAGAAACTTTCTGTTTAGATCTGGAGGTCGAGCCAAGTCTCTGTAAGAGGGCAATGGTTGTATCAAGACCTTAGGAAAAGAGAAACTAGGTACTGTGAAGACCTAGGGAAGAGATTTCTGGTAAAGGGAGCATCAAGTGCTAAGCCTCCCAGAAAGCAAAAGGTTGAAATGTTTGAGGAACAGCAGGAATATACATATAGGTGAACGCCATAAATCAAAGTGCAAGTGGTGGTCGATGCAGTTGAGGCAGGGGACAGATGGCCTGACCTCTTCCTGAGGGGTTAGGAACTGGGATTTTAAATGGATTCTATCTTTATCTGCAGCTGAGTGCAGTTTTTTATTTGTCTGTTTTCCCCACAAGTTAATCATTTTCACTCTGCCTGTCTCAGTGTCTGGGATGGAGCACTGTCTCCCTCCTACCACGCACTGCCCATTCTCTGAGATCCTGGGCCCCACTGTCTTTTCTCCTGGAACCTGGCTTCTCTTCATGGAGAAGAAAAGCAGTGCAATTGCTCCTGGGGCTAATCTACACAAGCACTTCATCGAGGACACTCACACAACAGACATCTCATTTTCTACCCAGAAAGGACATGCATGTTCACAGATGTCACTGACATACAACCTGGGCTTTGCCTGGCACACATCAGTCATAATCCCTTGCCTGTTTAGGAGTCACTTCCTCTTGTGTTTTACTTTGCTTCATTTTATTCTCCTTTGTTTTGAGACTGGGTCTTGTCATATAGCCCAGACTAGTCTCCAAATCCTGGGCTCAAGGGTTCCTCCTGCCTCAGCCTCCTGAGAAGTTGGGATGACAGGCCTGTGCCACCACTCCTGACCACAAGTTGCTTCTGGCATAAAGTTTATCCAGGTACTTTTTAAGTTCATGGTGAGAGATTATATTCATCTTTAAAGCCCTCCCTAAATTCTTAAGACATTGTCACATACTCAATAAAACTTAATGGCTGCTTGCTTATTAATTAGCTTTGCTTGGAGCTCACCTATTATGAAGGCATATTTTAGCTGTCATGCTGCTGTTGCAAGCAGTAACAACAAAGGGAGAAAACTATTCAAAAGAAATGTTGCCTGGGTTTTAACACCCATCATCTCCCTCCCCACCAGTCCCCCACTGCTGATAATAAATTAGTTCATCCCTATCGTAGGAAAACCATAGAACTTGGAGAGGGCAATGCAGAGCCAAATGAATAACTCCAAACAAATCATATGATCTGCCAGGAGTACAGGAGGCTTAAACAAGATGTCAAAGGCTGGCTTTTTTTTTAAAAAAAAAATGGAAAGCCTGTTTAATTTGAGAGAGTAAATAATCTGGTTGAGAAATGTGTTTCCTAATCACTTTTCATCTTTGGCTATAAGGGATATTTCTTTTTTTAGTGGCCATTTCTAATTTAATAATTTGATTTCCATTACAACAGATACTTACTCCCAAACACCATTTAAGTATGTGTTTAAAAAGAAACCTAAAATATAGAAATATTCCGTGAATCCAGTTAATATTTAATGAGTGCCTACTAGGTGCCTGGCACTTTCACAAACACAGTTTTATTTAATGTTCCCCTCTACTCTACTAGTTTGGTTGTTCAGTAAACATTTATTAAGCACCTACAGGTGCAAATACCATACCAGATGCTAAGGGCAAATATCAGTTGGGATGAATGTACTTATGTTGTGGTAACAAACAACACTTTATCATAGTGATTAAAAACCAAGAAGGTTTATTTCATGGTCATGTGCCCCGTGGGTTGGCTGGACATCTACTCACTGTGTTTATCATTCTCACTCTGGGCCCTCAGTTGACAGAGGTACTCCTACTCTACACTGCTGGTCAGCCCAAGGAATAGCCAGGGGACTGGTGGGTGTCCCACTGGCATTGCTTCCCTGGCCCAGGACTGACACAGTTCACTATCACACATAACCCATGGACTTGGGTTCCTGAGTTCAGGAAGTATAGTCCTGCCACGTGCCCAGAAGCAGAGAGCTAGAAATCATCACTGACCAGCATTAAGAACTTTAGAGGGCAGAAAGCTTAAATGATGTGGTCCCTGCCTTTGCCAGAGCACACAATCTAGCAGAAAATTTTGAGTCCTGTGTGCTGAGTGCCAACACTGAAGCCACCAGAGTGGCTGTGGGGCACAGAGGGAGTGTAGTGAATCTAGGAGGGAGTTACAGAGAGTAGCAAAGGACTCAGGAGCCTGAATGATGACATTCATAGGGGCTGATACAGATACTGCTCATTCAACTCTGTATGGAAAACAGAAAAATAGCAGACGGACCTTGAGACTCACCCATCACATTGCCAAGGCCAATTCAGTTATGAGCTGGTTGCCTCACAGAGCCTGGTGTTGTGGGACCTGCTACTGGTTAAGCAATTCCATTTAGGCTAAGTCAGAGCTCAGAAAAAAAAGTTTCCTTAGGATTACTCTTTCCAACTTTACATGAGTCAAAATGTGTCCATTAAGTGGGAATAGTTAGATCCCTGGAACAGTTTTATTCTCATTGTGAATTGATGTACTGATAACCTAAAAGTTTGAGCTTGACAGATCCAGGTACATGGTAGAGTCACCAAGACAATGTCATTCCTAGAAATCTTATTTTAAAAGCCAGTTACAGCTTCCTTCCCTGACCAAAAGACACACTCTTTGTGTTACCTAGTAGACGTGGGATTTAATTCATCCATGAATTTATTTTTATTTAAAAGTACAAAATATTTCAAATATACAAAGTACCAGCATCACATAATGGCTACCCCATACCTACCATGAATTTGACCATGTCAAGAAGCTACATTTATTTTATTTACTTATTAGAAATAAAACAATTCAATTACTACTTGGTATCCTCCCCCAAATTTATATCATTTAATCCATTTTTTTTTCTGATTTTCTGACATACAACTTATGATTTTTTTCACAAATAAATTATTGTTCCATTTTCAAACCTGGCGTAGAGTATATATTCCTTTTGTGACTGGCCTTTTTTCTCAACAGGAGCTTTCACAAGATGTATCTACATCATTACATAGAAATACAGTTCATTCATTTTTTAAATTGACATAATAATTTTACATATTTGGGGGCTATTGTGTGATAATTCAGTATATGTATACAATGTGTAATGATCAAATTGTGGGCATTTTCCTCTTCTTAAATATTTATTATTTCTTTGTATTGGGAAGCTTCAATTTCCTCTCTTCTAGTTCTTTTAAGCTATATAATAAATTATTGTGAACTACAGTCATTCTACGGTGCCATAGAACATTAGAACTTATTCCTTTAATACAAGCATAGTTTGGTACCTGTTATCTAGTCTTCCTCCCCACCCCCATCCTTCCTGGCTTCTAATGACCACTAGTCTACTCACTCCTTCTATGAAATAAACTTTTTTAGCTTCTACATATGAGTGAGAAGATGTGATACTTGTCTTTTCACGCCTAGCTTCTTCCTTTTAATACAATGACCTCCAGGTTCATCCATCTTGTTGCAAATGACAGGCTTTCATTCTTCTTTCAGGTTGAACAGGATCCCATTGTATATAAATACCACATTTGCTTTATCCAGTCATCCACTGATGGACATTCAGGTTGATTCTGTATCTTGATTCCTGTGAACCACAGTGCTGCAATAAACAAAAGAGGGCACATATGTCTTTGATATGTTGATTTCATTTCCTTCGGATAAGTATCTAGTAGTAGGACAGCTGGATCATATGTTAGTTCTATTTTTAGTTTTTTGAGGAACATCCATACTGATTTCCATAATAGCTATACCAAATTCCCACCACAGTGTATAAAAGTTCTCTTTTCTTTTTGTCCTCAAATCTCTATATTATTCTCTCAAGCATTTGTTCTTTTTTGTCTTTTTGATTATAGCTATTCTAACTGGGGTAAAATTGTATTCCATTGTGGTTTTGATTCACATTTCCCCGGTAGCTAGAGATGTGTTTCTCATACACTTGTTGGCTATTTGTATATATTTTGGGGAAAATGTTTATTCAGATCGTTTGCCCATTTTAAATCAGATTTTTTGGGAGAAGGTTTTTTTTTTTTTTTTGAAAGAAGTTTGGTTTTGTTGTTGTTGTTGTTGTTGTTGTTGTTTAGTTTCTTATATATCTACACTTTAATCCTTTGTCAGATAACTTGTTTGCAATATTTTCACCCATTCTGTAGGATATTTTTTTTCTCTATGGATTTTCATTTGCTGTACAGATGCTTCTAGTTTTATGTAATCCCATTTGTCTATTTCTTCTTTCATTGTCTGTGCTTTAGGGTTTTATCCAAAATATCATTGTCTGTATCCATGTCTTGAAATATTACCCCTGTTTTTCTTCCAATAGTTTTGTAGTTTTATCATTGCAGGTCTTCAGTGTAGGTCTTCAATCAAATTTGAATTGATATTTGTATATGGTGATAGACAGGGGTCCAGTTTCATTATTCTGCATAAATGCTCACCCATATTTTAATTGTTATAAAATACAGTGATTCTCAACCTTGAATGCACACTATAATTATTTAGGGGACTTTTAGAAAAGACTGATCACTGAAATCTACCACAGACTGATTCAACACTTGTGGTCAATTTTGGTAAATGCTTTCATGGTTTTGTTTTACTTTTGTTTATTTTAACAAATATATTTTTCTAACAGAAATATTTTACAAGTATCCATCTTACCTACCATACTAGCTATATTAGTCAAAATTCCTGTGCCGTTACTTGTGTCTTCATCTTCTTGATCTATCAATTTTTGAACAATATATGCAATAACATTTCTTACTATGGTGGCTAATTTGTTATTTCTCCTTAGAGTTCTCTAGTTGGGGTTCGTAGACTTTGAGACTGTGTTGCTACATATTTGCTGGCTCAAAATTGTAATTTTTTTCTTCAAAATTTGTTACTATTTATTACTAGGTAATTATCATCTTTATCTATACTAATATTTTCATTTTAAATCTGTTTTATTTGATATTTATGTAGCTTCTCAGCTTTCTTTGTATTCATGTTATAAAATGGTTATCTTTTACCATTATTTTCAACTTTTTGTAATATTATACATTACTTATATATTTCAAAGTCATTATATAACTTGATTATAAGGGTGTATTTTTTTCTTAATGAAGTCCAAATCTCTGTATTTCAACTCATGAATTTAGTTCATTTATATTTATAGTTGTTACTGATATGTTTGTTTTGTTCTATTTCTGTAATTTTATTTTATATCTCCTATTTCTGTTTTCTTTTTTTCCTTAACTTCGATAGGATTTATCCTATTTTCCACTTCCTCTTTTGCCTTCTTCTGGTTTTTGAATTATATTTTCTATGTATTTGGAAATTACTCCTAAAATGTTACATACATAACCAAGAACAAGATCTCAATTTAAACAATATTTCTAACTTCCTTGTAAATAAACTGCTTCCTACACTAACTGTAAAAATTTTCTTCTATTTTAATACCACCTTGAAGTTACATCCTCCAAATTGTTATTATTTTGTAGCTACTGTTATTTTAACTGTTAATATCACTGCTTATCAATTTCTCACAAAGTTTCATATCACCAATTATGCATCTTGGATATCTACACCACATAGGTAATATAAATTTATGTATCATGACCATATAAGGCATAGTACTTTGGTTTCATTTTCAGAGGTCAGGATTTTTTTTTTTTCTTAAGTTCACCAGGAACCATCAGATGCAAAAAGGTTTACTTTTTGTATCTTTGGGCATACTTATGTGTTTTTTCCTTTCCTTCCTTTCCCTCTCTCTTTCTCTCTTTCTCCTTCTTTCTTCCTTCTCCCTCTCCCGCTTCACTGAAGATACAGCCTTCATTTGTGAGTGCCTTGGCTCTGCAGAAACCGCAGATTCACTGCCCACATCATGGAGGTTCTAGCTCCTTGTTTCAATATTGTGCTCCTTAAACCTTAAGCCCTTGGTTACAGATCCCATAATACTCCAGGGCAGCCACTCTTTCAGTTCACAAGCTCAATGACCTAGTTTTCAGTTCCCTCTTCATTTTGGGATCTAGGTATTTCCCTTTTTTTTTTTTTTTCTTGCAGGCTCAGCTATATATTTCAAAGAATTTTGAACTCTTTTATTTGACTTTCTCAGAATTTGTAGGGGGGTGGAGTTTCAATTTATCTTAGCCCACTCTTTTCCAGAAATTACAAAATTTTTATACATCTGAGTTGTGTATGTTGTACATAAACTATACATACACTGTTTAAGAACTCCCACAATTGCACAAGATCAAATTTATGTAAGAAATCCCTTATAATAAGATGATATAAAATCACTCATAGTGGTTTCTAATTCTTGGATTGAATCCCAACTAATACAAAAGTAATACTGGGAGTGGTTTTGTCGTTGCTTCTAAATGTGCTTGAAGACTTAGAGAATAGAAATTATGAGCTCAGAGTTTTGAATTGCCAGCTACAGATCTTCATAAAGTGCCTAAAATGTAAGACTACCCCAATATAAAACTTTATATCTTGCAAACCTGAAATCCATGATTTTCAAAAGCCCAAAATCTAACCATGCAGATGGCTGAATTACAATGGAAATTGACCTCCCTACTTTATAGTGTCTCCTATGTTAAAATTAGGATATTAATTGGCAAAGAGTGGGACCCTGAATACTGGGATGGGGACATATGTGTAAATCCCAACAAAGCAGGATACCTCAAAGCCCTACCATCTCTTAAGTCTCCTTTACCAAGAAAAGCAGTGCTTCCTCCCTGTCTAAGAAAGTTGATATCCTCTTGTCTAAAGCCTATAATCACTTCCCCTGAGGTGTTCTCCCTTGCAAGGAACTTCTGATCTGCCCCTAGTCTCAAATTCCAGGAAATTCAAGAGGTCAAGATACAAAGAGTGACTCAAGGGGAAGTGTAACAAACATAGAATGAATTGGATGTTTTGCCAACTTATATTCACAGAAATCTAACAACCGATTTCCAGACTTTAGCCAGTTCACACACTTAGAACCACTTGAATAAAGAAGAGACCAGATCTGCTTAAGTAAGAACCCTGCTACTCAGATGAAAATGAATTACATTGTAATTTTTCCTCTTAGCTTTCCCCAAAGAGACTTATAGTCATTTATCAAGGTGATTGTACACTGGGGGAAAAAATAATTGAACTTTTCAAGATTTACTGGATAGTCATTAGTTTCTGAAGATCTAGATCACCACCATGGTCCACCAACGAGAAGGACTTTATAGAGGCCAGGTGATGAGTGGAGTTTGGGCTCATGTCTGTACACAGTAGTCCCAGTGAGAACCCCAATCCTTGAAAACATCATTGTATACCATTGAGGTTTTGTGGTTGATATGTAATGTAATTATGGAAATAGATAATCAATATAAAGGACTTAAATATTTAGGGGAGATTAATACCTGTTACAATGGCCATTATCAAAAAGATAAAAGATAATAAGTGGCAGAGATGTGGAGAAAATGGAAAATTTACACACTGTTGGTATAAATATATATTAGCACAGCTGTTAAAATAGTATGGAAATTCCTCAAAAATTAAAAATAAAACTATCATACAATCCTGCTACTGGGTATATATATATGCAAAGGAAATGAAATCAGCATATCAAAGACTCCATTATTTATCATAGCATTATTCACAAGAATCAAGATGGAAAATCAACTCAAATATCTATCAGTAGATGAATGGATAAAGAAAATGTAGCATAAATGCACAATGGAATACTATTTATACATAAAAAATAATGAAATCCTTTCATTTGCAACATGAATTAATCTGGAGGTCAGTATGTCAGTGCAATCATATAGACAGGGAAAGACAAATATTGCACAATCTCAATCGTATGTGAAATCTAGGAAGGCTGATCTCATAGAAGTCAAAAGTAGAATAGTTATTTATGAGGATCTGGGGTAGTAGGGATGGGGAATTGTTCAAAGTATACAAATTTTCAATTAGAAAGGAGGAATAAGTTTAAGAAATCTATTGTATTATATGCTGACTATAGTTAATAATAGTCTTGAAAAATGCTAAGGGATGTGTATAAAGTGTTCTCCCCCCAAAAAACAATAACCACATGAGGTAATGCATGTGTTAATTAGCTAGATTTAGTCATTCCATTACGTATATATTTCTAAACAATATGTGCCATAGCAAATACACATGATTTTATCTGTCAGTTTGAAAAATATAAAGAATATTTAGAAAATGTATTTATGGATGGTTAAATTTAAAATGTTTAATTTTTAAATGTGACATGTAGTATTAGCTCAACACACAGACAGTGAAATAAAGATAGTGAAGAAAAGGCAATTTATTTATCCAAGGTCACAAAGAATAATATTAGAAAGTAACCAGTTTTTATCGTCTGTTGCAGTAACCTACAAAAATGAGATATAATTGCAACTGCAGAGAAGTTATCATGCCCCATTAATTAGGAAAGGTTTGCAAAGTAGGATAAAAATTATCCTAACTTTCTTGACATTTTGATGTTGGCTAACTACCATTGAGTTATAATGTCAATGATCGCCTCTTATCTCTACTACTTAGCTTAGTATTTCACAGAATGGACTGTAAACACAATACTCCTAATTTACTTTATATTTAAAGTATGCCCAAAATGTGTCACTTTTCCCTTTAAGACAAGTTAGATTCTAAGCTCAGCTATATGCATAGACAGGGAAAGCAGCTAGCAGTGAGGTATGATGTTCAAGAGCCCCTCAAAAACCTAGTAAGTTACCTCCTTTCTACCATTAATTACCCCTTGGGTTATTATACTAAAAGAAAATAGTAAAATCCAAATATTCCTTGAGAAGGGTGACATAAAATTCAGGTGTGAGATATTTTCTGCTACTGGGAGGTTGGCAGGGAGGGAAAATGGAGCGGAAAGGTCAGGACCAGAGAGGTGGAAAGAAGAGAAGCCCAAGAAGATGGATAATCCCTCTGCCTAGAGTCAGGGAGACCTTGGGAGGGATTTAGGAAGTTGGGAGCAAGTTTATCTTCTTTTGAAGGGGATAAGTGGCTGCTTTCTAGGAGTTAGAGTGGGATATGATCAATGTCAAGAATCAAGAACAACAACAACAACAAAAAAGAACAATGGAAACAATTCAGAGATTGGGTGTTAGAAGAGATGGTGCTGCGCTCCAGTTCCACAACTGGACGACTTTGGGCAGCCACTTTCTGGCCTTACTCCTCATCCCCCAAGTGAGAATCTCCTAGAGAACCTTTCTTGCTTTTATTTACTGTGAAATGCCTGCTGGCAGAGCCCCAGGATCGAAGCAAGTAATGCAAAAGAAAAAATATTTCTAACTCCCAACAGATCCCAATGTTGTACTGTGGTTTGTGAGTAGAAGTGCTATGTTTAGCTCTCAGAGCAACCACATCCAGCACTAACAGAGCTTGGTTGCTTATCACAAAGGCTGATGTGCTCGTGACTCAGGGAGGTCTTAGCCATCATGGGCTCTGAAAGCCCTTGTTGACTTAACGGCTCTATTTCCAAAGATTACTGCAAAGCCATCTTTGCTGTGATGTTCAAGGTAACAGGTGGTTGTGGTTACAGAACAGGCCTTTGTACTCAACCTCTTGCTTATTCAAACTCCTGTTCAAGTCATATCAGTCTCCTGGATGATAGAAATCCTGAATCTTGCCACCAGTTGTAAGACCTGCCACATCACGCCATACCAAAAATATTGTTCCTAATCTCTTTGATCCCAGGCTTTAGAGTTTATTCACCAAAGAGGCCCACAGAGAAGCCATACTTTCCTCATTTAGAGGAAATGGTCTTTTAGCTGATCTCCAGATTAAAAAGATTTTTTAAAATTCTCTAGAATTGCCCATTAATTCTTCCAACAGACCCACTGGAGAATTTCTATGAGAAACAGTTTTTCCATATGATGGGGCTGAGACATCATGCCCATGAATTGCCCTTTCCTACATCATAAGTTGGCCTGAGTCTAGATCACAAGACACCACAGGGACATTCTCACTTATGGCTCTGGTCTCTCACATTTAGAAATGCTTGATCCATTTACAACTTTCCCAGACTCCATCTTCACAGCCAAGAATGTGTCCCTATCATTCTGACCGACAGATAGGGAGTATCCAGTGTCATTCTGGGAACATTACATATCAACAAGTATTTATCAGGCCTCATTTAGCATACACCCACTTTCCAGAAACACACACACATCATAATCACCGTCAGCCTACGGCATCTCTCTTTCTCTTAGGCAGTAACAGAAGACTCCTTCTGGCTAACTTGTTGTAAAAAAATACCAGATGGATCCAAATTTTACTTGTCAAATGTGTGATTCCAGATTAAGGAGGAAAGACTCCTAAACCTGTCCTTCCTGGAATATTCATCTTAATTCAGTTATAGGCCTAGAAAAAACAAAGGCTTCTCAGGGAGACTTTGGCCCTGCTCCAACCAAGTTTCCCATGGGCAACCAATGAACTTCACCTTAAAGTTAACCTTCCAGAGACACTCACAGGTGGCCCAACTCTCCGAACTTTAGAGGAAGTAACTGAAAGTAAGGGAAAGCAGGATGGACCCTTGAGTACCCACTTTAGGTCCAGATAGTGATGGGAGATGGAAGGATTTAAACTTTGAGACTGTCTCCTGAAATTACTTGTCCTATTCCCCAGAAAAATGTGTGGGGAGGCATCTGAGCCTTGGATTTGCCCAACATTCTATGAAGTAACTTTTACTTCATCCAGGAGGAATGAATAATGGAATCTGCTTAGAAATTAAGTTGAATTAGTCCAAATCTTCCCATATATAGGCTTCCAGGCTTAATGTAGGCCTGTGTCTACAAAGGGAGACTCTCCCTCTCCCCACACATTTTTTTTTTTCTGGGGAATAGGACAAGTAATTTCAGGAGACAGTCTCAAAGTTTAAATCCTCCCATCTCCCATCACTGCTTATGCCCTAAACTCAGTGACTTGAA
The DNA here is from genome assembly GCF_047511675.1 of Marmota flaviventris. Lineage (NCBI taxonomy): Eukaryota > Metazoa > Chordata > Mammalia > Rodentia > Sciuridae > Marmota > Marmota flaviventris. The sequence continues at coordinate 87,660,943 of NC_092499.1, read as the reverse complement.
ACAATAATGTATTCTCGGGCCCTCAGTCTGCAGTTTGGCTGGAGTGGCTCTGATAATGTGTGTGCTTCTGGGGCCCCCGTTGAAGGAGCAACAGTCCCTGTGGCAGTAGCTACCAGCTTTTCCTCATAGAGAATGGAAACCCTCAGAAAGGTGAGTTTAGGAAGCACGTGATACGTCTTAACAGCTAATAATAGTTTGTAAGACATATTGTCATTTTTGCCCATATTCCATAGGTCAAAACAAGTTACGTGGCCAAGTTTAACATAATGGTGCAGGGATAGATAATCAACTTCTAATAGGATAAAATTTATATAATATAGAAAAGGTCACTGATGAGAGAAAGATAAAGAACTGGAAACAAATACCTATTGCTGAATAATAAATTATCCTTAAAACAGCACATATTTATTATCTCGCAGCTTCTAAAGGTCAGGAATCCAAGAGCAGCAGCTTAGCAGGTTGTCCTGGCTCAGAATCCCCCATGAGTTTGTAGTCCAGCTGTCCGTCAGAACTTCAGTCATCTGAGACTTGATGGTTTAAAGGATGTGCTTTCAAGCTCACCCCCACGGTTGTTGGCAGGCTCTCTTCTTCTGCACATGGACTTCGCCAAAGCCTGCCTGAGTATCCTTATGACTTGCATCTGGCTTCCCCCTGAGTGAGTGATTCAAGAGAGATCAAGAGAGTCCAAGACAGAAGCCACGGAATTTCATAAACTCACCTTGAAAATGACCTACCATCACATCTTTGGTATTCTATTGGTCATACAGATCGTCCCTAGTATCGTAAGGGATAAGACTGTAATAGGGTTTGAAAAGCAGGAGGCAGGGATCATCAGGAGCTATCTACTTATCAGAACTAGTTCTCTCCTTTAATGATTTTCTATGTCAGTCCTGAGAGTTATCTGTCTGGTATTTCTTGGCTGATTTTTGTCTTTTCGCTTGTGTTCTATCAGGGTCCCAGAATCTGCTGCCAGGGAAAGCCTTGAAGCTCCTTCTTTCATCTAAGAGGGTAAATTGTTTCTGGAAGAGTAGGCAAATTACAAAGAAGTTGAAGAAGCTCAGAGCCCTGCCCTGGGCATAACCCAGCAGCCAAGTCCAGCTCCCAACATACTCTCATACAAAGAAAAAAAGGGGGGCTGCTCCAGGCATCTGACTCCAGATGTCCATCACTGGAGCCAGGCAGAGAGCCCTGTGGGGTTTGACATTTAAAGGTCACAACTCCCAGGAAAGTTGAGAGGATGAAATGAGTGGTAGATATCAAAGCAATAAGAATTCTTTGAAAGAAAACTGTTGTATGAATTCAAGAAAGCATTGGCATCCTTTGAAAAACATTATTTATGTTAATTTCTATTTTTTCAGCCCTTAATTTGGATATACATACATATATAAACATATGAAAGCACATAAAAGATATCTTAATTTTAGAAAAATTAAAAATTGATTCAGGTCACATATAGGGGGAATATTGCAATCTTCTCTTTTTTCTTTTAGGCTAGCCTTCCCACCTCCAACCCAGCAAAATGCTAAAATCCAAGCAAGGTTACCTTCTGTGTTGTTTTCTCCCTGATCACATGCATACTTATGCATACCATAAAAGTATTCATTGCTGATTTAACAATAACAGAAAGCATATTATAAAGCTTTCAGCATTATGTTTCTCACTCAGCAATGTCTCAGAGAAATTCCCCCAAATCAAGTGAAATTGTCCTAAATTATTCTTCTGAAGGCTGCACAAAATGTGATGATGTTCATGGGCCTCTCATTTTTCTATTCATTCCCCTTTTGATGGACACATCTCCAGATTTGTTTTACTCTACAAAAAAGGCTTCAATCAGATCTACAGATAGAGCTCCACATTTTGGAATTTTGTTTCTGTGGGTATTGAAAGGGGATTTCTGGCTGCTATAGTTTGGATCTTGAATGTCCCCTAAAGGCCAAGGTATTAAAGGCTTGGTCCTTGATGTGGTGCTGTTGGGAGATGGCAGAAACTTTGGAAGGTAGAGTCACTGAGGGTGTGCTGCTGAAGGGGGATATTGGACCCAGGCCCCTTCCTCTTTCTCTTTGCCCCTTGGCTCATGATGTAAGTAGATTTGTTCTGCCACATGCTCCCACCATGACATGCTGCCTCACCACTGGCCCAAAATAAAGGGGGCCATTTGCTCATGCACTGGAACCTACAAAATTGTGAATCAAACTAAACTTTTTCTCTTTTTAAGTTAATTATCTCCAGTATTTTATTATAGTGACATAAAGTTGACTAATAATTGATTCAAAGGGAAGATGAATTTTGGCTCTTAAAATCTTTTTCAATCCAATGCTAACGAAGTGATATGATAGTTCATGGTCACTTTGAAATATGCATTTCCCTGATTACTAATTGAAAGGAAAGCCAGAAACCAGGAGACAGGCAAGCGAGAAATGAAAGATGGAGACCAGGCAGAGACACACATGAGAGTTTATTTGTCAGAGCTGACAAATAAAGGCACATGTCTCCATAGACGGAAAGAGGCAAAAGAGACTTGGGGTTCAGGACTTTTAGCAGGCTCAGGGATTAGAGCCGGGCAGGTCCTAATGTTTAGGGCAGTTAAGGGTTGGGTTGGTATGAGGGAGTGGTGAGCCTTTCTCAGAAATGCCCGTGGGTGGGAAAGTGAAATTTTTCTTAAAATGGTGGCTATCACTTAAGATGGCCATCCAGATGTTAAGCAAGAACCTTACACTAATGAGCATAAGCATTTCTTCAGATATATGTCACTGTTTTTATTTTTCCCCTGGTGAATTTCTTTACTCTTTGTTGGATGGGTTGTATTTATCCTTACTAGTTTATGAGAATTCTTCAAATATTATAGAAAAAATCTCGGTCTGCTTTGTACAGCAGAACTATATGTTTCCATATACATCTTTTGTTTGATATTATTTATGGTATCCTTTGACTTCGCTGTTATTTGTGTGTATATGTGTGTGTTTGTGTGTATGTGTGTGTGTGTGTTTTTAAACTTTTTCTTAGTTAAGAAAGTAACTACTAAATCATTCACGAGTTTTCATACATTTTATTGCATTTTTCTATTATTTTTGCACTTACATCTTTAAGCCATCTGAAATTTATTTGCTTTTTAATATGTTCTGAGATAGATTCTAATTTTATCTCTCCAGAAGAAAAAACAGCTGTGCCAATACCATTTGTTTAAAGATTCATTATTTTCCCCTTGAAACACCTTTGTATATATTCAGTCCTCACAAAAGCAGAAATTTTTCTCCAATGTCTTTCTTCCATTCTTTTAGTCTATTTCTTTATTCTTATGACAACATAATATGGAAGATTAGAGATTGTTTTGCTACCGATAAAGCAAACTCAACCCATTTTAAGCCCTTTCTTTCTAGTCACAATTTTCAAGCTATTCTTGGACATTTGTCCTTCTATATGGTATTTAAGATTATTTTATACAATTACAAAGGGAATAATCTATTGAGCTTCTCTCTAAAGTTTGATGAAAATTTTATAGTGTAGTTTGTGGAAATTTACTTAACGATTCTAAACCTTCATATCCCAAAACAAAATATATCTTTATAAATCTTTTATATTTGCTGTGGCTTAAAGGAATGGAATATTTTCTCTGTGCTTCATTTTAGATGCTTATGGAAACAAGAGGAAAACTTAATGTTTTGCATTTATTTATATCATAATCACATAATTCTTTTATTCTAGCATTTTTTACTAAATACTACTTTCCTGGGTATACAATTGCAAATCCAGCAGAAGGGATTATTTTATCTCGTCTTTCCAAAGTCCATACTAGTTACTTTGTTTTTTGTAAAAATATTATTACATTCAAGCTGGGGATGTGGCTCAAGTGGTAGCGCGCTCGCCTAGCATGGGTGAGGCACTGGGCTCGATTCTCAGCACCTCATTAAAAAGAAAATAAAAATAAAAAATAAAGATATTGTTTCCACCTAAAGCTAAAAAAAATAAACATTAAAAAATATATTATTGGGGCTGGGGATGTGGCTGAAGCGGTAGCGTGCACGCCTGGCATGTGTGCGGCCCGGGTTCGATCCTCAGCACCACATACAAACAAAGATGTTGTGTCCGCCTAAAACTAAAAAATAAATATTAAAATTCTCTCTCTCTCTCTCTCTCTCTCTCTCTCTCTCTCTCTCTCTCTCTATCTATCTATCTTAAAAAAATATATTATTACATTCACTGGAATCCCTATGCAAATATTAAGTAAGGATATTGATGACAGGTCATCCTATTTAGATTTTAATTGAAATGGTTTTAGCAAGTTTGTATGATTTTGCAAAATGATTTAATTGCTGTCTGGGATCTCATTTTCCCAGATACCCTTCACTTGCTGGGAGCTGTCCAGGGATTTGACAGCTTGCTGCTGCTTTCCTGTTCTTATGGAAGAGAGACTGGAAAGAAGAGGTGATGAGAAGCAGTACCAGAAGAGGTGGAAATCCTTCTCCCCTACACTGAAGAGTGTCGAGCTGTAAGGCACAGTGAGGGCAGAGGCCAAGGTACAGGGAGGCATCTAGGTACTTGTAAGAAATTCCACCTGCCCCCAAGTAGGCAGGTCCATCTCCCCCATTTACAGAATCACTTACTTCCTATTGTCCTCTTTCATTCATCCCAAACCCAGCCCCTCATCCTACACTACTGGACATGGAAAGCCCAGTCCTACTCCAGTTCCCCACAGGAACCACCCTGAGAACTCATGAAGTCTCAAGTCTTCCCTTAAGTGAGATCCACCTAAGTATGCATTCCACAGACCTGCATACTACAGGCAAATAAATTCCTGCAGTAATAGATACTTTACTACAAACAGTTGTATAATATTACCTTACCACTTGGGTACTGAGCAGGGGGATCATCAACCTCCATTATAGAATTAAATTCCTGGGTCAAATGGTGGTTCCATTGACCTAGGGATTTACCACCATTTGACCCAGCTATCCCACTCCACAGTCTATAACCAAAGAACTTAAAACCTGCATACTATAGTGAGACAGCCACATCAATTATAGCTGTTTATAGCTGTTCAATTCACAATAGCTAAACTGTGGAACCAACCTAGATGCCCATCAATAAATGAATGGATAAAGAAACTGTTGTATATATACACAATTGAATATTACTCAGCATTAAAAGAGAATAAAATTATTGCATTTGTAGGTAAATGGATGGAGTTGGAGAATATTATGCTAGCAAAGTAAGCTAATCCTAAAACAACCAAAGGCCAAATGTTTTGTCTGATTGGTGGATGCTGATCCATAATGAGGGGGAGCATGGGAAGAATGGAGGGACTTTGAATTGGGCAGAGGGGAGGGTGGGGAGTGAAGGGGGTATGGGAGTAGGAAAGATAGTGGAATGAGACCACCATCATTACCTAGGTACATGTATAATTGCATGTATGGTGCAACTCTACATCGTGTATAACCAGAGAAATGAAAAGTTTTGCTCCATTTGTGTACCATGGATTTAAATGCATTCTGCTGTCATGTATAACTTATTAGAACAAAATAAAAAAAGAGAGAGAGAGGAAAAAAATCCCCAGGGACAGAGTTACTCAACATTTGCACTATGGACATTTGGGACAGGATTATTCTATTATGGGAGTCTCCTCTATACATTGTAGGATAATTAGCAGTGTGTTTGGCTTCCACCCACCAGATGCCAATAGCATCCCCCTTCCCAGTCGTGACAACAAAGAATGACTACAAATGTTGCCAAGTGTCTCCTGCTGGTGTGGGTGTGAGGAGGGAAAAAAATCTCTCAGTAGAGAACCACTGCCCTCCGCTATATGCCCTGAAGCACAATACCTAGAATTGCCCATGTTTCTTATTTGCAAACCATTGCCTGTAAATTGAAGCATCTGCCCTGTCATTTTCAATTTGGAACTTATTTGAAACTACAGTTTATCTTCTGTTCAAAGAGATCTTAATACATATGGCTTGCTTCTCCTCATTGGCGGCCACCCAGGCCTCTTGTTGAAGGATGATGGCTCAGAGATCCTGAAAGTTAATTTTGTGTGTGCCACATTGGGGTCAGTTCACACCAATGTTACCTATTTTTAACTGCAAGAGTGGGATCATTTTTATTTAGCTTGCTGGTATATCACTCAGCATGAGGCTACATGTACTTTGGTTCCTATTGACGAGGGAGATAAAATATGTACAGCTTTCAGAACTGCAATTTTCAAAAGGAAATTAACTTTCCCCTGAGCAGTCTGACTCTGCAGTTTGGTTGATGACATCCCAGTAAACAGCCTACAAACAAACTCTTGACTTTAGAAATAAGTAGGAGCTATTTATAGACTAGCAATGATTTTCAAGTGGGTAGGTCAAGGGGAAAAACAAGCTGAAAAGAGTCAGCAAGGAAACTCCCATTTTACCCAGTGCCTTGAAGTAGGGCCATTTGCCAAAATGGAAAGTCCGTGTCACTATTACTAATGGAGGAATGATGCTTTGGTGAATTTTTAACTTGTTGAAATGCCAACCTATTTTATATGACACCACAATAGATTCAATTTTGAATATGAAACTTGACAGATATTTAAGACTAAAGAAACAAAGAGGATCTTAGAAATATCTTAGATGACAGGTATCCTAGCAACAAGGATGCAGGTAAAAGGCCATCTGCTGAGAACATGAGGTTTCCCTCTCTGAGACTGTTTGAGGTAGGTCCCGTGTACACGTGAGTGTGCAGGCCCTGTCAGTATTCTGAAACAGTGTCATGTCATTGCTCTTTTTGCTGTAAGCCTTGCCTTGTCCCAGAAGAGTGGGCTGCAAGCAGCTCTGAGAACAAGGAGGCAGCATGCTGGAAAGGCAGCTGGGTGGGTTCTGCAGAGGTAAAGAAGGGGTCTTGAGGGCCACACAGCCTCCCTCCCAATCAGCCTTTCAGGGCTGCCTCTCATGGCTTCTGAGAGCCAGGGCTCTTCTGGGTCCTAACTTCACAGCTATTTAGAGCAAATCTTAAGGCAGAGAACAATAGCTGATTGTTAGGAAAGTGTAGAGCTTGGTTCCCAGAGGACAAGAATAAACCCTGCTGTCCTTGAATATGACAATAAGCTGAGCGTCTAAGACCTCTGTGTAAGATGTAAGGATATCATTCATCTTGATCAGAGCCCAGCAAACTCTCTGTAAAGAACCAGGTGGTAAACATTTTAGGCTTTGGAGGCCATGTGACCGCTGTCACACCAAAGCAGCCATAGAAAATATATAGAAGAATGGGTGGGGCCATTTCCAAATAAAATTTCATTTAAAAAAATTAGGCAGTAGCCTAGATATGGCTCACCAGCCACAGTTTGCTGACTCCTGGTCTCTGTGGGCGACATCCAACACAGCCACTTCACACCATCTGGAAAGGCTTTTCCTAGCAGCTTGGCTGCCCCTGCCTAGTGCAGGTTCTCCTCTCCTTTCTTCATGGTCTCCCTAACTCCAGCCTTTTCCTTCTCCAACAAATGTTTTCCACTGTTTCCCTCTTAGAATATACAATTAACCAACCGGACCCTTCCTTTAAAACCTTTAATCATTCCTCAGTGCTTAGAGTAAAATATCCGAATTCCTCAATACAACATTCAGATCCCTCCGCTATCCACCATCCATTCTGCCTACCTCATAGATAACCTGGGCTCTGGCTGCCCTGGCAAAGGCACCACTTTCCAAATGTGTGAAGCAATGACCTCCCTCCAAACTTGCCTAGATGGGTCTCTACCCTGTGCTACCATCCCCCATAGTCCTCACCTGTCAATCATTCTCATTCTTGGAATGTTGTTTCAAATTCACCTTCCAATGAAGGCTTTTGTTTTGTTTCTGTTTATGATAAATTATTTGCTTACTTCAAAGAGCCTCCACAGAACTGGTGTTATCTCTCTCTTAAAACAGTGTGCCTTGATCTCATCTGCTACTTATTCAATAAAGCACGTGCTTCCTCACTATCACTTGCTTATCTTTGTGCCACAGAATGTCCAATTCAATTATTCAATCATTAATCCATTAACAGATACATTTTATGGACCCCGATATGTTTGGCAACACTTTGAGTGCTGGGGAGAGAGTCATAAACTAGATAGTGGCACTGCTCTCATGCAAGTGGGGAAAGACAGATATAAATATATAAACAAATCAATATCTAAGAGCATTTTAGATAGAGATAAATGTCACTAAACACACACACACACACACCCCAAGATAATTTGTAGGAAAAGTGAGTGGTTAAGGGCAAATAAACTTTTGCCAGGGCAAATTTGGAGGACTTCTTTAAAGAGATGGTATTTGAACTGATACCAAGTATTGATGATGAATGAATACTGAATGAAGAGAAGCCAACACTTATATTATAAGGTCTTCACGAAGAAAACACTTTTAAATGCCCCTTGAATTAATAATAAGTGAAAATATTCCTATAATTTAATAATGTATAATGTAGTTGTTAAAAAAAGAATGAGGTAGGTATATCTATAGACGCATACATGAAAAGATATCTAAGATACACTGTTCAGTGAAATTAAAAGCAACTTTCAGAAATGTCTAAAATATGTTTTTAGTTTTGAAATTATAAATATTCATAGGTGCACACATGTGGATCCATGTCCAAGAAAGTTCTGGAAGAATACACAAGTTAATAGGGATGACTAGTGCTGAGGTGCAGCTCAGCTAGCGGTAGGACATGTGCTTTCAAGCACAAGGCCCTGTGACACCAAAAAAAAAAAGAGAGAGAGAGAAGAGAGAGAGGAGGAAAAACAGTGTAGCTTCTAGAGGTGGTGACGTGGGATTGTGATACTTTTGCTTTCCATTTTACACTTTTCTGTATAGTTTGAAATTTTTACAAGCACATATCCTTTCTAGAATCTTACCCAAAAAATCAGTTTCTTATGGAAAAAAAAATTTCTTGTCCTTTACAAAGTCTTGTTCTGTTGTTTTCTTTTCTTTTTTTTTTTTCAGTGTATAACTTATGGGTAAAATTTCCCTGACATATTGGAAGAAAATTCTTCTCCATTTTTTCTACCACTGTTGAAACTTTTGTGCCTCCCCATGCCACCCCCTCAATGCTTTTCACACGCACACACAGCTGCTTCCCTCACGATTCACAGGGAGCATCTTTTTTGAAATACCACAGTGTCCTAAAGCATGGATTGACACTCACTATCCTAAACAGGCTGGGATTATCAGATAAAATACAAGACACCAGTCAAATGTGAGTTTGGGGTAAACAGTGAATAGATTCTTAATGTAAAACTATTCCAAATATTACATACGAAAAGGTTCCTTTGTCCATCTGAAACTCACATTTAACTGAGTACCCTATATATTTATTTTCTAAGTCTGGCAATCCAAAAACAGGAATGTGTCCTAAATGAAAGGTGCTAAAATCTTGAATGAAGGACACCACCTTCTCCATGAACACTTGTCCCTGAGTTAGAAGAATAATGATGCATATTTCCAAAGTCTGACTCTGTAAACATGGGTCGAACATCATCCAATGGCTCCCTTTTTTTGCCTCCTCAAAAATATCTGTGCATGATAGGGCTGGATTGCAGCCTTAATATTTATTCTATGGTCTTTTCTGAGCCTAGCCTATATCCAAGCTACCTCAGTGAGAGTTCAGCAGAGAGAGACAGGGGCCTCATCCTTACACAGGCCCACGGCAACATGACACTGGACAGAGTGCTCAGAGCCAGGGTGCTAACCATAGGACTACTGTGAATCCAAAAAAAGTTCTGATTACCAGTTACCTTACAATATTTATTTTTTCCTATTGTATGAATTATAAAGTTAAAAGTGGCAATGACTTCGGCTTTTAAGTGGCTTAGTCTTTTCTTTCTTAATATTGCTACTCGAAGTGTCTTTAGGGTACGAGCAGCATCTGTATCACCTGGGAGATTGTTATAAATGCAAAATCTCAGGCCCACCTGGGGTTCTCTGCTTCTCCTATGGACAATGGTGCTGAGCCCTGACAACATGAGAATCACCCAAGAAACTTTTCAAACATGTGCACATCTAGACTGGCCTCAGATAAATTAACACCAAATCTGAAACAGTGGTCCCACGTTTTCACAAGTTTCCCAGACGATCCTGTGGTGCAGCTAGCATTGTGAATAATCACTTAACACCTAGGCCAACTGTATGCCACCCTCAAGGCTCAAGTCCCATACAATAGTGCCTCTTAAACTTTGTACCCACAGAGAGAAATTCAGGATGCAAATGAAAAGCAGACTCAGATTTTATAGGTCTGGGTGGGCCTGAGATTTTGAATTTCTAACAAGCTCCCAGGTGATTCAGATGCTGTTTGTACCCTAAAGACACTTTGAGTAGCAAGGTTATTAAGAAAAAGAAAAGACTAAGCCACTTAAAAGTCTAAGTCATTGCCACGTTTAACTTCATAATTCATACAATAGGAAAAAATAAATATTGTAATGTGACTGGTAATAAGAACTTTCTTTGGATCCACAGTAGTCCTACGATTAGCACCATATGCGCACTCCAGTTTCAAGTGGCAACTTCTCTGGATTCATTTCCTACCCGTGGGAAGCTAAACAGAAAATAACATTGGTTTGTGTTTCAGCAGACAGATATTTTTTTCAGATGGGAATAGTCAGAAAGAAGCTGCAGGCTGAGACTTCCTGCCTACAGGTCACAAAACCCCAACAGATTTGCCAGGTGTGACTTACAATTATTTACAAAGAAGAACAGTATCTTAATGGAATGGCTGCTTGATGTGCTACCTTAGGTAGGGAAATGGGCTAAATGGCCTCAAGAAAGTCTTGCGGCCCTGTGGGTCTGTGGTTTAGCGCTGCTCCCCAGAGCAGCTTGGGTTGGCTTTCCAAGCAAGCCTTCCATATGTCATGGACAGGAGTGCCCAGGTTCTGGTTTGGATCTCTCCTCTTCTGTTAGGCAGCTCTGTGACCTCAGACAAGTTATGTCACTTTCCTTAACCCTTAGATCCCTCAAGTGTCCTCTGCAAAATAAGAACATAAATAGATGTTTGGATGAGATTGCATGTCAATTATTTAGTTAGCACAGGTCCTGGCACATTAGTAGCACTGAATCTTAGCTGTTATATTCATCAGCCTTCCTACAGTACCCTAGGTGAAATGGCAATGCAAGCCTTGGTTATCACGTACTGAGAGAAGCTGAAGTGCCACATTCAAGAACAGCACATAGATCAAAAGTTCTGCTGACCTCTAGGTTGGCCTTTAGTTCCAGCTTGTGTGGAGAACCACTGGAGCCCACAATATGCAATAATAATTACACCACATCTGCACATGTGAAACACACTGATCAAACTTGAAGGCAAACAGAGTGCAGCAAGTTTTCTCCTACCCCATGGAGAGGGAAGTTGGTCTTGTGACCGGAGCTACTTCCTTTTGAGGCCAGGAAAGAGAGAACTAAGGACAGCCTGAGTTACTTTGTGAACCCTCTGGAGGAGCAGAGATTTCCAGCGCAGTGCTCTAAGTGAGATCTGCACACAGCAGGGGAAGGAGCCAGTGAAGGAAAGATTGCCATAGGTTTTTAATATGGATGAGAAGCTGCCTGCTTTCTCCTAAGCAAATGAGGAGTGAGAGAAGCAAGGAATTCAAACCTATTTGCAGGCAGTCTCTGAGATGGAGGAGTAGACAGAGGTGCTATGGTTCTGAACTGTGCTTCAGTGCTGGACCTATCAGTATAGAGTCTGGCTGCTGGAAGACCATCTCCAACTTGAGGCAGCAAAGAGATGTTAAAAATGTAAAAATAGCAGATAACCCTTGAAATTCCAGTGTCAGCCCCAAAGAACAGCTTCCAAAGATGAGGAGTGGGTGGACTTCCAGAGACACAGATTCAGCTTGCTAACTTTAGCCTGAACTTTCTGCAGCTTCTCAGCAGTACCAGGAAAAAGATTTGGTGTGAAGGAGGCTAAGAATAGTAGCTCAAATCAGACTGCGGAATCAAATGAGTTTCAATCAGCCATGTGTTCCCCCCAACTTTCCCCTCTTCCTTGGCCTCACTGGGACATGAGCAGCCATAGTGACAGAGTGTTGGAGTCACAAAGATGGGGTCTAGACCTAGAACAATGACAAAGACCGCTGACATTCATTGAGTGATTAGAACGTGCAGACCTTATGCTAAAGCACTTGACATCAATGGATTCATTTACCACTTATCCCAATACTAGGAGTAACTCCATTTTACAAATAGAGATATTTATAAAGACATTAAGAATCCAATCCAAGGTCAACCAGCTGATTAAGCAGTGAAGTTGGAAAAAGAGCAACAAAGTGCTAAGAAATGGAAAGTCATGAAGTCCAAGGACATTGATAAGGGAAAGCAGAACTTCAAGTATAGAAAGGGCTAAATAAAGGGTGGCAATGGGGCTGCTCTCCATCTCTTATTAGAAATGAATAAGAGATTTCTTGGTTTGTGCAAGGAGAACAGAATTAGATTAGACATGAGAAAGAAAGAAAAACTTCCAGATTGCAAAACTGTGTGACATAAATACTCATTATTAAGAGATAATCAGAACCTGATTAGTTAATTTAAAAAGAAAGAGAGGATGTTGTGCTTCTACAAGTGTTTTCCTCGGAATACTAGTTCTTTAAGATATTAATAGAAATAGGTATAATCAAATAGACTCTATAAATATTGTGCTAAATAGAGCTAAATAGGTTTCTTTTCTTGAAGAACTTTAGAACTCTTGATTAGCTAATAGATGTTGTCTCTAACAGTGGAATAGGTAGGACAGGAATAGTACCTGGTGTTGAGGAGAATATTTTTTAAACTGGTCTTTCCTCAAATACACTTGGGGAAAGCTTGGGGTTTCCTAAGATGGTTTATGCGTGGAGTTTCCAGGAGGGTAGGGACTGGCTTTCTATTCAAGAGCTATCTACGCACTTCATCAAGATCATCAGCATCATTTAGAGCTTGTGAGAAATGCAGAATCTCAACCCTACCCCAGATCTATAGAATCAGAACCTGCTTCCTAACAGTATGCCCTGGCAATTTATATACAGATTGAATCTGGAGAAGCTCAAATTTTCTTTAAACCTCAGGGTCTAGTTGCATGAAATTCAACCATAGCAACCATCACCCTAATGTTAGAAGATCTGCTGCATAAAAAACTACCTATTGCGGGGTTGCCAGCATTCTGCCAGGGTAGATTCCTACTCAGGAGGTGTGAGCCGCCTGAGAAATAGGAAGTCTGAAATAATTAGTAAGAACTAGAGACAGAGCCAGAAATAAGATAAAAGAGAAGCAGAGCGCCTGATAGGTCTTCCAGTCTTGACAGGAGCTGGAACTGAACAACTAAAAAGAGGCTCAGGTTCTTTATTTAGTGGGGAGTACATCAAAAGCAGGAATAAGGTTTCAGCAAGAGGAGTCTTGGTAGTCTTGGTTCAGTGCTTGCTTCTTGGTGTGGCGGAGGTCTTGCAGTACACAGGTTGATTGGCATTTTGACAAGCCACACCATCTCCAAAGGCTGTGTGGCTGTATGGCTCCAGCAGTCACCCCATCTCCTATGCTGTACTGAACTTTTGATGGGAGCTAGGTAGGAAACCACATGAACCAAGCATTCTCAAACCAGCAGGGTTGTGGCTGGGAGTTCCCAATCTGGTTCCAATCCCAGGCTTTCCTGCCTAATGGCTTCCCCATCCATTTGGTTCATGCACAATTCACAGATGGCTCCTGGCAACTACCCGAAATTCACTGTGTCTTGAAACACTAAAGATTTATTGTTCACAATTTTGTAGGTAGAGTTTGCTCCTCAGTTAGTATGTTCTGTTTTATGTGGCATGGACTGGTGTCACTCACTAGGCTATATTCATGGGCCAGACTGCTAACATTTCACTCATGTACATGGTATCTCAATGTTCCTCCCTAAATTTCTTTCAATCGATAGCTTGGGCTTCTCAACATGCAACATTCTCAGGGTATTGGACACTCACATGGCACTTGCTTTCTAAGATGTAGAAAATGGATGCTGCAAATTCTATTAAGGCCAGAACTTGGAAGACATAGACCATCATTTCTTCTGCATTCTATTTATGGGCCAAAACAAACCACAAGGCCTGGTAGATTCAAGGAGCAGGGAACTGGTTTCCATCTCTTAGTGAGCAAAGTGGCATGCATATGCAGGAGGAAGGAATTGGTGGTGACCGGCTTTGGACACTATCTAACATACTCCCCACTTTGGTGATATTAGATGCTGTGCATAAGCACCCCCCACCCCCGCAACTCTAAGCTCTTGAAAAGTGCTCTAAAATATGTGTCCTGAACTGGCTCTTCTTCCATGCTAAATGGGTTTTTCAATCCACTTAACAAAAGACAGACGTGGACTATCCATGGAGCATGTGAAGGCTAGGGACTAGGGATAGGCGAGGTCTTGTCATTCATCAATACCAACTGCAACTATTTAAACCTATTATATGAATCAGGAACTCCTTTACACTGCATATTTAACAGTATATGGTACAACTACAAGACTACTTTTTCTAGGGTTTCCTGCCATACAGCTACTAAACTAAAATAATCAAAGAAACAAAATAATTTTAGAAAGTGACAAGGGCTATGAAGAAAACAAACAAACAAATAAACAAACAAAAGAGTAGTGTGATTGTGAATGACTTCCTAAGTTAACTTAATAGGTCAAGGAAGGTCTTGCACAGCAGGTGTCATTGAACAGAGACCAGAGGACAAGCAGGAGGAAATTGTTGGTAGAGCTGACATCAGAGTGGCTAAGGGTTTAAGCTGAAAATCCCTGAGGCAAGGACATGCTCTACATCCTCCAGGAACAGAAGGAAGGCCATTGTGCTACCTTACATGGCTCAAGAGGAAGGTAGCCAGAGAAGAGGCTGGAGAGGTGGGTGGGAGCCAGGTCTTCAGAGGGCTCTGTGAGTTACAGGAAGGATATGGCATTTCATCCTAACTGTGATGGAAAACCACCAGACAGTTTGTTGCAGGGGTTGACACAACTTGACTTTGCTTTTTTGTTTTTATTTTATTTATCCATGCATTCATTTATTTATTATCAAGTACTGGAACTAAACCCAGGGCCTTGGACAGCATAGGCAAGTGCTCTCCCACTGAGCTACACCTACAGCCTTTTTTTTATATTTTATTTTGAGAGAGGGTCTTGCTCAGTTGCTAACGCTGAATTTGAACTTGACATACTCCTGCCTCAGCCCCCCAACTTGCTGGCTTGATTTGTACTTTTATAGTACTGTGACGGAGTGAAAACCAGATTGAAGTGAGAGAAGAGTAGGAGTAGGAAAGCCACTTAGGAAATTCCAGCAACCATCCAGGTGGGAGAAGATGGCAGCTTGTGCTAAGGTGGGGCTTCTGAAGGACCATGAAATGTATGTCTTAATTCAGGTCTTCACAGAGCAGAAGGTTGCTCTAGGTCTGTCTTTTCATTTTATTTGGTTTAGGTTATGATAATTAGAATAAAATTTTTCCTATATATCCTTTCTTATCTAGAAATATGTGACTGTGAGTCTTCCTTCATTTTCTTCCTTAATCTTCCAGGATCCTGACTTAAAGCCCAGCAGAATTAGGTCTAGGCTGCAGCTACTGTAACAAAAGGTGGGTAGAATAGCACAATGAACTCTCAACAAGTTAGCACTAGCTCATTAGTATTGTTAACTGTTGTGTTGAGGATATAGCCCAATGTAGTGCATTTGCCTAACACGAATAAGGCCCTGGTTTCCATCTCCAGCAACACACACACACACACACACACACAATCTTTGTTCATTTTTCTAATATTTTGGCAAGATCATCTCGTCTAACCTTCTAAGATTAAGTGGAAAAGAGTTGTTATGTGATTCCTTTCTTTCCACTTGAACCTAGAATTTTATAGTTGCCTCAACTGTGCCCACTTAGTCCACTTGTACAGATGGGACTGCACAAAGTGACAAAGTTTGGGTTTACTCGTTCTAAGACATCACTTTTGAAGCCTTTGCATGTTGTAGTTTCTGATTTCGTAAGCCATGAGCATGGCATAGCGTGTGCAATTTTCTCATTTATATATTTATTCTTTCAATAACAGTGACTCAGATGTGTAACAAATTTCATTTTCATGCTTCTCTAGTTTCAGATAAGTTCCAAAATCAGAAAAAAAAATATACTTGTCAAACCCTGCCTCCAACTTTTTTTTTTCAAAATACAATCACTATAAATATTCTCTGCCTCTGAGAAAATTACAATAGTTGTAACTTCATACATCATTGACCCTTTCAAAACAAAACATCTACTGTTCTACACTGGTGCCAGGTGCCCTTAAAGAAATCACAATTTAATGTGGTCTTTGGCATAATGCTTTAACCAATTAAAAGCATAATTGGTGACCTTCATTCATTATAAGCTAATTACTATTTATTCTGTTGGGTAAAATTTGTAACAAACAGCCCAGGTAAATTATATGACAATGAGAGGGGCCAAGAGAACAGAAGGATCTAGCAAACACTAACTTGTTTCTGCTTTCACTTATTTCCACAAAACCTCTTTGAGAGTCTACAGCTAAGAGGAGAACAGGCAGTTTGGGGACTCAGCCCTAATGCCCACTTATTTATGGACTAGTAAGAGGAAAGAGATGGATTTTGCCAGGGATTTATCAATAAAGCAAAGGAACAGGGAACAGTTTTTTCCCCTCAGTCCTCTGGGAGCTTGGCATAACAGCCATGTTTAGGGCTCTGTTCCGGAAGCTGTTACCTGTGAACTAAGTCCACAGAGTGGATGGCAAGCTGGACTGACAGAGGAGGACAGAGAGAAGGATGGGATGAGGAGGCAAAGAGAAGACAAGAGAAGAGAAAAAAGAAGAGTAAGAGGAGAGAGAAAATGGCTAAATAAAGGGGGGAAAGCAGTGATTGGAGAATGTTAGAAAGGAAGCAATGAACTCTGGGCAAGGTGCTGCACACCAGCAATCCCAGAGAATCGGAGGCTGAGGCAGGAAGGTCACAAGTTTGAGGCCAGCCTCAGAAACTTAGCAAGGACCTGTTTCAAAATTTAAAAATAAATAAAAGTAAAAAGGATGTGGAATGTAGCTAAATGAGAAAACAAACCTGGCTTCAATCCCAGTACACACACAAAAAAAGAAGAAGAAGGAGGAGGAGGAGGAGGAGGAGGAGGAGCAGGAGGAGGAGGAGGAGGAGGAAGGAAACAATGAGGTTAGAATTACAGCATCCATCCCAAACTGGAAGTACAAACTCATTTTTCCAACCCTCTCTTAAAACATGAAGAGACTAAGGCAAATGGAAGAGCCTGGCTCTTTTGAATTCCAGAGGCTTTGTCTCCCTCCACATTTCCTTTATTACATTGTGATTTCAAGGATTTTGAGAAGCTTGGTCTCCACATGTAACCAAGTCTGTCATGGTGCCATGTACCCTGTGGATCTTGTAAATATTTAGTGACACTCCCCCGGGTAGTGATGCAGGGAGCGGTCATATCCATGTTAGCACAATGCTTCCCTGGGGACCCTGAGCGGTTTTCAGCAAGGAAAAGTTGAGGACAAGGGCAAGAGCAGGGCATGGAGCCTTGCAGAGATCTGCTGTTTATTTTTAGTGTGGAGCTCCGCTTGGTCTCAGAGTTCCTTCTCCACAGGGTTTTCTCCCTCACAGCTGCTGTGTGGGATGCAGGTGGCAGTTGGGAGGAGAGGGAGACTTCTAAAACCAACTGGAAGAATGGCTTTCAGCCACTCCGGATTAATGGCATGGGCACAAACTAACAGTGACAATAAGATGAGGATCCAAAAGGGGTACACGAAAAGGAAGGAGAAAAGAGACCCCTCATAGAACTTCTCAGAAGAATCTGAAAGAGGAAGGTCACTGAGAAATGCCTGGCATAGAGCATTTGATACAACTTTGATGAATAAGTAAATAACTCTCTGCCTTCTGCTCCCTCTCTCTCATAATTATAACACAGCCTTGGGCACAAAGAGGTTTAAACATGCAAAATGAGAAGAAGCAAAAGGAAAAACAAGAAGAGGAATGAGAAAGGAAAAAGTGGAAAATAAAAATGTGTCAGTTCTTCTATTACCTATGTGCCTACTTTAAAAAGAGGTCTATTTAAAAGCTAGGGGTTTCCCTTTTGAAACTTATTTAAACAGCCAAGAACTGATGCGTAAGCACTCAGTGGGTGACTGAAAGTGGGGCAATCTGTAATGTGCATCTCACCTGTGAAGTAATGCTACTGTCAAGGAAACAGTAGACAAGCGAAAGACGAAACAGAAATAAGAGCCCCTCTGCATCTCTGGAAAAAGGGACTTGAGGACCACAGCAAACTATACCTGGAGATTTTACATGTCCTGGCCTCATGAAGAGGAAAATGAAGAGACCAACAAAGAGGATACTTAATTCCAGGTGGATATAGGAACAAGGCAAGCTCCACCAGCCACCACCCTGCACTGCCGTCCAAAACTGACCTGGGCAGGTATTAACCTTGCAGCGCCTTGTGATCCCTTGACTCGTGCTTAAGAAGGAAAGTGGAGAAGTAAGGTCAAGAAAGATGAAGAAAGGCAGTAATCTTGTTGAGTTTTTATGTAGAGAGGTGAACATTCAGATATCCAAGCAAACAGAAAGAAAGGAAAGTCAACTTTTAACCCACATAAACTCACTTCTAGCCCCTTTAAAGCAAGTGGGTTTCACTCTAGGGAGAATTCTACGAAGGCAGGGGACTTAGCTGTACTTCCTTAGAACTTACCCCTGCAGGATCACGTGTCCTAATATTCTCCAGGTTAGTTATCTCCCCTAGGAGGTAATAAGTTCCCTGAGGACAGGGCCCAGGCCTAGTCCATCATTGTATCTTTCCCAGCATGGCCCACAGTGATTGGCAGAGAGGCACTGTTGAATGACTGCTGGGAAAGGGCACTACTTCAACAGCTTTCCTGGAAGTCACTCTGCTCTCTCCACTCCAAAGCCATATTACCATTCATAATGCATCTGGGTATTTTGTCCATTCCCCAGTGCATGCAATTTAATATAAAGTCCAGTGTCACTGGCCGATGCTGAAGCCAATCTCATGCCAGAATCATCAAACAATTATTCCCCTTTCAACACCGCCCCCCCCCCCCGCCCCGCTTCCTTCCCTCCACCTGGACTTTTCCTAATTCCCAAATACTCTCCATGCTTCTCCAGTTCTGTACCTTCATCCCTGCTCCCTGGAATCATAGCAGTAGGAGGACCAGATTAGGAATCTGGACACTGGCTTTAAATGCCACATCCAGTAGCACATGAGCCACATGACCTATGACAAAATTTTTAACCACTAAGACTCTTTTTCCCCATCTTTAAAATTAGGGATCACAATATCCACCTCACAGAGGCATAGAGATAAATTATAAAAGCAGCAAGCATAGTAGGTGCCAGTAAGTATTGGTTCCTTCTCTTTATTACCCTTCAACTTTGAGCACAAACATCACCTCCATTTTACTGTAGGCAGAGGAGTCTCCCTTTCCCCTGAACTCAGCAAGTAGTTATGGGAGAATATTTATGCCACCAGGAGGGAGGGGCCTTCTCCAGGTCAACGGAGTCCACAATGGAAGCAGGTGGCCCGGCAGACATCCTGGCATATGTCCCAAGACACAGAAGCCTGGAGCCACAGAGCAGATTTTTATAGATTATCTCACCAGATGTCCTGTTTCATAGATAAGAAAATTGAGGGCAGTAAGGAGCTATGACTGGACTCTTCTCTATGGCTCCTCACTCTCTGCCAGGACGTGAATAAAGGCCAGTATTCACTGAACCAGTCACAGGCTGGGACTGGAACTGGAATTGCAGGGCAAAGAGCTTCTTCAGGAGTGTCTCATCCGTACCTTGTTTCCAGACAGGGATGCACATTTATCTTACACAGCACATATCAGACTCCTGATAAGTGTTGGGCTCACACCTCTAAGGAGGATATTCAAATGTCTATGACAGACACCATCTCACCTTTATAATTCAGAGCCCAGCTAAGGAGGTGCCATTTGTTCAAATGATTACCCTGCAAATGATTACCACATCACTGCAGTAGCACCCAAGCTTGGCAAGGTGCTCCTTGAGAGAGCAAAGAAAAGGTCCACAAAGGAGGAAGATGGATTGGTTCTTGAAGAATAAATAGCTCACTAAGGAGACAGGTGTTTGAGAAGGGCATTTGCACTTGATCATTTAGTTTCACTCTCCTTGCAAGCAATTACAACCACATGTGCTGGAGGTGAGGCTGCACGCCTGTGCCCACTAAGATCTGTCTTCTCATCACAATGGAAGATCAGCTCCATGAAAGGCAGCCTAGGACTATCCCAAACTGTGCCAGGGTCAGGGATATTTTTGAGCAAATTACTCAGTATCTTCCGTAATATATTTGTTTTACATCATTGCTTCTAAGGATTCCTCAAAACTTCTTTTATTGCTGGGATTAGGGTAGGACTAGATAAGAAAACCCAGAAGCTCAAATATGGGCAGTTTGATACAGAAAAAGAAAAAGAAAAGGACAAAGGCCCATAGAAAAGCTCTTAAGTGAGCTTTTAACCTCCCAAAAGAAAAGATACTTTTTGTACAATGGGCCACTCAGGTCCTCTGGAAAGTGACTCCAACGGAGATGGAAGTTCAGGAGAGTTATCAGAGGAAAGGTCTGTGAAAGATAAAGAGGACAGAAAGTAGCAGCAGGTAGGGAAGGCCTTCAAATCATGATGGAGGTCTGACACTGAAAAAATCAGGAAAGAAAGAAAGATTGGGTAGGAAGTTCAGTTGCAAAGACTGCTCAGAGAGGAGAGACAACTGGCCCTGGATGCTGCTGAGATCAGTCATTGGCTAGAGATAGCTGGGCAATGCAAGGCTTCCATTCAAACACTGAGGTGGTTCCCAAAGGAATCCATCACGGAAGCACACTCTGGCAAGTTCTGTCTTAAAGGAAGGCCTGAGCAGTAGCACATCTACATGGCTACTGAACACACACATCATCCTGGAGTAAAATAATTAACAGGGGAATATACTATGCTGACAGATCACAGAAACTTGTTCTAGGTGTATTTGGAGTAAACACAGATCTTAAGATAGCAGACTAATTGTAGATTCCCTTTTTTAATTAATTATTAGTATAACTGGCTGAGTTTAACTCGTGTTTACAACAGATCTGGGTTGAGGGTAAATCTTTGCACCTGGATCTCTTAGCGCTCTATAAACCAAAACTCTGCACCCTCTTATCAAGCCAATCAACTTTGATAACTAAGTGAAAAGAAGTTTAAGCCAAAATTCTTTGCCAGATAGAGAGAGGGAGAATGGGGGAGGAGAAGAAGAATAACCCTTGAGACCTTGAACACCATGAGGACAGGATCCATATGGTCTATTCCCCTGATAAATCACTAGCTGCTTTCAGAGTCAGGCACATGAAACCTCAATAAATATGAAATAAAAGGATAAGTGGATCAACATATGAATGTCACCCACCATAGCTTATCCCTCGCTGTGTTTAGCTTCTCAGACACACTCATTTTGATTTTGTTTTGTATCTTTGGAGTTCAGTAGTAGAGAACAGAATCTTTTCTAACTAGTTTAGGTAAGATGGAATTTTATTTCAGGGCATTAAACAGCTTATAGAATTACTTGTTGGTTGAGCGGTTGGGAAAGACTCCGGAAGCACGCTACAGAATCCAGAACCACACCACCACTTCCGCAACCAGGAAACTGCTGAGATCAGAAACCTACAGCTGCCAGCTCCAGGTCAACCCCACCTACAGTGGTATGAGTGAATGCCCCCCACTCTGCCTCTCAACACCCATTCAAAGCAACAGTCACTGCAACCTTCGATAAGTTCCCTGAGGGCAGGGCCCAGGCCTAGTCCATCATTGTATCTTTCCCAGCATGGCCCACAGTGATTGGCAGAGAGGCACTGTTGAATGACTGCTGGGAAAGGGCACTACTTCAACAGCTTTCCTGGAAGTCACTCTGCTCTCTCCACTCCAAAGCCATATTACCCTTCATAATGCATCTGGGTATTTTGTCCATTCTCAAAACTGCCTCAGAACAGCCAAAAGATTCCACAGGCCTGCTGGCCATGGGATGTGGCTTCCAGCCCATTTCTCTCTTCCAAATCTTACATGAACGTCCGTAGTTGGTCAAATACAAATCACCCCAGGAAGTTGATAAAATGTATAATTTAGACGTCCAATACCTACAAGTTAGAAGAAACCACCTTAATGAGGACACAAAAGAATCGAATGGGCCATTCCACCACATCCTCCTCTGAGGAAATCTCAAAGAGGACCTTATGTACCTATCTTCTATCAGGTGGAAACTGAGAAATCTTCAGTTCTAAGGCAGGGTTGTAACCTCATTTGTTAAGAGACTTTTAAAAACGATTGTGAGTTTTCTATGGAGATTTAAAAAGGAAAATAAAAAGAGCAGTCATTTGTCTTTAGTTATCGTCGACAAGGGAATATTGCCTATAGGCTCTGGCTCCCTACAAACTCTGTCTTATGTAGAATGCCTCATAGCATGTTTGTGACTCTTCGTGTGGTCACCTGGTAGATCATCTCTCCTGTTGTCCCCATTGACCTGGTGAATTCCTGACTATTTTTGGTGGCCTCTTGCAACTCCTTCTTCATCCCCTAGGCATTAAGCAATCCACTTCTGGCTCTTTTCTATGGAGTTTCTCTTCTCCCAAGACAGGACCTTTTCTGTCCCAATATCTTCTACCTTATCTTGGTCATGAGGTCCTTCGACTTGTCCACAGGAAATGGAGAGACATTTATGATAGCCTTGCCCTGAAAAGTCATCGATCTGTCTGAAGTGTCTAAAGGACATAAAGAGGTCCTTCAGCTGTTTCTTCTGTAAATCTGCAGAGGGTATGGAGGTGAGGGTTCTGCCTGACATTCCTTTTGGTAAATAACCATCACTGGCGCCTGTCAAAATGGAGATAGAAACGGTCCCACTGAGGCATCCTGCTACACAGGATCTCTAATGTCCCCTCACAGAGATTTTCCTGACACTCCCTTTATTCAGCAGGCTCCACAGAACTACAAATGCTCACAGTGTTCTCCTCTGCTATTGCTGTGCCTTTCATATCCTTCAAGATCCAAGCTTGTCCCTCACTCCTTTGGTGAAGCATGAAATCTTTCTCTTTCTGAAGGGTTAATGTTTCTTAATCTTTCACATGCCCCCATCAAGTTTGGCTCCACAAAACCCTGATCCACTGTAACCCTTGATAAAAGTTTCCTCCTCAAAGTTCCCCTAGACATTATTTTTTCCTCACTTGTTTGCCTTATCCAGGAAGCTGAAAACTCTTCAAGGACAGCACCCATGACTTTGTCAAGTCATTACTCTAGTCTAGCACCATACTGAGCCCATACCAAGCAATCAGTTCATTCATTCACACCTGTTTATTGAGTTACTGTTACTGACAGGCACTGAGAATCAAATGATCAAAACCTTTGCCTTCATAGCACTAGAGGGGACAAATGCATTTGTGGCACCTGGTGGATTCCCCTGACTGAGGTCCTCATCTGTGCTGAATCCTACACAAGAACAGCACATTAAGCAGCATGATGAGTGTCTTGACTACTCATCATGGCAGTCATGGGACACCATTGTTGCTCTTTGTAGATTCCATTGTACTTCTAAACAGTTACCACAGAAACTTCTAGAGAAGTCTGACGTGTTCTGCTCACATGGACTCACACATTCAGCGACATGGTTTGCTCATAAGAAGGCCTAGTAAAAGTCCTGAAAGTCTAATTTGGGGGCTCTTTCACGCTTCTTGAGAATGTGACTCTCCCCAGAAGGGCCTGTTCTTCCTCATGAGTCACCCACATACACACCCAGCCCAGGGCTCCCTGGTAATGTCAGCAGATCAGTGTGTGCAAAGAGGAAGGAAACACATAGCTAATTTTCTTGCCTTTCCTTCTGATAATATGGTATGGCTCACTGAGGTTCTAGGTGATGGGAATACACTTCCATGTAAGAAGATGGGAGGGTAATAAAAATAAGGCCACTCATACCCCCAACATTGGAGTTTGGAAATGTTTGAGTCTGAATCTTTCTGTGCTAACCATTATTATGCATTACTCTCCTTGACTGCAACAGTCTTGCACAGAGTATGACAAGGACAATAGGCCAAGAAAGGCCTTTCTACACAAAGAACATTTCTTCTTACAATCTCTGCACCACAGGCCACTAAGGCAAGATGTCTCCGGAAGCTCCATGTTTAGATAGATGTGAAGTGCAGTGGACATAAGACGCTCCAATGATAGTTGTTAACAATATAGGTCCCTGGGCCCTAAACATTTTATTACTTGGAATAGTCAGAATACAAGAACTATAGAATTTCCTATAGCTTTTATTATATTGGCTATAGTATTCACTCTAAATAGATTCATTTTGTCAAATGCTGGTTCATGATCTCAAAGGACACGGGATAGAGGATTGCTGAGAAGGGAAAAGTCAATGAGCCAAACTTTGGGCTGATAGAGAAGGACCAATCTCAGGGAGGCAAAGCTGTGGGAAGCTGGACCCCGCAGGTTGGGGTGGGTGTTTTAGAAAAGACAGATTCCACGTCAGATCAAACCCAGGCTGCAGGTTCAGCAGGAGTCATGTGTAGCGAGCTCTAGCAAGTTTTTCTGCTAAAGTCTTTATAGTTTCCCGGAAGTCTTCCTCAGCTAAGACTCCTCTGTCCTCAGTAAACCTTTCTTGTAAAGAGGGTGTCAGTACCACAAAACTAAGTTGTGAATCCACTGAACTGCCAACTTCCTGGAGGCCGGTACTGAGCCTGAGACTGGCTCCAGCCAGACTGAACCGGCTTTTCCAGGTGTCTTAACCTGAGGAGCTGATCCAGAACTTACCACAAAAAAAAAATGGGGCATCAACTTATGCTCTCTTCTCCTTTGGAATCGGTTTTGCTTTATGGCACCAACAGTAAAGACCAAGAATAGAAATGAGATATTCTCAGGGCTAACTACAGGCTACCTAGCTTTGCAAAAAGGGACAACAGGAACACTACCCCGCTCACCTCCAAAAGACTGCTGTAAAAATAGGCCAAGATGAGGCTGAATCTGCAAGCACAAAAGCTCAATTGAAGCACGACTCTGCCCCAGTGGCCCTCCCTTTTGGACCTGCTGCTCCTGTTTCACAGGCCTCATTTCCTCCCCACCCCTACCTGATGTTATGGAGAACCTAAATACCCTGTGTCTCCTCTCCCCAGTCCTACCTGGAAGGCTCCACACTCTTGTCTGTCTTGCAACTTTTGAGGTTCAGTTCTGCTTGCAACCTTTTTTAATCAAAATATACTTGGCAAGCCCTGAGCTCCAGAAACCCGAACTGCATGCGTGATATATGGTGCTGGTTCTGAACTCTGACTGCAAAACAAAACTTTCTGAGGAGCTTTTGAATATTTTCCACCACCTTCCTCAGGCTGTCTGACTGAAATTTTGGGAGAAGATCTTCTGCTGTTATTGCTATTGTTGCTTTTTAATGTTTCCACAGAACTTCACTTAGGAATCATAGGCCTATAAATAAAACTGGCACACTTGACATATATCATATTGTTTTTCAATTATTTCAAGTTTAAAAAACTACTTTTGTGTTTTCCTACAATTCATCCACACTCCTTTCACCTGGGATAGGGCTTCTCACACACACACACACACACGCACACACGCACGCTACACATACATACACATACACATATGCACACAAACATACACAGCACACACACACACACACACACACACACACAGCCCAGTGCAGTACCATGATACTGCACACAATAAATCATTGGTGCTGGATTACCATAACTGAGAAGAAAAGGAGGAAATGGGATGGTGGAAGGATGAATTGTTTATATTATCTTTCTTTTGTTGTGATTCCATGAAAAGCAAATCCTACACATGACTCACATCATCCTCTAAACAGCTGGTCTTAAAGTGGGGGTGGGGAGCTATTAGTGATCACTATACCATAGGACAAGGCACATGTTCCCATTAAAACTCCCTCAGGTGAGAGAGTGTCACCATGGGGGTGCAGAGGCAATGGTGCCTTAGAAAAGGGTGTAAGTAAAGCCAAGACTTAGCAGAACTGAGAAACCAGCAGAAATATAACTAGTAATGATAACAAGTGCTGTTTTGAGTGGTAGTTGTCACATGTCAGGTGCTGCGCCGAGTAGGTCTTGATAGAGATATCACCATTCCTACCTTAAAGATGACGAAATTGAGTTCTGAAGAAGTTAGGTGCTTTGTCCAAGTCACAAACAACAGAATCCATATTCTAACCCAGTCTCATCAGACCCCAGAGCTGGAGTGTTTACCATCCTTCTGTTTCTTAGGCTCACTCGGCCTACTTTTCTCTGCCCTCTCCGCAGAACAGCTCTCACTATTTTCTCATCTACTTGCATGTGATCTAAAATGGCTGCCTCATTCCTACAGCTTTCCTAGAGACCTTTATCTCTATGATTCCCAGTTAAAATTTTTTGAAGAATCTGATTTGCCAATGAATGGGCGACCTTTAAATTGAGTGTCCACTGGGGATACAATCAGTCATGGCCAGGAGGATCACCCCAGAGCCTTGTTGGTAAGGCAAGTTGCCGGATATGTCCATCTACTAGGATCTCATGTACCATCCGTGAAGCCAAAACTCTGGAGTAGGCAATTAAACTTGCCACTTCCCTTGCATGTGGATTCAGGATAATAATGGAACACACCTACAGGGCTATTTTGAGATTTAAAGGAGTTAATTTATGTCAAGTGCACAGAACAGTGTCTGGCACATAGTAATTGCTATGGATGGCATTATTATTCAAGTTGTACTACAAACCGCTTTTGCTCTGGTTCACCAGTATGCTATGCCCTTGACCTCAGCTTGGTTTGTTGGCTTTGATCCACCCCTTTCAAGATGTGCCTCAACAACTACCAAACTTAATCATCTCAGAAAACATATCCTTCTCTAGTACAGCTTTAATAACATCCTTAACAAGCAAAGGTAGATGATCTCAGTCTGAAAATGTGCAGTTATTCTAAAAAGACTGAAACTAAGGCCAATCTTTATCTTTGAGAAAGGGATTATAAAAACCAGATCGTATAGGAAGAGAATTGTGTTCATGGAAATGATAAGAGAAATGCCTTACAACAAACTCTGCCCCAAAAGCTGCTTGTTTTCTTTTAACAGGAGACAAATTCATTAATGACCCCAAATAATAGGTAAAAAGGACTATCATACTGAGCTTGTTCAGACAAAGTGAGTTATGCATTTACTTGATATCCCTAAGAAATGCTACCCCAAGAAAACTGGGGGATTTAAACCTTTCAAGATGATTGCTATGAATCTCATCACAGTTCTTCTAGAATCAACTTAAGCAATGCCTTGTCCAAAATAAGCAAACTTGTTGATTTGAAAAAAAATAAATAAAGTACAAAGAGGGACGGCTGTGCCATGAATCATTATGCAAACAAATAAGATATGGAATTTCTGTCTTGGTTGTGATACATGTTATCATAACTACCACTAACTTACACACGTGCCATTTCAAATGTCTCATTTGATACTCCCAACTATTGCTCTGCAAGCAAAGTAACAGATGATAAAGTTGAGGCTAGGTAATGAGTTATTTCTTGCTGCTGCTAGTAAGATCATGGCACTAGAACCCAGATCTTCTGATTCTTCTGTCCCATCATGTCTCTCTGTGGGGTGTTTCTTGTGTAAGTTGTGGAAGAAGCCTTCAAATAGTGAAATCAACTGGTTGAGAAATAATTGGCATCTTTTCAAGTGTGCTCCTTAAGTCGCTATTGTGTCATGATACCCTGAGTTTCTAAGTTTGGGAACTGCTCCCCATGTAGCCTATGATATATAATCTGCATTCGTTTATTAAAAACTCTGAGCAATCCCACCCCAAAGAATTCTATATAATATTAACTCTGCATTCTTCAAACTTATTTGATCACAAACTCTTTGTATTATTTGTTAATATCACACAGGTCAATACAATATCCTTTGGAAAATATTTCAAACTATCTTAAAAACAAGTATGCAGTGACATGAGTAAATTAAATAAAAAAATTATGCCTTATTCTACCTTGGCTGTTCCCCAGTTTCTTTGACCCAAACTAATTTCTGAAAGTAATATTAATTCTAAGTAAGATCTCTGCAGATGCAGGGTATTCTCAGGAGCATGTGAGGAAAGGTGAGATTGTAAAGAACAGGCATCAGGAGGGAAGATCAATACAGAGACAGCTCTGCCTCCCACCTCCCAGTGACTTGCAGAAACTCTGGTGGCCTCACACTTCACTTTTTCTCTCCACCTACTTTAACTTTTCATTTGTTAAGGGTTATAACAGCAGTTTGAGGAATAAGATGTTTCTCCACCCATTGCCCCTCTGTAACTTTCCCCATTGTCCTTAGTCTTCAGAGAGGAAACTTGGGCTTTCTGGAGGTTATGGGAAGGTCACTCTGTGGTTGCATAGAACAAAGACTGGTGGCATTAAGGAAAAGGGGAAAGTAACTTGTGTGCCTTTCAGAAACCTTTATCAAGTATTAATTAACCAGTCAATTGAAATTCACTGAACCAACAGGGAGCCCTTTCTTTATTAAATGACTTTTTCACACCTTCTTATCACTGGCTGCTACTTGCCGGTTGACTAATAAGGCACCTTCCCTGGAGAGAATTAATGTTGACTTTTCTTGACTTCACATCTTTATATCCATATTAAATTAATTGGGCTATGTTGCCAGTATACTGCACATATGTCCCATGGATGGGGTTCAGGACACACTATCCACAAACATAGCACCTTGGCATTTGCTATTCTCACCTTCTTCCTCCCTTCTCCCAGAAGTAGGCCAGAAATTCTAGCTGACCTTCCCCTGAAGTGGGTCAGAAGACTCACTCCAGGGAGATTCTCTCTCTACCTGGAGAAAAGGAGCCAAGACACAGAGGCGCCAAGAATCTGAAGGAACAGGCCTTGCTTAAGTACCCCCCTCACCCCGGTCATTACCATGAGGTCATTCTCCCTTTCTTATAATTGTACTTCTACACAACGGCCCACTCTTCATCACACCTAAGCATAAGAATACAGTTCTCTCTGTCTCTTTGGATCTTCATTTTTAAGACTCCTGGAACACGTAAAACCTGTATTAAATAAATGTGTGTAGTTTTTTCTTGTTAATCTATCTTTTGCTATGGGGGCTTCAGCCATGAATCTTGCAATGGGTGAAAAAAACATTGATTTCTTTTCCTTCCCCTATACCCACTCAGGCAAACACATGAGCTTCCCAGTCTCTGCCATTCTGAGAAGCAGTTATTTTTTAAAAGCTTCCTCATCCTCCACCAAAGGAGGGTTCAGGGCTTAGCACCAGGGCACTTTCAGTGAGGTCGTGTTTTCCTTCTCATATGATCCAAAATGGTCTAAGCCTCCCAGAACTCCTTCCTTACTCTCAGGGAAGCTTTTCCAGGAAGCAGTCCTGAAGTTTAAGATAATGTGTCCTAGAGGACACAGGGACACAGGTAAGCCTCTCTTTTGGCCCAGAGGCTATTGACATGGCCCAGGCAGGCAACATGTTTATTATTGAAGGGTTTCTCAAGGTTGAAGGTGGGTTAGCACCTTCCTGATGGCCAACTGGGAGATGCTGCTTTTTCCAACTTTCCTGTACCCAAAGAGACACTGCACAGTTCCTTCCAGCAAAGACAGTTGCCTAAGGTCTGGGGTCCTGGAGCAGAGACTACCCAGCTTGACTGCTTTTATCTGAACTTTTGAGTCACTCTCTAAGAAGCACACTATTATCTCCTTTTATCTTCCTCTTGCTCAAAGAAAGGGCAGAATTAACTTTCTAAACATGACAGAGTGACTTTAACACCCAGGGCAGATAAAAGAGCCCTGCTCAGATGATTCCTCACCTTGGATGAGGGGGGTGTGATATAATGGCAATAAACTGGGAATGTAGCAAGGCCTGTTGGTTCAGGTTGTCCTGTGTGTCCCCTGTCTTTAGATGAGGGTATCCCTTTCCTCAAGGTTGGGAAGGGCACCTATGGAGGGAGGGTGGGTGGCCCACTATGGGAAGAAGGTCCTGGGTGTTGTGACCTGCTCCAGGGGAGGAGAGCAAGAGGAAGTCAAACATGATCTTCCTGCTTTGGCTGCTTCCACAAAATGCCAAGGTGCCATATTTTGGGGTAGCATGCTCTGACTCTCTGAAGACCTATAATTTTACCTCTTTCTTTTTAAAATTAGCACTATGGATCCCACAATTTATGGCTACCAATGAAATCCTTTTTCACTCTTTAGCTCTTGGCTGTGACCCTCAAATTAGACCAGATGCCAATCATGTTGGCTCTCAAAGAGAGGCAGGTTTTAAAAAAACAAAAAATAAAGTTTTAAAAGGTTGCTTTCGAGGGGACTACAAGCATCTTATCAGCCATCTTTAAACAGTTGGTAGTGATTTCCTGAGGCACTGAGGCTGCACAGGTTTAAAAAAGGATGTTAAGGGTTGTCTGTGCTATACCTAAACTAGGGGAGCTGGACCAAAGTTTTTTTAAAGAGAGAGGGATGCTAAAATGAAGAGAACAGGAGAGAGATCTGAGTTTCCTTCCCCAAGAATGCTGGGGAACTTAGAGTCCAATTCTCTCTGCAGCCTCCACAGAGCGGGGCAGGTTCTCGTGACCAGGAAGTAGTACCAATACCACCTGAGCAGCTGCCCCACTCTAGCCCCTACATTTGGTCTCCTCTGATCCTGCTTTACATGAGCAATTAGACTTGGAGGCCACCAGTGGCTAGTGGCCCATGGTCACCCAAAGCCTGACTCCACATGCCTCCCTTCAACCCATCTGCCTTTTTACAGACAAAGTGAAGAAGAGACACCACACAAAGGCAAGCAGCCTGATGTCTTCAGATACTGAACAGAAAAGAGACCCAAAGATCAACTGGTTTCTAAGTGTGTCCAAAGACCACCTGCATCAGGATCACCCAGAGAGCATGTTTAGAAATGCAGATTCCTGATCCCACCCACTCCCAAAGAAACTGAATTAGTTGGTGACTGGTATGTATCCCACATTTTGTATGTCATATATTTTAGTCCAAATGTCAAAAAGAATGGAGTACATTGCTTATCCTCTGTGGGCCTAAAAGAACTAGTGAGGGCAAAGCCAGGGTGGTCTCTAAATATTGCCCCTTAGGGCTCTGCCCACTCCACCCCACTGCTTCTGGGGCACAGATAAGGTGGAGAAATGAAACCAGCTTGGTAAACATATTTTGCTCTTCACCATCTGTTTATTGTTTTCAAGCCATTTGTTTGTTCTCATGAACTACTTTGGCTATTAAGGCCCCAAGGAGTAATGATTAAAGTCATATTTTGGACTTGGAACACCATAATTTAAATTATGACTTTGCTACTTCCTGGCTGTAAAGCCCTGAGTAAGTTACTTATCCTTTCTGTGCCTCAGTTTTATGATTTAAAAAATAATAGTATCTGAATAGACACAGGACACACCACCCCAAATAAGGCTATAAGAGACAAGAATACACCATCCCAAAACATGCTTTTTGGTCATCTTGATTATTTGAACCTGGTCATTTTGATAAACTGCCACTACAGGAGTTGCTATAAAAGTTATTCTTCTGTGTGAGAAATTGACATCTATGAAGGAAGTCTCTGTTTGAAAGGGTGTCTCCCAGGCTGCTCCAAGAAAAAAAGAATGAGTAGATTACTCAAGATTCAATGGAGGGGGCACCTATTTACATCTGTTCAACAAACCTTACATTGTATTAATGTGCTTTTCCTGACCATCCCACACCATTCTTTCTTTGATTCAGAAAATGATGGATTTGAGCCAAATATTTAGGGGGACAGGGGCAGAGGCAGGGGTGTGTACCATTCCTGAAGTTCTGCAATACCAGGTCAATGTGTGGCGTGGATGGAGCAAGCCGTATTCTATCTCCCTGCTCCAAAAATCCATGTAATGTATTCTCCTCATAAAGAGGACTATCAGATATTAAATCAATAAGAACAGATAGTACAGTTGATCTTAGCCAAAAAGCTGAGGAGCAATATAAGCCTAATGTTTAAACATGTCTTCAGGAACTTCTCTAGAATTTACTTTTCTATGGATGTTCTCCCCATGTATGTAGGAAGTGTACATGTTGATAAACTTCTGTTTTTCTCTTATTAATTAGTCTTTTTTGATAGGGAGTCCTTGCTAAGAAGGGTAAAAAGGAAATTATTTTTCTTTCCCTATTATTATTGTTGGAAGTGTTGTACTAATTAATACAAGTTGTGACATTTCAACTAAGACAGATTGTGAGAATTCAGATAGTAATACACATAGAGTTTTAAACAGAACCCAGTATGAGGTAAGTGCTCAGTAAGTGTAAACTGTCTTCCTTATTATTATTGGTTTCTCTCCTATGATCATTTCTAAAGATAGGAGGAGAGTTTAACTATGCATTTAGCTAGCATGGGTGTAATGCTGATGGACATTAACCCAGTTACAATCTTAGGTCATTAGTTGTTTATTCTCTCTCTTGGCCATCTCAGTCAAGGTCATTCACTGCCCTTGAGATTCTGCCCAGGTGCACGTTCAGTGAGGACTGAGCTTAGCTAGTACAGAACTCCATGAGGCAGGGGTGTGGTAGAAACCTAATCATGCCTCTGTAACTATGCACAATGTCATTCTAAGGTATTCTTCCTTCAGTTAGTATAGAAGCAAAGGAAAATTTCCCCTCTGCTCTCTGCAAGTTTGCTAGAATAAACTACACGCAAAGATTAAATAGGAGAAAAGGTATACTATAGTTTATTAATGTGAAAAAGGGGGAAATCATTGCATAGAGGAAAAAATCACAGGAGTGCATGACCACCCACCAGCCCAGCATCATTCAGAAATATATACCACTTTTCCAATAGAGGAGGGGGAAGAATGGGAAATGGAAATAATCTTGAGGGGTATAGTGGATTTTTAGGGGAACTCCTTGGGTTTTGAGAACATACAGTGGCCTGGGGACAAAGTCCATTTAGCCAGCAAAACACTCACGATTCTTAAGTGATTCTCTATGGAACTGAAATAGAGGAAAAAGTGGGACTAGAAGTGTGGGACTAAACAGAGAGCTTTTGTCCTCTATTCCAGTGACCAAAAGTGAGACAAAAGTCAGTCCAGGTGTGTTGACAGACTTCAGTCTTTCCTCCTGCAATATGAGTTTAATTAATGAAAGCTCTCAAAAGGACCTCAGGTAATTATTTTCCTCCTCAGGGGTCCAGACTCTGAACCGACAAACCTTGCAGGAAGCCTCTTCTTGAACTGGGAGAGGGAGAAATGAGGGAAGGTCATACATACTTGGATTCTGGGGTACGACCTCAGGTCTCTCAGCATGTCAAAGTACATGCCTTTGGGATACTATTTTTTGAGCCCCAACACTAGCTTTTCAATAGCATCAGAGGTGCTTTTAATACTTCCTCCCCAGACAAAAATCAAAGCAGTATCTACTAAACGAGGGCACAGGCCCCTCAGGGAAGAAACCACTCAGACCTGCCCCCTACCAGATTTGACCACCTCACCAAAATATCCATGTTAGTGACCCTCCGACTGGAGATCAATGCTGAGATCAATCCAGCACAACTTGCTGCAAGAAATGGAGAAACTAGATTTCCTGAGCATTTATAGCATGAATCTTGTCTTTTTGAAAGAAGATGACATTAAGAAGTGGTAACTACCAAATCCAAGTCTGTTATTTAAATAAAGAGCAAGCATGAGTTGTCAGGGATCTGAGTGTGCTGAAGTATGTCCTAGAAATGAAAATCACTTTAGATAATCACTCTTTTTGCTATTAGGAGAACTCACGAGGCTCACATGACACCTGGTTGGAAAGTCATCAAGACTTCTGAAGCATGTCATGTTACAGTGTTCCTCTAGCAGAACTACCAGACCACCCTGATGAAGCATCATGAGCCCCTGAGATGTTGTCTGCTTATTCAACAAGCATTCATCCTAGCATGGTCTTGGGACTGGGTGCCACAGAAGATGCATGAAATTCTGTTTTGCTTGACCACTTGTTACCTGTCTGACTTGGAATAAATAATAAAAATCTCTTTGAGGTTCAGGTCCTCATCTGGGTCATAGCGAGTGAAATACTTAACTGTATAATAATACTTAACTGTAAATAAATTTCCATGGCTAAAAGTCACAGAAAAAGCATGATTCAGGAGCTTTAACACCCATGGGAACTCTTATCTCACAGAACAGGTATGAGCACAAGTGTGCCCCGCAGCCTGGCTTCTTCTTTCTGTTGACCGTAACAATATGCGACAAATTGTGACAGGCAAATATGCAACACCAAGGACCATCCTGTGTGCCTCCTTTACATCAGTGAGAAAATTTTCCTCACTGTCCACTCCCACCCTACCAGACTTCTCCTCACACCTCATTGGCCAGAACTATATCACATGACCACGTCTGAGCCAATCACAGGTGACACATTACATGAGTTGCTTGGACTTCAGTGCTTATCCATCAGCTGAGGACAGAATCACTTTTCCTGAGGACAGGGTGATAGAAAGGAAGACAAACTCCCAAACAAAAGCCAGGCCTCTGACAAGAAGAAAGCAATAGCTGGCTGGTATGTGGGCCGCCAACTGTATCTACTACACCTGCCAACCAAACTCTGGTGACGAAATTAAATCATGAATGAAAATGGCCTACTATAGAACCTGGCACATGAGCATAATAATAACATTTGACATTTTTAGGACTTATGATGTGACAGGCATTTTTATGAATTATCTAATTTAATTAGTACCCTAGGAGGTAAGCATCATTATTATGCCCAGTCTAGAGATGAGGAGATCAGAGCACAGGTAGGTTAATTAAGTTGACCAAGGCTAGAGTCTGAATTTAAACTCAAGTAATCAGACTTGAAAGTCCTGCTCTCATGTATTTCTCTCAGATTTATGGCACTGAAATGTTTTTCAAATGCATCCCTCCAATCCTTCCCTAATCTCAAGAAATGTATAAATTTGAGGCTTCATGGGATTAACCCACAAGAGAAACAGGAGAATAACATGAGACAGCCACTGGTAAAATCCTAAGTGGTAACTAGAGGAAAGATGGAGCTAATAGGGTGAGCACTGAGCCCAGAGAAAGACAGTGGGGAGAGAGGGGTGAAGGCTACAGGGCCTAGGTCTTGGTGCAGGTGCGAGTTTGGGAGGCAGTAAAGAGCACACCAAGCTAGAGTGACAGCTTATGTTTTCTCGAAATAAAAATCTACTCTTCTGTAACTTATGAAAAGGGAAATGGCTTTGGAATCTGTTAGTTGGAAAAGTGGAGAAGCAGTTCAGAGGTTCAATTGTATTCAGCTTTAGGAGAACTTCAGAGTCTGCTTCACTCATGAAACCATGGGCTCCTGAGCTGTGTTACAGTGGACTTTCTGAATCAGAAAACATTTGTTCCAAGGAAGGCCAATCCCATGGGTAAACTCTAGAATTTTCCTAGCATTCTTTTATACCTACTGCCTATCAGCCTCAGTCTATAGTGTTATGAACTTCCAAGAGAAGTTTAATCTGGTAGACAAGGCCTAGAATTTCCCCCCTAAAATCAGGGAAACATCTCCTTTTGTAGATTTGGGTGGGTAAAGGATAATGCTAGGGTTCAAACTCAAGGTAAGTATGCACATATCCTCATTTCTTACCTCCCCTCATAAGATTATCTCTCTCTGCCCACAGTATGGGTGCTCAAGTCTTCCAAATAACTCCAGAGATTTGAACCTAACCTCACATTCTTATAAAAAAAAAAAGTCAGAAAAAGCTTTGGAATGTTGGATACCAGGAAATAATTCCCAGAGGAATTTGACCTAAAGAAGAGGATTTCTCTTTGTATTTTATATCACTTCCTGTTACACCAACTTTAGTGTCAAGGACCTTCAGGAACTTACTATAGTACAATACTACTCTGGGTAGTATTTTATGTCCTGTTTAAATCAAAGTGAGGCATCTGTATCCTATTTAGAGTCTTGTCTGTTAACCGCTTCTAATTCTTGTTAATCATCCTTTACTCTGTCTGGTCTTAATATTTCTTTCCAGATTCCTCTGCAGTTGGACATCAGGCATCAGTTATCTTTCTAGGTTAGTGAAACAGAATCAAGTTGAGAAAGGATGGTCTTTGGCATCAAATCTCAGCATTGTCATTCATTGCTGGTCACTCAATGCTCAATGCCTGTGACCTGGGACTGAAATTCTAAAGCAAGGACCTTGTGTACAGGACAGTGCAAGGTAAGCTCCATCCAGACAGGGGTTTAAAAAAGAAAAGGAAGAGAAAGGAGAAGAGGAGAAAAAGGAGAAAGAGAGTAAGAAGGAGGGGGAGAAGAAGAGGATGGCCATCTAGATCATTGTCTGGCACATAATTCATGTTTTAAGTGATAGTTTCTTCTTCTCTGTTCTTTTCTCTTTAAAGAAAGGGGCAGGAGAAGTTCAAATATAGTCAAAGTGAATGAGCATAGTTTTCCTGATGACGTATTATGCCACTGAGTTGCTGTCTGACCTAGAGTGACTCCTTTCACCTTCTCTGGGTCTCATTTTCTCATCTTCCAAAAGAGCAGGTTGAGTTTAATACTTTCAAAATCACCTGTATATTTAAAATTCCATGTATATATTAAACTGTGTCATTCCCCAAGGTCTAAGTCACAGGTATTCCCCAAATTCATTGCTACATCCAGACTCCCTAGATATCTCCCTCAACTTGGTGTGGTTCAGTTTCTGCCCTTTCAACTGTACGTGCAGAATCCCTCCTGTTTCTTGTGCAATGGCTGCTGTCTAAGATTAACAAGTACCTACTGACCACTTAGGAAGGAGGTATGGCAGGGACCCAGTGATAGTGATCTCCAAAGGACCAAGCTAGACTACTAGCAGTTCAATCAAAGCCACTAAGAGCAAACAAGTCAAATGGAAAAGAAAGTAAGGTTAGCTCACACTGTGGCTTACTAACTGTGTACCTCTGAGACCCGGAGGTTCCTCAGAGCCCCTGGCAGCGGAGAGGGAGGGGAGGCAGAAATAGAGGGATCTAGCCCTGCTTCACCAGAACCTGTTCACCTCTAACTCAATTACTTCCTAGGTTTCTGCTGGGGGAGTTTACTGGCTAGAAGGAAAAGAAAAAAGTTAAAAATCAACAATATCATCCTACCCTCCTTGGAATGATTTCTATATGCTTGGATTCAGCAATTTCACTTTCAATAAGTTTTTCAAAGAAAATAATTATGGATATGTGAAATTTTTAAGAACATCCATTATGTTATGCTTTACATTATTTGGTGAAAAACTGGAACCACCAGCAAGAAAGAAAAGTGGTTGGATAAATATTGTGTCTCCAAACATGCTATACGGGAAGTCCTATATATCATAGAAGACATGTACTTACTATGGAAAGAAAATGTTCACACAATATATTACTAAGTGGAATGTACACAAGCACATGCACACACACGCACGCGCGCGCACACACACACACAGAGGCTGCCTTTAACATCTCCTTTTGTATCATAGGAGGACCTTCGGGGAGACTCCAAGTGGAACACCACTGTGCAGTCGACCTGTGGTATTCACCTGTCCTTTGTCTCATACACCAGTGCTCTCTCTTGCATGGCTTTTCTGCTGCCACTATAAGAATAAGCAGGTCCATGCCACTTTTCTCCCACCAGATGCTTCTATTTCTGGTACATAAGGACTCTGCTGAGTTCTTGACAAAAACAGGAAACTCTGAGCCGTGTTTTTCTTTGATTCTGAAGCACCCCAGCATGTTCGCAGAGCTACAGTCTTTCTTACATGGTTCCATCTATTTCTGGCCATCATCCTCTATCAAATCCAACTCTTCAGCAAGAATGGAGCCTTTTAAGCTGCTTTCTGCTTTCACTTTCCCCTCCTCCCACAAAAACCTCCTCACTATTCATCAGTTTATAACAATAAACATGTGCATGTACATAATTGGAGACAAACCAATAATGGAATGTGTCTTGAGATTGGAAAAGTATGATAGAATAACAGACTCCCCCACTCCAAAAAAAAATCCACATCTTACTCCCTGGAGCCACTGAATGTGCTTTCTCATATGGAAAAAAGCGACTTTGAAGATGAAGATGAAGGATCTTCATGGAGAAAGATTATCCTGCCTTACCCTGGGAGGCCCAGTGTAACCACAAGAGAGAGGTGAGAGGGATAAAGTCAAAAAACAGGAGATGTGTCCCTGGAGGTAGATGCTGAACTACTACTGCACTTTGAAGGTAAAAGAAGAGACCACAAGCCACAAAATGCCACCCACTTCATTCATTCCAAGGGATGCCAGCAGTTGGAAAGGTCAAGGGATCTGGTTCTGACCTGGAATTTATAGAAGGAATAGAGCCCTGCTGCCTTCCTGATTTTAGAACCCTAAGACTCATTCAGATTTCTAACCTCCAGAGTGGTAAGGTAATAAATCTGTATTATTTTAAGCCATGGAATTTGGGGTTCTGTGTTGCAGCAGCAACACAGGGAACTAATACAAGAAGGCAAGATGTTGTTGTTTATTCTAGGAAGAGCCAACCTATCCCATTGTATAATAATGGAGTGACAGTAAAAATTTTTTCCTTATATATATATTTCTTACCTTTATTCAAATGATCATATAACTTTTATAATAAAATAAGAAATTATTTTTTAATAAAAGAAGGCTCTAATGAGATACTCAAGAAGCTTCTAGAAGGGAGGTAGCCTGGAATCTGGAGTTTGATTCCATCAAACACCTGATTCCATCAGGCTTAGGGAGAATGAGAAAGAGTCAAAGAGGAAACACTGGCATTGAGTCTGGAATGTCTCTGATGTCTGTTGATTTATCAAGGGCCACAATGTTCAGGAACTCTAAACTGGTGGTTAAAACAGTGCTCAGGAGCATTAGGTTTCCCCAAAAATAAACTGAGAAGAAAAAATTTAGAAGTGAGCAGGAACAGAAAGAATTTTTAATAAAAGCTGAGAAATAAATTCAGTAGGAAAGAAAAGAAAAATCAAGATAATGCATGAAATGAAAGTGAATACGTGGACACTATAATAATAAAAAGCAGCTTCTTTTACAAATCTGGCCCAACCTGAGCAAACATGTGATGAAGGGGGATTTTACAGCACCTCTGTCTAACAGGCTGTGTATGGTTTTCCACCAAGACCTCCCATCCAGGCCTTCCCTAGAAGTAGCTTTTTCTGCAGACTTTTCCTAACCCTTCCTTTCCTGGAAAAAGTACATCTTTCCTCTAAAAACAACTGTCATAGACACATCATTCTGCCACTGTCATAAGGAAAAAGGAAGGAGGCACATTGTACAATCAGCCATGCCCAATAGAGATATTATACAAACCACATATATAATTTTTAATCTGCTGGTGATCTTATTAGGAAATAAAGTTAAAAAAACAAAGAAAATTAATTTTAACAATATATTTTACTTACTACAGCCAAAATATTTCAACATGTAATCAAAATTTAAAATGTGTTAATTTTACTGTTTATTTTGTGCTAAATCTTTAGAATTCAATATATATTTTCTACTTAAAACACATATCAATTCATATTAACCACATTTCTAGTGCTCAATAGCCACTTCTGTGTCGTAGCTACTATACCAGACAGTACAGTTCTAGACTAAAAGAAACTAAAGAGACTGTATTAATCTGTTCTCTGTCACTATAACAAAATCCCAAAACTAAGTACCTTAATTTTAAAAAGAAGTGATTTAGCTTAAGGTGGTGAGGTTCAAGTGCATGTAGCCAAAGGTGAATGGCAGGCATCACAATGGTGGGAGTACATGCAAGAGGAGGATAGCATGCAGAAGAAAGGAAGCCAGAAAGCAGGAGGGGTCAGGCTTACTCTTTCACAATAACCTCTTCATGGGAACTAAATCAGAGTCCCAGTACAACTACCTTAATTCATTTTGAGGGCAGCATCCTCAATGACCTAAGCATTTCTACTAGGCCCACTTCTTAGAGGTCCCCCCACCTCTCTCATTACCACACTGGACACCACAAGTCTCCAATATGCAAACCTGTGGGGGAACAAACTACTTTGGAACTGTAGCAGAGACCTAATGACCCCATCAATGGGTGATTCTAGTCCAGATCCAGTTCTGAAGAAGAGGCGTCAAAGGCATTCTTAGAGCAAATGAAAACACATGAAGATGTTTTAACAACTGGAAACATTTGATTATGGACTAAATGACTGGAAACATTTGGTTATGAACCAGTTATTTGATATTTGTATAGAATTATTTTTAGTATAGATGAGATGTTATAGGTCTGTGGGAGATTGTCCTTACACTCAGGAGATTAAGGCTGAAGTATTTAAGAGTAAAGTGGTGTGCTGTCTGAAAATTATTATTGAAAAGAACATAAGAATATTCTTTTTTCCTTTTTTTCTTTTTCAGTGCTGGAGTCGAATCCAGGGTCTCACACATGTTAAGCAAGTACTGTACCACTGATTCACACCCTAACCCTTGAAAAGAATTCATAAAAGAAAAAAAGGCAAATATGGCAAACTGTTCATTATTGAATCTAAGTGGAGGGTAGGTGGATTTCTATGTACCTGGGCTATTCAGTTTTCCATTTCAGTGGCAATAATACCTGAGATGAGATGAACAACTTAAAAGGAGGAGAGATTAATTTTGGCTGATGGCTTCCGAGGTGTCAGTCAGCTGGCTCCATTGCTTTTGAGCCTATGATGTTCTAGGCAGAACATCATGGCAGGGGGCACGTGGCCTACCAAAGCTGCTCACCTCATGGAGACGAGAAGCAAAGAGAGAAAGAGGCCAGGGTCCTGCTTCCCCTTCAAGGGCATGCCCCTCAGTCACCTAACTTCATCCAACTAAAATGTCCCCCCTTTTCCTAAAGATTCCATCACCTCCCACTAGTGCCACAGGATATGCACCAAGTCTTTGGCATATAGGCCTTTGGGAACATTAAAGAAGCAATTTCCACTTCTCTGTCTGAAATTCATCATAAAAATGGAGAAACATACAGACACAAACACATGCACGCACACACACACACACACACACACACACACATTTTTGCCAGAGAAACTCCATTTCAAACAGGGACATTATATCTGTGATAGGTTTTTAATCCGCTGAAATAGTTGTGCTAATTTTTTTGGAGTAGAATATTTATGGAGAAAGTAACATGGTCAGTAGTAAGAATACTAAACTTGAAGAAAAACGATCAAGTTTCTGCTTCTAAGTTTACATTTTCTAGTTAACTTACTTGAGTAACCCTCTTTTGGAGTACTTCAGTTTCCTTGTGTATTTATACACACAAACATACACATACGTGTACATGCATATTTAAAACCTGAAATGGCTGCACACTGGACAACGTGAGTCTTTTTAATGGGAAATTTAAATGCCTTAACGGCAGGTTCACTCTTTAGGAATTTCAGGCCTTGAACTGGTAAGTGAGGCAGGTATTTTTGCTGTGGGGGGGACAATCCAGTTCTATCATTTCTGTATCTGTCGACCCTGTTCACAGTCCTGGCATCCTGGAAAGAGAAGGGCTGTCTAAACTGTGTCTCCAGCCACATTGCACCTGAGCCCTGGTGGGAAAGCCTTTTGCCCTGCACAGTTGTCAGCTTTCAGAGGCCATGGGCTGAACTGTACAGAAAGACTGATCAGGAAGGTGGGTCATTTATATCTGGAAATGGCTCTAAAACTATGAAATGACAAATAGTATCTGGAAGTAGAAACGTCCAAATGATGGGAGTGAGGAATCGTCTAAGAGGACAAAGAACATTTCACATTTAGAAAAATATTTGTCCTCAGGACACCAAAGAATAAAATGAAGAGAAGGCAGAAATGTCCAGTACACACTTGCCCAAAGCTGTCCTAGTCTCAGAGAAGCTAGACCATTTTCAAGCACCGAAGGAATGAGTAAGAAAAACTCCACTAACTAGACTAAAGGCCCCAGGAGTTCAAGGATCATGCCTGTGTTCTCACTAGAAATCAGCGGCGTCACAGTTGGATTTTTTTAATTTGTTATTTGTAGTTATACATGACAGTAGAACGTATTTTAGCAAATTATAAATACACAGAGTGTAACTTATTCTATTTAGGATACTACTCTTGTGGTTGAACATGATTGGAGTTACCCTGGTCATGTTTTCAAATACAAGACTAGGAAAGTTATGTCCAATTAACCCTGTCTTTCCTATTCCCCTTCCTCCTCCCTTCCCTTTGTTTTCCTTTGTCTGATTCATTGGATTTCTATTATTCCCCACCCCAACCTCTCTTGTTTTGAGTTAACATCCATAAATCAGGAAAAAACATTGGCCTTTGGGTTTGGGAGATTGGCTTGTTTCACTTGATATTCTCCAGTTGCATCCATTTACCAGCCATTATTTCATTCTTCTTTATGGCTGAGTAATATTCCATTGTGTATATATATATATATTTTCTTTATCCATTCATCCATTAAAAGACCTAAGTTGTTTTTATAGTGTGGCTATTGTAAGCTGAGCTGCTATAAATATTGAGATGGCTGTATCACTGTAGTATGCTGTTTTTAAGTCCTTTGGGTATAGACCAAAAAGTGGGATAACTGAGTCAAATGGTGATTCCATTCCAAGTTTTCTGAGGAATCTTCATACTGCATTCCATAGTGGTTTCACCAATTTGCAGTCCCACCAACAATGTGTGAGAGTGCCTTTCTCCCCACATCCTGACCAGCAATTGGATTATTTTGTGCAATGCCAGAGTCAAGCATAGAATACAGATCTTTTGTTCTAAGACACAAATCTCAAAGTTCATTTGTTATCCTAAAACATAAACACTGGGCAAATGAAAAAATAACCGTCTGCCTCAGAAAATCTATGCTAGTAGGTTCCACTTTTAATTCGACCCAAGATTTTAATATTTTTTGATGAGGTTACACTGGCCTTGCCTCCCTGCTTCTTTTTTATATTGTGAAGCCTTACTTTCTTGCCTATTACTTAATCCCAAATCCTGAGATCCTTCCTCCTTTCCTATCCAGGTAACTCCTATAGCACTTTTTTATTTCCCTGAGTCTGCATCTTTGAACTCCTTTGGCACTGAAAATGTATACTCATCACACATATCTGAATGGGTGCCCATACTCATGGATACATGCAAACACGCACCTGTACAGACCCACACAGAGGAACCCTATACCTAGGCCCAAAGCTCCTTAAATTACCCTTGAAAAATCAAGTTCTAATCAGTCACCCCAAGACTCATAACCTTATGACATCTTGTTTAACTTCTCAAGTTTGGGCCAACTGGTGTGAAGCAAGCAAATATGCTGTTTAAAAAAGAAAGAAAGAAATATGATCTACAGAATGTCCTTAAGAATACAGAGTTTTGTAGTGTGTTTCTATTTTTTCACTTCCAGGACAAACATTAATGGAAGATTCTTTCAGACTGCTTTGCTAAACTTATCTATAATTAGCAGCAGTGCTTTCAGGAAGTATGCGAATCTTCAAAGGTAGTTTTCTTCTTAGCAGGTCATGATTTGCTCCTACAATCATATGCTTAGGTTTAATAAACACTTGCTTCATGTATATATTTAAAAAATAGTAAGCTTCCTCACATACCTCTGGTTTTACTAGCCTCTCCAAGTATGGAGTGTGGATGAGTGACATTTTACTGCATCACGTGTCTAATTGAAGAGCAGTCAAAACTAAGCCAGGTGA
The DNA here is from genome assembly GCF_047511675.1 of Marmota flaviventris. NCBI lineage: Eukaryota > Metazoa > Chordata > Mammalia > Rodentia > Sciuridae > Marmota > Marmota flaviventris. The sequence goes on along the minus strand of NC_092499.1, from coordinate 87,617,343 downwards.
AAATTATCAGCTACCAACTAGAGCACAGCTGGGTAGCCCAAGGTCTCAGAGATGAGTGACTGGTCCAGGGTATTAAGCAAAGAAACAAAGAAATGAACCAACCTAAATACAGTGTGTTTCTTAAAAACTGAGGGAAACTCTGCAAAACTTCAAGTCTGATGACCCCTGACCCCTTTCTAGGTCCTGACCCTTTTGGACTGTGGTGGGGCATCCTGGCTAGTGCAGTTCCTAGGAAGAAAGGAAGCAAGGAGATAGAACTCCGAGACCAACTCCGAGAACTTCTGGCCTGCCCCAAGTTCACAGCAGTCCTGATTAACGTCCTCAGAAATTATCTTCTCAGACAAGCTATGAAATCAAAAGATTGTTGGTATTTATAAAGTAAAAATATAAGTGTACTTTGAGTTTTCATGTCTTATTCCCAGATTTAAAAACAAAACAAAACAACAATAACAAAAAAGACATACTGGAATCATCATCAGTAGAATCATCATCACTAGAATTCCTGTTAGGAGTCTAGCCAGGAACTTGGCTCCCTCAACCTCAAGACCATGTACAGCTCAGAGCAAGAGATACAATGGAGATAATTTCTAGACACAGAAAATTTCTACAAGCCAAAAAGAAAAAGGAAAGAAAAAAAAAAAAAGCTTACGTGGCCTTCTGCCTTTTTTAAATGAGGAAAAATAATTCAGCACAGAGAGAACGTGTAAAAAATCAACTTATGTAATGTGAATCAATTACAAAAGTTAATCAGGCTTTCATATAATACCGGCTGGAAACCAGGAAACGAGACTAAGAAAGGCAAAGGCCAATGCTTTCCCACCTATGACATAATCCTTTCAAGTAAAACTAGACACTCTTTTGGTCAGAAAGCCAGGCTGGGTTTTGAAGAGGTGATGCAATTCTGTATTTACTACTGACTCACCCTGTGGCACTTATCTCTGGGCCTTGGGGAGGACCTCTGTGAGTAATGAACGATGAGCGGGAAGAGGAACTAACCTGTCCACTAACATCTTAGGAAAATTAGGAAGGTTTGGAAACTTCCCACGCTATAGCCCTGTAACTCTGGACCTGCCGGTTGCAGTCAATCTTCAGTTGTGAAAATTTAGTTTGATCTATTTCCAGAAGTTTCTCACCACCCTAAATCTTCTCCAAGAAATCAGTCCCCCTTTAGATGTCCATGGGGTAGTCTCAGAAATCTGGATTCTTCCCAGTCATTCCCAGGATGGGGTCTACTTCTTAAGGTCCACACAGAGTTGATAAGACCATCCTGTATCCTAAAGTGAGTGCTGAGGTCTTTAAGAAACAGCTTGATTTCTGTGGTTTTCCAGAGGTGTTAAAAATGACAGGAATAAAAGGAACTTAGTAAACTAGAAATTGATTCCCTGAGTTTTGTCCTCTGTTAGAATGTTATTGCTTTCTGTTTGATAAGTACCTGTAATTACAGCTATGCCTCTCATGAAGTACAAATGAGAATAATTGCAGATAAGACAGGAAAGGGGTGTTTCTCTCTTCCCCTCCAGACGGACTTTATGCCAAGCAATAAGCACAAAGTATCTTTAAGTGTGGCTGACCCTCCCATCAAAGTGCAATCCTGCCTGGATTCCAGGGAACACAGTTTGATGTACTTTCTCTGCAAAATGAGCAACTTTGGTTCAGTGAGGAGTGAAATTTTGAAGACGAGGGACTAAAAGGATTTTTGTTTTAGACAGTTTTTCAAAACCTTAATTTTCTTTAGCTCTGGTCCTATTTGTGTCACGCAACAATGACTTACTGTTTTGAAAGAGCTGCATCTGCCAAAAACATGGGGCCTTGAGAGCCTGATTCAAAAGCCACCCCTGACACTGAGAAACTTACCCTAGATATGGGAGATGCCCAACCTTACTAAAGTTACAGCATACAAAATGTTGGGACTGTTGTCATTCTCAGGCAACTCAGCTCCCTGCGGCTAAGTCACTAAGACAAAAATACAGGTTTTTTTTTTTTTTTTTTTCAGGGGGGAAAAGAAATCTTTCACCAGCGGAAGAAGTCAAGTGGGTCACAATTAAATAATTTTTCAGTAATGTGGACCTGATATGCTTCTTTTTAGCAAAGCTAGAAAGTTGATAAGCATGCATTTCCTTATATTTCCTTATATCTTGTCCCTGTCTATCTTAGAGGCATCCTTGCATAATTTACCATCTGACCCTTCCTTTGTATACCTCAGGGTTTGGGGCAGGACGTAGTATGCACTCCAGGGCTGTCAGAGCTACCAGGATTCCACTTTAAATAAAAGATAAAATAAAAATTGGCTCTCAAATGTCCTGAAAGAGTAAAAGGAACACCAATGGAGTAGTAATAAATAGAAGTTTATATGTCCCTTGAGAGTCCCTTCAGAGGGGCTAAAGACCAAGAATATTCAGGATCACTGCTGGCCCACGCCAGTGGCACATGACTGTTGAGGAAGGAGGATCTAGAGTTCAAAGCCAGCCTCAGCAACTCGGTGAAACCCTGTCCCTAAAACAAATATATTAAAAAAAAAAAGGAGGCTGGGGATGTGGCTCAGTGGCTAAGCTGCCCTGGGTTGGATCCCCAATACTAAAAAAAAAAAAAAAAAAATTGGACCACTAAGTCAAGGACCTCCAAGCATGTGAGTCATCCTGTATTGACAGCAAGGCAAGTGAGGGCACCTCTCCCTTCAGTGCCAGACCTGAGTAGGCTGTGAGCAGGTAGGGAGGGCAACAAGGTAGGAGAATGCTGAGAACCCTGGGTGTCTGAGCTATGACGGGAAAGAATGAATGGTGTTGGCTGGGATCTTGAGAGACTGGACAAAATAGTCTGGGGAAAAAATATTTGAATTTATTTCTGCACCTCAGAAAAATATTCTCATCTGTTCAAAGTGGATTTTGAGATTGGAGCAAAATTCTAATAATAGCTTGGTCGTGAGAATATTTTTAAGAATATGAAAATAAGCTAAAACCCTCTTCAAATATACCTTAGTAAATAAAACTTCTTGGTTTGTCATTAGAAAACCCTAAGGAAAAAATATTTGGATCACTTAATCTAATAATGTCCCATTTTTTATAGGAAAAAAATCAAAACCCTCAAAAAAGGAATCATGGAGAAGAGATTATAACTAGAACATGTTTCTCTCTCTCTCTGTCACACACACACACACACACACACACTCACACTATGGTACCTATCCTATGAGAACTGATAGATTAAACTAGCATGGCCCCCACTAACATATTCATAACACACTGACGACATATCTACTTTCACTTTTCAAATAACTTGAAAGTGAAAACTTGGGGCAAGGCCAAAGCAAGTCTAAGTTTATGGTTCCTTTTCTCTCAACCAATAGCCAAATCATTTTTTAGGAGCAATTCCAACTTGAGCTAGGCAAGGAATAGCTTGTAAAGAGGCCAAAATCCTCACCCCATCTCAGACTTGTACCACATAGTTGATAAGACAGCTAAAGGTTTAGCACTTCACTGAAGACCATGAACAACCGGAGTTGGTGACCATCCTCTCTGCCTCCCTCAGCACCTCATGACAAGTAATAACCAACAAGCTCAAATTGGGTACAAAATTTAATACAGCATGAGTGAGCAGTGCAGCAAAGGGGACAGCTGGGTTCCAGAATCACACTGATCTGGAGCCCAGATTCACTTCTCACTAGATACCCGTTCTTGCACAAGCAACTCAACCTTTCTCAGCCTCAAGTTCCTCATCTATTAAGAAGGGACAAGGACAATGGCAAATCATCAAGAAGCTGTTTGCGAGGATGAAGTGAAATATACAATAGGTATTTTTGGCACAGTGCTCAACCTGTAGGAGATAGTCCATAGACTGGTGCAGATAATCATGAGGGATTTTAAGGAAACAGAAAGTACAAAGAAAAAAGTTTTTTAAAAAATTGTTTGATCATAGGCTCTAACTCTGCCTTTTGACAAAATTTAACCTGTAACTCAGCCCTTTTTGGTTTCCTTGTTTATTTGTTCTTGCCATCTACTAATTTTGCCTAATAGTCTGCTCAACTTTCCTCCATCGCCAGAGGTTGCCAGGTGCTTTCTAGCCAGCTCTCTGAGTATAAGGACCCCAAGTTCAAGTCTGGCATGGAAGCATTAAGACTTGTCTGTGGTTCAGAGTGTGCATTTCTGATTCACTGAATTGACATCTGGTTGGACAGTAGGGACTGCCTTTTTGCCCCTTTAAATTAGATCCTCTGATCTTAAATGACCCTTTCAAGCCCTTAATTTGTTTTGTTCTTTTTTTTTTTTTAAATGGATTTTATTATTTTAAAAGAGCAGTTTTAGATTCCCAGCAAAATTGATTTGAATACAGAGGTTTCCCACATTCCTTCTTTTTCCACAGGAGCACAGCATCCCCCATCACCAGCACCCTTACCAGAATGGTACATTTGTTGCAACTGATGACCCTACATGGACATATCATGGTTTACTTTAGGATTCATACTTGGTGTTGTGAATTCTCTAAGTTTGGGTGGGATGTTCAATGACACGCATCTACCAATGTCCTACAAAGTAGTTTCACTGCCTTGAAAATCCTTTCTTAGAGCCTCCAGTTCTAAGATCCTGTGTGTATGGCACCCCACCACTTGGCAAGCCCTCATTTCCCATCTGGCTGCTCTCCAGGTGGTCATCTTTCATCCTCCTCCTTAAAGCACAAGGAGGGACAAGGATCTACAAAAACAGGAAGCCACCAACTCTCCTGGAACCAAGAAAGAGCACTTTGTCTTTCAGGAAGGAGCAAACCTAATTGCTGGGGTCCACAGATCCAGGAGGTACAGTATGTAGGACCAGGGAAGTTATAGGAGCCCTGAGTTCTATTAATTTCTTTTAAAATCAGACAGCAACAACAACAAAAAAGAATGTGATAATAATGAGTCTGTAATAATCCAGTCTGTGTTATATTTATCTTTATTCTAACAGTTATAAAATATAGTTTAGAAATTATTTTGGAAGAAGGGGCATGAAATGTCAAAAATTGCACTCCTACTGAGTTTAAACAGGCTTTAAAGGGTGGTGAGGGATCCTAGGACATGTCCCACAACTGTCCCCTACACATTTACTTTCTCTTGGTTACAAAGCAAAAGTCACATTGATTTTAACTTTTAAGAGGATTTGTTAAACAAGCACCAATACTGATTATATATAACTTGTTTATTTCACGCACTCATCATAAATCTAGCCCATTTCTTCACACCCCCAACCCAAATACAAACTAATGACGTCAAAGCCACTAACAGCACAGCAGGATCACACCTGCATGGTCCAAATTAAGATCCAGCATGAGGTAAGTCCCTCTGGGAAGTCTCGCTTCTGGGACACTTGCAAATCACACATAAACGGGCAGAGATTACACTTATCACAACATATGGCAATGGTTTTTGCTGATTAATTAACTCAAGATCAGTGATGCAGAACACTTGCTTGACATCTAGTCAAGAGCTGGTCACAGTCCATACTTGAGAGCCTGTCATGCAGACTTCTTCAGCAGTACACTGTTTCGAGTCCGGCCTTTTTACTTTGATGCAAGGAACAGAAAAAACTAAAACAATAAAAAACAAAGAATGTGGTATTTTCTTTTATAGCAAATTTGCCATCACCCATGGATATGGATGCTAAGAAATTATTTCTACCAAAATGTTTGAGTCTGTTGCAAACTAGACGGGGTTGCTGGCCAGTCCTAACCCATACTATACAGCAAATTGAAGCTTTGTTTTTTAATCTGTGCATTTCGAATGCCCACAATGCTCTCTCACATGTGATGTTATTATTTGTGAAACACAAATTCTAGTCACAGAAAACAGAGGGTGAGATACACCCTCCTCAGTCTGTCTCTGAGTGCCCTGCTTCTCACCTCCCAAGCCAGACAGCACAAAAGAACAAAGAAGATAGATTATTCGAGGACCCCAAATTCTACTTTCATAAGGCTGCTTTCTGCCCATGGAAGTATGGCTCCCTATTACCATGACAAAGAATCAGACCGAATAAAAAAGATACTTAAACCTGTGTGTGATGCATAAGATTGCACTTTGGCACAGGGATAGGGGGATGGAGTACTGGGAACTCTACTGTCAAAATCAAGTGGTGAGCCGGGCACTGGTGGTGTACACCTGTAACTTCAGTGGCTTGGGAAGCTGAGGCAGGAGAATCACAAGTTCAAAGCCAGCCTCAGCAACAGCGAGGTGCTAAGCAATTCAGTGAGACCCTGTCTCTAAATAAAATACAAATTAGGGGGCTGGGGAGTTGCTTAGTGGTTGAGTACCCTTGAGTTCAGTCCCTGGTTCAACCACGCCCTCCCCTACAAAATTCAAGGGGTGAAACGCTTGTGAATTTTGCATAAAATGGTTTACTTTAGGCTTTCTTAAATATGAGTAAATATGACTTCTTTTAGGAAAAACAATTTCTTGCAGACCTGAAGGGTTCATCTGCAGATGAACCCCAGTTTGAGAAACATCCACCCACATTAAATTGCAATGATTTTCTCTGCTGCATCTCTTGCAAGTTAGTCTATTAACATTCAGGAGTTTTCATTTCAATACTATGCTCATTACAGTACTTTTTTGACTGCATATTAAATTAAACAGTTTTTTTTAATTTTTTTACACAGAAAACCACATCCTTTGGCTGGTCCTGGTCATTTGAATCTTTCTACGAACTCTTTTTTCCCAGCTTTTACCTATGTTATCTTTGTAGGTGTTAAATTATTAAGCAGACCGAATGCAGCAAGGTGCTGGGTACACAATAGGAGTTTTAAAAATAGTTGGTTGCATGACAAAACTGGTTTTAGCATTTAAATTATTGCTGTTCAGATTGCAATGCCAGCCTTTTGAAAAGAGGCCCAGTGTGAATTTGAATTAACTCAGCCCTCTTTTTTGTAGCACTTGTCTCAAGCACCCAGAGGCAAACCTGAGGAGCAGTGTTAATGGATTCATATCCAGAGTGGAGTGAGGGATTCAAAGAGCTCATGGAGACTCTTCAATGTGTGAAGCCTCCCAGACTCCACATGCAGGCAGCAAGATTAAGTCAGACTTGAGAACCTTATTTATATATAGGTGAAGGGTGGGGTGGGGAAGGAGGAAGATATGTTCCTGAGTGTTGTGGTTCAGCACAGAGAGCCCGGCTCTTCCTTACCTCTGCGGATTCCTTTTCTCTAAAACACCTTCCTCTCCCCTCACTTCTGTTCAGCTCTTTATTCATCCTACCAGCCCAGACCTCACCTCCTTTGAGAAGTTGACCCTCCATCCAGCAAGAACCTGGCAGTTGCCCCATGGACTTGAACGCAGAGCACTATATTACCTAACCACTTGGAATCCTGCAACCTGGCACAGAGGAAGTGCTCAAAACACTAGCGTGTCTTCAGTGCTTACCACATGTGAGGTACGGGTCCTTCAGTGCCATCATCAGCAAGGTTATACAAGCTGGGCAGTGCTTGTACCTACTTCCACAAACAGGTTCAAAAAAGTTGTTAACCAGCTTAAAGTCACATCACTATGAAGCATTGGGGCTGAGAGTCAAACTCAAACTAACTCCATACCTCACACTTTTAACTCTATAAGCCATTCTGTCATTCGAACATTTGCAAGAAATAATGAACTTCATCAGATAAACTTGAATAAAGTAGATTCGCCAATAACTTTGTGGCTCCAGCCTCTGGTTTCTAAAACCCATTCAGGCAAGATCAGAAAGCAGTAAGTTCTGTGCTGGAATAATTTGAAATAGCATTTATTTATTGACTAGATGCATGCAAAAATAGAAAGATAAAAGCTATAAAGTGGGAACAATGAAGAATCCCTCCTATCCAGAGCCACTTGATTCCCTTTCCAGAAGTAATTTTCAAGACTTACTGAAAGTCATGATGGGCAGAACAAGAACTGAATTTTTTAAACTATAATCCCAACCCAGTAATGAATTGATTTAATAGATTCTAAATAGCATTTTTAAAATGTCATTGAGAAATAATAAATTTGAAAGAACCACAGTAAGGATTAATCTTGCAGAAGCACATGTAGTTAGGGTCATTATTGTTTCAAGCAGCTTGTGTTCAGTTTTACATGTACCTTAAATCTGACTGTCACAGGCTTAAAATGACTTTCTCACTGCCAAGTAATGGTTAAATCAGTTTGAAAGCCAGACCTGGCAGACCCCATACATTGGGAAATTAGGAGGCCACTTCTTCCCAGAACCTCCTACCTGTATCTTTCATCAGCCCCAGGGGTCCCAGCTCAAGCTGAAGTTAGATCCCAGCTCTTCTCTGTGCAAAATCCTCCAGAAACTCCCCATTCACCAGGAAAAATAGTCACAAGACAACGTCATTGCTATTTGTTGTTATTGTTGTCGTTGTTAGCACTCTAAAAAAAAAAAATACCAAGGCCAAATTTGATCAAATTTGGAGACACTCTTTAGGGGCCATATGATTGAAAATATAAGCGCTGGTAATGTAAATAAATATGCTTGTGGCTCTGGAAGGGACTTTGTAGAGACAGGCAGCATTCTTCAAAACAGTTGAAAACAAGGATGGATGTCCACATGTAGGGTCTGTGTTTGGGGTGATCTCACACAAAATACAAGATATATGCCCTCCATAAGGACCCCTTTAGAGAGGATACCTCAAGGATACCTCAAGGAGGCTGCAGTTGGAAATGTGGACCTGAATATTAATCATCAAGGGTATACATTCAGGAGAGTTGTATGGGTTCTGCTAAAGCCATGGAAGAAAGTGAAAACACGTAGCTTGATTAATGGACCATTGAGAAAATCTGATGAAAGCTGTATAACTTTCCCTCTGGAAAACCATACATTAAAATAATTGAATATAATGTCAGAAGCTGCACATATAACTGTCCTATTATAGTTTAAATTTGGAAGTGCCCCCCTCCCAAGACCACAGTGTTCAAAACTGGGGCTATGGGGGAAATGATTGGGTCATGAGGGCTCTGTCCTCACCAGCGGATGAGTAAATTGAAGGCATTATTGGGAAGTATAGAAGACTAGACCTGATTGAAGGAAGTAGGTCACTGGGGGGTATGTCCTGGGAGACTATAACTTGTCCCTGAACCCTTCTCTCCCTGACCACCACCTTTTTCTCTGCTTCCTGACTGCCATGAGCTGAGTAGTTTTCCTGCCACACCCTTCCACCCTGATGTTCTTCCTTGTCTCAGGCCCAAAGCAATGGCAACAGCAGACAGTGGACGAAACTGTGAGCCAATATTAATCTTTCCTCCTTTAAGTTGCTCATGTCAGGCATTTTGGTAACATCAAGGAAATGCTGACTAATATATCTCCACCAATCTAAGTAAAAGGTCCTGACTGGAAAGAGAAAAAGTGACAGAGAAAGAGTTCAGAGGAATGGCCTCACCCAAAGGATGGACAGAAAGACTTTAATTGCCCCTACTTAGCTGTTACAGAAACATTGACTCTCGCCTATCAAATAAGTAGGAGAGGAAGAAAAGAAGAAAACAAAGGTACAAGAAAAGCAAAACCAACCCTTGTTCTCAAGGCCAGAGGGGCCTCATACCCAGGGAGACTATGGAGGATGAAGAGCAAGACAAAGCTAACTACTAATTTTTAGATATTTAGAAAAGTTGCATTGCTCAGGTAGAAGCATCCAGAATACCTCAAGTATACCCTTTCCTCGGCTGCTGCCAAGGTTCTAGTCCTTCTGAGAATGCTAAAGCTGTGTTGGGGTGAGGCTCTCACTTCATCCAGCAATGACAGCCCTGAATTCCCTGAACCATGGCCTTGGTCTTCAAGCTTGCTTCTATCTATTCTGCTCGAATCGTGCACTTGAGTTGACCACCACAGAAGATCAATGCCCTTGACAAAGTAGCTGTTGTAAATGTTAAACCTTTTTGCCCTGCATTATTTACAGAAAGCCTGGCCAATATTCACCTTGAGAGCCTCAACTGCAAAATCGAGGAGGGAGGCCTACTCCAGCTGCAGCTTTGCACCAGAAGGAGATCCTGCCCTTCTATTACTGGGACTGGGCCCACTGTGGAGAAAGTAGAGGCAAAGAAAGAAGAATCAGAGGAATCTGATGAGGACAAGGGCTTTGGTCTTTTCAACGTATTCTTTTGTAATACGTTCAATAAAAAGCTGAACTTTTTAAAAAACAAAAATCTCAGGTGGGCCCAGAAACAGAATCAAATACAGGTGAAGTGTAGATTTTTCAGGAAGCCCAAGAGAAAGAAATTATGTAGGCTTCTTTCTTAACTCAGCAAGACTCATTTCACGAATGAAGAAATAATCTCAGCTTGTACTACTTAGGTTTTGTGGAATTTAGGTATTTAAGTGTATGTAACTGCCTGCATGTGTGTTTAATATTAAGAGTATACACCAAATAACCTATCTGTATATATAAACACATACTTACATATAAATATCATCATGTATTTACATAAAGATATATGATTAGTCACTTGGCATATATACATATGTACATACAGTATAAGTCTGGATGATTTCCTTGCCACATACAAGGCCTTTGGTGTTCAGAGACTGAGAACAGAGGGGCTCTATTCTCAACAGAAGCAATTGAGCAATGGTGAAGGGGATCCCATGAAACCTAGAGGTTAAAGCTCCAGGAAGATTACCAATTTTTCTGTATATAAGAGACTTTTAAGGAAAACACACATCCTCTCTTCAGAAATAATCAGTAAGGATGTAATTTTCTTCTTTGAGATCATTATGTTCCACATTGCAAAATAGAATCAATAGCAGTTTATGACCCACATGTGTTGCTCAAAGCTATCTGTTCTTTGGAAGCTAACAAAGCATAAGACCTGATCCTTGACCTCATCATTTACAATATAGAGATAAGACAAAGATAAGATGATTCTAGAGATAAGACAAAAGCATGGAATATTATGTGGCAATATGAAGTCTAAGTAACATTTAACTTTCTGAAGGGCAATGGCAAAGAGCTCACTCTGGGATGAGATCAGTGAAAGGTTGTGAATCTGGTAGTTAGAGAAGATCTCTGAACAAAACCAAAGCCCACACACTCATGATTGTTTTTGGAAATAGATATAAATACAGGTAAAGATATGACTCTTCATCTTCATCCACATTTTTTGCTTGTCTGTGTTTTAGGGCTCACATAAGAGAGGAGGTATAATAGCACTAAAACCTTGTGAAAGTTAGAGCCCTTTAGTGAGGAATAGAGTCATTAATTAATAGTTATTGAACTTCTGCCTGCCCTTCTCTCTGGCTGTGACGGAGGACTTGGTTCTTCATATTACTCAGTGTTCAGGAGGGTTCTCTGAAGAAATATATTTATGGTCTCTGTAACAAGAAGAACAGAAAGCCTGGAGAAATGGCTCAGTGGTAGAGCACTTGCTTAGCATGTGGGAGGCCCTGGGTTCAACTGCCAGCACCAAAGGAAAAAAAAAAAAATTCCTTTTGAGAACTTGCTGTGAGGGTGGGGGGGGGGGTAGGGGAGGGGGCTGTCACATATTGTGGCCCCACTTGAAGCAAATGTATTGAACCCTATGGGGTACAAGTTTTTCAAATCATGTTCATTCCCAGTCCCATTTTATGTGCCTTATTCTTCATTTTACACACTTCTTTTTGAGGTCATGTACTCTTGTAAGTGCTCTTAAATTGTTCTTTAGGACAAGGTGGCGTATAAATATAAGGAAATATGTAAGTGACATTCTTAAAGTCTAGAACCCTGTGGCTGGGAAGACAACTATCACTGTGGCTAGAGTTAGGGAATGTGACAATGAGAGTGCTATTAGGACAACCCTGCAAGGGATTATAGGTAGCAGGCAGATCTCAGTTCTCTGGTGTTAGTTGGTGGTGTGATCTGAGACATGATATTCTCTAAACCTTTTTTTTTTTTCTCATCTCTTAAAGGGTGACCTCTTTGTGATTGGGGGATTGGTTTAACTGAGGTATAGAAAACACACAACACAATCAGCATCAGCTATTGTTATTACCATCCTTTGGACATCTGCTGGTGGGGGGTGGTTGGGCCGCCATTCTTGTCATTGTAAGAAGGATCCCCCACCCTTCCACCCCTGCTCCTTTTCCCACATCACCCACACCCACGAACTCCAGGCAGCTATCTCTCTCCGTGTCCAGATATGGATCTCGCTTCCGGAGCGCATCTCTACACCTGCAGCCCTCCTCCAGGGAGCAGCGCACACATGGACGGCCGGATCTTGCCAACTACTACCAAGAGACCCAAATGCGAGGTTCCAGCAACTCCACAGCTGTCTTAGTTCTCAGCCCCGACTCTGTGCTTTGATTGATGTGTACAAGAGAGGTCTACGAGGGTGGAGGAAGGAGTCCCAGGAGAGCCACTAGGTGAAGCTCGCTCCCTCGGGCTCAGGTGGTAGACAGCTGGACTCATGGCTCCTCTGTCAGGAGCGGACCGGGCCCGGGACAGGGGTGATTCAAGGGATTCGCGAGCCTCCCCCTCCACTGCTCTCCCTGACTTAACCCTTCGCCTGGGAGAGGTCGACAGTCGACGGGTGTGAAAAGAGATCTGTTTGAGGCGCAGGCCTGGGGCGCTACTGAGTAATGGGGGCAGGTTTCGTAGAAGAGCTCAGAGCCCTACACGTTTCCTACAGCCGATAACATCAGCGTTTGTCAGGTGGTTCGTGCGGGCGAGTGTGTGCGCGCGCGCGAGTGAGGCGAGGGGGCGCGCTCACACAAAGTTTGTGCCTGCGGGTGCGCCTCTGTCGGCTCGCCTGGCTCCGAGAGCTGCAGGCGGGCGGCCGGGGGCGGCGAGGACCCGGGGCGGAGAGGCCGGGCTGGAGGCGGCGGCCGTGGCGATGCGCCGCGCCCCGCCGAGCCGGTCCCGCCGCGCTAGGTGAGCCGGCTCCAGGCGCTCGGCCGCGGCCATGGGCACCCTGGGCAAGGCGCGAGAGGCTCCGCGGTGAGTAGAGGTGGCGGCGCTAGGGCGTCAGTTTCCTTTCTTGGGGTAAAGGACAGCTGCGCGGGCCGCTCTTGCGATCCTCTTGTTGATGGGCAGACGGGAGTTGCGGGCGACAAGGACCTTTCTCCCAAGGGAAGCTGTTGGAGGGGGATGGAGGACCTCGGGGAGCCGGGGTCTCAGCTGACGTCCGAGGAGACCCGCGCGAGAGGCGAACGGGTCCCGAGCGCCTAGCAAGTCGCGCGTCGGGGGTGGAGGAGGGATTTGGGGCTGTGCTGGCGGTGAGGCTGCGAGGCTGAGTTCGCCTGGAGGGATCCAGAACGGCTAGGACCAATGCCCTTCACCCATGTGGTGCCCAACCTCCGACCTCCTCCCGAATTTTCCCCGGACACCCGAACTCCCATTTTCCCACTCACCGACTCTCCGCACCCCTAGCACCTGCTGCTGGCGCGGGGCGCTGGCAGCGCCACCTGGCGCTCTCTTTCGGTCCTGCCCCAAACGGCCAAAGGCGTTTGTAGCGAGCAAACAAGCGGAGGTGGCACCGCTTGGTTGCCCCTGCGCCAGAGAAGTTTCCAAATCCTTGGTTAGCAAACCATATAACCTTCTGAATGAGAGCCCGCACTCCTCCTCTCCACCACTGAGATTCTAGAGAGATGCTTAAGAGGGTCTTGGGATGACAGGAGATGAAGGAAGAATGACACTTAGTTAAAGGGCTCTTGGCAAGAGAAAAAGCCCTGGCAGGGCCAGGCAAATGAAGAACTGGCTCCCAAAGGACCGGAAGTAGGCTGCAGCCCGGACGACGTCCTGTCTCGGTACAGGGCAGAGCAAGTTGTGCACTTCACAAATCCATTCACATAGACTAGGATATGACTGCGCCTGCCCAGCCTACCCATACCGACAGGGCCAGGGTGCTGCTTTGTGATGCTGGACCTTCTGTACTTACAATCCCCTGGACTAAGGTTTTTCAGTCCTCAATGCAGTCCTTGCCCCCACTCCGTGTATCTGAGGGTCCGCCACTGCACTTTTCACTAGACTGGGAGAGAGGAGCATCAGTTAAATGGAGTCTGTATTATGGGGAGGAAAGGACAGGACTTCTAGAATCCTCACTAGAAGCTAATGGAAGTCACCTTCCCCTGCAAAGCAAGCTGTGGGAGTTCCAGTTCTCTCCCTCCATTTCATCTTTCACTCTTATGCTGGATTTTATGATAAGGTTAGGTTGCAACTGTGACCCCTCTGAGATACCTGTGCCTTAAGAGGATTTCACACAAACCAGTTCAGAGTTTTAACAACATATTTCAGTAAGCTCTGTGGGGCCTTGGCCACTTTTAGGTCAGAAACACCTTCAAGTTGGGGCTTGGGTTGTGATTCAGTGGTAGAGTGCTCACCTAGCACGTATGAGGACCTGGGTTCGATCCTCAACACCACATAAAAATAAATTAATAAAAATAAGTATTGTGTCTGACTACAACAAAAAAATAAAATGTTAAGAAAAACACCTTTAAGCTAATATGGGTATTTTGTTTTGGGAGGGGGTATCTTGTTTTGCAAATTAAACTGGCGACATTTGGCTTAATTATCCTTTAAAAATATGCTTTTTCAGAACTAGACTATTCATCATATCATTTGTCAAAACACCCTTACACCTTCCTACAATAAAATATCTCATAAATCCTTATCTGCCACCATTTCACCAGAAGAGACAGAGGAGCAATTTGAGGATTTTTCATAAAGCAACCAGTCAAGAGACTAAACAGCAAAAGAGCCAAGTTTCCATTTATGGAGCAGTTAATCCTATCTTAGGGCAGTGAATTTGTAATAATTCCCCTCCCCCATTTCCAATGCCCAAGTCTGGTATCTCAGGTCTTCCTACTTTCCAAGTTGCATCTCACCTTCCCCCTTTGTTTCTACCCTAAATACTTCTTTCTAGATCTTTCTTTATTCCTATCTATCACAGTTCATTCTAATTCTGGTAAAAGCACCTACCTCTGAGAAGTGCCAAATGAATCAAAGTGGTTTCCCTTAGTGGCCACACCAGGACATGTTACTAGAACTAGAGAACAGGGTGGGTTAAGAAGACCTGATTGACCAGTGCCACCAACTAAGAAAGAAAATCGAATTTTCTCTGAATCTCCAGTCACCTCCCAGCTTCAGCGGGATGAGCTCTGTTTGCAAAGCAGGACAGGTGCCCTATGTGCTGTGCTTTTGCCTCTTTTCCAGAGTCTAGGGAAAACTACTGTGGAAAAGAGAACAGAGACTTTTACCAGGAAGGACAGGACTTGTGTCTTTCTCCTACTCTGCTTTTGGAGGTGATCTAAATGATGCTAAGGCAGCAGGTGAAGCAGAAAGCTAACTAATCCCTACACTGGGCCAGGTTTAGGGACTTGTCAGTACTTCCAAGAAGGGAAGGGAGCCCAGCTGGGAAATATGGCATGGGGCCTAGGAGGCTGGGTTTTAGACTGCTTTGCCCTGGTCGCCAGTCACATTGCCTTTCCAAGCCTGGACCTCTATATCTATAGGCAAGGAGTTTGGAAAATGAATGTGAAAAATCCATCCAGCCCTGAGGTTCTGAGGAGAGTTTCAAGGACCTGAAGAAGGAATAAGGACAGAGATTCAGCCTCTGTATTGTAAGCTATGTTTTTGAAGGCTTCAACTTGTTTTACATTGAATTAACCTTTTCAGCCTCTCTGTGAGTCTGCTTGCCAATTCTGATGTAGTGGAAGGTTCACAATTGAAGGCACAGTAAATATTTTTTACTCTAAAGCCATGGAGGCTCCGGGAACAAATCCCAATCCAGCTCAAGTTGTGCAACCTTTAGGCTCTTTTCTAACTCAGCCTGAGTATCATGATATGAAAATAACAACTTCAGAGACAATGCAGATCTCCAACACAGTGCCCCCATAGCATAGGTACTCAATTCATGGTGGCCATTACTGTTTTGTTTTTAGATTATCATTTTATTCTGAGGCTATCATAGGACCTGAGTAAAAATCAGTAATGGCCAGAAACTTGTTTGAGTCATCATTTCACTCTTTCAGGAATCACTGCCTTGGGTTAGCAAAACTCAGTAACCAATTGGTGATTCGTTTTAATTGGCCTCACTCCAGGTTGGAACAGAGCCTATTGCTACCACAGACCAGTGTCCCAAAGCTAGTTTGAAACAGAACCTGAAGCCCCGAGGTGCTCCCTCCTTGAGACTGGCCTGGTACAGATTGGCCCGTGTTCAGAGAGTTGTCTTATGGCAGGCTGGCTTTCCAAAACCCAGGTGTGCTCAACATTTTTTGTTGATCTAAGCACTTAGCCCCTTCTGAGTGAGATATTATCTTGTCAGAGAAGCTCTTCCAACACTCACCCAGAAACTGCTTCTCCCTCCTCTGAGGACATCGTATTTCTTGTCCTTGATCCTCACAGGACACTTACTTAAAAATTATGTAGTTACCCTTTTATTATCTCAGTCTGATTCCCCAACTAGGTTTATATATATATATATATATATATATATATATATATATATATATATATATATGAAATTCTAGATTGCCTTTACATAACACCTAACATACAATGAGCATATTTTTTGGCATACAAAGTACCCTCAGGTATACTATCTCACTGTGGTCCCTCTAGCCTAATGCAGTGTCTTGCTCATAGAATAAGCACTAACCGATTAATTGATTCCATTTTGTGTTGATCATAAAATGTGATGAGCACAAAGTCACAGTTATGGGGCATATGTCTCTTGCACTTTGTCCTTTCTCTTCTTTGGGAGTAAATTGGAAAAAAAGCCACAATAGGGAAGGAAAATTAGCTACATGCTAAAAAAGCTATGAGCAGCAACACCTATCATTGCCCTTAAGAGATTTCAGATATGTATCTGTGTGAATGTATTTTTTAATAAAGAGGAAAATAAAATACTTAATGATCATGAGAGTTTTGCAAAATAACTCGTACAGACTAGGCCATGACCAAAGGTAAACTAAGTGAGGAAAATGAAGGGTCTTTGGATCCTGGATCTAGATCCAGATCCAAACTTCTCTTTTTACATTTAGTTCTGGAACAAACCTCTCTTAGCTCAGCTTTCTTTTTTAATTGTTAAAAAATACTTCATGGAATAATGTGTAATGATTAAAATGGCCCATAATGACTACCTGTATTATCAATAATGACACCGTTTCTTAAAATTAGCCAATATTTGTAATAAAGGCAGAGCTAACTTAAAATCTAAATACCACCACCATGATTCCTCACTCCATATGCTTCAGTCTTTAACTTCTCCCTTAAAGTTCTTAAAGATGTTTCTGAGGCTGCCTGGCCACCTGCAACATCTCTGGTTTTGCTCATGAAGAATGAACTTAACTGAAGACTAGGCCAACTTAATTCTTTTAAGGTCCAAGTCAGGGGCCTAACAGCTAACATAAAAATATATATATATATTGATAGAAACCAAGATACAAGATA